>NW_024100617.1:0-655566 GCF_016545835.1 Crotalus tigris | reverse complement strand
GTCAGTCCCTGAGTGGTCCCTAAGAGGGATAAAAATTCCTTCCAAAATGCAGATGTAAATTGCACTCCCCTATCAGAGATGATGTGTTGGGGTGCCCCATGCAATTGTAAATGTGCTGGATGAAAAGTTTCACTAAAGCTTTTGTGGTGGGAATCTTTTGGCAAGGGATAAAGTGCACCTATTTGGAAAACAAGTCTGTGACTGTCCAGACACAGTATTCCCATTGCTTTCTGGCAATTCCACTATAAAATCCATGGCTATTTCTCTCCAGGGGGCTGAGGGACTTGCCACTGTTTGCAATAGTCCTGGCAATTTCCTTTGCAACCTCTTTGCCGTGGCACATTTTGGACAACTGGCTATATAACTTTCAATGTCCTTTTTCATGGATGGCCACCAAAATTGCAGTTTAATTAAATGTAAAGTTTTTACAAATCGAAAATGCCCTGCTGATTTTGTGTCATGGCAAAGGTGCATGAAAGTTACTCTTTGAGTTGTTGGTATATATAACTTTTCCCCTACCCAAGGCAACCCGTCTCTCATTGTGCACACATTTTTGTTTTTCTGGAACCATTCATCTGTTTCCAAACTTTTTCTGAATTCCATTCCAGTTTGGCTGTCCAGTTGTGGTTTTAATTTGGCTTGGGTTCTTGTGGTTACTGGTGCTGCCAGTTGTGACTCTGCCATTATTGGTCTAGAGTCTGTGGTTCATGCGCTGTTATATTGGGGCATGCGAGATGCAAGGAAGTTCTTTCTTCCTGGTAAATGTTTGAGCTTAAATTGGAACTGGTGAAAATGCTGGGACCAGCGGGCTTGTTTGGGATTGAGTTTCCTGGAAGTTTTCAGGGCTTCTAAATTTTTGTGATCAGTCCATACCTGGAAGGGGATTTTGTTGCCTTCCAGGAACTGTCGCCACGTGAGTAATGCCCCACGTATCCCATAAGCCTCCTTCTCCCATACGGGCCAGCGCTGTTCTGTTTCCGTGAGTTTCTTAGATGTATATGCACAGGGTTGCAATACTGCATCATCATTTTCTTGTAATAGCACAGCCCCCACTGCCACATCACTTGCATCTGCCTGTATTATGAAGGGTTTGTCCATGTCTGGGTGCCTTAGTACTGGTTCGGCAGAAACAAGTCTCTTTAGTCTCTCAAACGCTGCTTGGCACTCCATTGTCCATGTTAGTGGCTGGCTAGGTTTTACTGAGGATGTTCCCTTCGTTTTTAGTACGTTGGTGAGGGGCAAGGCTATCTGTGCAAATGAGGGGATGAATTGGCGGTAAAAATTTGCAAAGCCCAGGAAACTTTGTAGTTGCTTTCTTGTGCGGGGTGGTGCCCATTCTAATACTGCTCTGACCTTCTCTGGGTCCATTTCAATTCCCTGTGGGGATATGCATAGCCTAGGTCGTCTATCCTTGTCCTGTGGCATTCGCATTTTGAAGAGTTTTGGGCATATAGGTGGGTCGGCTCGCACTTCTTTACCAAACGCTGTGACAAGGTTGACATGTTCCTCTTTGTTGTTTTCAGTAAAGATAAGAACTGTTCGTCCAAGTACACAAGGACCCCCCTTGAACAGGTCGTGCTCTCCGTTCACTAACGTTGCCATTGTGATTTCCTTGTCATCAAAGCTACATGCTCGCCGCCGCCTTGTAACATCCAATATGGCAGACCTTTTGAATTGATAGCACCCCATGGGCCAGTTTAAATGCGTTCTTCCATTCGTCCCTTCCTCTAATTCTCACGCGATAGTAGCTTTCCCTTAGGTCTAGTTTAGAAAAATTCCTCTTTCGTAGGTGTACAGCAGTCGTTCATGAGGGCAGAGGGTATAGGTTGCTTTCACTGAGTGTATTCCGGGCCCTATAATCCACGCATAAGCGTAAAGAGCCATCGTTCTTCTCTCTAAAGAGGACTGGGGCAGCCACTTTAGGCTTGGCTGGCTCAATGAAACCCTCTCTAGGTTTTTTTTAATGAATCTTTCCATTTCCTCCTTCTCCTTTGGGCTCATGGAGTATAATCTGGGCTTCGGGAGTTTTGCCCCAGGCTTGAATTCAATGGTACAGTCTGTGGATCGGTGGGGGGGAAGCTCATTTGCCCTCTCCTCACTGAAAACTTCAGCCAGGTCTCTATATTCCTCTGGTATTTCTGTTAATCTTTTTTCCTCTCCTATGGATGCTTTTTCTATTCTTGATTCTGGTAGCCTCCCTTGGGGTTTTAAGTCCATAGGGTCCCCCTTCGGGAATTTGATTTCTGTCGTCCTCCAATTTACCCAGGGGTTCCATTTTTTCAACCATTCCATCCCTAGAATCATTGGGCATTCCATACCTGGGGTCACCACAAACGTTAAGTCCTCTTCATGGTTGCCCAGGGAGAGATGTATTGGCAAAGTGGCTAGGGTAGCTGGCACCCCCCCTGCTATGGATCCATCTAGCTGGCCAAATGAGATTGGTTGTTCCAGTCTCCTGGATGGGATGCCCAGATTCCCCACTAGTGTTGGGCTAATGAGGCAGCGGGTACAGCCAGAGTCTATTAAGGCTTTCACCTTCACAGCTTCGGGCATGGGGGGGATTAATATAGTCACTGTTTTGAGATGGGTGTGATGCATCCACTTACCAGGGGTTCGCCCTCCGAGCTGTCATCTGAGGCATCCACCGGCCCTGTGGTGTAGGCTGGAGTTCTTTCCCCTTGGTGAGCAGAAGTGGGGGGTTCTGCAATTTCCATCATTCTCATGGCCGTTTCTTTTGGCTTAGCTGAAGACTTTCTGGATTTGTTGATTGGGGATCTGTCTGGGTTGTGCTGGGGGGCCTTTGAGCGGCATTCTACAGCTCGATGCCCTTCTCTTCCGCACTTGAAACACCCCATTTGCTTCTTGGCTGTAGCCGATGATTTCACCGGTTCGTGTGTCAGCTCAGGTGGGGGGCGGCTCCATTGTTTTCCTCGGCGGTGCCTCTTCAATATGTCGATCTCTGCTTCCTCTGCCCAAGACGTAACATTCCTCAAGTCAGTGTGGGTCCCCTCGGGGCAGGCAAGCATCATATAGATCATAGTTTAGTCCGTCTTTGAAATGGCTAAGGAGGATGTCTTCTGGCCAATTCAGTTTGCTGGCAATGGCCCGGAATTCTTGTGTATATCAGCCACCGGGCGTTTGCCTTGCCTCATCGTTTTTATCCTTTCACGGGCTTTGCGATCAGCCAGGGGGTCTTCAAATCGTCTTCTCAAGAGGACATGAAACGGTTGAAGTTACTGGGTTCTGGGGCATTGGAGTCATGCAAGTTCACCACCCAATCTGCAGCCGGTCCATCCAGGGCAGATTGCACGATCCGGATGCGGGCTTTGTCGCTGGGAATGTCCCGCCCGTATTCCTCCATGTAGCTGAGGACTTGGGTTAGGAAAAACCCCAAGTGTGTTGGCTCCCCTATGAATTTCACCTCCAACGGTGGACGTCTTGGAATGGATCGGTGCCTCCGTTGTTGGTGGTAATGTCTTCCGTCCAGGTTGCCATCTGTGGTCCGGTAGGGGGTGAGGGCTACTGGATCAGTAGCTGTCCCCGGGGTTGCCGGTTCCACTTCCCCCGCGGTGTTTCTCCCTTTGTGGCTCCAGGAGCTGGGGCGGCTGTAGGGCTCAGGATTCTCCTCTCCTAGGGAGCTGAGAGTTCTCTTCATCAGGTCAATAGCTTTCTCTAGGATCCAGTCTGAGTACGGTGCCCAGCTTCCTCCCTCTTCACTTGCGTGCAGGGATTTCTCCATCTCCTGCTTCCATTCTGGTTGCTTGGTCCCCCGTCTCAGGGTTACCTTTCTTGATTCCTTTCCCCACTCACTTTTCTTTCCAACGTCCATTGACCAGCGAGGCTTGTGGTCCCATGTCTCCACCACTTCTTCTCCTGAGGAATCTGACCTCTCGGATCCCAACATCTGGCAAGGTTCCAACTGGGTCAGTGGCTCTCTTTCCAGGGAGTTTTCCCCCTCTCTTGCTCCATTGTCTGACATGGTAAATTTTTGCAAAATCCCCCGGCAAGGGTCTCCCTTCCAGGTGGATTAATTTTGCAAGTCCTGTTTAATGTAAGGACCCACCCCACTTTGCATCTTAAGAAGACAGAACTCTTGGAATAATTCTTCCAACAGGAATCCTTTATTAAGAAGAAGTGGTTGCAGACGTGCTAGACAGGACTTGTGGTCCAAGCTCTCCCATTCAAGGTTTTAAGGGGTTCCCCAGCAGTCCCACCCAATCACCCCCACCTTCCAGTGATAGTTTCAGGCATCACAATTCCACCCCTTTGCTCCTTTCTTCCGTCTGTATGGAGACTTCAGATAAACTACATGAAAGGTAAATAGCTCTCTTTGTCATGGTAAGGTTCTTTGATGCTAGTTACATTCAAAGTCTTTCTGTGATGTTGCAATAAACACCTTCAATTCCTTAGAAGTATACTGAAGGAAGTAAGGGCCATAAAGCCCCTTTGTTCTCCCCCTTCTCTCCCTCTTATGGCAGAATCCAGAGAAGGCAGAATTGGGGTTTTCTATATTTGATGATTAAAGATGAAATATAATTGGATTCTGACAGACATGTTCTTTCCCCAAATTGGGCAGGTACTTGTGCAATTGTCCAATTGGCTATCCCTTTCACCCTGGCATTTGAAAGGTAATAAAAGAACACCACAGAATAAAAAGAGATGTATTAGGAACATCCTTTGATGACAAAGTCTATTTGGATGCTATTGTGATTCCCAGAGGAATCCCTGATGAATATAAGGTCAGAAACCAGATAGCCGCTGGGTCTGAATCACTGCTCTGTTGAGTGACTAACAAGAATGTAGATTGGATCAATTATATCTATTATAATCAATTCATTAATTACATCAGAGATCAAGGACATAGCTGCACAGCTAGATGCCACCAGTAGAATAACTTGGGAAAATAGAATGGTGCTAGATATTGGTAAAGAAAGGAGTGTGTATAATGTTAGGGGGTAGGTGCTGTACCTTTATTCTGAATAACACAGCATCAGATGGAACGATCACTAGGCCTTATAAGGCCTCACTATATTAGCAGAGGAATTGGCTGATAACTCTAGAATAGATACCTTCTTTACTGAGTGACTCAATTCTTGGTTTGGAAAATGAAAGGGGGCTGTTCTATCATTAATGACTTCAATAATAGCAGTATTTGGAATTCTGACAGCTTTAGGTTCCTGTATAATACCTTGTGTCAGAGGGTTAACTCAAAGAAACAGCCGTAACTAAGATAATGCCCCCTAGGAGAACCCTCTCCCTATAAAGAAGTAGATTTAATTTGTATGAGAGAAGAATATGATCAAAATAGTGAAAAACTACTACAACCATTTGAATAAAATTATGGCATTTATTAGGGTTTAGAAAGCAATAAAAAGAAGAAAAAGGGGAAATTGTGAAATATGAAATATTGCTTCTAAGTTTAATTGTAAAGAAAGTTGGGAAACGTTTTGAAAAATTAGTATTGTTCTTACAGCTAACAATGTGGTTCAGAAAAGTCCAGGAAAAATAAGGGAGAGGGGGTGCTTTCTGAGTAATAGCTAGGGATACTTTGCTCTGTAGCTAGGGTGACTTTACCCTGTAGCTAGGGAATATTTGTTAATAGGCACTCTGGATAGGCTGTGAGCTTGTTAATATCCAGCCAATGGGAAACCAGAACAGAGCTGAGCACCGGGGGGGGGGGATAGAAGGGATATAAAAAATTGTTGGGTCCACCTCATGTGCAGCCATATTTGCAAATTCGTTAATAAACTTTTGCTACTTTTTGGTACTGGAGTGCCTTCATTGCTTTATTGCTTACTTATTTATAACATATCTAAGCTAAAGTTTTGTTTTCGCTTCCCTCCCCAAGAAATGTAAGTCTCAATCTAAATCTTTTTGTTAGTGTTTGTCCCTATTTTTCATTAAAATTGAAATAATGAAAGTCCTTCAATGAAATGAAGTATGGATTTTGAAGGAATGATGAAAAATAACAGATATCACATCACCTAGGTCACAGGTCGGCAACCCACAGCTCCGGAGCCACATGCGGCTCTTTCAGCTGTCTCCTGCGGCTCCCAGCCATGTGCAGTGCCCAAAAAAAGGGGGACTAAAAAAGTTGAACCAATCAATTCAAACTTCTCATGAAAAAAACCTCGCGAAGTTTGAATTGATTGGTTCAACTTCTTTGGTTTGTGGGATGCCGTCCGCTTGTTAAGCCCCGTGGGCTTGACATAGATGGGGGGGATGACAGCTCCGGAGGAAGGCAGCCCCGCAGCCAGAAGCCGGCGGTCAGAGCAGAGCTGCATGGAAGACCTACTGGTTGGCGTGGGAGGCTCCAGCACTGCCAGTGAGCAAGGCCTGCCATCTGCAGCCCAGTTCCGCACCCCAACGACCAGTTGGACCGGCTTTCACTGCTTCAGCCCGGGGACGCCAGTGGCATAGAAGGTGGTTTGGCGGCGTTGCTATGGGCAGGCCATCCTTGCAGAGGACAATTTGGGCCCAGATATTTCCCGCAACTCGTGGCTCGGGACCGGAGATGCTGGTGACGCACGGCCCAGACTGTCGGAAGGAGGGAGGTGGGGCCTTGGCTTGTTGCTTATCAAGATCGTGCTCAGTTCGTGCTGCCCAGCATTTCTCATTCCACCACTGCTCAGGCCCCTTTTTCGCCACTGGAAACCGCAGGGGGTGGTCCCACAGCAACACCAATAGTCCGGGCTGTGCACCACTGGCATCTTTGGTCCCGAACTGCAAGCCGTGGGAAATATCCGGGCCCGAGTTGTCCGCTGCAAGGATGCCCCACTCACGTCAGTACCACCAAACTGCCTTCTATGCCGCTGGCATCCCTGCACTGAAGCAGTGAAAGCCGGTCCAGCTGGTCATCGGGGTGCAGAACCAGGCTGCGGATGGCAGGCCTTGCTCACTGGCAATTCTGGAGCTTCCCATGCCGACCGGTAAGTCTTCCGTGTCGCTCCGCTCAGACCATTGGCTTCTGGCTGCGGGGTTGCCTCCCTCTGGAGCTGTCTTTCCCCGCTGCTTCCTCGCCCTCCCAGCGAAAGAACCCCAAAGAGCTGGAAGACGTCCTTTCTCCCACTTTCCGGGGGGCAGAAGCCAGGACGGCAGAGCAATCCATACCAGAGCTGGATGGGGGCAGGGTGGGGGCATGTGTTGCCTTAGGCTCCACTCGTCATTGAAGACCTGTTGCATGCATGCACACACACGCGCACATTTTACAGCTCCCAGTTTTTTCTTCTGTGAGGGAAACAGGTCCAGGTGGCTCTTTTAGTGTTTCATGTTGCCAATCTCTGACCTAGGTGCTAGGGATACTGGTTGTTTCTTAGCTTGCAGAATTTTTCAGAACTAAAAATAGTAACAAAAATTCATTCTTTCTATAGTTCCATTAGATTTGAAATTTTATTTATTTAATTACATTTTTAAAATCCCACCATTATTATTTTTATAGATAACTCAAAACAGCAAACACACCTAATACTCCTTCCTCCTCTTATTTTCCCCACACCAATAACCCTGTAAAGGCGAGTCAGCTGAGAAAAATGACAGGGCCAAAGTCACCTAACTGGCTTTCATACCTAAACTAGAACTGTATCCTGATTTCCAGTCTATAATCACTAGACCAAACTTGCTTTCATTGAAACAAAATATATTGCATTGTCTCACCTCAATGCTGACTAACTACAGCAGTATTACCCTACCTCCTGAACACATATCAAGCGTTATTTGCAGAAAAGGAATCCTAAAGTCTTGTTTTGTAGGATTAAATAGTGGGCATCACTGGAGATTTTTAAGAGGCTGGACAGTCACTTGTCTGAGATGGCATAGGTCCTCCTGCTTGAGCAGGGAGCTGGATTAGAAGACCTCCAGCTCTATTCTATTCAGTAACTTCTTTATATGTAGTCAAAATCGTAGGGAACAGTTTGGTCATCTTTTAAATTTTTGGGATATTACTGCTGATGTTAGATTGGTCAAAGAATCACAGATCTATTTCTGTTGTTTTATTGTACAAATCAGACACAGACTTCACATCTAATTACTTATCAACACAATTTTTTCTTTACTCAGATTCTTACATATCCTAAGAAACTCAATTCCTGGTAAGCATAGCTAGAGATGATGGAGCCACTTTAACAAAGAGTCCACCTTACACTATATAGTATAGAGATATCCTGATTATTTATATGCATGTTAATCTTATTTATTAAAGCAGATTTTCCACAAAGTTAGAGCAGACAATGAATATGGAAAGAGTGCATAATGAAAGTAAGAAATCTTTATGATAATCTAAATATGGCATCAATAGTCACCGGTTCATACTTGGGCTGGGACACAGTTGACTGGAAAAGATTAGACAAGCAAATAGAGCCAATTATATCTGGTATCTGAAGCCTACTTGATACCATATCATTCCTTGCATAAGGAATTAGAATCTAGAACTTTCTTAAATGTAATTGTCAAAAAATATCCTTATAACTTTCCCCTCTTAAATTCTATTTTTTAGAGTCTAACTTTAAGAGCAGATACTGCCTGTCCACTAATCATTCATTTGGCTGGAGATCAAAGTAAGAATGCTAAGAAACAGTTTGGAAAGTTACACAGATAGTCCTCGACTTATAATCATTCATTTAATGATCAATCAAAGTTACAACAGCACTGAAAAAAATGACTTATGACTAGTTTTCATTTCAACCATGTTATCATCTCTATGGTCAAGTTATTAAAATTCCAGTGCTCGGCAACTGGCATGTATTTATGATGTTTGCAGCATCTTGGGTTTATTTATTTATTTATTTATTTATGAGACTTATATGCCGCTTTAAGTGCAAGCACTCTCTAAGCGGTGTACATCAGTAAGCAATGTATATATATATTTACATTGCCCCCAACAATCTGGGTCCTCATTTTACCTACCCCGGAAGGATGGAAGGCTGAGTCAACCTTGAGCCGGTGAGATTTGAACCGCTGACCTGCTGAACAGTCAGCTAAAGTGGCCTGCAGTACTGCACCCTAACTGCTGCGCCACCTCAGCTCATGTGATCACCATCTGTAATTTCTCTGATTTCTGACAAGCAAAGTTAATGGGAGAAGCCAGATTCACTTAATAACACTATGATTCACTTAGCAACTGTAACAATTCACTTAATAATTATGGCAAAACAGTTTAAAAAGGGGTGCAATTCACTTAACAACTACTTGCTTAGTAATAGAAATTTTGGGCTCAATTGTGGTCATAAATGGAGGACTCCTATACCACACAAAGGATTGTTAAAAACAGTATCACATAAAATGTTTTAAATCTAAACTACTTATTGTGGCACACAAAATGCAAAATTTATCCACATACTAAAAATCTTGATTAAAAATCAATCTATTATATTTTTGATCCATACTCAATAACATAATTTCTATTTCATCAAAGTGAATTACAGAATACAGAATAATAAAGTTGGAAGGGACCTTTCAAATGGAACTTCTGTGCGAGCATGAGTGCCCGCCACTTCCACAGCCTTGTTCTGATCTGGAGTGTTGCCTATTCCTTCCAGCTTAGTGTCATTTGCAAATTAGATGAGTTCTCCTTTTATTCCCTCATCTAAGTCATTTATGAAGATATTGAAGAGTACTGGGCTTAAGACAGAATCTTGTGGTACCTCACTGCTTACTTCCATGTAGACGTAGTACCATTAAGGACTACTTGTTGAGTGTGATTTGTCAGCCAGTTACAAATCCATCTGGTGGTGAAGCTGTCTATCCTTCATTTTTCTAGTTTACCAAGAAGAAAATAATATAAAGTAATCTAATCTAAAGAATCTGAGCATATGCAATTAAAAGAAAATTAAAAACTAACAGTAAAGAAGCACTTTAGCTCCTTATTAGTTATGATAACCATCATCCCAAATAAATAATCCATAGAGAGGGAAAGAAGAAAACCATCAAGGTAGTGATGCATATTAATAAATATGGAGAAATTCATCATACATTTGTCAGTGTAAAGGGGAAGTGATTCAGCAAAGGAACCGCCATCAAAGAAATTAAAACCGGTACTTTTTTCTTTTTTTTTTTACCGTTTGTAACATTTTATTACATTATGGAATAAAATACAAAAATACAAAAGCAAATAGTAGACACAGTGGGGAGGAAAAAGGGGGGGAAATGAGGGGGTGAAGGAAAAATGAAAAGGCACTGACTTCCAACTTCCTCTGTTGCAGTAGAACAGTGGTTCTCAACCTTTTTAATGCCGCGACCACCAACTGGTCGTAAGTCGAGGACTAAACAACCGGTCGTAAGTTGAGGACTGCCCTACCGGTTGTAAGTCGAGGACTTTCCCTGCCCGGGAGCGCCATGCATGCGTGGTGCCGCCCCCTGCGCTGGCTGAGGCATAACTGGCAAGCGGCAGAGACGGAGCAGGCCGACCACTGGCTGGGCCACCAGCTGGCCCAGCCCAAGGGAGGTAAGGCACGCACCGGGCCCCACGTGCGCCAGCAACCCTCCCTGCGCCCGCTGGCCTCCCACCTCCCACCCCTGGCCCTCTTTTACTTACATTTTTAGTAGTTGCTCAGCAGGGAGGGGTGGAAACTTCCAGACAGCTCGCCTTCGCTGCAGACCACTTGCAGCACTGTTTGCAGAATGGGACTTTTGGCAGGCTCAGCAGGGCAGAGACAGCCTGGACAATTCCTACTGGCTTTTGAAAGCCAATAGAATTAGACTCTATTCAAGAGAGTCTATTCTATTGGCTTTCAAAAGGCAGACTGCGTTGTTTGGCGACCCCCATGAAATGGTCGTTCGACCCCAAATGGGGTCCCGACCCACAGGTTGAGAACCACTGCAGCAGAAGGAAACATTAACAATGAACCTCAACTTTTTACTTTTCCATAATATTATAAACTACCCATTACTATAACAATGAATGAATGTAACCAGTAAAACCCAAATCCTCCCCTCTTTTTAGTCATCAAGTTTTTGACACCTTGCTAAGCACTTGTGGTACTTTAATATTGTTACTTCCTAAAAGTGGTACAATGTGCGAAAAGGTTGAAAAACCCTGCTCTAGACTATTCCAGAATCTCTCTCTAGTATTCCCTATAGTGTTTTATGCAATCCATCTTTTTTACATGTCTGCCATTCCTTGGTTCCATTTCTAACTCTCATTCTTCCATAATTGATCCTTTGCTCCTCAGAGCTTAGCAGTTTCTCTCCTTGCTGCAATTTACCAAAGACTGATCATTCCATTCCAATTCTCTACAAATAAATTATACTTTTCCAGTATTAAATAATGTAATTACCCAAGAACCTAAGTTTAACCTAAAAATATGTTTCTGACTAAGCCCCAAATTGAAATTAATCAGTATGCCTGCAACTATAAACTACATTTTTTTTGATAATTAAAATACTGTCTCTCTAGGAAGATTTACCAGTTATAAATGCTAAATTTGATTATATTTCCCATGTTCTCTCACTTTAATGTTAGCATTATACTACAAACCCCATAATAAGTGTGATACAAATTATAAAAGTCTGTCATCTCATTTATGAAGAAAATGATAAATAAATCAAAATAATGAGTTACTTAAATACATTTTTCCACAAAAAATAGTTGTGGAATACTTGTAGAATTTCTAGAATAAGTAAAAATTATTCTACCAGAGCAATATATTTTAATACCTGTAAAACATATTCTGATAACATAAAGCATCGATGCTACTATGAATGACATATCTAGAATTATGCGACTTCAGTAACTGGTAGTGTATAAAATCAAGTATTTGAAACTGATCACAGCCTTCCTTGTTAAATATATTATTTCATTTAACATTGTAGGTTCTCTTTCTAGTACTTAAAATGCAAAAAGATAAGGATATGATAATAACCTCACAATTGAGAATACACAAATCAACAGGAAGATCAGATCAACAATGAATGAACAACCTCTAATTCATCAGAATCAGTGTTGCCTTACCATGAATTCTTCCAGTGTCCGATAGATTTTCCCACGGAAATCACAATAATTTTTATGTTCTTTGCACTGTGGACAGCATTGAGTAGTGTCAACATGAATACAGCGAGGATGGAGTCTAGGGCATTCTGGTTGAATGCACAACGGGCCTTCTTCAGTACAGAGACAAGGGCATGCAGAGGGTCCTGGAGTAAACCTCTCTCCAATTGCATAAACAAAGCCACTCTCATCCACACAGCCTTTTCCACGGTAGTCTGGATAAATATATTCCTCTGCGGGTTCGGATGTAGTGTCAGCAATAATATCAAAGAGGGAGAAATCTTCAGCAGCAGGAAGTTCCTCTTGAATACCTTTGATCTGATTATGAGTTTCGAGGTTCCCAAATTTATTATTTGTTGCTTGAATATTCATAACCTGTTTTTGCTTTGTCCAAGATTCTTTATTAGAGTAATTTCTGTTGCCTTTGTTTTTCCAGTCCCTAGTGCCTTCTTCTCTTCCATTCATAGTCATTTCATTCATTTTCCCTGGTCCATGATTCTGTCTTTCCTGGGCTAATGATTGATATTTTTTTTCCTCACTTGTTTTTATCTCCTGCTTGTCTTGAGCCTTGGATAGTTTTTGCAATGGTGTAGTAGAATTACACAGAGCAACCATCAGGCAGCATGTCACAAGAAGAGAACTAGAAAAAGCCCCAATTGCCATTGCAGTATTAATGGGCATCATCTAAGGCATCTCAGATGGACAAAACATATTTCATTCAAATCAAAGGATGTCGGCCAGTCAATACACAGTCCCTGGGAAGAGATGAGTTAGAATACTTCAAATAATTCTGCATTTTTATATAGAAAACAGTATATATAGTCTTTATCCAGTATGTGTAAAAATGAAAAGCAGGCCAAGAAAAACAATTTCTTAGAGATTCAGTTTCAAATTACAGCATAATTCTGGACTTGTGGAACACTCCTGAACAGACTGATGCTTTTCAACTTCAATTTCCCAATCTCAGAGTAGAATAAGAATCTACATCACTTAAGCAGCTAACTAAATTACTTTTAAAAAAGAAATAGGATGAGAAATTTGCCCTTTTAGTAATTATAAATTGCTGGGGAAGAAAATCAATATAATGCTTAGATGTCAATACAAAAAAATTAAAAACTACAGTGAGTGAAGAGGAAGTTGGGAAGAGGAAGGGGTAGAATTATTTCACAACAGTAATAAATTCTAACCAAGATAATGAGTTTACCTTTAAAATATTGGTTTTATTGTATGTATGTATGTGTGTGTGCACGTGTATGTTTGAGGGGGGGGAAGTAATCATTGCTTTTTTGCAAATTGTACATAAACGAAAAAAGAACAGAATTATCCAGAACATAGAACAATGTAGACATGTACTATAAATTCATCAATATCTCTGCTTGAGCATGTCTCTCTGCTAGTCAATGAGCAAAATTATTATTTTATTTGATATATATTTCACCCCACTATTCCTTGGTTCAAAAAGCATGTCTCTTTCTTGTAATAACCAATTATCTCAATAGATATTTTTAATAAATACCCATCTATAGGCTTATTCACTATTTTACATGATAGACGGGGCGTTGTCTTACCTGAATGTCTTTTCTCAGCATGACGATGGAGAATCCACCAATGGGTTTTGCTTGTCTTCTGCCCGTAGACTAAGTCAGCCAATTTTGCTCCACCTCTTCCTGGGACCTCCCTTCCCCAGTTCTCGACTAAGGTGAAAGTTGCTGATTATGATTCCGTTTGTTGGGTCAATCCTCTTCCCTGCACAGGACCTGACTGGCCCTAAGGGTGGGAGTGGATTCTCCATCGTCATGCTGAGAAAAGGTGTTCAGGTAAGACAGCGCCCCTTCTTTAGCATGACGAGTGGAGAATCCATCAATGGGACATACCAAAGCCTCATTCTCCCTGCGGGTGGGAAGCAGTATAGGCCTGTGTCCCACTTTCTGATACTACACACTGGAGGACCCTCCTGCCAAATGAGGCCTCTGCAGATGTGAACACTACACTAACTTGTAGTGTCTTATGAAGGGAGAAGATGATGCCCACGTCACCGCCCTACATATTTCCTCAATCAGTGCCTGAGTCGCTCACGCTGCTCAAGTGGCAGCACTGCAAGTGGAGTGTGCGGTGATTTGTCTGGGGACTACTAGTGACTGTCCCTGGTATGCCACTGCTATACACTTCCTGATCCATCTACCGATTGTGGATGTTGTGATTTTTTGATCTCTTGTGTGTGAGTGAAAGGAAACGAACAGGGCCTCCGATTTGTGGAAGGGTGCTGTTCGCTTAATGTATTGCCTTAGGGCCCTGCAAATGTCCAATTGTGCTCCAATTCATGGGAAAGTTGAGGGCAAAAATCTGGTAGCACCATCTCCTGTGTTCTGTGAAACAGGGAGTTAACCTTGGGAACAAAGGAGGGGTCCAAGCGTAGGACCACCCTGTCCATGTGGAAGGTACAGAGATCCTCTCTAACTGATAGTGATCTATTGTTGCCCTGTTCAGAGAATATGCCTGTTGATTTGCCTTTCCTGATATGTGCTCTGTCCTGAGGGAGGCTAGGTTGTTTTCGGCCGAGGTTCTCAGAAATTTGGCCTCGGTCATGAGGGCCCTGGACCGCGTGCCCCCATCGGTTGACATGCCACATTGTCCGTGAACACTAAGACGTGTTGATCCGCCACTGCATTGTGAAATTGACAGAGGGCCAGATGAATGGCTCTGAGCTCCAACCAGTTTATGTTGTTTTTAGATCCTCCTTTGATCATTGGCCCTGTGCCAATTTGGATTGTAGATGTGCTCCCCAACCGAATAGGCTGGCGTCTGGGGTCAGGGTAACTCAGACGGTCTCCTTGAACATGTGTCTCCTTGTCATCGCTGGGGACAACCACCACTTTAGCGAATTCAGGACTCCTGGTGGCACTTTTACCCTTCGGTTGGAGGTGCCGGTTCCCTCTTTCTGGAATGGGAGTAGGAACCATTGCAAGTCTCTGGAGTATAGCCGTGCCCACGGCACGATCACTATGCATGATATCATCTTTCATAGTAAGCTGGAGAGCATGGCCAGTGTGGTGGTCCGCCTTCTTCGGATTAGCCTGACCAGGGTTCGAATGCTGTTCCTGCATTCTCGAAAGAGGTAGACCTCGCATCTTAGCATGTCTATCACTGCTCCCAAATGAAGGAGAGGGGTCGATGGGACCATTTGACTCTTCTGAAAGTTTATTGAGAACCCATGGGCCTGAAGAACCTTTAGTGTCAGTGTTAGATCGGACTATGCCACTTGGATTGATGAGGAAAGGATGAGAATGTCGTCCAGGTAGCACTGGATGCACACTGGAGTTGTCTGCAGGTGTCCCTAAGGGTCACCAAAACCTTTGTGAAAACTCTGGGAGCCAAGGACAGGCTGAAGGAAAGGGCTCTGTATTAAAAATGCTGCCCTGCGAAGCAGAACCTGAGAAACCTTCAGTGTTCCAGCAGGATTGGGATGTGAAGGTAGGCCTCCTTCAGATCTATGGATGTCAGGAAATCTCCCTTTCTGACGCTTGCTAATATTGACTGAAGGGTCTGCATCTTGAACCTCCTGTATGCCAGGTGGGTGTTTAGATTTTTTAGATCTAGAATTGCTCTCCACCACCACCCCGAACTCTTTGGGAGTAAAAATAATATGGAGTAGAACCCCTGTCCCTGTTGCTCCTTCTGCACTGGCTCTATTGCCTGGATGTCCAGTAGGTGCAGGATGGCCTCCCTGAGGAGTCTCCTTTTGGTTGGATCCCTTGACAGCGGACAAGGAATGAATCGGTTTGGGGGTTTGGAGATGAATTCCAGTGAGAGGCCGAATCTGACAGTGTTTAAGATCCAAAGGTCCATGGTGGTGGCCTGCCATTTGTGTGTGAAGAGGGCCAGCCTGCCACCAATGAGAGAGTCCTCCCCACTGTCACTTGGATTTGCGAAAAGGATGACCCCCCCCCACTCCACGAAAGGGCCGCTTTGACTGGAATTGTTGCCTAAATCTCTCTCTGCTGCTTGTTCTATTGCCATCAGTCTGAACTGGGCTGAAAGAGTTCTGCTCTGGGCCTGCCTCAAATCGAAAAGACGGCCTGCAAGGGTAGGAAGAGACACTCCTTTCCGTTCTTTTTGACTGGTGGGCCAACACCTTGCGTTTATCCTTGTTTTCTATCAGAAAAGGATAAGGGCCTCAACAAAAAGCTTGCTGCCCTTGTGGGGTGCTGCTGCCAACCGCCACTTTGCTTTAATGTCAGCTCGCCACTGTTGGAGCCACAGCAGCCTACGTGCAGCTGTGTTGTATGCTATTGTCCTTGCAGAATAGTTCGCAAGGATGAATCTGCCAAGAATTTTATTTATTTATTTATTTATTTATTTATTTACGAGACTTATATACCGCTTTAAGTGCAAGCACTCTCTAAGCGGTGTACACCAGTAAGCAATGTATATATATATTTACATTGCCCCCAACAATCTGGGTCCTCATTTTACCTACCCCGGAAGGATGGAAGCCTGAGTCAACCTTGAGCCGGTGAGATTTGAACCGCTGACCTGCTGAACACAGTCAGCTAAAGTGGCCTTCCACTGCCGCCACTAACCTTCTCAAGTCCTGGTGGGTTCTCTCCTCTGAGGAGGTTCTCTCCTGGAGTTGGCGGAGCCAGAGTAACGCAGTCCTAGCAAAAAAGGAATTAGAAATATCTGCCTTGATTGCCCACACTGAGGCTTGGTGTGTCCTGTGGAAGGTGAGATCCGCCTTCTTATCCTCTGACTTCAGGGCCTCTGCTGCATCTCCAGTTACTGTGGATGGGGAGAAAAGCGCGACTAGAGGCTCATCCACTATCGGAACTTCTATCATTTCCGACAAGGCAGGATCTATGTTGAACAGCTTCTTGTCTGTTCCCCTCATCAGTAGGAAAGATCCCAGAGCCCTCATATTATTCTGAATTGAATAAAAAAGAGGGGGGGGGCAGGAAATAAATTGTTTTGTGTAGGTAGGTTGGGAAAACACCCTGTCGTTTGTGACCTGACTAGCTGAAAGTCCCTCTTGAGGCATCAAGGGTCTCTCAATTTTGGCCGTGCTGCTGGCCTTCTGAAGCAGGGACTTGAATAGAGTGGGATTAAATAGACCCATGAACGGTGGGGGGTCTGGGATATGTCATCATCCTCTGACAGTCCCTGGTCTGTCTGTTCATGATCCTTGGCAGGAGACCTCCTGCCTCTGGAAGATCGAGAAGGAATAATTGAATCCTGGTATACTGAGGCTTCCTCTTGAAAGAGATGGGAACAACCTCTTGAAGTTACAGATCCGGCCCTGGAACAATGATGTCTTGAAGAGGCCATAGCCTGAGTGACGGCCTGTGGTATCAAAGATTGTAAGTGTACCGATGACAAGGTTCCTTGGTTATCTGAGGTGCGAGGACCTGTCTCCATCCCTGGGCCATCGGACCTTTTGCTAAGGGGGGATTCAATTGCCTGTATTGCATCAGCCTCTGTTTCCAGAGGTTCCTGACTAGGTTTTATCGGGCCAAATATTTCCTCCTCTTTGTAAGTAGATGGAACTAGACCATCCTCTGCTGTGACTTGCCTCCTTTCAGCCCTAGAAAACTGTTTTTCCAGGGCCTGGTGTCTATGCTTGGCCTCCTTATCCACTGCCTTAGAAGGTCTCTTGCCAGAAATTGCTCTGGCTCTGATTCTGCCCACCGCCTCCTGGTTAGATGACCTTGGCCTTTTGCACCCAGGAGGGCTGATGGAAGAATCCTGTGGTGATTGGGCAGTGTCTGTGTCTGCCATTGGCAGAAAAGAGCTATCCCAGCTCAAGAACTGGGAGAAATCTCAATACGAGGCCCTGTGCAGGTTTAGGTCAGTGAACAATTGGATTCTGACCTTTTCCTGTGTCTGTCTCCCCTTTCCTTCTATAAAGAGGTATTAGCTTGATTGAATTGATTTCTTTGATTTTGATTTTTTTAATTATTTTTTTATTTAAAAGGCGTGTCTAAGAAAGTAGATGCTGCTTTGTGAATTGTCCTGAGCAAAAAGAGAAAGGGGCGAGCGATTCGAATGCTGCTCTCCCTTCCCTGCTCTGCAAACATGTGGAGGTAAGATGGCGACTGAGATTCTTCTGATTGCTCTCCGTGGCTCAGCTGTTTATCAGAGAGGCTGGCAAAACTCGATCTGCACCCACCTATTGGCTGGGCTCCCAGAAAAAGGCTGCGCGGTGAAATTAAACACTCCGCTGGCTAGTGAAGCGCTGAGGAAAACTGCGGGAGTCCCCGTGCTCTCCATGGCTCAGCTGATCTCCGGGGGAAGCCCTATGAGCCGTATAATTCTCTGAGACTCAGCTGGCTTCAGGGAAGACCGTGAAATTCTATTAGTTCCCCGTGGCTCAAAAAAACTTTCGGAAAAGCCTTGGGAGATCTAATAGCATTTGCGGATCAGCTGGCTTGTGGAAAATAAGTGGCTGGAAAAAAAAACTTAGCTGCTCCTCTGAGAGAAACCCAAGCAATCTCTATAGAGGGAGGGGGGTGCTGGGGGTATAGAAACAGCCTTCCCCTCGCCCTGGGACTCGCTCGCTGCTCGAGG
Source organism: Crotalus tigris (assembly GCF_016545835.1). Taxonomy (NCBI): domain Eukaryota; kingdom Metazoa; phylum Chordata; class Lepidosauria; order Squamata; family Viperidae; genus Crotalus; species Crotalus tigris. The sequence goes on along the minus strand of NW_024100617.1, from coordinate 637,025 downwards.
AAAAATGGCGCCCCGGCTCTTTGTTCTGCCCGACGATCGTCTGGTTTTAAGAGCCTCACAGCAGCGCTGCAATCATCCAGCGAAGGGAATAAACGGCCATTCGTCCTTTGCTCCCTCCCCCTCCCCTCGAAAATGAATTAAAATGAATTAAAAATAGGACCTGATTCAAAGGAATTACTTCTGGAGCCAGATAATTCTATCTGCAAGGCTGAGACTAAGTCGAGAACTGGGGAAGGGAGGTCCCAGGAAGAGGCGGAGCAAAATTGGCTGACTTAAGTCTATGGGCAGAAGACAAGCAAAACCCATTGGTGGATTCTCCACTCATCATGCTGGAGAATGAACAATTCTACACAATTTCAAAATGTTCTCCTCAAAAACTCATTGTATGTTTTAAAATATATATATACTCAAAAATAATCATTTGAATCAATATTGACAATATTTTCTGCTCTATATTGCTGAACCTTATGCTATAGATTCTCAATGGACATTTAAGTTAATAAAGATTTTTTTAAAAAAAATCCATAAAAACCTTTTATTACAGAAAAATCCTATTGTCTAACATTCAAAAAAAAAGGAAGCAAACCTTATTACATATAAACAGATGCTGAGAAAAGGCAAGGAATCATTTTAAATAATCATAATAAATAGTATTACATTTAAGAATCTTATCTTCAATTTCTAAATTTCAGCATTATGTAGTATTGTGTGCTCAGAAATTAAACCTGTAGTTCCATAAACTTATTCCTTAAGCAATTTTATGCAAAAACAAAAGCTTAAAAGACAAAAATGTTTACTGCGGTGTGTAAACAGTTCCATATCTTGATGAAGTAAGTTCCATTGAGTCTTTCTTTTCAACAAATCTTTCAAATTGAGGTACTCAACTTTTCAAAGGTGAGAGGGTGTTGAGGAGAGATACCTTAGGGAAATTAAAGAGGAACATTCATGGAGTTGACTCTAAAATACTCCCCAGAATATGTTGTTCTTCCTAAATTTTGCACCTAAACATTGAAATAATCCATCAGATTTGATGGAAGATGAAACACTGCAATATATACAAGAGCACACAAGACTATAAAAAGCAACCACTTTGTTGAAGTTATTTAACATATGGAATATTATACACGGACTAGCAAAATACATTAATATTTCACTTAGATTAGTAAAACACACAAAAAATAAATGTTAAAAAGATCTATGTTCAAATACCAATGTCTAGGCCATTTGATGAAGTTAAATCTGGCTTTTGCAAGTGTCTGAGGAAATGAGATGTGTTTCTCAAAAGCTTATGCCTTGTAATAAAATGTGTTGTTCTGGAAAGGCTTTACCAGACTTCTTCTGATTTTTATCTGAGAACTAGGTACTGTATGTTGAATTTCATTATGATAAAAACAGGATAGAAAATCTAGCAAATAATATAAATCAAATGTTCATTATCTTACTCTCCGTGAAGAGTCCCCCCTCCATTTTGTATTCATCTTCATTATAAAGCACAATCGACAAGGCAATTATTTAAAAAAAAAACACAACCAAATACCTATTTCAAGGAAGCTTGGTGGTGAGCTAACAGACAGAGCCAAGGATAAGATGGAAAAACAATATGTATCAATGCAGTTACACGGATTGCACCTTAACGTAAATCAATTAAAGGAAATAACTGCCTATGATAGCCTTGCAGCAATAAGCTCCTTGGTTAAGCTTAGAGCTTTGCCTCAATCGCTGCACAAATACAACACACATAGACTAACTTTCTCGCTACCCTCCACCCCCTCCCCCCGAGTCCCCAATGCAAAAGTTCCCGCTGCTGCTGGGGCCCCAAAGGACAAGAAGAGCTCGTCCTCTCTTCACCTTACATTGCATAGCCTTTGCTAGGCAGATTTTTTCCTTCCCTTCATTCCAGACCGGTCAGCGATTGCTCCTCGGCTAGGGAAAGCAAGCAGCTCGCCTTTTGTCTCCCATCCTCCGTCCGGAAGGCAGAAAATCAGACCGGCGACTAAGGCCGCCACTCCCGCCCACTGCCCACTTCTCTTCGTTTAAGAAGTGAAGCCTCAACCCCAGTTACCCGAGCGCAAAGATGGGCTCCTCCCTGGCGTTTCACAATGCGATTTTCTCGGAGCACGCTTGTCCCCTCCTTCCTCGATCCGCGTAAAGGTAGCCTGAAGAGCACTTTCCTTCGCTTTGAATGGCTCCGTCCGTTTCGCAGTCGCTTGCCCGACGTCCGGAATTGCCGCCTGCTCTCGAAACGTAATTTGTTGCCCCATGGAAGAGTGATTTGCTAGGGTTGCCAGGGGTGAGAGAGCGCTTGCAAAAATGATGCCCGCAAACAGGCTTCGAGCTGCAATCACTGTGAGTTCTTTGTCGCCTGCTCTAGTTCCCGCTTTCGTGGCGGGAGAAGGTTTATTTCTGGCCGGGGATTGATGGCGATGATGAAATCGCCGTCTAATTTATACAGCGCTTTGCACATTAGATATGACGAGCAGAAGGAAATGTGAGAAACGCGGGAGCGCGGACAATGGCGTTTCTTTTTTAAAAAAAAAAACAAGTTTTATTGATTTTTTTTGTTTTTACAACAAGGTGCTTGAGAAACAACGTGGTGATAGGGTACTCAATCATCCAAAAACAAAATCATACATATATAACTCAGGTTAAATCATTAGGAACTCCCTATTTCCCTCAAATAATACAATATATTCAAATTAATGTATTTTTCAATAAAATTCAATCAATCAGAACAATCATCAATAACATTTCATCTGTATAAATCCAAATTCTGTTTTTAAGCTTTACTATTTACAATTCCCATATTCCAATTTGGCTTTTAAATAAACATATTAATACTTCAGGTGTCCCTCCTTTCCCTTTTTCCTTAGCATAATCCTTATCTATAAAATACACATATTATTTCAACCATAACATTCTTATATTTTCTATTTGGGAGTATATATAACAGCTTCTAATGGTAAATTATATAAGAATAATTATGAATTATTATGGGCAAAAGTACAAAAGGATCTAAATGATTGGAAAAAGTTGCAATAGTCGTTGTTGGGGAGAATATCAGTGGTAAAAACGAATGTTCTACTCTTGTGGAAAAATAAAGCCTTAAAAAAATAAAGGGCTTTTACGAAATTCGGAAGGTGAAAGAGAGATTTTATTTTTGCGCAAAAAGGTTCAGAAGTGACTTAACAATCAGCAAATTTCTGAACAAGGGGGAGGGTCTAAACTAAAGCTTTATAGGTTTCTTTCTCTCAGGAACAAAGGAAGCATAGATGGAATCTTACATTGTATATGGAATCTACTTTTGTGTAACATTCAGATAGTTTCTCACACGTTAGCTCCATTTCTCATGGAAATACAATGAAGGCAGTTTTTACTTTTATACAATGTTTCTAAATATGCATTAGGTCATTCACGTACTGTTAATACAGCTTTTGGCTAACACAGCTTTCTTTCAGAGATTATGCAGATACATGATTTTTGCTTTTAGTGATTTTTCATTATTATTATTATTATTTTACTTTATTCTTCTTTATTCTATGTTATTCTATTTCTTTCCCACTTTACTCCCCCCTTTTGGAAGTTTTCCAGCTTAAACTTCCATTATTCTACCTCTGATTCCGGATTTCCTGAAGGTACCATTTTATATTCCCATAAGGCTAACGTTGTTTCATGTTTTGCTGTTAATTGGGCTGTACTTTCTGAGATCCTCCGAATCATGGCTATAAGACAGGGGATCAAGCAAGGAATTAAAATACACCCTAGAATTAACAAAACTTGCAGGCCTACAAACCTTCATAGTCATAGCAGCCTTGTTAATTCCAAGATCCATAGCAGTGGTCTCATTGGTTCCAGACCACCAGTTACCATCTTCCCATGTCCCTATGCATAGGAGGTCACCTACTGCTACACAAGATTCTGTTTTGTTTCTTGAGTAACATACATGTCCTACCAAGTTGGACCACCACCATCTTTCCCACTTGTATAGGTTAAATTATTATTTTTAGACATTTCTAGTACCTTGGTATAATTTAACTCTTTTGCCTCCCACGGCCACCTTTCTCCCATGTTTGTTCCACCACACACAAAACAGTTAGACACGCCTAAAGTATGGGCAATGTCTTCTGCTAACTTAACAAAGGTATTGGTTACATGTCTGGATACTTCAGGAATATGTAGGCTCTCCATTTCCTCATAATATGACCAAAATAATGATTTTTGTTCTGGTCTTTTGGTTGCAGTTATAATTTTGACTTCTATTTCTGACATTGGGTCATAGCCATTTGTATCTATTCCTATCCCAAACATCCATTTCTTACTTTCCCACCTATTTTGTTCCAGGAACCAACTGCCATTCTTGACTGTGAGAGTCACCAAATTACAGTTATCCGTTCCACAGGAATTTGCTTTTGTTTCATTCTTTTCAAACAAGATGTGGTCTATCTCTTTTGGGTCTTGGGTATGCCACTTAATACATGACCACCACTTACATTTGACCGCACATCCATCTGGTGGGCACAAGTACTTATGTTTTGGGATAAAGTTGTGAATATTACTGATCCCTCCGCAACCATATGTTGGAGTCCAATAATTAGCTGCTTTGCAAACATCAAAGGTGACGCTAAAACTGGAGTGTGGATTGGATTTCCATTGGGAGATCCCTAAGAGTGCCTGGTCCTTATAGCTAGTTCTTGTTCTATGTGTTTTGATTTGTAAGGCCCAATGATCAGGATCAGACTTCGGGTTATAACACTGATATTGGACACCTTTTCTACAAAATTTATATGTAGTTCTATTGTATGTACAAGAGTCAGGAGAACTATCTTGGCACCCTTCTGGTTTAACTGTATGGTAAATCAAAGTCTTGGTTATCTGGTTTCCTTGTTTTGTAGTTTTGATACAGTTTTGACAACCTTGGTTTCCCTGTGTTTCTGCTCTTTCTTGGTGTGTGCTACTCTATAATTCTTTATTAGAGGGTTTCTGCATTATGACCTCTCATGTAGCCATTGTACTGATTTGTGTAGGAATGTGTGTGCATATTAAATAATTAACAAATATTACGAGCTGTAGAATCCTCATATCTTCCACCGTGCGTAGAGAGACAGCTTCCTGGGGTGTCTCAGCAAGGTTGTTGATCACACCGTGTCTTGGGAACCCGTTGCTGTATTTCTTGTAAATTTCAACACCAAAGGCTTGTCAGTCTTGTCCACCTTGTAGGTCACCAGATCTGCAGCTGCAGCTGCTTTCACTCTACTCCAGTGGATCCAAGATTTTCCTTCCAGCGTTTTCACTGCCAAAGGAGAACACATGACAACAGTATACGGTCCTTTCCATCTTGGGCACAAGGGATCTGATTTCCAGTGCTTTACCCACACTCTATCTCCTGGCTTAACTAGGCAACTGTGCTGACTCAACAGTAGAAGTGTGAGAAACTATTGCGTAACCAGAGTATCTATATCCTTTATCCATAAAGCTAGAACCATCAGTAAACCATTGATAGTCTGGATTATGCAAGGGTTGGTCTGTAAGGTCAGGTCTGCAAGAATATTGTAGTTCTATTGTTTGCATGCAGTCATGAACAGGTTTGGTTGAATCAGGAATTGGCATTAGAGTTGCTGGGTTTAAAGTTGAACATTGTTGCAGTGTAACTTGTGGGTTTTCTAATAAAAGAGCCTGTATTTTATGCATTCGTTGATTACTTATCCATAAATGTCCTTTATTATCAATGATTGTCTGCAAGGCATGACTAGTATAAACAGTCACTGGAGCTGAAAAGGTTAACTTGTTTGCCTCCTGCAGTAATAGCATAACTGCTGCTAGGATTTTTAAACATTGGGACCAGCCTTGTGAAGAAATGTCCAGGTGTTTTGACAGATAAGCGACAGGGCGGTTCCAACTTCCCTGTTTTTGGGTAAGGACCCCTAAAGCTACATTTTGTCTTACATCCACATAAAGTGAAAATGGCTTAGATATATTAGGTAGTCCTAGGGCAGGGGCTGTGGTGAGAGCCTGTTGCAATTGTCTCATTGCTTGGGTTTGTTCCTCTTGCCACAAAAGAGGTTCTTTTTCTGGTCCCCTTAAAGCTTGGTACAATGGTTTAGTTGTGAGAGCGAAGTTAGGAATCCAAATTCTACAGAAGCCTGTTAAAGTGGCACCTGGGAAAACACTAATGATCCGACAAAGAATGTGGGTAAAAAGCAGATGGCCCACCAAAGAATGTGTATGAAAGGGAGGTTTGTTTTACTTACAAGACAGCTCTTAAATTTAGGATGGCCAGACATCCTGTTCCCAGCTCTGCACATGATATATTACTAACTGCCTGTCACATGGTGTAACTAAACTGCTTAACACTTGATATATTGCTGATTGCTAAAAACATTCCAATGTAAACGAGGAGCTATCGATTATAGATCTGTCTAGTAGTTTTCCTATGTTAGAAAAGGACCCATAGAATGTGGTATGGAATGTGACCTGCTCAGGAAATAACCCCCGCCTGAAGGATTATAAAAATGGTCATCAATGTACAGCCTGTGTTCAGAATCTTTAGCCACGATGGCTCTCTGAACCTGCGCAATAAACTTCCCTTTCCTGGAAAGAGCTGACTCAAGTCTTTCAATTCTACAACATTTTCTGGTGCATTGGCCGGGAAAAGCTTGAGTGAGGCGATATTTCGCTGAGGACGGCTTGACCCTTCGGATCTGCTGGTAAGCCATCTCTGAACAAGTCTCCAGGCGCCATGGGGGTGTGTTTCCTCCAGGAGACAGCTGTGGCTTCTCAGCAGAGCCGACAGTACTGAAGGCCAGTCCAAGAACCCTTTGGGAAAGGAAAGGAAGTCTGAACCAACTCCTGGCCAGGAGGGGTGTAACTACAAGGCAGGCGAGTATGTGTTTAAAGTAATGGTACCTATCTCATTTGAAGATAGAAGAGGGGGCCTGATCACTCCCCTGGACTCGGGGCGGCAATCCTAATGAAGTCCGTGTTAGGTTGTGTGGGTGGTTAAGCCAGTGCATTCCCTACTAGTGACCGCCGGCGCTGTAGGTCATTGGCAGTGTGTTAGGAGGGGGGGGCGTAGTATGGATGTGGGGTGGCCCCCAGAGGGGACTTTTAAGAAAACTATCCTAACCAATTTCAGTATATAGATCAGTGGGGGGATGCAGTAGCAGGACGAGCTGATGAGTTATTGCAATGTCAGGCTGAAATGGTTCATTTGTGTGTGGCTAGACCCAAAGGAAAAAAAGCTTCAAGTACAAACTAAAAGAGTGAAAGATGTGAAGATTTCAGAAACTAAGGTGTCAGATGCTAAGAAGGAGATAAGGATGGAGGTAGAGGAGTTGATTCTCAGACCTCCTCCCTACGTTCCACCTTTCTCCCCCTCCCCCCCAGTGCTGGCTGCGGCAGCAGCCGCTCTGCCGGAGGAAGGGCTGATTGCTCCTGCTGTGTGAGATGAAAACAGAAAGGGGGAGGCTGTCAGCCCCCAAGGAGGAAGGGGATTTGGAAGATCTCTCTGTAAATGTGAGGGGAGAAGTAAGTAAAGAGGACGTGGCAGGATGTACAGCAATTGTTGAATACTTTGTTGACTCCCGAGGAAAGGGACAAGTGGAAGGCTGCTGTTAGGCAGTGCTTGAAAGATAGGTTGCCAGCTGGACGGGATATACAGCCAGAGTTGGAAACAAGGGCACCAGAGAAGGATCCAGAATGGAATGCACAGGATCCAGCACAGATGAGATTGCTGAAGGAATATCAGAATTTAGTGGTGGAGGCTCTTTGCAAGGCTGGAAAGCCTTCAGTGAATGTGTTAAAGCCGTCTTTTGTGATGCAGGAAGCAGATGAAAGTCCGGAAAGTTTCTTGCAGAGGTTGATTGAAGCTTATGAGCTTTATACATAGGTGGATCCAAGGAGTGCAGACAATGTGCGGATGTTGAATGAGAGATTCATAGCGCAGAGTTATGAAGATATAAGAAAGAAGTTGCAGAGGCTGGAGAGAGCATTAGGAAAGAACACTACAGAATTGTTGGAGGTGGCTAGGAAAGTGTTTGTTAATAGGGATAAGGTGGAAAAACAGGAAAGAAATGCTAGAATGCATAAGAAAACTGAGTTGTTGGCTGTGGCATTGCAAGGAGGGATCATGCTAGGACCTAATCAGTGTGCTAATTGTAAGGAGGAAGGGCATTGGCAAAGAGAATGTCCAAAAAGGCAGATGCGAGGTAGAGGTTGGAGAGGAAGAGGAGGAAGAGGCCGTGGAGGTGTTGGTAGTGGGCCCCCCATGCGTTCCCCCTTCATGGGTAGAGGGCAGAGAGGGGCTCCAGGGAATGTAAGAGATGGTCTGAGGAATGTGAGAGATGGTTCGAGGAATGGGAGAGATTGGAATAGAGACAGGGAGATTGAAGGAATTGGATTGGCAGGAACTAACTGGTCGGATTGACGGGGACCTGGCTTGGAGGAAGCCCCCCCTGAGCCATTGGTTACTTTAAATATAGGGGGCAAACAGACAACGTTTTTGGTGGATACTGGAGCAGGCAGATCAGTTGTGAATAATCAAGTTGCTGAAATAGGACCCCATAAAATTCAGATTCAAGGAGTGTCAGGGGAGATTCTAGGGCGTTCGGTCTTACAGCCTGTCACGTGTGTGTTTGAGGGCTCAAAGATTCAACACGAGTTCTTATTTGTCCCCGAATGTCCGGTTTCCCTGCTAGGTAGGGACCTACTTAGCAAGCTAGGGGCCACTATTTCTTTTGATGAGGGACGACAAACACTTCAGATTAAACACCAGCCGGAGGCAATGTGGAGATTGATGGTTAACAGGACTATGGAAGAGGAGGTTGTGGATGAGACATGGAGAGAGTTTGGAGTGCTGGGGCTGTGGGCTGAGGATAACCCCCCTGGTTTTGCAGCTCACCACCCCCCTGTGATTGTGGAAATGAAACCTTTAGCAACGCCTGTGCGTATCAGGCAGAGATCTTGCTCCAAGGAGGCTATAACTGCTATATATGAGAGCATCCAAAACTATTTAAAAGCAGGCATTTTGGTGCCCATCCAATCACCTTGGAACACCCCTATTTTGCCCATTAAAAAGCCCAATGGTTCCTTTCGACCAGCACAGGACCTAAGACTCATAAACTCCATAACTGTCACGATCCATCCTGTTGTGCCCAACCCCTACACGTTGTTGAGCTTAATTCCTCCAACTGCAAAGTGGTTTTCAGTTGTGGATTTGAAAGATGCTTTTTTCACGATTCCTATTCACAAGGCTAGCCAGCCGTTGTTTGCTTTTGAGTGGGAAAATCCAAATACTGGGCAAAAAGCACAGTATACCTGGACCAGACTGCCACAGGGCTTTAAAAATTCACCTACCCTGTTTGGAACAGCCTGAGCAGAAGATTTACAGCATTTTGTGCCCCGATAGAGGGGTGAAACACTTCTGCAATATGTAGACGATGTGCTGGTGACAGGCAGAACTGAAGAGACATGCTGGGAGAACACAGAATCTCTTTTACAGTTACTGTTGAAGTGCGGCTATAGGGTTTCCAAAAAGAAGGCACAATTAGTCAGACGGAAGGTGAAGTATTTGGGATATGAGATTGAGGAGGGGCATAGGGCTTTAGGCTGGGAAAGGAAACAAGCTGTGCTAGCTATTGCTGAACCCCTTAATAGGCGGCAACTGAGGGGCTTTTGGAGTTTGGCAGGGTTTTGCAGGTTATGGATACCTAATTTTGCTCTATTGGTAGCACCTCTTTATTCAGTTACAAAAGGAGGTGATAGAGAACCTTTTGAATGGGAGGGAGAACAAAAGAATGCCTTTAGGGAAGTGAAACGAGCCCTCACATCAGCTCCAGCTTTAGCCTTGCCTAACTTAGAAAAGCCTTTCAATTTGTATGTTGATACCAGGAAGAATGTTGCCTTGGGGGTGTTAACTCAACAATTAGGACAGTGGCAACGCCCGGTGGCTTACTTATCTAAGCAATTAGATGGGGTTGCCCAAGGCTGGCCACATTGTCTGAAGGTTCTTGCTGTTATAGCAGTCCTTTTACAGGATTGTAATAAATTGACCTTCTCATGTCCCATAAGTGTCCACACCCCTCATGCAGTTCATTCTATCTTGGATAATAAAGGGCATTTGTGGATCAGCAGTCAAAGGCTTTTTAAGTATCAGGCGATGATGATTGAAAATCCTCAAGTGAAATTAGTGGTGTCTAACCGGCTAAACCCTGCCACCCTATTGCCCACAGAAGTGGATTCAGAACACAACTGCTTGCAAGTTTTGGAAACTGTATATTCAAGCCGTCCGGATTTATCTGATATTCCTCTTCAGGATGCTGCCCTGAATTGGTATACAGACGGCTCGAGTTACATGCAGGATGGGAGGAGGGTTTCTGGATATGCGACTGTGAATGATGAGGAAGTGGTGGAAAGTAGTCCGCTAGGAGCAAGCTGCAGTGCTCAAGTAGCAGAATTATGGGCATTAATTAGGGCATTGGAAAGAGCTGAAGGGGAAACTTTAAATGTCTAGACAGATAGTAAATATGCTTTTTTGACTCTGCATGCTCATGGTGCTGTGTATAAGGAAAGGGGATTCAGGGATTCTGCTGGCAAACATGGATTACATGGACACTTGATAAAGCATCTTCTCGATGCAGTACAAAAGCCAGCAAAGGTTTCAGTTATGCATTGTAAAGGGCCATCAGGGGGGAGTGGGGGGGAACTGAATAAGCAAGTGGAAAAACTTAGGAATTATGTTGTTGAACAAACACCTCCTAAATTAATAACAAGATGTCATCCCTTTAAACCAGGGGATAGGGTGTGGGTGAAACATTGGAAACATGAACAACTGAAGGGGAGATGAAAAGGACCTTATGAAGTAATAATGGCCTCTCCTTTAGCAATAAAGATTGCAGAATCTAAATCTTGGATTCACTGGACCAGAGTTAAAGCAGCTGCAGAACCTCTGTGGACAGTGAACAGGGACCCCAAGGTTCCCACCAAACTCACTCTTAAACGTGTTTAGTATGTTTAATGAATATTTTATTGTTTGTAAACCAGATATTGTATTAGCACAAGTGTATCCTGCACATATATCTACAGCTGTCTGGCTGAAATTCAACCCCCTGCTAAGCCACACCCGGAAGCTGGCTTTCTACGCACAGGAGAAGAAAGGATGAAAGGCTTCCTTCTGCTTTTATATAGTACTATTGTTGCATGTAATAATGTTTGTCTTTCTAATTTAGGCCAATGGAGCAAGCCAGAAGAAGCTCCACGCATTATTCAATCTTATGCTATAGGCATGGGCACTTGTGAAGGTCACCCCCCTATTGGATTTTCCCCAGAATGCTGGAATGGTAGCTGGCCTCATCCTTGTCAATTTCCCCAAGCATTTGACAGAATAGTTAAAGAAGCCTGTATGACAAGACAACCTGTCAATCCCGAAGCCTGTCAGTATGTTGGGTATATTCTTAGGAAAGGCATATGTGTAAAGGCCCCATATAAGAAGCCTCCTCCTCCTGTTACTCTGGAGTGTGGGCCTCCCTTATTCTGGGGATGGGAGCGGGTCACCCTAGTCTCGCAGTTGAAGACGGGATGGAAGGGGACTTGCATCGTACATGTTATCCCGGTGGAATTTGGAGTAACTATCCAAAGACCCCCGAGGAAGCGCCCAGAGAGAAAACGAAGTAGAAGGTCCCATCAGAATAAGGATATGCCCCATCCATTGGAGTCAAGGATGCAATATAATTTGTGGGTCCAATTGGCTAAACTAGCCAACACAACTGATTTTTGCCTTTCTGAAGCATATGACATGGAAAATTTGCTGTCCCCATGTTTAATACCAGTATGTGTTCCTGTCACAGCAGCCAAGGAGTTCAGTCACCACGAGTTTAAAGAACACATAGGCTATGAAACAATGTACAGCTGGGGACACATTTCCAAGTTTTTACCAACTGATGCTTTAGCTTTATATACTCCTAACGTAGCTATTCCAGAAGACTTACAATGTGCACATATCACGGGGTGTGAGCAGAATACACCTTCACCTCATTGTCTGAAAGTGAGCCAAGAAAAGCTAAATTGCACATCTTTCCAGTGTCTTTTGGGTATGCAAACATATGGTTACCTAAAGGGTGGTTCTTCACATGTGGGAATTCCAGAGACAAGAGTATAACAACATACATACATCAGACCCAAGTGTTACGGAATGAAACTTATCTGCATAGATGAGATAAGTCTCATCAGGGGGGAATAAAGTGGCACCTGGGAAAACACTAATGATCCGACAAAGAATGTGGGTAAAAAGCAGATGGCCCACCAAAGAATGTGTATGAAAGGGAGGTTTGTTTTGCTTACAAGACAGCTCTTAAATTTAGGATGGCCAGACATCCTGTTCCCAGCTCTGCACATGATATATTACTAACTGCCTGTCACATGGTGTAACTAAACTGCTTAACACTTGATATATTGCTGATTGCTAAAAACATTCCAATGTAAACGAGGAGCTATCGATTATAGATCTGTCTAGTAGTTTTCCTATGTTAGAAAAGGACCCATAGAATGTGGTATGGAATGTGACCTGCTCAGGAAATAACCCCCGCCTGAAGGATTATAAAAATGGTCATCAATGTACAGCCTGTGTTCAGAATCTTTAGCCACGATGGCTCTCTGAACCTGCGCAATAAACTTCCCTTTCCTGGAAAGAGCTGACTCAAGTCTTTCAATTCTACAACACTGTAATTCCCAAAAAGGCTCTAACTTCCTGTTTTGTTTCTGGGATGGGAATCTGTAACACAGCTTGCTTTCTCTGGGGGCCCAAAGTTCTTTGTCCTTGTGAAAGTTCATAGCCTAAATACATTACAGTCTCTTGAATTAATTGTGCTTTCTTTTTGGATGCTCTATAACCACAGTCTTGTAACAATTGGAGCAGTCTGGATGTGTTTTCAAAGCAATCCTCCCTGCTTTGGCCAGTTACTAAGACATCATCGACATATTGAAGGCAACAATCCTCTTGTCTGAATAACTTCAGATAAGCAAGATCTTGGGCTAGGGCTTGACTAAAGCACGTTGGCGAATTTTTAAATATACGGCTACCACAAGGATTTGATTGCTTGCCAATAGATTTATTTAGGGCAGATCTGGTGGCTCCCGTGTCAACTAGCATCGGGACAACCTGTCCTCCCACCCTTATTTTAACAATGGGCTCTGGGGGTGGGGCGATAGAACCCTGTCCTCTTCAGTCTTCCCATTCCATGTCAGCTAAGCCGATCATGTTTTCTTCTCTTTCCTCTGTCTGATTGGGATAAACTGGATGCCCTCTTCCTTTGAAGCTCTTTCTGAAGCCTCTCTGGAAAGTCCCTCTAAATCCTCTTCCTCTTCCATACTGGCGAGATTGTCCCCTGGGTTGGCCATTCCTCTGGGGTTACTCCCTTTGCCAGTGTCCTTCTTGTTTACAGATGGCACACTGATTGGGTCCTAGGCATGTTCCTCCCAATGCCACGGCTAACATTTCAACTTTCTTTTTTTCTTTTTGATCTGATTTGCGTTCCTCCTCCCTATCACGGTTACGGAACATATTGAAGCATTGAAATATTAGTGTTATCTGGTCCAGGAACCAACACCTCTCTTAGAGGGGCAATATTTTCTTCTGATTTTATTTCTAACTTGCTCCTGGTGCGGCTAGAAACTGAGGTTTCACTTTCAAAGTTATTCAAGCTTTTATCTGTCTCTTGAAGGGATCCAGCTGTTGCTAATTTTCCTTCCTCACCGGCTTCTGGCTGAAATTGGGCTTCTCTTTCAGGCAGAGGGAGTGGAATTTGCTGATTTATTCTCCCTTCTTCTCTTCTAGGAACGTAGGGGGGTGGTCTGGCAATTTCCTCCCTATCTTCCTGGCTGAAAATCTTAGCTTTTGTTTGAGGCTTGGCTTTTTGGCTTGCCAAATATATCTTTGCACATTCTATCTGACATTTTGCTAACCCTCTCGGTTTTTCTGCAATGTTGATTTTCCATTGGTCAATGTAGGGATACTGGTCCCAATAACCATTTCCAGTCACAATTTGATGAACCCGTGCAACGAGTTCGGGATTCGCCGATCCCATTTTTGGCCACCCTACGCCCAGGGCAGTCCACTCAGATTCACAGAATCTTTTTAACATGGCTGGACTTGGTTTTGGATCTCCATAATCCCTAGAAAAACCCCTTTTGAAATTCTTTAACATGCACTGGAGTGGCGTCTGGTCAACGCTCTCCTTTGACTTTTTCCCACCCATCTCTCTAATACACTACCATTGAACACTCAAGCATGAGCTACAATGGTTTAACCTCCCACACAACCCTGCCTATTGAAGGCTTAAGGACGACACCTTTGCCTTCTAAGGGGTGATCAATCCCTTCTTCTGATCCAAAAGGGATCAGGTTTCCCCTGTTTTAAAATACTTGCCTGCAGGCGTTTTCCAGACTCCTTTGTTGATTTAAGATCTGTCTGTCACCCTCACAGATCCTTAGACAGGAATGCTTCACTGATGGGTTAATTCCCTTTCCTTCCGTCGAGGTCTCCTCATAGTCAAGAGCTACGAAGCCGGCTTTGGAGCTGTCGTCGTTTAGGAGGGGGGGGGGCCACCAGGGCAATCCGTCTTGGGAGGTTAAATCCTTTTTCTTAAAAGCCCTTAAAAATGTCCCGGCGGAGGAGTCGCCATAAATCTTGTGGAAAAATAAAGCTTTAAAAAAATAAAGGGCTTTTACGAAATTCCATAGGTGAAAGAGAGATCTTTATTTTTGCGCAAAAAGGTTACTTAACAATCAGCAAATTTCTGAACAAGGGGGAGGGTCTAAACTAAAGCTTTATAGGTTTCTTTCTCTCAGGAACAAAGGAAGCATAGATGGAATCTTACATTGTATATGGAATCTACTTTGTGTAACATTCAGATAGTTTCTCACACGTTAGCTCCATTTCTCATGGGAATACAATGAAGGCGGTTTTTACTTTTATACAATGTTTCTAAATATGCATTAGGTCATTCACATACTGTTAATACAGCTTTTGGCTAACACAGCTTTCTTTTCAGAGATTATGCAGACACATGATTTTTGCTTTTAGTGATTTTTCATTATTATTATTATTATTTTACTTTATTCTTCTTTATTCTATGTTATTCTATTTCTTTCCCACTTTAATGAGGCTTTCCTTTCACTGTGACAGACCCCCCCATATGGGACAGCAAGACTGGCAGCAACAGGGCAGTGCTGGCAAACTCTCCACCTCCCATCACCCCTTTCTGAGCATGGAGGCAAGAAAGAGACAAGCCAAAAGGAGGGAGAGTGAGGAAGTTTATTTTCTGGAGAGAGAATAAAAAGCCTTTTCATTAACTTCCTACCTCGCTTCCTCCTTTTGGCTTGTCTCTCTGGAAAAGAGAAAATAAAATCTTCCCCAAGTCAATCTCCTCTTGCCCTTTAAAAATCCCTCCCCAAGAGCCCCACCCTGCTGCCAGCCACCGTGGAGGCCACCAAAGCTTCTGACCTCTCTGCTGAATTTGCAGAGCTCTGGCAAAGCCTCCCAGCCAGCACCACTTCTGCTACACTTCCTTCCCATCTCTTTCCTTCCTTCACGCTCAGGAAGGGGTGATGGGAGGGGGAGAGATTGCCACCGCTGCCGTGTTGCTGCCAATCTTGCTATGGGGGGGGGTCTGGATTCTGAGTCAAGAACTCTGTCCTCCAATCAGAATGACACCTATGATCAATTGTCTCACTCATAGTCCTTTTGGACTGTTGAACAGATTTTAGGGGAGGGGAAACCAGTTGCTTTAATTATCCATCTGACCATTGCCCAGATCCTTTTGGTGCAATTTTTCTTTTAGATGATTTATAAAAAGGAGCTTATTTCATATTTTTGATTCAACCTATTCTCATTCATATTTACTTAATTTTCCTTTAGTTCATTATCAACTGAAGCTTACTTGTAATTATTCTTACAGTCAGAAAATTTATTTTTACTTCTAAGTTGTTTCTCGCTTTGGAAAGCTTCCAAAGTTTTACTCAACTATCATGTATTTATTTTGTAATGTAACTGTTTTATATTTTTATGATGTATGATGCCCAGAGTTACTGACTGAGGCTGATGGACAAACAGTTATTTAGAAAATAACTAAAAAAAGAATAAGCCAAAAATTTAAAGGCACAAAACAAGGAAAAAAAACATTTTGTTAGATTTCCTGCCTTGAATTTCTCTTGCCAATATTTTTATTCTTTCTGAACCATGCACAAAATTACCCAAATAAGAATAATGTGATGGAAATGCCTGATTGTAACCTTTAATCTACATAAGTGAGAAACAGTATATAGACATTCTGTCAGAATCCAATTATATTTCATCTCTAATTATCAAATATAGAAAACCCCAATTCTGCCTTCTCTGGATTCTGCCATACAAGGAAGGGAAGGGGTTGAACAAAGGGGCTTTATGGCCCTTACTTCCTTCAGTATACTTCAAAGGAACTGAATGTGTGTATTGCAAAAAGAACTAACCATAAGAATGGGGCCATTGACTTTCATGTAGTTTTCTTTGAAGTCTCCATCCAGCCGGCAGTAATGAAAAGGGGGTGGAAGTGTAATGCCTGAGACTGTCACTGAAAGAGGGGGTTGATTGGGTGGGGCTACTGGGGAACCCCTTAAAACCTTGAATTGGAGAGCTCGGACCCCAAGTCCTGTCTAGAACGCCTGCAACCATTTTCTCTTAATAAAGGATTCCTGTTGGAATAATTATTCCAAGAGTTCTGTCTTCTTAAGATGCAAAGTGGGGTGGGTCCTTACACATTTTATGAATAATCATTTCTATATTTTCCTACATTCAGCTTTTCTTCACCAAATAATGAACTACAAGGTCTGTGAGTGGAGAAAATGTGTGTCAGAATCCAATCATATTTCATCTTTAATTATCAAATATAGAAACTCCCAATTCTGCCTTCTTTGGATTCTGCCATAAGAGGGAGAGAAGGGGGAGAACAAAGGGGCTTTATGGCCCTCACTTCCTTCAGTACACTTCAAAGAGCTGAATGCTGAATGTGTGTTTATTGTAACATCAAAGCATTAGCACTAGAGAACCTTATCATAACAAAGCAGGGTACTTGCCTTTCATGTAGTTACCTGAAGTCTCCATTCAGACGGAAGAAAGAAGAAAGGGGGTGGAATTGTGATACTTGAAACTATCACTGGAAGGGGGGTTGATTGGGTGGGACTACTGGGGAACCCCTTAAAACCTTGAATGGGAGAGCTTGAACCCCAAGTCCTGTCTAGCATGCCTGCAACCATTTTCTCTTAATAAAGGATTCCTGTTGGAAGAATTATTCCAAGAGTTCTGTCTTCTTAAGATGCAAAGTGGGGTGGGTCCTTACATTAGACAGGACTTGCAAAATTAATCCACCTGGAAGGAAGACCCTTGCCGGGGGATTTTGCAAAAATTTACCATGTCAGACAATGGAGCAAGAGAGGGGGAAAACTCCCTGGAAAGAGAGCCGCTGACCCAGTTGGAACCTTGCCAGATGTTGGGATCCGAGAGGCCAGATTCCTCAGGAGAAGAAGTGGTGGAGACACAGGACCACAAGCCTCGCTGGTCGATGGGCGTTGGAAAGAAAAGTGAGTGGGGAAAGGAATCAAGAAAGGTGACCCTGAGACGGGGGACCAAGCAACCAGAATGGAAGCAGGAGATGGAGAAATCCCTGCACGCAAGTGAAGAGGGAGGAAGCTGGGCACCGTACTCAGACTGGATCCTAGAGAAAGCTATTGACCTGATGAAGAGAACTCTCAGCTCCCTAGGAGAGGAGAATACTGAACCCTACGGCCGCCCCAGTTCCTGGAGCCGCAAAGGGAGAGACACCGAGGGGGACATGGAACCTGCAACCCCAGGGACATCTACTGATCCAGGAGCTCCCACCCCCTACCGGACCACAGATGGCAATCTGGACGGAAGGCACTACCACCCACAACAGAGGCACCAATCCATTCCAAGACGTCCACCGTTGGAAGTGAAATTCAAAGGGGAGCCAACACGCTTGGGATTTTTCCTAACCCAAGTCCTCAGCTACATGGAGGAATATGGGCAGGATATTCCCAGCGACAAAGCCCGC
Source organism: Crotalus tigris (assembly GCF_016545835.1). Lineage (NCBI taxonomy): Eukaryota > Metazoa > Chordata > Lepidosauria > Squamata > Viperidae > Crotalus > Crotalus tigris. The sequence goes on along the minus strand of NW_024100617.1, from coordinate 618,933 downwards.
ATCCGGATCGTGCAATCTGCCCTGGATGGACCAGCTGCGGATTGGGTAGTGAACTTGCATGACTCCAATGCCCCAGAACTCAGTAACTTCAACCGTTTCATGTCCTCTTTGAGAAGACGATTTGAAGACCCCCTGGCTGATCGCAAAGCCCGTGAAAGAATAACAACGATGAGGCAGGGCAAACGCCCAGTGGCTGAGTATACACAAGAATTCCGGGCCATTGCCAGCAAACTGAATTGGCCAGAAGACATCCTCCTTGGCCATTTCAAAGACGGACTAAACTATGATCTATATGATGCTTGCCTGCCCCGAGGGGACCCACATCGACTTGAGGAATGGTACGTCTTGGCAGAGGAAGCAGAGATCGACATATTGAAGAGGCACCGCCGAGGAAAACAATGGAGCTGCCCCCCGCCTGAGCTGACACACCAACCGGTGAAATCATCGGATACAGCCAAGAAGCAAATGGGATGTTTCAAGTGCGGAAGAGAAGGGCATCGAGCTGTAGAATGCCGCTCAAAGGCCCCCCAGCACAACCCAGACAGATCCCCAATCAACAAACCCGGAAAGTATTCAGCTAAGCCAAAAGAAACGGCCATGAGAATGATGGAAATTGCAGAAACCCCCACCTCTGCTCACCAAGGGGAAAGGACTCCAGCCTACACCACAGGGCCGGTGGATGCCTCAGATGACAGCTCGGAGGGCGAACCCCTGGTAAGTGGATGCATCACACCCATCTTCAAAACAGTGACTATATTAATCCCCCCCATGCCCGAAGCTGTGAAGGTGAAAGCCTTAATAGACTCTGGCTGTACCCGCTGCCTCATTAGCCCAACACTAGTGGGGAATCTGGGCATCCCATCCAGGAGACTGGAACAACCAATCTCATTTGGCCAGCTAGATGGATCCATAGCAGGGGGGGTGCCAGCTACCCTAGCCACTTTGCCAATACATCTCTCCCTGGGCAACCATGAAGAGGACTTAACGTTTGTGGTGACCCCAGGTATGGAATGCCCAATGATTCTAGGGATGGAATGGTTGAAAAAATGGAACCCCTGGGTAAATTGGAGGACGACAGAAATCAAATTCCCGAAGGGGGACCCTATGGACTTAAAACCCCAAGGGAGGCTACCAGAATCAAGAATAGAAAAAGCATCCATAGGAGAGGAAAAAAGATTAACAGAAATACCAGAGGAATATAGGGACCTTGCTGAAGTCTTCAGTGAGGAGAGGGCGAATGAGCTTCCCCCCCACCGACCCACAGACTGTACCATTGAATTCAAGCCTGGGGCAAAACTCCCGAAGCCCAGATTATACTCCATGAGCCCAAAGGAGAAGGAGGAAATGGAAAGATTTATAAAAAAAAACCTGGAGAGAGGTTTCATTGAGCCAGCCAAGCCTAAAGTGGCTGCCCCGGTCCTTTTTAGAGAGAAGAAGGATGGCTCTTTACGTTTATGCGTGGATTATAGGGCCCTGAATACAATCAGTGAAAGCAACCTATACCCGCTGCCCCTCATGAAAGACATGCTGTCACACCTATCGAAAGGGAAAATTTTTTCTAAACTAGACTTAAGGGAAGCTTACTATCGAGTGAGAATCAAGGAAGGGGACGAATGGAAGACTGCATTTAACTGCCCCATGGGGTGCTATCAATTCAAAGTCTTGCCATTTGGATTACAAGGGGGCCCTGCAGTCTTTATGCAATTAATCAATGACGTTCTAAGGGAGCACCTGTTTAAGGGGGTCCTTGTTTACTTGGACGACATTCTTATCTTTACTGAAACAAAAGAAGAACACGTCAAACTTGTCAGAGCGGTTTTAAAGAAGCTGCGAGCCGCTCACCTATATGCCAAACTCTCAAAATGCGAATTCCACCAGGAAAGGATAGACTACCTAGGCCACAGGTCGGCAACCTGCGGCTCCGGAGCCGCATGCGGCTCTTTGAGCCTTCCCCTGTGGCTCCCAGCCTCCTCTGCCTTTGCGAGAGAGACAGAGACAGAGAGAGGCAATTGCGCTTCCCTGCTTCTCTCTCTCTCTCTCTCTCTGTGTGTGTGTGTGTGTGTGTGTGTGTGTGTGTGTGCTCTCTCTCTCTCTCTCTCTTTGTGTGTGTGTGTGTATGTGTGTGTGTAAAAAAAAAAAGATTGCACTCACAGTATTCTCCGAGGAGCTGAAAAGCTTTCTGGGCGGAGCTCCTCCCTTTGCTGCGTCTCTGCAGGAAGCAGGAAGCAGGAAGGGCAGGAGAGAGCTAGCTAGCCCAGCTAGGCTGACTCAGGAATTCTGGGAGTTGAAGTCCATGAGTCATAAAAGAGACGAGGTTGCCTACCCCGGAGATTGTTGGAGAACAACTTGAAGCTTGCCAGGTGAGCAGCAGATGGGGGGGGAAGAGAGAGAGAGAAAGAGAGAGAGAGAGGGAGGGGGAGAGAGAGAGAGGAAAGAGAGAGAAAGAAAGAGAGTGGGGGAAGAGGAGTGGCAGACCAAGGGCAGAGAGGGAGGGAGGGAGAGAGACAGAGAGAGAGAGAGACCCTTTTAACATCTAAAATGAAGATAACACTGCATATATCCTTTTTTTACCTGTATGTGTATGTACGTGTATATATATATATGTGTGTGTGTGTGTGTGTGTGTGTATACATATACACACACACACACATATATACACACACACACACACACAAACACACACACTCCTATAATAAAGGTAAAAAAGGATATATGCAGTGTTATCTTCATTTTAGATATCAAAAGGATTTTGCGGCTCCCGGTGTTTTGTTTTTGGTGTGAAACGGGTCCAAGTGGCTCTTTGAGTGTTTTGGGTTGCCTACCCCTGACCTAGGCTATCGCATATCCCCACAGGGCATTGAAATGGACCCAGAGAAGGTCAAGCAGTACTAAATTGGCACCACCCCGCACAAGAAAGCAACTACAAAGTTTCCTGGGCTTTGCAAACTTTTACCTCCAATTCATCCCCTCATTTGCCCAGATAGCCTTGCCCCTCACTAACTTACTAAAAACGAAGGGAGCATCCTCAGTAAAACCTAGCCAGCCACTAACATGGACAATGGAGTGCCAAGCAGCGTTTGAGAGACTAAAGAGACTTTTTTCTGCCGAACCACTACTAAGGCACCCAGACATGGACAAGCCCTTCGTAATACAGGCAGATGCAAGTGATGTGGCAGTGGGGGCTGTTCTATTACAAGAAAATGATGATGCAGTATTGCAACCCTGTGCATATACATCCAAGAAACTCACGGAAACAGAACAGCGCTGGCCCGTATGGGAGAAGGAGGCTTATGGGATACGTTGGGCATTACTCACGTGGCGACAGTTCCTGGAAGGCAACAAAATCCCCTTCCAGGTGTGGACTGATCACAAAAATTTAGAAGCCCTGAAAACTTCCAGGAAACTCAATCCCAAACAAGCCCGCTGGTCCCAGCATTTTCACCAATTCCAATTTAAGCTCAAACATTTACCAGGAAGAAAGAACTTCCTGGCAGATGCTCTATCTCGCATGCCCCAATATAACAGCGCACGAACCACAGACTCTAGACCAATAATGGCAGAGTCACAACTGGCAGCACCAGTAACCACAAGAACCCAAGCCAAAATAAAACCACAACTGGACAGCCAAACTGGGATTGAATTCAGAAAAAGCTTGGAAACAGATGAATGGTTCCAGAAAAACAAAAATGTGTGCACAATGAGAGACGGGTTGCCTTGGGTAGGGGAAAAGTTATATATACCAACAACTCAAAGAGTAACTTTCATGCACCTTTGCCATGACACAAAATCAGCAGGGCATTTTGGATTTGTAAAAACTTTACATTTAATTAAACGGCAATTTTGGTGGCCATCCATGAAAAAGGACATTGAAAGTTATATAGCCAGTTGTCCAAAATGTGCCACGGCAAAGAGGTTGCAAGGGAAAGTGCCAGGACTATTGCAAACAGTGGCAAGTCCCTCAGCCCCCTGGAGAGAAATATCCATGGATTTTATAGTGGAATTGCCAGAAAGCAATGGGAATACTGTGGTCTGGACGGTCACGGACTTGTTTTCCAAACAGGTGCACTTTATTCCTTGCCAAAAGATTCCCACTGCAAAAGCCTTAGCAAAACTTTTCATCCAACACATTTACAGATTGCATGGGGCACCCCAACGCATCATCTCTGACAGGGGGGTGCAATTTACGTCTGCATTTTGGAAGGAATTTTTATCCCTCTTAGGAACCACTCAGGGACTGACATCTAGCCACCACCCTCAAGGAAATGGGGGGGCTGAAAAAATGAACTCCGTACTTAAGCAATATTTAAGATGTTTTCTTAGTTTCCAGCAGACCGAGTGGGCGGACTTACTCCCTTTTGCAGAAGTTGCCTACAATAATGCAGTCCACTCCAGCACAGGTTACACTCCTTTTCAAATAGCCACCGGTCAAAGTTTCAACCCCATGCCAGAATTAACCCCAAACGAACCCACGATCCCCTCGCTGAAAGAATGGATGGAGAAATTACAAAACACCTGGCCAATAGTCAGAAAAGCACTAGATGAAGCTAGGCAGGCATATAAAACACAAGCCGATAAAAAAAGGGTTGAGCCTACACCATTCATTATAGGAGAAATGGTGTACTTATCTACAAAATACCTAAAGTCCCTACAGCCCTGTAAAAAACTTGGACCAAAAGATATAGGACCTTTTCCAATTAAAAGAATCATAAATCCAGTAACAGTAAATTAGAATTACCCAAAAATCTCAGGCAAATACACCCAATTTTTCATTGCAGCTTGCTGAAAAGAGAGCATCAGTCACCTCTACGGCCAAAAATCCCCCCCCCACCACCTCCAATCATGGTGGAGGGTGAACAACACTTCGAAATAAAGGAAGTCCTTGACTCTAGGAGATATCATGGAGCAACTCAGTACCTAGTTGCCTGGAAACACCTCCCTCCCTCACAAAATGAGTGGGTCCATAAACGTCATGTCAGAGCCCCGAAGCTATTGAAGAAGTTTCACACAGAGTATCCTAACAAGCCTAACTAAATTTTATACTTGTGTTTTCTTTCAGGTGGATCTCTCTTATTTTTAAGAGGGGCCGGATGTCAGAATCCAATCATATTTCATCTTTAATTATCAAATATAGAAACTCCCAATTCTGCCTTCTTTGGATTCTGCCATAAGAGGGAGAGAAGGGGGAGAACAAAGGGGCTTTATGGCCCTCACTTCCTTCAGTACACTTCAAAGAGCTGAATGCTGAATGTGTGTTTATTGTAACATCAAAGCATTAGCACTAGAGAACCTTATCATAACAAAGCAGGGTACTTGCCTTTCATGTAGTTACCTGAAGTCTCCATTCAGACGGAAGAAAGAAGAAAGGGGGTGGAATTGTGGTACTTGAAACTATCACTGGAAGGGGGGTTGATTGGGTGGGACTACTGGGGAACCCCTTAAAACCTTGAATGGAAGAGCTTGAACCCCAAGTCCTGTCTAGCATGCCTGCAACCATTTTCTCTTAATAAAGGATTCCTGTTGGAAGAATTATTCCAAGAGTTCTGTCTTCTTAAGATGCAAAGTGGGGTGGGTCCTTACAATGTGAAAACTTTAGTTTCAGAAAATGAGAGCTAACCTTCATGGGCTTGACATATAGATTTGTACCCATAAGTAGACTGAGTTGAATCAGTTTATTTTTTGTCTTATTACACTCCTGTTCAATCCAGTATGCTATCCTATTACAAATATTAAAGACAAATACAATTGAGACTAGAACTGATTGAAACCTTTAACTTCCATGAAAGGGATTTATGCTTCTGGTAAGAGAAGCAGAGGAAAAGACATAATATTGAATGATGATTAATACACAATTGACACTAGCAGAAAAGTCTTGTGGGTCAAAACAGAGCAGTGCAGTGGTTATATTGCTCTGCTATTGTTGGGTTATGTAACTGCATTATTTAATAGTCACTATGATGCAGATGGGATTTTGGCAATGTCATAGTAAATCAGACATGGGTGAGTAATTCTGGTTCTGTTCAAGACATAGAAATAACTTCTTCTTTCTTCCTAAGCAGCTGAATAAATTTGTATTGTTCATTTAGGAACTATAAAGAGCAACTCTTGTTCCAAATGCTCATTATTTTAGTGTTTAAATAGTTCACCAGTTGTCTGATTTAACCATTTGCATGACACATGAATAAAAAGAATGTAGTAAATATTTCAAATGTTTATGTAAATATAAGGCACAATAAATCCGTTTATGTCAGATATTTTTGAGTCCCTTCTCTTACCTGAAATGCCAAGAACAATGCACATAAACATGCATATCTGTGTATGAATTATATAATTCTGTGAATCATTATAATCCTACGTATGAATTATATAATTATGTGACAGCAACTGGAGAGAAAAATACCTCAGAATGCAGTCCTAAAAAATAATGTATACAAAGTGTATGTATAGTGGTCTTAAATTTGAGTCAGTTTTCCGCAGAAAGAGTGGAAATATTAAATCCAAATTTAAACAGAAATTGAAAAAGAAATAGCTATATATTAGTGGAACATAGAGTATAGAATAACAGGGTTGGAAGGTGTTGAGTCCTCGAGTCAATGGCGAATGAATACAGCACATTCTGTAATTCCAACAGCCCTTTATTTAAAGTAGTTCTCTCTCTGTCACAGCTCTGTGGCTCGCAAGCCTCTCTGACTCCTTTAATAGCATCCCCGGGCAAAACGGTAACATTCTGGTGTGCTTCCACGCCTCGCGCATGCGCGCGAAGTTGGCGCCACTCAGTCTGGTCCCGGGCAGCTTGCAACTGCCCGGGACCATTGCAACATCCCGAGCCTGCCTTTGCAGGCTCAGGACACAACACCCCTTCCCCCCGGATGAGACTTATTAACTATATAGGTAGTTATACGCGACCTCAACACGAGCGTGGTGTGCCAACCCCAAACCTGCACATCTATTGCAGCTGTTCAATAGCCACACCACAAATGGTACTGGGCTATTGTTTTGGAATTAACTACCCAATGCTCACATTCCCATTTTTCCAACAACAGCAGGCACCCTCTCACTTTCCTTGCTTTGACAGCAGGGTTACAAAGTCCTCAAGATACTTGGGAAATCTTTTTACTCTCTGTGACCTCCTCAGGTTCTGAGAACCCCCTACTTCCTCTTGTGCAGAGGATGAAGTGGAATTGCCCCCTCTTTCAAACCCTGGTGGTCCCCGTGAACCATGTCCCATTGCCTGGTCTGCTTGCTTGCCCACCGGGCTTGTCAGACCAGGACTTTGCTCCCCCATGAACCTGGTTGACCTGCCTAACTGTAGGCTCTCGGGCTCCTCTGTATGCCTGCCAATGTTTGGCATTTCTGTAGAACCCTCCAAGTCCACAATGGACTTATCAAGGGAACGCATCCCTTCACTCCCAAGCCCCGTAACGGGATTGTCTGGGGTTTCTGCAGTGCCCCAATACTCAGTTGCCCCCCAATCTATGCTGGAGGTGCCAGAATTTGGATTTGCCTCTCTGACCACCTCCCTGTGTGAAGACTTCTTTTTGGAAGCAGTAGCAGTATTGGGCCAACTTGACTGTTTGTGTGCCAGTTCTCCTGCAATGTTTGGGTTATTAGGATGCTCCCAGTTATTCTCCCTGACTGGAGTACTGAATGGTAGTTGTGAATGATGAGTATGCCCCCTGGGTGACTCCCTGGCTGGAGTAGGCACTGGTGCCTGTATTATTTCTTGTTCCCTTGAATTCCTGTTTGGAATACTTGCGGAACCTTGGAACAGGCCGTCTTCGGCCTCTCCGTTTGGCCCCGGCTGCTGCCAACACCCTTCCCTTTGCCCATAGTAGTCCCCCTCCCCCCCCGGAGAAAGCCCAGGAGTTGCAGAGGGGAAGTCCAGTCTCGTATGCAGCTGATCAATATACCGCTGAAGGACACGACCGTCATCCAAGGAGACCTCGTATGACAATGGACCAGTAACCTTGCATACTATGGCAGGAACCCACAAGTGACCAGGCCTAGAGTTCTGGGTCCATACTGGGGCACCCACTTGCAGACCCCCCGGTGGCCTGGGTTGGGTGACCTTAGGAGGCAGTCTGTCTGGGTGCAACCTGTCAAGTTTGGTGATCAGTTTGCGCCCCCAACGGAGTTCAGCTGGGCTCTTCCCAGTGGAAGTTGAAGGTGTGGTGCAGTAAGCAAGAAGAAAATCTGCCAACCTGTGGTGCCAGTCCTTGTAGGTCAGTTTCTTTAAAGCATCCTTGGTGATGCGGACCATCCGTTCAGCCATACTGTTGGTGAAAGGGTGGAATGGTGCAGAGGTGGCATGATGAATCATGTTGGCCTGCAAGAAAGCCTGAAACTCGAAAGAAGTGAATTGAGGACCATTGTCAGACACCAGGACATCTGGGAGCCCATGTGCAGCAAAAATCCCTCTCAGTACTTGAATGGTCTTAGCAGCAGTGGTGGAAGAGACAGGTACAACCTTAAGCCACTTTGAATAGCTGTCAACAAGGACCAAGAAGAATTGACCCTGAAAGGGCCCAGCGTAATCTACCCTAGACCAAGGTGACTGTGTTTCCTCCCATCTATGTACAGGAGCATGAGGCATTTCTGGGCGTGAGCGCTGACACAAGTGGCATCCATGCACTTGAGCCTCTATCTCCCTGTCTAACCCTGGCCACCATAATGGCTGCACGCAAGCACCTTCATCCTGACAATGCCAAGATGGCTCTCATGAAGGGAAGCCAAGACCCTAGGTCTCATTGAGGTGGGAATAACAACTCTGCTGCCCCACAACAGACAACCCTGAAAAGTGGATAACTCATGCTTCTTGAGCCAGAAACTCTGAAACTCAGTACCTGGACAACTCTCAGGCCATCCAGACAAAACCCAGGACAATACACGAGTGAATGTGAGATCCGTGGCTGATTCAGCAGCCACATCCCTGGCATTTAAGGGTGATTCAGGCAACGCCTGAATGGAAAGAATGTTGATGGCAGGGGCAGGGTCAGCCTCTACCATTTGTAAAGGTAATCTACTAAGGCCATCAGCGTGGCCCACTTCCTTGCCAGGTTTGTTAACCAAGGAAACGTCATAGGCTGACAGAAAGATGGACCATCTCAGCATTCTAGGGGAGATGATATGGGGAGTTTGTTTGTTCATAGTGAACAACCCCAACAGAGGCTTATGGTCAGTGTAGACCATGAAGTGTCTGCCATATAGAAAATCATGGAATTTTTTAATTCCAGCAACAATGGCCAAGGCTTCTCTATCTATCTGAGCGTAGTTTCGCTTAGCAGAAGACCAGGTTCTGGAGTAATATGCAACAGGAACCTGAGTTCCATCAGTTTTAAATGGCTGAGTACAGCTCCCACCCTACAAGGGGAAGCATCACAAGCGATGCACACAGGAAGAGTTTCATTAAAACGTGCAAGCACATCATTTGATGTAAGTAAGGCCTTGACTTCATTGAAGCTTTCTTCATGTGCTTGTGACCACTGCCACACTGCCTGTTTGTCTAAGAGTCTATGAAGTGGCTCAGCTACATTAGCTTTGTTAGGTATGAATGCATTGTAAAAGTTCAAGAGGCCCAGAAAAGCTTGTAATTCAGCTTTAGATTTAGGCCTAGGAGCTTGCAGTATAGCCTTTAATTTAGACTCAGCAGGGTGAATGCCCTTGGCATCTATTCTGAATCCCAGGAAATCTGTAGAAGACACTCCAATTTTGCATTTGTCTTTTTTAAGTTTGAGGCCTGTTTTCCTGAAACGCAGCAGAACAGCCCTCAATCTCTCAGCTAAATTTTGAGTGGATTCTCCTGCTATTAGGACATCATCAAAATAGGGGCAAACCCCTGGTATATCTCTCAGGGTGTTTTCCATTACACTTTGGAAAATTCCAGGAGCTACATTTACTCCAAATTGTAGTCTTTTGACTTTGAATGCCCCCCTATGAGTTACAATAGTCTGTGCTTCAGCAGCAGTTTCATCAACAGGTAACTGTTGATAAGCCTGTGCTAAATCCAGCTTTGCAAACCCCCCCCCCTTTGAGGGAGGCCAAAATGTGGCTGACTACAGATACAGGATATGTATGCTGTTGCAATGCCTTGTTTAGAGTGCATTTGTAATCTGCACAGATGCGAATGTCCCCATTAGCCTTAAGAGGCGTGACTATGGGAGTTTCCCATGGACTTGAGTCAACAGGTTCTAAGACACCTTGCTGAATCAATTTGTCCAATTCAGCATCAATTTTCCCTTTCAAAGCAAAGGGTACTCTCCTTGCTTTTACTTTAATAGGAGTGACAGTGGGGTCCAGTTTCAAGGAAACTGGGGGGCCTTTGTATGCTCCCAGCTGGAGGCTGAAGACATCTGCAAATTCTTTGCAGACTTCCTGTAGACCTAATGTTTGCAAATTGTGAAGCCCTGTAACTTGTATTCCCAAGGCCTCAAACCAATCAAGTCCAATGAGACTCGTGCGTTCACCCCCAACTACCAATACATCTAATGGACCTTCAAAATCCTTGTATTGTACATTAAGGGTGGCCTCCCCCTTAACGCACACCTTGGAATTTTGGAAGTCTGTTAAGGCTATATTGGATGGCCTAAGCTTGGCCTATAACCCACTGTTAGAGCAAATCTTTCTGAATGTGTGAATGGAAATAATTGAAAGTGCAGACCCAGTGTCCAGTTCCATAACCAATGGAACTCCTTGCAACTTCACCTTAAGTGACAGTTTCTTTTTAAGTGGCCTGTGTGTGCCTGTCCTATAAATGCTTCTACGTGATGCACAGAAACCCACCCTATTTTGGCTGGGGACCCTGGTACCTTTCAGGCGCAATTCTTCTCGGAGTTGTACCTTCTGACAGCCCAGACACACAGCTGCTATGTGGCCTTGCTTTCCACATGCTCTACAGATTGCAGAACGGAACCTGCAGTTGGTCCTCTTGTGGCAACCTCCACACTGAAAGCACTTGGGTACAGTTGAAGACTTTTCTTTGCCTTCCTTCTGCTTTCTTTCTTTGGCTGGGTAGAGATGATCCACCTCATCTTCAGGATCTTCCTCCGAGCTCTCCTGGACTCCCTCATGGTGCACGGAGACGGCTTCTGGGTTGTTCCTGATAGGCCTCATGTTCTTGACTGCCCCACCTGCTGCCTATTCTGCAGTGACCTCTCTTAAGGCATCTTGGAATGAAATGTCCTCCTTTGCAAAGAGTCTCTGTTGCAAATCTCTGTTCCTAAGCCCACATACAAATCGGTCTCTCAACCTTTCCTCTAAGTCTTTAAAATCACAAGGCTTAGCTGCTCTTCTCAAGGCTGCAATGTATTCTTTAGCTGATTCACCAGCTCTTTGATCCCTCTGTTCAAAAGTGTGTCTCCACGCAGTAACAGACAACTTGGGCTGAAAATGTTCCTTCAATAATTTTTTTAAATCTGTATAAGTGACAGATTCAAGAGGAGCAGGGGCTGTCAAATTTTCAGCAATTTCAAATGCATCTTGACCACAGACACACAGCAAAGTAGCGGCCTTCAAGCCATCTTCTCTTACTTGATTTACTCTAAAGTAATTTTCTACTCTGGCAACATAAGACTCCCATCTTTCTGGGTGCGTGACATCAAATTCAGACAGTCTCCCTATCTTCGCCATTCTTGCTTCTCTGTTAGGAAGGGGTCTATTAGCCAGCTTACCTACAGCGATGCTGTACTGGCAGGCCAGGTGCTGAGTTTAACGCCGTCTTCCTCTCTCCAGGACTCTTGGGTAAGCTTACAATTCTTCTTTTTTGTTTTTGTAAGCAATCCCACCTTCGTCGCCAGTGTTGAGTCCTTGAGTCAACGGCGAATGAATGCAGCACATTCTGTAATTCCAACAGCCCTTTATTTAAAGTAGTTCTCTCTCCGTCACAGCTCTGAGGCTCGCAGGCCTCTCTGACTCCTTTAATAGCATCCCCGGGCAAAACGGTAACATTCTGGTGTGCTTCTGCACCTCGCGCATGCGCGCAAAGCCGGCACCACTCAGTCTGGTCCCGGGCAGCTTTCAACTGCCTGGGACCATTGCAATGTTCCGAGCCTGCCTTTGCAGGCTCAGGACACAACAGAAGGGACCATGGATATCTGGTTGAGCAGGAGATTTAATATCATTTCAGTCAAATGGTTATCCAATTTTAAAACCTTAAAACCTCCAGTGATAAAGCATCCATTTCTGGAGACAAATTATTCCACCAATTAATTGTTCTCACTGTCAGAAAATTTCTCCTTAATTCTAGGTTGTATCCCTCTTTAATAATCTTCCACCCTTTAGTTTTTTACTGACCTCAGTTGCTTTAGAGAATAGTTTGACTCCCTCTTCTCTGTGGTAGCCCTTCAAATATTAGAAGACTGCTATCATGTCATTCCTAGTGCTAACTCCTAACTCTAGTCTTCATTAGACTTGTTGTTGTTGCTGTTGTTAATTGCGAAGTCGTGTCCGACCGATCGCGACCCCATGGACAACGTTCCTCCAGGTCTTCCTGTCCTCTACCATCTTTTGGAGTCCATTTAAGTTCACACCTACTGCTTCAGTGACTCCATCCAGCCATCTCATTCTCTGTCGTCCCATTCTTCTATTGCCCTCAATCTTTCCCAGCATTAGGCCCCTTTCCAGTGAGTCCTTCCTTCTCATTAGGTGGCCAAAGTATTTGAGTTTCAGCTTCAGGATCTGGCCTTCTAAAGAGCAGTCAGGGTTGATCTCTTCTAGGACTGACCAGGTTGAACGCCTTGCAGTCCAAGGGACTCGCAGGAGTCTTCTCCAGCACCATAGTTCAAAGGCCTCAATTCTTTGGCACTCAGCCTTTCTTATGGTCCAACTTTCACAGCCATACATTGCAACTGGGAAAACCATGGCCTAGACTATATGCACTTTTGTTGGCAAGGTGATGTCTCTGCTTTTTAGTATGCTGTCTAGATTTGCCATAGCTTTCCTCCCCAGGAGCAAGCGTCTTTTAATTTCTTGGCTGCAGTCCCCATCTGAGGTGATCTTGGAGCCCAGAAAAATAAAATCTGTCACTACCTCCATTTCTTCCCCATCTATTTGCCAGGAATTGAGAGGGCCGGATGCCATGATTTTGGTTTTCTTAATGTTGAGTTTCAAGCCAACTTTTGCACTCTCCTTCTTCACCCGCATCAAGAGGCTCTTTAGTTCCTCTTCACTTTCTGCCATTAGAGTGGTATCATCTGCATATCTTAGGTTGTTGATATTTCTCCCGGCAATCTTAATTCCAACTTTTGATTCATCTAGCTCTGCCTCTCTCATGATGTGCTCTGCATATAAGTTAAATAGGCAGGGCGACAGTATACAGCCTTGCCAGACTCCTTTTCCAATTTTGAACCAATCAGTGGTTCCGTGTCCAGTTCTCACTGTTGCTTCTTGACCCACATATAGGTTTCTCAAGAGACAAATGAGATGGTCTGGTACTCCCATCTCTTTAAGAACTTGCCACAATTTGTTGTGATCCACACAATCAAAGGCTTTTGCATAGTCAATGAAGCAGAAGTAGATGTTTTTCTGGAACTCCCTAGCTTTCTCCATGATCCAGCGTATGTTGGCAATTTGATCTCTAGTTCCTCTGCCTCTTCGAAATCCTGCCTGTACTTCTGGTAGTTCTCAATCTACATACTGCTGGAGTCTAGCTTGTAGGATTTTAAGCATAACTTTACTAGCATGTGAAATGAGTGCAATGGTGCGATAGTTTGAACATTCTTTGGCATTGCCTTTCTTTGGAATTGGAATGTAAACTGACCTTTTCCAATCCTGTGGCCACTGTTGAGTTTTCCAAATTTGCTGGCAAATTGAGTGTAGCACTTTTACTGCATCGTCTTTTAAGATTTTGAATAGCTCAGCTGGAATTCTGTCACCTCCACTAGCTTTGTTGTTGCTCAGATTTTCTAAGGCCCATTTCACTTCACATTCTAGGATGTCTGGTTCGAGGTCAGTGACCATCTCATTGTGGTTATCTGGGATGTTAAGCTCATTCTTGTATAGTTCTTCTGTGTAGTTTTGCCATCTCTTCTTAATCTCTTCTGCCTCTGTTAGGTCTCTGCCATTTTGGTCCTTTATCATGCCCATCTTTGCATGAAACGTTCCCTTCATATCTCCAATTTTCTTGAAGAGATCTCTGGTCCTCCCTATTCTGTTGTTTTCTTCTATTTCTTTGCACTGTTCATTTAAGAAGGCATTCTTATCTCTTCTAGCTACTCTCTGGAATTCTGCATTCAATTGGGTGTATCTTTCTCTTTCTCCCTTACCTTTCGCTTCCCTTCTTTCCTCAGCTATTTGCAAAGCTTCCTCAGACAGCCATTTTGCTTTCTTGCATTTCTTTTTCTTTGGGATGGTTTTAGTTGCTACCTCTTGTACAATGTTGCGAACTTCCATCCATAGTTCTTCAGGCACTCTGTCTATCAGATCTAATTCCTTAAATCTATTTGTCACCTCTACTGTATATTCATCAGGAATATGATTTAGTTCATACCTGAGTGGCCTAGTGCTTTTCCTACTTTTTTCAATTTAAGCCTAAATTTTGCAACGAGAAGCTCATGATCTGAGCCACAGTCAGCTCCTGGTCTTGTTTTTACTGACTGTATACAGCTTCTCCATCTTTGGCTGCAGAGCACATAGTCAATCTGATTTCTGTGTTGACCGTCTGGTGATGTCCATGTGTAGACCCGTCTCTTGGGTTGTTGGAAAAGAGTGTTTGTTATGACCATCGTATTCTCTTGACAAAATTCTATCAGCCTGTGCCCTGCTTCATTTTGTACTCCAAGGCCAAACTTGCCTGTTATTCCGGTTATCTTTTGGCTTCCTACCTTAGCATTCCAATCCCTCATGATGATAAGGACATCATTTTTTGGTGTTAATTCTATAAGGTACTGTAGGGCTTCATAAAACTGGTCAATTTCATCACCAGATATATCCACAGCTGAGCGTCCTTTCGGCTTTGGCCCAGTCGCTTCATTCTTTCTGGCGCTACTAGTACTAGCCCTCTGCTCTTCCCCAGTAGCATATTGAACACCTTCCGACCTGAGGGGCTCATCTTCCAGTGTCATATCTTTTTGCCTTTTAGTACTGTCCATGGGGTTTTCATGGCAAAGATACTGGAGTGGTTTGCCATTTCCTTCTCCAGTGGATCACATTTTGTCAGAACTCTCTGCTATAACCTGTCCATCTTGGGTGGCCCTGCACGGTATAGCTTATAGCTTCATTGAGTTACGCAAGCCCCTTTGCCACGACAAGGCAGTAATCCATAAAGGGGTTCATTAGACTAGGCATATTTAATTCCCTTATCATTTCATCGTACAGTTTAGCCTTCAGACTCCTGATTATCTTTGTTGCTTTTCTATGTACTTTTTCTAGAGGTTAAGACTCTAGAAAATAGATGTTCTTTTTCATATCGTGACCAAAACTGGATGCAGTATTTCAACTATGGTCTTACCAGTCTGGCAGTTCAGCAGTTCGATTTTCACTCGTTCAAGGTTGACTCAGCATTCCATCCTTCCAAGGTCAGTACACTGAGGACTCAGATTGTTGGGGGCAATATGCTTACTCTGTAAATCACTTAGAGACAGCTGTAAATCACTATGAAGCAATATATAAATCTAATTGCTATTGCTACTTGTGCCAGAATAAAGCGATATTATCACTTCATGTGATCTTGATACTGTCCATCTGTCAGAATCCAATTATATTTCATCTTTAAATTATCAAATATAGAAACTCCCAATTCTGCCTTCTCTGGATTCTGCCATAAGAGGGAGAGAAGGGGGAGAACAAAGGGGCTTTATGGCCCTCACTTCCTTCTTTACACTTCAAAGAGCTGAATGCTGAATGTGTGTTTATTGTAACCTCGAAGCGTTAACATACCAAAGGAGGGAAGTTGCCTTTCATGTAGTTATCTGAAGTCTCCATCCAGACAGAAGAAAGAAGAAAGGGAGTGGAATTGTGATACTTGAAACTATCACTGGAAGGGGGGTTGATTGGGTGGGACTACTGGGGAACCCCTTAAAACCTTGAATGGGAGAGCTTGGACCCCAAGTCCTGTCTAGCATGCCTACAACCATTTTCTCTTAATAAAGGATTCCTGTTGGAAGAATTATTCCAAGAGTTCTGTCTTCTTAAGATGCAAAGTGGGGTGGGTCCTTACATTAGACAGGACTTGCAAAATTAATCCACCTGGAAGGGAGACCCTTGCCGGGGGATTTTGCAAAAATTTACCATGTCAGACAATGGAGCAAGAGAGGGGGAAAACTCCCTGGAAAGAGAGCCGCTGACCCAGTTGGAACCTTGCCAGATGTTGGGATCCGAGAGGTCAGATTCCTCAGGAGAAGAAGTGGTGGAGACACAGGACCACAAGCCTCGCTGGTCGATGGGCGTTGGAAAGAAAAGTGAGTGGGGAAAGGAATCAAGAAAGGTGACCCTGAGACGGGGGACCAAGCAACCAGAATGGAAGCAGGAGATGGAGAAATCCCTGCACGCAAGTGAAGAGGGAGGAAGCTGGGCACCGTACTCAGACTGGATCCTAGAGAAAGCTATTGACCTGATGAAGAGAACTCTCAGCTCCCTAGGAGAGGAGAATACTGAACCCTACGGCCGCCCCAGTTCCTGGAGCCGCAAAGGGAGAGACACCGAGGGGGACATGGAACCTGCAACCCCAGGGACATCTACTGATCCAGGAGCTCCCACCCCCTACCGGACCACAGATGGCAATCTGGACGGAAGGCACTACCACCCACAACAGAGGCACCGATCCATTCCAAGACGTCCACCGTTGGAAGTGAAATTCAAAGGGGAGCCAACACGCTTGGGGTTTTTCCTAACCCAAGTCCTCAGCTACATGGAGGAATATGGGCAGGATATTCCCAGCGACAAAGCCCGCATCCGGATCGTGCAATCTGCCCTGGATGGACCAGCTGCGGATTGGGTAGTGAACTTGCATGACTCCAATGCCCCAGAACTCAGTAACTTCAACCGTTTCATGTCCTCTTTGAGAAGACGATTTGAAGACCCCTGGCTGATCGCAAAGCCCGTGAAAGAATAACAACGATGAGGCAGGGCAAACGCCCAGTGGCTGAGTATACACAAGAATTCCGGGCCATTGCCAGCAAACTGAATTGGCCAGAAGACATCCTCCTTGGCCATTTCAAAGACGGACTAAACTATGATCTATATGATGCTTGCCTGCCCCGAGGGGACCCACATCGACTTGAGGAATGGTACGTCTTGGCAGAGGAAGCAGAGATCGACATATTGAAAGGGCAACCGCCGAGGAAAACAATGGAGCCGCCCCCCGCCTGAGCTGACACACCAACCGTGAAATCATCGGATACAGCCAAGAAGCAAATGGGGTGTTTCAAGTGCGGAAGAGAAGGGCATCGAGCTGTAGAATGCCGCTCAAAGGCCCCCCAGCACAACCCAGACAGATCCCCAATCAACAAACCCGGAAAGTATTCAGCTAAGCCAAAAGAAACGGCCATGAGAATGATGGAAATTGCAGAAACCCCCACCTCTGCTCACCAAGGGGAAAGGACTCCAGCCTACACCACAGGGCCGGTGGATGCCTCAGATGACAGCTCGGAGGGCGAACCCCTGGTAAGTGGATGCATCACACCCATCTTCAAAACAGTGACTATATTAATCCCCCCCATGCCCGAAGCTGTGAAGGTGAAAGCCTTAATAGACTCTGGCTGTACCCGCTGCCTCATTAGCCCAACACTAGTGGGGAATCTGGGCATCCCATCCAGGAGACTGGAACAACCAATCTCATTTGGCCAGCTAGATGGATCCATAGCAGGGGGGGTGCCAGCTACCCTAGCCACTCTGCCAATACACCTCTCCCTGGGCAACCATGAAGAGGACTTAACGTTTGTGGTGACCCCAGGTATGGAATGCCCAATGATTCTAGGGATGGAATGGTTGAAAAAATGGAACCCCTGGGTAAATTGGAGGACGACAGAAATCAAATTCCCGAAGGGGGACCCTATGGACTTAAAACCCCAAGGGAGGCTACCAGAATCAAGAATAGAAAAAGCATCCATAGGAGAGGAAAAAAGATTAACAGAAATACCAGAGGAATATAGGGACCTTGCTGAAGTCTTCAGTGAGGAGAGGGCGAATGAGCTTCCCCCCCACCGACCCACAGACTGTACCATTGAATTCAAGCCTGGGGCAAAACTCCCGAAGCCCAGATTATACTCCATGAGCCCAAAGGAGAAGGAGGAAATGGAAAGATTTATAAAAAAAAACCTGGAGAGAGGTTTCATTGAGCCAGCCAAGCCTAAAGTGGCTGCCCCGGTCCTTTTTAGAGAGAAGAAGGATGGCTCTTTACGTTTATGCGTGGATTATAGGGCCCTGAATACAATCAGTGAAAGCAACCTATACCCGCTGCCCCTCATGAAAGACATGCTGTCACACCTATCGAAAGGGAAAATTTTTTCTAAACTAGACTTAAGGGAAGCTTACTATCGAGTGAGAATCAAGGAAGGGGACGAATGGAAGACTGCATTTAACTGCCCCATGGGGTGCTATCAATTCAAAGTCTTGCCATTTGGATTACAAGGGGGCCCTGCAGTCTTTATGCAATTAATCAATGACGTTCTAAGGGAGCACCTGTTTAAGGGGGTCCTTGTTTACTTGGACGACATTCTTATCTTTACTGAAACAAAAGAAGAACACGTCAAACTTGTCAGAGCGGTTTTAAAGAAGCTGCGAGCCGCTCACCTATATGCCAAACTCTCAAAATGCGAATTCCACCAGGAAAGGATAGACTACCTAGGTTATCGCATATCCCCACAGGGCATTGAAATGGACCCAGAGAAGGTCAGAGCAGTATTAGATTGGGCACCACCCCGCACAAGAAAGCAACTACAAAGTTTCCTGGGTTTTGCAAACTTTTACCGCCAATTCATCCCCTCATTTGCCCAGATAGCCTTGCCCCTCACTAACTTACTAAAAACGAAGGGAACATCCTCAGTAAAACCTAGCCAGCCACTAACATGGACAATGGAGTGCCAAGCAGCGTTTGAGAGACTAAAGAGACTTTTTTCTGCCGAACCAGTACTAAGGCACCCAGACATGGACAAACCCTTCATAATACAGGCAGATGCAAGTGATGTGGCAGTGGGGGCTGTGCTATTACAAGAAAATGATGATGCAGTATTGCAACCCTGTGCATATACATCCAAGAAACTCACGGAAACAGAACAGCGCTGGCCCGTATGGGAGAAGGAGGCTTATGGGATACGTTGGGCATTACTCACATGGCGACAGTTCCTGGAAGGCAACAAAATCCCCTTCCAGGTGTGGACTGATCACAAAAATTTGGAAGCCCTGAAAACTTCCAGGAAACTCAATCCCAAACAAGCCCGCTGGTCCCAGCATTTTCACCAATTCCAATTTAAGCTCAAACATTTACCAGGAAGAAAGAACTTCCTGGCAGATGCTCTATCTCGCATGCCCCAATATAACAGCGCACAAACCGCAGCACCAGTAACCACAAGAACCCAAGCCAAATTAAAACCACAACTGGACAGCCAAACTGGAATTGAATTCAGAAAAAGTTTGGAAACAGATGATTGGTTCCAGAAAAACAAAAATGTTTGCACAATGAAAGACGGGTTGCCTTGGATAGGGGAAAAGTTATATATACCAACAACTCAAAGAGTAACTTTCATGCACCTTTGCCATGACACAAAATCAGCAGGGCATTTTGGATTTGTAAAAACTTTACATTTAATTAAACGGCAATTTTGGTGGCCATCCATGAAAAAGGACATTGAAAGTTATATAGCCAGTTGTCCAAAATGTGCCACGGCAAAGAGGTTGCAAGGGAAAGTGCCAGGACTATTGCAAACAGTGGCAAGTCCCTCAGCCCCCTGGAGAGAAATAGCCATGGATTTTATAGTGGAATTGCCAGAAAGCAATGGGAATACTGTGGTCTGGACGGTCACGGACTTGTTTTCCAAACAGGTGCACTTTATCCCTTGCCAAAAGATTCCCACTGCAAAAGCCTTAGCAAAACTTTTCATCCAACACATTTACAGATTGCATGGGGCACCCCAACGCATCATCTCTGACGGGGGTGCAATTTACGTCTGCATTTTGGAAGGAATTTTTATCCCTCTTAGGAACCACTCAGGGACTGACATCTAGCCACCACCCTCAAGGAAATGGGGGGGCTGAAAAAATGAACTCAGTACTTAAGCAATATTTAAGATGTTTTCTTAGTTTCCAGCAGACCGAGTGGGCGGACTTACTCCCCTTTGCAGAAGTTGCCTACAATAATGCAGTCCACTCCAGCACAGGTTACACTCCTTTTCAAATAGCCACCGGTCAAAGCTTCAACCCCATGCCAGAATTAACCCCAAACGAACCAACGATCCCCTCGCTGAAAGAATGGATGGAAAAATTACAAAACACCTTGCCAATAGTCAGAAAAGCACTAGATGAAGCTAGGCAGGCTTACAAAACACAAGCCGATAAAAAAAGGGTTGAGCCTACACCATTCATTATAGGAGAGATGGTGTACTTATCTACAAAATACCTAAAGTCCCTACAGCCCTGTAAAAAACTTGGACCACAATACATAGGACCTTTTCCAATTAAAAGAATCATAAATCCAGTAACAGTAGAATTAGAATTACCCAAAAATCTCAGGCAAATACACCCAATTTTTCATTGCAGCTTGCTGAAAAGAGAGCATCAGTCACCTCTACGGCCAAAAATCCCCCCCCCATCACCTCCAATCATGGTGGAGGGTGAACAACACTTCGAAATAAAGGAAGTCCTTGACTCTAGGAGATATCATGGAGCAACTCAGTACCTAGTTGCCTGGAAACACCTCCCTCCCTCACAAAATGAGTGGGTCCATAAACGTCATGTCAGAGCCCCGAAGCTATTGAAGAAGTTTCACACAGAGTATCCTAACAAGCCTGACTAAATTTTATACTTGTGTTTTCTTTCAGGTGGATCTCTCTTATTGTTAAGAGGGGCCGGATGTCAGAATCCAATTATATTTCATCTTTAATTATCAAATATAGAAACTCCCAATTCTGCCTTCTCTGGATTCTGCCATAAGAGGGAGAGAAGGGGGAGAACAAAGGGGCTTTATGGCCCTCACTTCCTTCTTTACACTTCAAAGAGCGGAATGCTGAATGTGTGTTTATTGTAACCTCGAAGCTTTAGCATACCAAAGGAGGGTAGTTGCCTTTCATGTAGTTATCTGAAGTCTCCATCCAGACGGAAGAAAGAAGAAAGGGGGTGGAATTGTGATACTTGAAACTATCACTGGAAGGGGGGTTGATTGGGTGGGACTACTGGGGAACCCCTTAAAACCTTGAATGGGAGAGCTTGGACCCCAAGTCCTGTCTAGCATGCCTGCAACCATTTTCTCTTAATAAAGGATTCCTGTTGGAAGAATTATTCCAAGAGTTCTGTCTTCTTAAGATGCAAAGTGGGGTGGGTCCTTACACCATCTGTTAATTCAGCTAGAACTTTTCAACAACTGCAGCATACTGCTGTTTCATATTTAAGTGGTTGTCCATTAAGACACTGAGAGCCCTCTCACAATATTGGGCCAGGTATCGTTCTATACCTGTGCATTTGGGTTTTCTTGCCTAAGTGTAAGGCTTTTCTCACCACTGAACTGCATTTTGTTGGATAAGGCTCAATGTTCAAGTCTGTCAAGAATCTTCTGTCTTTTTTTAAAAAATAAAATATTTAATAAAATATTTTTTAAAAAGAGGCAAAAAAAGAAAAACACAAGACATTAAAGGAAAAAGTATCTTAAAAATAAATAAAAAAGATTACACATATATACATAATATCCCTCCTAGCTGAATATTGATTAATATAATACAACCATGTGAGTTTCTCACCCCTTGTGAAACAGGTCACAAAAATTTTAAATTACAAAACTACTAAATCTATTTACAAATTATTAGCCTGTCATCTATATTAATAATAAAATAGTTAGCAGGAAGAACAACTAGTCTTACTAGATTTGAAATGTATTTGAATGCTTGGTCTTTGGTCTGGCTAAAAGAGTGGGTGAACCTCCAGAATAAAATTCTACTTGATTTAGAAGGTCATGAATTAAGATTTGGATGGCATGGTTATTTGTGCTATGACAAAGTTAAAGTAAATGTTGATTTTAACAATCACTTTGTTAGACATGCCATTCTACGAGTTTGGAATAAATATAAAACAATGTTTTCTACAAAGATGGCCCTTTGGGTGTTCCCCTAGGAAGCTTTTTTCTTAAAAGAAATGATGGCAAAGCTGGACTGATGGACTTATGTTAAAATAATATCTTCTTAATTTTGGTGAGCCTATCCTCAAGTCTAAAGAAGAATTAGAAAGACATGTCTGCCACTGGTTTACATATTTACAACTGAAAGAAAGATTTAAATTAGACAAAAAGGGTTTGACTTTGTTAAAAATAAATTAGAAATTCTACTAGTCGTATTGATAAACATATCATTGCTAAGGTCTATAAAACGTTATTGAATTTGAATTTGGAAAATGAATATGTAAAATATTGTATGATTCAGTGGCCAAGGATCTTTGGACATATCTAAAGCTTGAACAAAGGGAGAATACATGGGTGAAAGGTTTAAAATTTACATTAAATTACAGTTTAAAAGAATTTTTTTATAAGATGATGGACCATTGGTTAACACCATTTATCAAGAATGTATAAAGGTATTTCAAGTGAATGCTGGAAATGCAAATGTAAAGAAGGGACTTTTTATCATTTATGTTGGACATGTGATAAAGCAAAAAAATATTGGAGTAGGATTCATATTCTAATAGAGAAGATTCTTAAAGTGAATATAAACTCAAGAAACTTTTCTTGAGTTTAATGGAAAAAGACGAGAACAAATTGGAACTTATATATATATATATATATATATATATATATATATATATATATATATATATATATATATATATATATAATAGCCAATAAAAATGTGAACACCAGGAATATAATAAGCTAAAAAAGTTTAATACCATCACCGATCACCAAGCTTTCATCAGATACCTCTGACATCGTCAGGGTTAAATGCTGGTCTATGGGAGAGTGCGTTTATAGGTGAGTCGTCATTTGCACATGGCTCCTAGCTCTTGTCATAGGTCCTAATTGATTTGACTGCATTCTAATTGTGGCTTCCATACTGATGACTCCTCTTTTCTTGCTTCTACTGCTTGTGGATATGTTATTATTCCCTTCTACCTTCCACAATCCTGGATTAGGAAGGCTCCTTCTCCCCCTTTTTTGGTTGGCTAGATCGTTCGTATCTCTAAGTTGTTTCCTCTTCTCGCACTCACATCTCCCACCTTCTTCCTTCCTCTGCTCCTTACTTACTCCCCAATTGCCATCCCTTTTCCTATGGGGGTGTGCTCTCAACCTTTCGTCCCATCGCGTGCTTTCCATTTCCCACCCTTTGGATTAATAATTTGTCGTTGCCACTTTGTCTGACATCTACTTGCTCTTTCACTCCATTGTCAATATTCTCGGACTCCATGTCAGATCGGGCACCTCGATACCTCCTTCCTCCTCATAAAATCTCCTCCTTTTCTGAGTTTGTATGCCCGGTTCCTTTGTTTCCCCCCTCCATGAATACAGTGATCCTTTCCACAGTTTCCATTGCATTCAGCCCTTATTTGCTTCCCCCCCCCTATTCACAGGACTCTCGATCTCCGTATTCTCCCAAGCATTCCAATTGACGCTCTATTGTTTCCGTTGTTGGGTTGTCATCACAGGGCAAGCCAGTCCCACTTCCCTCCTTTCTCGATGTTGCCGGATCGTCGCTATTCTGGGCCAGTTCTTCATGCCATCCTTGGTCTCCTCCTGTTTTCTCCCTAGGGGAGAAATTATGGGGGGAGTGAACCCCTACCCCCACAATAACAATGGCCTATGGACACTCAGAGGAGTAATCGACGATCGAGGGGCCCCCTGCTCCAAGACCATGCACATGCTCCCAAACAGTAAAGGAACGGTTAGACGATGAGGAAAGGGCAGCCAGCAAATGGGAAATCATTCCTGACCCCCCAGAACTCCCAGGGAGAAAGACACCCCCCATTAGTACTCAGACGGAGAACACTGGAGGCAATAGAGCGCAAAAACAGGAGGAGACCAAGGATGGCATGAAGAACTGGCCCAGAATAGTGACGATCCAGCAACATCGAGAAAGGAGGGAGACAGGACTGGCTTGCCCTGTGACAACAACCCAACAACGGAAACAACAGAGCATCAATTGGAATGCTCAGGAGAATACGGAGATCGAGAATCCTGTGAATGGGGGAGGAAAGCAAATAAGGGCTGAACGCAATGGAAACTGTGGAAAGGATCACTGTATTGATGGAGGGGGGGGGAAACAAAGGAACCGGGCATACAAACACAAAAAAGGAGAGCACACAGGAGATTTTATGAGGAGGAAGGAGGTACCAAGGTGCCCGATCTGACGTGGAGTCCGAGAATATTGACAATGGGGTGAAAGAGCAAGTAGATGTCAGACAAAGTGGCAACGACAGAAATGGAGATTATGCAGCCAAAGGGTGGGAAATGGAAAGCACGAGATGGGGAGAAAGGTTGAGAGCGCGCCCCCATAGGAAAAGGGATGGCAATTGGGGAGTAAGTAAGGAGCAGAGGAAGGAGGAAGGTGGGAGATGTGAGTGTGAGAAGAGGAAACAACTTAGGGATACGAACGATCTAGCCAACCAAAAAAGGGGGGGAAGGAGCCTTCCTAATCCAGGATTGTGGAAGGTAGAAGGGAATAATGACATACCCACAAGCAGTAGAAGCAAGAAAAGAGGAGTCATCAGTATGGAAGCCACAATTAGAACGCAGTCAAATCAATTAGGACCTATGACAAGAGCTAGAAGCCGTGTACAAATGACGACTCACCTATAAAAGCACTCTCCCATAGACCAGCATTTAACCCTGACAATATCAGAAGTATCTGACAAAAGCTTGGTGATCGGTGATGGTATTAAACTTTTTTAGTTTATTATATTCCTGGTGTTCATGTTTTTATTGGTTATGGATTCACCCAGGAATCATGTTTTTATTTTCACTACTATTATTAATATATATATATATATATATTATCCTTCCAATTCCACTTCCAATTTTACGCGGGAGAAAACCTGAACAACCAAAGACACACAAACACCTGCGAAAACCTCAGAAAACAAATACACACACACACACACACACACACATATATTGATAGCAGCAAGATTACTTTATGCACAAAAATGGAAGAATGCTTCAATCCCGTCAATGGATGAATGGTTTCAAAAGCTGATGGAGTTAGCAGAAATGGCTAAATTGACTGCTTTGATAATAGAAAAAAAGGACAAGTACTTTTGTTTCTACTTGGAAACCACTTGTGGAGTTCATGCTTAAGGTAGGTGTGAGATTTAAAACCCCCAAATTCAATACTCAGAAAGTCTGGTTAACAAAAAACAAAGTTTATTGGAGAAAAACATGAAAAAAAGAAAAGAAAAGCAATTGCAAGCACGGCCTCTTAGACCCTTCCCAAATGGATTGAGTTCAAAGAGCGCAAAAAGCACTTTTCAAGCTATACATTTTATACCCTTTTACAATGTACGCCATGCCTAAGAAGCCCTCCCAACTCCCCTTTCTTTTCTTAGGTCATTCTTTCATGTTGTTTTACACTTTAAAAAGGTCATCCTGACAATTTCTGTTCATCTGCTATTATCTTATCTTGTTTCCTTGTAATTTTCACCTTGAGTCAATGTTCCTCTCTTCCAAGGCATAAGTTTCTGTCTCCTGGGGAGCTTTTAGCAAGTCATATTTCATTGTCTTTACTGATTACCATTTGTGGTCACTTTGCATAGGCAGGAAACAGCAAACAGATAGTTTTACACCTTGATATTACATTTGGTACAATTTATAAAAGAATAACCTTTATTTACTTCCTTTATAGGGAAAAATGAAACTTTGAGTTTGGGTTTTACTGATTAGATAGGTCTATTGTTATAGAAATGATTAGTTTATACTACTATGTAAAAGTAAAAAGTTGAATTTTGATGTTACTTCTTATTCTACTGCACCAAAGGGAGTGAGAAGTCTTTTCTTTCTTTTTCCCTTTTTCTCTACACTTTTCTCTTCCTTTTTCCCTCCTCTATTTTTCCTATTATTTGCTTTTGAATTTTTGTATTTTATATTATAAACTAATAAAAAGTATTGACATGGAAAGCAGAGGGAAAAAATGAATGTTTTCCATGGTCTTATGGGTACATCAAACCTTTTAGAAAAAAATTCAGCTAAAGATTGTATGTTGCTAAACAGTTTTATCCCTCCCCCCAGTGTCAGTCTCCTCCATCTCTCTGTAATCTGATATGTTGTTGCTCAATGGAGTAAATAAATAAAGCAGGGGATAAACAAAAAGAACAGATAAGATATTTTGATCCAAAACCATTTTGCAGGTTAATAAAATACAGATTCCCTGCAGTGAATATTCAATAACATATAATTCAAATGTAAACACTCTCACTATCCAGAAGCATGTGCCATCTTTCCATATGGAAAAGCAGAAGTTAATGAAAACAGTCAAATAAATAAAAAAGAATTAAAAAAGAGAAATAAAATAAATCAGCATATAGCCAGACAATTAACATTTAAAGATGAAGAACAAAAAAAGTGCCAAAATTAAAGTTACAAGTCCCAAGCATGCTTATGAAAATGTTCTGCTGGTAGGAAGAAATGTAAAAAAGCTCATTCTGGCTGCCCCACAATGAGCTGAACCTTCAGAATTTCCCCCTCCTGTAAGGGTCCACAGCCATCAAAAAGTTATTTTGGGTCGTTACTAAGTGCCTCTTTCAAATCCAGGGGACCAATTCTGGCAGCAAACATAGCAGATCATGGGTAAGAGGAAAAAAAGTCCCTTGCCATTCAGCAGCTGTTGGGGAGAGTCTGTCAGACTGGTCACAGTTTACTTCCTAGGAAAGAACAATCCTTGATTCCATGGATGTTAGAGAAAAAGTATTTACTAGAGATATTGTGTTTAGTGCAAGCGAGGCAAGCTCTGAAGAAAAACTGTGTGAAAATCATATATTGAAAGCAATTCCCAATGTCCCAAGCCCTGCCCCTAGCCAGAGCAGTCCAACCCAGTCCTGGTCGGATGTTTTGGAAACCTGTTGCCTTAGGCATCACTGTAAATTCCTTTCCCAGGGCTGGCCATCCTTGAGGACAGGCAGATGGCTTGATTTGGCACCTCTGGTTCATGTTAATGTTCCTACTCCCCAAATTCTCACAGCATTCTTTCACACTTCCAGCACTCTTCCCTTCCCTAAGCTGGGATCATAGGGCATGAGATGTAAAGGACTTGTGTTGAGAACAAGTCCTTGACTACCCAAATCACAGTATTTCCTGCACTCTCAGGAAATTCCATTATAAAGTCCATAGAAATTTCTTTGCAAGGTGCATGGGAATTAGCCACTAGTAGTTATCCTACTGGTTTCCCTGGTCATCTCTTAGAGGAAGCACACACAAGGCAGCAAGCCATAGAGCCCTTAATGTCTGTTTTGACCAAATATAAGTTTTTTTGCCATTTATTTATTTATTTATGAGACTTATATACCGCTTTAAGTGCAAGCACTCTCTAAGTGGTATACACCAGTAAGCAATGTATGTATGTATGTATGTATGTATGTGTGTGTATGTATGTATGTATATATATATATATATATATATATATATATATATATATATATATATATATATTTTCTGAGGTTTTCGCGGGTATTTGTATGTAGGTCTTTGGTTGTTCGGGTTTTCTCCCGCGTAAAATTGGAAGTGTCTTGGCAACGTTTCGACGAAGTCCCATTCGTCATCTTCAGGCTGGTGTTTTCAGCTTCGTGCTTTGAGCAGCAATGTGTGGTCTTAGCTGTTTCTTCCTTTTAACTGCCAGTGGGGGTATGAACTGATTGGGTGGGAGCTTGGCTGTGTTCTGATTGGGTGGAGGTGTGTTCTGAATGGTTAGGGGCTTGGCTGTGCTCTGATTGGCTGGGGGAGTGTTCTGTTTGGTTGTGCTCAGGTTAGTCTGAGTTGCAGAGGGGTTTAAGATTTTGGGGTTAGGGAGTCGTTTGTCAATAAGGGCAGGTTTCCAAATGGCTGGTAGGCGGGAGGTATCATCTCGCTTGTTCATGCTGAACAGCATGAACAAGCGAGATGATACCTCCCGCCTACCAGCCATTTGGAAACCTGCCCTTATTGACAAACGACTCCCTAACCCCAAAATCTTAAACCCCTCTGCAACTCAGACTAACCTGAGCACAACCAAACAGAACACTCCCCCAGCCAATCAGAGCACAGCCAAGCCCCTAACCATTCAGAACACACCTCCACCCAATCAGAACACAGCCAAGCTCCCACCCAATCAGTTCATACCCCCACTGGCAGTTAAAAGGAAGAAACAGCTAAAACCACACATTGCTGCTCAAAGCAAGAAGCTGAAAACACCAGCCTGAAGATGACGAATGGACTTCGTCGAAACGTCGCCAAGACACTTCCAATTTTACGTGGGAGAAAACCCGAACAAAAGACCTATATATATATATATATATATATATATATATATATATATATATATATATATATATATATTTACATTGCCCCCAACAATCTGGGTCATCATTTTACCTACCCCGGAAGGATGGAAGGCTGAGTCAACCTTGAGCCGGTGAGATTTGAACCTCTGACCTGCTGAACACAGTCAGCTAAAGTTGCCTGCAGTACTGCACTCTAACTGCTGCGCCACCTCGGCTCAGTAATCTTTTTGTTATACATCTTTTTTGTTTTTATCAACTTATTTTTAATCTTTTGCATATTTGACAAAATATAAGGTTTTTACAAAGCCAAAATGCCCTGCTGCCTTTGAGTCATGGCAAGTCTGTAGAATAAGAGCTCGCAGGGAGGTTGGTACATATAGTTTTTGCCTCCACCCAGGCTAGTCCATCCCTCATGGTGCACTCCTCTTTGTGGGTTGCTAGCTATTCATCATCTATTAAAACAGTTTTCAGTTTGTCTAGCACAGCGGTTCTCAACCTGTGGGTCGCGACCCCATTTGGGGTCGAATGACCATTTCACGGGGGTCGCCAAACAACGCAGTCCGCCATTTTTTCCCCCTTTTCCTTAGCTGTGCTACTCCCTTTTATTCTATTGGCTTTTGAAAGCCAATCGAATAGACTCTCTTGAATAGAGTCTAATTCTATTGGCTTTCAAAAGCCAATAGGAATTGTCCAGGCTGTCTCTGCCCTGCTGAGCCTGCCAAAAGTCCCATTCTGCAAACGGTGCTGCAAGTTGTCTGCAGCGAGGGCGAGCTGTCTGGAAGTTTCCACCCCTCCCTGCTGAGCAACTACTAAAAATGTAAGTAAAAGAGGGCCAGGGGTGGGAGGTGGGAGGCCGGCGGGCGCAGGTAGGGTTGCTGGTGCACATGGGGCCTGGCGGGTGCCTCACCTCCCTTGGGCTGGGTCAGCTGGTGGCCCAGCCGGTGGTCGGCATGCTCTGTCTCTGCCACTTGCCAGCTATGCCTCGGCCAGCGCAGGGGGCAGCACCACGCATGTGCGGTGCTCCCGGGAGGGAAAGTCCTCGACTTATGACCGGTTGAGTAGTCCTCGACTTATGATCGATTTAGTCCTTGATTTATGACTGGTTGAGTAGTCCTCGACGTACGACCGACTGGGGGTCGCGGCATTAAAAAGGTTGAGAACCATTGGTCTAGCACTTCTCAGGGAATGCCTAGTTCAGCTTTCCTCTGGCTGCTCATGGTTACTGCTGCTACCAATTTTGACAGGATGAGTGGTCAGATGATTTTGGGTCTGGAACTGTTGTATTGTGGCAGTTGGGACAGGGTATCTTCCAAGAAATTCTTTCCCCCTGGGATGTACCTCATAGTAAAGTTAAAGCAGTTGAAGTATTGTGCCCAATGGGCTTTTATAACAGATAATTTCCATGGTGTGCTTTAAAGCTTCCAGGTTTTTATGATGTGTCCATAGTTCAAGTGGGTGTTTAGCAATGCCCATTAGTGTCAGGGCCCACTTCAATACCTCATCCTAAGAAAGCAGAACTTGTAGAAGTAGTTTTTTCCAAAAGGAACTTTTATTAGGAGAACCTGATAGCAGGTATAATAGACAGGATCTGAGGAGTTACCACTCAGATCAATAAGTTAAAAGTGTCACTCCACCCCAATATTCATCCAGTCAGTTCAAATGGGCCAATCCCAACGTGTTAAGTCTGTAGTGGGGAAAAGCTGATAATGCCAGACTGTCTCAGGCTTGTAGCGATGTTTATTGGGTCTTTGCACCTTCCCTTCTGAAAGAAGAGATAAGCCAGATGCCTGGAGATGCATTCCTTTCTTCCCCCTCCTTTGAGTTGACATCAAGGGGAAAGACAATTCAAAGAGTGTGTATGCGGAGACAGCAAAAGAGGTACACTGTAGCAATAGAGGAAACAAAGAGGCAGCCCATAACATTTCCCCCCTCCCCTCCAGGAGCATAGCAGAACCCAGAAGAATAGAAAGAGTAGAGTTAGAATGTGAATTAGAAAGAGCCCCCTTAGAAATGTGGGTTCTGACAATCAGACTGCATAAGCCTCCTTCTCCCACACTGCCCACCTCTGTTCTGTGTCAATTAATTTCTTAGAGGTATAGGCACAGAATTGAAGGATCCCCCAGGGAGAGGTTTTCTGTAGTAATATAGCCCACACAGCTACATCGCTAGCATCTACTTGGATCATAAAAGAGGCATCTGGGTTGAGATGTCTTAACGTGGGTTAGCCACAAACAGCCATTTAAGGTTTTTGAATGCTACTTGGCATTTCATAGTCCACTTCATGGGTTGGCTAGATCTGGGCTTACTTTTCCCTTTTGTTTTTAATAAGGTAGGGCAATTTGTGCAAAAGAGGGGGAAAATTGTAAAAGTTTGCAAACCCCAGGAAGCTCTGAAGTTACTTCCTTGTGCGGGGGGGGGGGGTGTGACATTCCAGCACCAATTTAACCTTTTCCAGGTTCATTTCTACTCCCTAATGGAGATCTGATACCCCAGATATTCGATTTTATCCTGATGGAACTTGGATTTTGAGAACAATGTATAGCTCAGCTACCTGCAATTTCTTTAACACTGCTCACATGAGCTTCACATGCTCAGTCCTTGTTTTTGGTGTAGATCAGAATGTCATATAAATAAACAAGCATCCCTTTGTACAGATGTTCATGCAGGACTTTGTTAATCAATTGCATGATTAACAAGCAGGGGCTCCTTGTAGACCAAATGGAAGCATCCTGAAATGTGCCATGACTGGAAACTGGCTGGACATTTTGGGTTCATAAAAACCCTACATCTCTTAAAGAGTTTTGGTGGCCGTCCCTCAAGAAAGACATGGCAAGCTATGTATCTAACTGTCTCATCTGCACAGCAGCCAAAAGGAGACAAGGGAAAATGCTTGGCCTGCTAACAACAGTAGTGGAGACTTCAGCACCTTGGAGAGAGATTTCTATGGATTTTATTGTAGAACTGCCAGAAACCACGAGAAACACAGTCATTTGGGTGGTGACTAACTGTTTTCTGGCACTTTATCCTGTGATGGAAAATCCCTACCACTAAAGCTCTGGCAAAACTATTCCATCATTATATATTGCTTGCATGGAGTTCCGAGTCGCATAATTTCTGATAGAGGGATTCAAATCACTTCAAAATTCTGAGGGTATTTTTGGACCTTTTGGGGACAGAACAAGGCCTGAGTTCTAGTACCATCTACAAATGAATGGTGGGACAGAGCAAACAAATTCAATTCTAGAACAATACCTAGAATGCTTTATTAACTACCAACAAGACAATTGGGCTAACCTCTTGCCATTTGCTGAGATGGTCTATAACAATACTGTACACTCCAGTGGTGGTTCCCCTATTAAAGGAATGGATTAATCAGTTAAAAAATACCTGGCCAGTGGTTCATAAAGCATTATACAATGTTACCCTCAGTTCAGGGTAACATTGGAGTCTCTCTCTTCCCAACCTTTGGATTTACCGACTCCAAGGGACCATCTGGCTCGCTCCTCTTCGTCAGACGGCCCAACCTCTTCCATCTCCCTGGACAGGCCTTCTTCGCCTTTCAATCATTGAAGTTCTCTGGATCATTTCTCTGATGGGAACTCCTCCATTTGTGAAATAGTTGCGGCTCCCCCAGTAGCACAGTTGCATCTCCGGGTTGAGCATCGTGCAGACCTCACCTTCTGTAACAACCCACTTCAACTGTTCTCCCAAGAATTCAAACTCTTGAGGCAATCACTGCTTCAAACAGGATTTTTTTATTTG
This sequence comes from Crotalus tigris, assembly GCF_016545835.1. NCBI lineage: Eukaryota > Metazoa > Chordata > Lepidosauria > Squamata > Viperidae > Crotalus > Crotalus tigris. The sequence goes on along the minus strand of NW_024100617.1, from coordinate 586,587 downwards.
GGGATCAGTAACAGTGGAGATCTGAGGTAAACGTTCATTAACACCATTTATTCACTCAAGCCGTAAAACCTCTTCCACCAAAGCCACATGTGGATTTGAATTGTATCCAATCAGCTGGCATCTCAGGGTGATCAGCCATTGCTTTTGGCATGCAACTTCCTGGCTTTGCTGACCTCTGGCTTGTCACATTCGTCTTCAGAGAGCTACCATACCCCTCCCTATGGCAATCAGGAAAAGGAAACAGAACTGGTGAGCAAATACAAACATGCAAATAACGCTGGGCTCCCCTTCCCATAACAGAATGGCAAGTCCCACAGATGGAAGGACAGAAGGAAGGTAAGTAAAATAGGGAACTGTTTGGGACCTGACATTGCAGTAAGCCCCATGCCCCTACCCAATAGAATGTCAGAACCTGAAAAAAGGAAGAGGGGAATAAGGGAAATAGGGTTCTGACACTTGTTATGCTTAGCTAATTGGATGGATAACCTGAAAACTACATGGGGAGAGATACAGAAAGCACCAAATAAGGCTAGGGAATTGTATAAGAGGCAAGATGAATGGAAGCAGGTTTTCAAACAGACTTATAGGATTGGGGATTGGGTGTACCTATCTACTCAGTATCTCAAGCTGAGGCAGCCTTGTAGAAAACTGAGTCCTAAATACATAGGACTTTTCTCAATTGTGAAAGTCATTAATCCAGTAACTGTGGAACCACAGTTGCCAAAAGATTTGAAGTGAGTCCACCCAGTGTTCCATTGCTGTTTGCTGAAACCATTCAAAAGATCTAGCTTAAGACCAGGTGGAGAGAAACCTCCTCCTATATTGGTAGATGATGAGAAACATTATGAGATTAAAAATATACTGGACTCAAATATTTTTAGGGGAAAGTTACGGTACTTAGTCCAGTGGAGAGGTTACCCCTTAGCTGATGCTGAATGGGTAAGAGTTCATAACATTAAGACTGACAGACTAATAAGAAAGTTGCATGATAAATACCCTCAACATCCAAGAGGTTAATGTTTGAATGTTTATTTAATTGTGCTTACAATTTTCCTATGTATCCCTTCTTTCAGGGAGCTGGCATGTCAAGGTTGAATTGCTTAGATGTCTGCTAACTTCTATCACTACTCAATTTGTTATAGAAATAGGGGGGAAGGATAGAAAACATGGGGAGGAAATGGGAGTCTAAGAAGTTATCTGTGGACCATGAGAGTCTACAACAATGCCAAAGTCACTAATGTAGGTTTCTGATGGAGAAGTGGACCATTCTAGTAACAAATCAAAGATACATGATTAAGCAATATGAACACTCAGTGGGTGGGGTTAAGGGAAGCTATTGTTAACTAGGCAGATTTTTGCATAGGAAAAATCAGAGCTGGTTTTGCTTCTTCAGTTTCCAGGTATGTATTCAATAAAGTTTATCTTTTATGGCACTTCAAAGCCTTGAAGATTCCTTGATTTGAGTTTGCTAGTCGGATGGTTAACAGCAATACTTTAATCACTTCAACTTCACCCTAAAATACATCCCAGGAAGGAAAAACGTCCAGCTGATAGCCTATCTAGAATGCCTCAGTATAATAGCTCAAAGCCAGAAATAATCAAACCAGTCATTCCTTCCCACCAACTAGCAGCAGCACCAGTAACCACCAAGGCACAAACAAAAGTGAATGCCCCCAAAACAGAAGGGATTGAAAGGAGCCCTGGAGGAAGATGATTGGTTAAAGGTATATAAGGTTGAATGTTCCATTTAGTCAAATGACAGTTTTAGTGGCTATCTCTGAAAAAGGACATTGAAGGGTACATAGCAAGATGCCTAGTATGTGCCTCAGCCAAATGACAGTAAGGGAAAATACCAGGGCTCTTTCAAAAAGTAGTGGAGCCTAGTGCTCCATGGAAAGAAATCTCCATGGACTTTATTGTGGAATTCCCTGAGAGCTCAGGAAATACAGTGATCTGGGTAGTAATGGATATATTCTCCAAACAAGTACATTTGCCAAAACATCCCATTCTCCTGTGCCTTAGCTAAACTTTTTGTTCAAAATATCTAAGGATTGCATGGGGCTCCGCAACAAATAATCTCCGATCACTAAGTAGAATTCACCTCAAAGTTTTGGCAGGAGTTTCTGGGACTTTTGGGGACCTCCAGGTATTAAGCTCCAGTCTTCACCCCCAAACTAATGGGGTGTATGAAAGAGTCAATGGGTTCTAGTGCAGTATTTCAGATGTTATGTAAACGACCAGCAAGACAACTGGATGGAGCTCCTCCCATTTGTCAAAATAGTGTACAATAATTCCATCCATAGCAGCACAGCAGCAGCAGCATTCAAACTGGCCATGGGCCAAGAAACAGGTAATATCAGAATTACCTCAATACCAGAATTACTGGCTATCCCCTCTGTCACCTCCCTCAAAGACTGGGTGACCCAATTACAAAACATCTGGACAGTGGCTAGAAAATTGCTAGAAGAAGTGAGGGATGCCTATAAAAAGCAAGCAGACAAAAAGTGCATGAAGCCTAAGACTTTAATGTAGGGAATCAGGTGTATTTATCTACCAAGAACTTGCAATCCAGGCAACCCTCAAAAAAACTGGGGCCCAAGTATGTTGGGTCTTTTTCCATTAAACAGTTGATTAACCCAGTCACAGTAGAACTCAAACTCCCCAAATCACTAAGGCACATCCACCTGATTTTCCTGCAGTCTGCTGAAGCCTCAGGTGCTCTTCCCCCCCCCATGCCCAATGCCGCCACCTCCACCTGAGCCTCTCACGATTGAAACACTTCAAAGTCAAAGACATTTTGTTCTTCCGCAAGCACCATGGGAAAATCCAGTACTTGGTGTGATGTCTCTCTTGGGCAGCTCAGGGGAGGTTGAGCCCATTCCTGGCACATTAGGAACTAGTTGATTGATGGCTCTGAATGACCATCTGAGATTTAGAGGCTTCAGCTGAGAAAGGTTTACAGTAGCAGATGACCAGTGAACAGGAGGAGGAACTACCTTCTGCACCTGATCTGAAAACATGCAGGGCAGAGAAAAGGCAGGAGCAGTGAAGACTAGCCATACTACTCAAGAAGAAAACCCCCCACTCATCTGGCTGGGCTGCACCAGAAATCTGGCTATTAATTACACCAGACAGATGGAGACATTGCTGGGGACGTGTTGGTTTTCTAGATTTTTATTTGATTGTTGTGACTCCTGCTTCACTCTGGATTGACACCATGTTTGGAATTGTACCTTCAAGCCTCTGAACTTTTGTTGCTACATGAGCTCTCTTGTATTTGCGACATGAGCTCTCTTGGATTTAAGTTTTACTAGTGATATTATTTTGTTTGAGCAACTTTCAATTGCTTTGTGGACTAGTAGGCCTTTGCTGGACTAATCTTGCCTCCTCATAGCTGGACTTAATTGGGACAGTTTTTAGTTTTGGTGAAGGGAATTGCTAGGGAATATTAATAAACTCACTAAACCACAATTAAGTGCATGTGTGAGTGAATGGGACAATATATCTGGTGGCATGGAAAGACTTTCCCCCTTCCAAAACAGAGTGGGTGGATTTTAAACTGTGGTTCCTCCCCCCTCTCTCTTCTCTCTCTTTCTCTTTCTCTCTCTCTTTTCTTTTGCAGGACTAACATCCTTATCAAAGGGGGCAGCATGTCAGGATCTCCACTGTCAGCCTGGCACCTTGTTCCTGCCATCAAAGAGGAAGGGATGGGGAGGCATTTGGGGCAATCCACGCTTGTGTATCAAATGGTGGTGGGAAAAATGGAAAGAGGGAAGTGACAATGGAAGAAGTCCAGATCACCAAACTGGCTTGTACCAAGATCTTCAAGGCTGTTTGACCTGAGAATGGAATGTTACCAGTTTCACATCTCAGAGTTTCTCAAAACATCTTACTGGCCTCACATTGGCTGGCCAGGGGACTGATCATGAGGGAAGGATTGGAAATTGGAAAGAATAGCTTTGTACTTTTGTGCAGGAACACCCAATGTGAATTGACTTTGTTGCAACCAGTTTTTTTTTTCAGGAAAAGTTCCTTTGTTTCAATTAAATGGAATCACAAGTCCTACTTTCCTGAGAGGGCAAATTCAGACAGATCTGACAGAAATGGAGTGAATGCTAGGGGGCAGGCTTACTTTATTTAATCTTTATAAGCTTGAAATTTGATTTTCTTGTGGGTAATCTTACACAGGCTATATTCCTCTCTTTATACATAAGGAGCATACACACCCAAGCTGAGGAATTTTGACTGCTTCATGACAGCACTCTGCAGTTAATTCAAGGACTCCTGGCTGACTGAAAAGTGAGAGAATGCATCAACACCAAGGAGTTTTGTGATCTGGCAAGTCAGCTCAATGACTGGCCCAAAAACATCCTCATCAGCTGCTTCAGAGATAGATTGAATGATGACAAGTACAATGCCTGTGTTTCCAGGGGGCCACCTGCAACCCTCCATGACTAGTATGTCCTCACAGAGAAAGTGAAGATCGATCAAGCACGCAACAAGTACCGAGCAGCTTGGCCATGGAAGAAATCATTCCTAGAGAAGAGGGAAACAGTCAAACCACCAGCTCATTAGATTCACTCTACTGCATGTTTTAAGTGTGGCCAACAAGGGCATAGTGTGGCAAAGTGCAAAGCCAACCAGCCAACTAGGGAAGCAAATCCCAGTTCTGTGGTGAAGGCCACGAAGGCACTGCCATGGGCCAGAGAAACTGCGCTGAAGGAAGTGGAGGTCATTAACCTCATCATCAAAACAGGTGGAGGGAACTCCAATCTCACTAGACAATGGTCCAGGGGCTGACTGGCACAGACTTTGATGATGATCCCATGGTAAGTGGTCAAATTACACTTGTTATAATCCCAATAGAACTGAAGTTTCAAAATCTGGGACTAAAAGCTAAGTTAAATGGCCTGCTAGACTCAGGTAAACCCAGCATTAGTCAAGAAACCTGGGATCCGGCTAAAGCAACTCAAGGTCCTGATTGCTTTCTGTCAGCTAGATGGCTCAATCATGGAGGGCTGAATCCATAGAGATGCAAATGGGGGCCTATTCAAAGACTTTGAGCTTCATAGTTGCACCTGGGATGGAATGACCCCAGTGCTAGGGCTAGCCTGGTTAAAGAAATGGAACTGGAGAAGGGGACTATTAAAGATCAGGACAGACTACCCATCCCAGAAGGTGAATGTCCCGATGCAAAATCAGGAGCAGTCACATAGGGAACATCCCCCCCACCATACCTAAGGAATATTGAGACCCCAGGAATGTGTTTAGTAAAAAGGGGTTAGATGAGCTTCCTCCTCACTGACCTATAGACTGTGCTATAAAGATCCTACCAGGGGCCAAGGTATCCAAACTGAAATTGTATTCTATGAATCCACAGGAACTGGAAGAACTGCAGCTGTTTATTGACAAGAACCTGGCTCGAGATTTCATACAGCTAGCACGACCCAAAGTGGCAGCTTTGGTTCTGTTCTGAGAAAAGAAAGATGGGACACTCCATCTATGCATGGACTATAGAGGGCTCAATGCAGTGTGTATGGAGAACATCTACCCCTTGCCCCTAATGAAGACATGCTGGCCCACTTGGCTAAGGGCAAGATAATTACAAAATTGGACTTGCGGGAAGCATATTACTGAATGAGAATCATGGAAGGGGATGAGTAGAAAACCACTTTCAATTGCTCACTTGAATGTTTCTAGTTCAAAGTACTCCCTTTTGGGCTACTGGGAGCCCCTGCTGTGTTCATGGGGTTAATCAACAAAGTTCTGTATGAGCATTTGTATAAGGGGGTGCTAGTATATTTGGATGACATTTTAATTTACACTGAAACAAAAGTGGAACATGTGAAGTTAGTGAGAGCAGTCCACCCGAAACTAAGGGCTGTCAAGCTATATGCTAAAATCTCTAAATGCAAGTCCCACCAAAGCAAAATAGACTAATTGGAATACTGCATCTCACAAGAGGGGATTGAAATGGACCCAAGAAGGTTAAACCAGTATTGGAATGGGCTCTGCTCCACATTAGAAAGCAGCTGCAACGTTTCCTGGATTTTACTAACTTCTATTGGCAGTTCATTCCATCATTTGCCCAAATTGCTTTCCCCATTACAAATCTACTAAAGATTAAAGGTGGAGACAAACCTAAACCCAGTCAACCTCTAAAATGGACAATGGAATGCCAGGCAGCATTCAAGAAGCTCAAGCAACTGTTTGCAACTGAACCAGTCCTAAAGCATCCTGATCTCATAGCGCCATTTATTATTCAAGCTGATGCTAGTGACGGAGCAGTAGGAGCGGTGTTATTGTAGCAAAATGAGTGGTCAGCTGCAGCCATGTGCTTACACTTCTAGGAAATTATTTGAAACCAAACATAGGTAGGCTGTTTGGGAAAAGGAAGCATACATGGTGAGATGGGAACTCCTGTCTTGGAGGCACTTCCTAGAAGGGAGCAAATACCTTCTGAGGTCTGGACTGACCATAAGAATCTGGAAGCGTGAAAACCCCTATGAAAGTGTCCCCAAAGCAGATGATATGAGTGCAGTATTTTACTTGTTTCAATTTCATGCTGCATTATCTCACAGGAGAGAAAAACTGATACCCTGTCACATATGCCTAAATACAATTGCCCAGAAGCAGAGATTATTAAACCAGTACTTCTGTCTCACCAGCTAGCTGGCCAAATAACTACCCGAGTACAGGTTAAGAGAAAGGCCACAATTGACAATGGAATAACCATGACTTTTAAAGCAGCATTGAAAGAAGAAATGTGGTTTCAAAGTCATGCTAATGTTTGCTCCATCCAGGATGGACTAGCTTGGGTAGGCAGCAAACTCTATGTGCCAAAAACTCAGAGATTGATGGTGTTGGAAAAGGGCCATGACTCTAAAGTGGTAAGACACATTGGTTTTGTGAAGACTTTGTATTTAATAAAATTACAATTTTGGTGGCCATCCCTAAAGAAGGACACTGAGAGCTATGTGAAGAGTTGATCTGTGTATGCTGCCGCTAAACAAAGACAAGGGAAACCCCAGGGCTTCTACAAATTGTAGCAGAACCTTCAGCATCCTGGAGAGAGATCTCTATGGATTTTATTGTGGAGCTCCCTGAAAGCTCAGGAAATACAGTTATATAGGTCATGACTGATTTTTTTCTAAACAATTACATTTTGTCCCATGTCCACAGATTCCATTAGCACAGAAGGCGGACAAATTATTTTCCATTATATTTACATGAGGCACCTCAGTGTATCATTTCAGACAGAGGGGTGCAATTCACTTCTAAATTTTAGCAGGCATGTTTAAACTTACTAGGTGCTGATCAGGGGCTCAATTCCAGTCATTACCCCTAAAGGAATGAGGGCTGTGAATGCACGAACTCAGTACTAGAACAATATCTTAGATGCTTCATTCATTATCAACAGGATAATGAACTGACCTATTTTCTTTTGCAAAAGTAGCCTACAATTCTGTACAAACCAGCACTCGATTTAACCCTTTCCATGTTATAACTGGTCAAGATTCCACTCCTATGTCTGAGCTGCCCCTGAATGACCCTCCAGTAGCTTCACTGAAGGACCAATTGCAAAATACATGGCCAGCTGTGAGAAAAGTCCTGGCAGATGCCTGAGAAGCTTATAAAATGCAAGCTGACAAGAAGTGTACAGAACCTAACCCATTCAAAATTTGGGATTGTGTCTACATCTCCACATGCTACTTACAGCTCCTTGAGCCATTGAAGAAGTTGGGACCCAAGTTCATGGGCCTTTCCCAATTAAATGTGTCATCAACCTGGTGACTGTTGAGCTAGAATTACCAAAATCCCTATATAAGGTCCACCCAGTATTCCATTGTAATCTGTTAAAACTTGAAGTTGTTTCTTCTATTATACCCAGTCTTCCTCCCCCACCTGCACCATTAATGGTAGAGGGGGGAGCAACATTTTAAAATTCATGAGATCTTAGATTCCCACAGGGGGGAACTCCAGTACTTAGTTATGTGGGAGAATTTCCCAAAAACTGAAAATGAGTGGGTAAATCACTATCACATAAGGGCTCCCAGACGTATAAAAGGTTCCATAACCAATACCCTGATAAACCTAAATGATTGTGTATACTAATCCCTTGTTTCCTTTTTCTCTCCATTTGTTATGTTTTCTGCTATGGGACTAAAGTTGTAGCCGGAATTCCTTTGCCTTTGCGCTGAGCTTAGAAATCACGACTCCTTGTGTGCCCACCCACTGGGGTGTCATTGTTATTGCAGATGGATCGAAGCTGGCTGCTTTGCACATCTGGTGGTTGAGATTCTCCTTCTTGTCCACTTGGTTTTAGAGATCTGTGGTCAACCGTGGTACTCCTGCCTGCTCATGTTGTAGCGCATTCTGGTCATCCACGTAGGCCTTGACGCGGCTATATGGGCTTCCTATTTCTAGCCCTTCCAAATTGAGCATGGAGGTAGTGTCTTCAACCTTAGCCTGTAAAGCTGCAGCTCTTGCTGTTATTTCTGCTGCCTCCTGTTCATGCTGTACAAACTTAAGCCTGGCCTGAGCCTTCATCTCTGATGCCTCCCATTTGTGCTGTAGAAATTTAAGCCTAGCCTGAATCTTAGCCTCTGCTGCCTCCCATTCGTGCTATAGAAACTCAAGCCTCCCCTGAGCTTTGGCCTCTGCTGCCTCCTGTTTGTGCTGTAGAAACTCAAGTCTGGCCTGAGTTTTGGCCTCTTCTTCTGCTGCACGTAGAGCTGCTTTGGCCATTTCTTCCTTTTGCAGCTGCTCTGAATTTGCCACATGTATAACTGCTGCGGTTACTGTAGCATCGATTCATGCTTGTGCAGCTTGAGGAGCCAGACTCTCAGGTCTGGAGACTCGGGACGAATGGATGTGCCAAGAAGATGCTTTAGGGGGGCCGGAGGCACCTGAGATGGAAGGTTGTGATGACATGCTGGAATGCGCCTAAGACTGTTGGGAGTTATGATGAAAGGATGAGGCTTTCTTAGAGGCATGAGACGAAGCCGCATGTAACGGCTGGGATGGTGCATGTGAACAATGGGACACTTCAGATTCGGCCTTCTCGCTCGGTGTGTCCTTCGCCTGAAGTTCATCTCAGAGATGTGACTTGGGATGAATGGATGAGGCTTTTTTGAGGAGTGAGAGGAAGGCACATGTGACTGCTGGGATGGTGCATGCAAATGATGGGCCTTCTCTGGTATGTCCTTTGCCTGAAGTATGGCATGGAGAGACTCCTTACTGCTTTGAAGTAGTTTCTCATGTTCCTTGTTTATCAGCTTAAGGTGTTGCATTTCCTTTTTGGATGGTGCATCTCCTAGCTGCAACTGGATATCTATGAGGCAGCTTTCATAGTCTGTCAATTGTAGAAAAAGCCCGTCCATGTCCTCTTCCAAAGAATGAATGAGCTCAGGGGGAAACTTATCTTTGGATGCATTGCAGAGTTTCTGCAGCTTCCCTCAGGTTCTTTCATGACAACGATAGAGGCTACCCCACTCCTCCAGCAGGCTTGACATTTGGCTTTGGTGGGCTTTCTTTGTTATCTCAAGTCAAAAGGTTTCTGAAATGTTTCTGCATTTTCCAAACTTTGGACATCAAGTTCTGCATACAAGTCAGGTTTAGTTGGTTGGACCTGCTCTGCTGGCACATTGGGCCCCTCTGCCATGACTAGGGAAGACTCAGAAGTTTTCCTAGACAATTTGAAGTAGTTCAGTGAATTTTGCTCTTTAACCATAAGGGTGCTCTGTTTGCATGGGTAAAGACCTCAGTGAAATTCATTCTTTGACCATCATGGTGCACTGTCTGCGTGGGTAAAGATTTCAGTGAAATTCACTCTTTAACCATCAGGGTGCACTGTCTGCAGGTAGCATAAATACAAGCCTGTTTGCAGGTTTGCCACCAGAGACTGCTGCATCTGGACCACTTGGGTATGTTGTATAAAAACAGCTTGAATCACTATGGTGCTTGTATACAGACAGCTTGAATTCAGGCTTTTGTTTGCAGGTTGGCCACCAGAGGGCACTGCTTCATCTAGACTACGCTTAGAATAGATTTTTTGCTCTTTGATCCTTTTAATGAGCTGCAAATCTTCTGGGCATCTGTATATGGAACCCTAAAGGTTTGCTTTCCTGAATTAGGTTTTCAGCTTAGAATTTAGAAGATTGCTGTGTAAAAAGGGCTCAATTTTTCTATTTTTCTTTCCAGCAGTTCAAAGGAACATCTCTCAATTTTGATATTTTTCTTATGCTGAATAAGCTGGCTAGCTGGGCTTATGAAACAGGATCTGTGTCTGCATTCCAAGGGGAGAGATTCGTAGGAGGTGTCACCTTACATTCTTCTAAATTGCCCTGTTGTCTTGGCAACTAATTGCTGTTTTACAAGCTGGGGGAGGGGTGTGCTCAGCTCGCTGGGCTGTTCTGAATGATGTTTAGATAAAAGGAACAGAATTCTTTGAAACACTGAGTCTTTTCAGGTGGCAAGCAAACTTTTCAGTTTGTGAGGCAGAGAAGATTCCTTTCTAAACTGACTCTTTACAATAGTCAAGCAGAAGCAGGAGGGAGGAATGGCTGATTCCTTAAACTTTGTTACTGAGGCATGCAGATATGTTAAGTCTTTTCATTTCCTTTATTTTTTAACTCTCTGGCAGGCAGAGAAAGGCATGCGGGCATAGACCAGAGATAGACAAATGCAAGAAAATATTTCAATTATTTTTCTTTTAGGCAGGCAGAAGAGGATTGATTCTTTTTTACTTTAAACAAAGAGAGAACCACATAATATCCTTTTACTAAGGCAGGGAGTTGAAACTGACCAGCAGGAATGCTGGTTCTTTTCTTGGAAGAAAAAATTAGTCTCTTTTTACTATTCTCGAATGTAGGCAGTTCCTCTGGCCACAGATAGAATAACTCCACAGAATGGTAGCATGCAGTATATTTATTGATGAGGAATCCTAAAATTAACTCACAGTTATTGTAGATACATCTGTCACATGATTCATATTCTGTCCATTCACGCAGGTAAAAAGAGAATAATTTTCCTCCATCTTCACAAAGCTTACATGCTGCTGTTGTTGAACTCAGACAAAGAACATTTCCCCATTCTACAAAGCTCCCAGCCTCGTGGCTAGGATTCATGGAGAGAGATAATAAATTGGCACATAACAGGATGTCCCGTAATAAAGACACAAGACCCTCCAAGTGGCCAATTAGAACACAGATATAACCATGTAACAACTAAATTACATTTCCCAGAAGGCCACCCTTAAGGGGGCAGCACTTTCACCCTTAAAATGCTACTTGCTCTACACACAGTTTCCTAAGCTAGCTATGTACTGGACCAGATGGCTACATACTGGGCCAGCACAGCTCTGTTAGGTATTTTGGGGGAGCTGTCAAGTCTTTTGAACAATGCATTTTCCACTGCTTCTTCTGAGCCATAATACTCCTCAGTATCAAATCATTTAAGGTCTATTTCAGGGTAGTTTATATTTATTGTCCTGATTCATTTGCATGCTCAGAAGATTCAATTCCAAGCCATTTAACTCTTCACTCCATGACAAATCTAAGCCTCTGATGGCATTTTGAAAATGTCATGGCCCCCTCGGAGCCTGAGTCTGAGGAGAAGGAGGAGATGGAGCAGGGGCTGGCCCAGGGATATGGTGCAGTCTCTATGGCTCAGGTGGAATGACCTGAAATTGAACACGAGGCAGTCCAGGGCACATCAGGTCTTGGAAGAATAGCCAGGGAGGAAGAGAAGGCTCAGGCTGTTCAAGGAAAAATAGTGGAGCGGCAGGCAGTGGAGCCTTGGAGAAGAGCAGATGCCTCCCCCACCCAGTCCCTGAAAGTGAATAATGGAAAGAAGGCAGAGTCTGTGCAGGGCACCCCAACTACTCAGGAAGGCACCCTGCCCCTCCTCACCAGGTTCACCTGTGAGGAGGGCCTTTTGCCAGGAACAAGTATTTGTTTTCAGATTATACCCCTCAGCTTTGCCTGTTTTCACCTTCTTTAAGAACTACTTTTGTCTGCATCAAAGACTGCTTTTTACTTTACTTCAAGAACTTTTTTGCTTTGTGAGTCAAAGACTGTTTTTGCCTTGCTGTGGGGACTGTTCTTGGCTTGCCTTAGCCCTGAAGATTCTCCCTTCAGTCCTGTCTTGCCTTGGACCCGATTTTGTTTTGAGAAGTGCTCTTTTCCTTTTGATTTAAACTGTGCCCTTGTTTGTGAACTACATTTGTTTTTTGTTTCACTGTGCCCCTTTTGGAAAACTGCTCCTTTGCCTGGCTTTGAGAACTGCCCCGGCTTTCTGTCTGGACTTTTGTGGACTTGCCAAGTAATTAAGGGCTGTTGTTTGGGTGACTGGGGGTGCAGCCTGACTGGTCAGTGGAGAGTCATTTGTTAATCCTTTCCAAGAGCAATGAAGAATGCTCTGGAGGCCTGCCTATCTGGGTCATGACAGAAAGAAGATCTCCAGGCTCTATAGCTTTCAGGATGATCATTAAACTTTTCAAGTCCTTGTGTGACTAACTCACGTCATGCAAGGAACTTGGTGAAGTTTATGGTGGCTTGATTAGCCGACCGTGCATTGCTGTGGTGAATGGGTGTTATGTAGTAATACCTTTTAGGAATCTTTGATTTCAGCTGGTCCTTTCTACACTGCTCTGGCATGAAGGCTGATCCTGTAGGATAATTTGCAAGCTCGGGTGCTTTGGGTGAGGGGGGTCTGCTGTCAGAGGGGCAGCTTTGCTTGGAGCTTTTTTTTGTAGGCTTGAGGCTTGTCGTTGGCCTATAGTGGTGCTGAGTAGCATTTTTGGTTTGTTTCTTGAAGGCTGTCATTGAAGTGAGCATTACTGCTTGGCATGGAGTGCTGATAGATGTAGTCTGAAGTGCATTGCAAAGAATCTTGGGGTTCAGCTTCTAGCCCAAGTACATTGCTGCATTTACTGCATTCATTGTCAGAATATATAGCTCTTTCTAAGGCTTTAACTTCAGCTGTGGCAGCTACTGTTTCCTTCTCTATGGTAAGCCATTCTAGGTTCACTTATAACAGGTCTTTCTGCATTTCTAAGGATGCTTCTTACTGCATTCTTTTAGATTCTTTCTGTACTCTTTCAGTGTCTAACCATGCTCTCTCTCTTTTCATTTCCATTTCTTGTTCAGCAAAGGCTGCTTGTGCTTTTGCTGCCTCAGCTTTTGCACTGGCAATGGCCAATGCATTACTTGTTGATGACTGTTTGGAAGTATTAGAGACTTGAGACTTTATCTTGTATGAAAATGGCGGGCTCTGTGACATGGTGTCTTCTGGAGGTGCTTGACTGTTGTCCCCAACTGAGGTCTGAGCTTATGAGGAACACCAGACACAAGATGCAGGTTTTCTTTTCTTTTATTGAAGCAGTCCAAGAAAATCTTGGGCAAAATGCCAAGGAATCTCGAACCACAGAATTAATAAAGCTTTATACATTTTCTCTAAAATGGAAGGTGGGATAAGGTGGGATATATAAGAAACACCATCTAAGAAACATTTCAATAATAATTTAACAATTATTCTATTGGTCTCTAGCCATCCCTATTCCTAAGCCTTGGTTAATGAATGCTTCAGGAATTATCTAATACACATCCTATTTGCTCCAGGCCATTTCTATTCCTAACTTTTAGCTGAGCTTGAAGATGCCTAAGTGTTTTGTTTCTTTTATCAGCTTTTTATCACCCAGAATTGTTATAAGTTTTATATGTGCATATTCCCTGTGAATAAGCAGTCTTTTTCTTGCCAGACAAACTCCCCAATTTCAGGCTTCCTGGTCTCCTTTCAAGTGTATGCCATAATCTTGCTTTGTTTTGGTAGACAGCCCATCACAACTGTGTAGAGACTGTTGTATAGCCATATGCAGATAACTGTCTTGGCAGAGCAGCAGGCTCTGTATAGTTATTACCCTGGATCCTACTTGCTGGGTAACTGCTGTTTCACTGTTCTGTCCTCACTATACATTACTCTATGGGTAGCTTGACATGCAGCTAAATTCACATATCTTCCAATAAAACAGACCATGTGTGTAGATCTGGATGCTTTATTAAAGGACCAGGATGGTGAAACTGGGAAAAATATAAATACATACAATAAGAACCCAAATACAAAATAAGCAGTATTGAGTTGCTGGTGAACATAACAATTAACAAATAAAGATAAAGATAAATCTCACTAGTGATGCTGTGTATATGGAGTGTGAGTTTTGTCCTCAGATGACCATGTGCCACAGATTAGGCTGGATTCTTCCTGGTGCTTCTGCTTTCTTCCAAATGCTAAAGGAAATGGAGTCTGGCTTCTGAGAGTAAGTGTTCATGGGTAGATGACTCTTAAAAGGGGCTGGATCACTTCCGGTGGATCTGCGCTGGCGATGGCGGCTACTTTGTAGCCGTCCTCCTGGGTAAGTGTAATGAACCGCTATGAACAGCATACATCAGCTGTTCAGCGGCTCAAAATCCCCCTCCCGGGCAAAGGGAGGGGGAGAGGGTTGTCTGAATAGTGGTAGAGCCTCTTATGTACCCCCAATTTTCTTTTTGGGGGGTGACAGAGTGCTCCCACGGAGTTCAGACTGTCTCCGCTTCCCAGCTGCTTTTGTCCCTGGGACAAAACAAGCCTCCGCAACCACCTCCGCGTTTAAAGTGATCTGGTGAGTTTTTCTTAGAAGCGGACAGAGTTGACTAGAGGATTTATTTTTTGCTTTCTTTGATTTTATATGTATTTCAAATTTAAAGGTTTATTTTTATGTTTATAGTCTCTCTTTTTACTTTTTGCTTTCTGTTGAAAGGGAAAGTAAAATGGCGATTGGGAGACTTTCTAGCGTTTTTTTTTTTTCGGGAAGCTAGAATGGCGATCGGCTTTTTTTTTACTTTCTCCTTTTTTTCTTCCTTTTAATGATTGGATGGATTTTAGAAGTATTATTAACCTTTGTTGTTTAACTTTTTAAACATTATTGTTCTGGTTTGAGCTTTTTGCTTTGTCTTTTGTATTTTTAAAAGGCAGGCATTTTGGTCTTTTCTCTCCCCCCCCTTTTCTTTCACTTTAATGATTGGAATGCATATTTTAACTTCTTTTTTTTTCTAACTCCCTCTTTTTTCTTTATCTTTTTATTTTTCTTATTATTTTAAAGATTTTCCTTTGAGGGAGTTATGATTTTTTTTTTTGAAGGAATTTTTGTAATTTTTAAGAAGGAGTAAAGTTTTTTTTTTAAGATGGCTCCAAAGCATCCAGGGAGTTTCACAGTTCCTAAATCTACTGTGGTTCAGCCAACAATTGTGAAGGATATGCAAGAAATGATGGGAAATCTTACAACTCAAATTAGGGCAGAAATGAAAAAGATTTTAGAGGAAAATAATAAGATTTTGAGGCAAGACATAGTCTTGGCTTTAAAAGGAGTTGCCTCTGTTCTTGAAAAGTTGAATTCCCGTGTGGAAGAAGTAGCTGAAAAAGTTGAATTAATGGAGGGAAAAATTGAAAGTATGGAAAAAGAAATGGAAAATGAGATTCTTATGCTTCAATATGGACAAATGGAATATGCCTTAAGAATTAGAGGCTTGGGAGAGTCCTTGCAAGGAATCTGAAAGAGATGGTTGCAAAGGACTTTGCTGTAATTTTGAATAAAGAAAAAGAAGGAATACTTAGTGAGATTGAAAAATTATTTAGAGTCAATTCAGCGGTGGCAGTGCAAAAGAATTTGCCAAGAGATGTGGTAATTTACTTTGGGAAAAAATCTTTACGCAATGAAATTATACAAGCTTTTTATAAGAAGAGATTTCAAATTGCTTCACAAGATGTTATAATCTTAAAGGAGATCCCATCTAAAATTTTAAGAAGAAGAAAGGAGTTTGCCTTCTTAGCAAATGAACTTAAAATGAGACGAATTTCGTTCAGATGGGATGTTCCGATTGGAATGGTGGTGAATTACTTGGGGGTATCTTACAGACTTAATACTGTTTCTCAGGCAAAAGATTTTTATACTTCAGTTCTGGGGGCATGTTCATCTCCATCTATTAAGTTCAAGACTTTGGAAGAAATGAATGTAGAATTACAGTTTCAAGACTCTAAAATTGGGGAACCCCTGTCTAAGAGGTTTCAACACGTTCAGATTGAGGAGCAGGAGACAACTTGTGTAGCACAAAATTGCAAAGAAAAGCAGCAACAGAACAAGAGTAAAGAAAATTCACATCTAGTGGTTTCTGAATCTGTGGGAGAAGCAAGACTTATAAATCCTTTGGAGCAATCTTTAAGGATGGAATGGTTATCTGAGATGAAAAATGGAAAATTTCAGATTGAGGGGCTTCAACAAGTTGAGAGGAAGGGGCAGAGGAAAATTTGTGCAACATATAATTGCAAAGAAAAAGACCAACAGAATAAGGATTTCAAGGAATCCCCACATGTACTGGCTTTTGAGTCGTTGGGAGACTCAGGAAATTTGGTGCAGCTTTTGAGGGCAGATCCTAAAGCATTTGTTTCAAGATTTATAACGAAAATGGACAATCGAGACTGACAATAATAATATCAGTATGATAATGGATGGAAAATGAAAATGGACAATTGAGACTGACAAGGATTGGGTTTATTGTGGATGGAATTTGTTATTGTGTTTTTTGTGGGTGGAATTTGTTAAGATTTAAATGCTCACTGCTTATTGTGGATGGAATCTGTTACTGATAAGATTTAAATGAGTACAAAGGTGTTTTTTTTTTAAGTTTTAGGTAATGTATAAATTTGTGTTTTATGGGGAGCTTATAAAAATGATAATAATATCTATGACATTAGAAGGTTTGGAGTATATTACAATGTGTCCAGTGTTTGGGTGAGGATTCTAATGTTTAAAGTTTTAAGTAATGTTTAGATTTGTGTTTTTGATTGAGTATAACTTGTTTGTTTTAATGTTTTAAGTTTTAAGTATTGTTTAAATTTGTGTTCTGGAGGGACTATAATTTGTTTAACTAAATGTATTTAGATTAGTTATAGATGTTCAAAGAAAGTAGAGCTTAAGATTGTGTTTTGGAAGGAATTTATATAGAATGATGGATAATATTATAAGTATGATCAGAAGAATTTTAGAGTATATTATAATGTGCTTAATGATTATTATCTTTTAGAAATAATCTATTTAATTTAAGGTACTTAGATTTGTTTAGGATTTATAGGTGTTAAGTTTTATATGTGCTTTAAGTTTTTTTTCTCTTTTTTTTTTTTTGAAACATTCTGGACAAGCCTGTAATCAGCTCTGGGAGGTTCAGGGGAGGGTTAGGGAGGTTTGGGGAGTTGGGGGAGGGTATGGGTGGGTGGGGGGGTTTGGGGAGGGGATGTATTCTGTAAAATGTTAAAAATTCTCAATAAAAAAAGGGGGGGCTGGATCCAAACAATACAAATTGGTATTTGCACACATCCCCCGGCCACTAGATGGGGCGAGAGAGCAACAACAATATTATATGCTCAGGCATGACAGGCACCTTTCACATGCCTATGCGCCAAACTAGAACTCCATAACTGCAAAAGAGGGTGACCTCATTATTTCAATTTACTTAAAATAAAGTCTGGTAGCTGCATGGGCAAGGATGCAGAAATATTTATTTTAAAATAAAGATACATGAGTTTAACATGGAATAACAGGCCTCAAAGCTGTACTATATAGGTAATCCTAACCATAAGAAAGACGATTTCCGATGACCTTGCTGATTGTAGGGAACGATCGTCCATTCTCTGGGTCTGAAATTCGTTCGCTGGTGAGCCCGTTTGAGCGAAAAGCCATCCTGGAGGGGTGGCTTCTGAAGGGCGAATCTTTGGGGAACAGGAGCCGGCGGTAGCCAGCTCTCCGAACCCAAAGCAGCCCCTGGAACCAGCAAAAGAAGGGCAGATCGCATTTATGTGAGTCGCCATTAGCAGCTGATCTTCAGAGACAGAAAACAGCTGATTTTGAAAGCAAGCAGCAGGTCCAGGTGAGACTATAGTTCTGCTCTTTGTGGAAAGTGGATTTTCTTTTGAGATAAATAACCTGTCTCTGACTAAAGCTGGAAGCTTGAAGGGAGGAAGGAAGAGGGTTTTTTCTTCTCCCCCCCCCACAGGCAGCGGTATAAGCGACTCCATTACTAAGAAAGAAATTTAATTGGGACTATTTTAAAGTTTCTTTTTTATTAGAGAAATTCAAAAAATAAAGGATACTGTATTTGGGAAAGCCATCCTAATGATTTTTTCTTCTTTTTAAAACTTTAAAACTGTGTTTTTACTCTGAATAAACTTTGAAAGAGACAGTGTTCCCCTGGTGGCTACATTTTAGCACTTTTTAGCACTTTTTTTCTTTTCTTTGTTCTCGACTACTTTTGTGTATTCAGCTGTTAAACTTGGCTCAATGCCCAGACACTTGGCTGCATGCCCAGACATTCTTATCTCTCTGTAAAAATTATAGAGAGAGACTGCGTAGTTTTCTATCTGACCTGTTGGCTAGCTATTTACTTCCTATAGCAAGGAAATCTACAAAAGAAGAAGGGAACTCCTTTTTTGGGGTTCCTTTTTTTGGGATGTGGATAAAATATAATTGGACTACAACCCAGATATTAATTCTTCTTTCCTGGCAATTTTTATCCTGGTTTTTTTTTCTTTTTTCTTTTGGCTCTCCTTTTGGGATCTCCCCCTTTTTTTTTCTTTTTTCCACGAGAATCTGACTTTTCTGTTGTTTTGTTTTCTGGAAGTAAGTATATCACCACTACTTTTTGTTTTTGGAGATTATTCTTTTTATTCTGGCTCCTGTTTTGGATGGTTATGGGAGTTCTTCTTTTTATTCCCCTAAAGGAATTGTTTTATTTTTTTGTTCAAACTTTGCTCAGCCTTGTCTCCTGGTAATAGGAGAGCATGGATTACAATTGGCCATCGGGCCACTTGGTGGATTATAACTAGCCATCAGGTTGCCTGGTGGGTTATAATTAAGTACAACAATTAGAAGATGACTGCTTCAAATTTAGCTACAGGGGTGAGGAAGGTCTCCTCGGTCCCCGCTTCAACCTCAGTGAGTCCCAAAATCTATTACTACATTTTTACAACAGGAAACTCAACAAAAGGACACTCAAGCCATTCTCCAAGCAATTGCAGATTCTAAAATGGAAATGAAAAAAGATTTGGAAAAAAATTATGAAGATTTGAAAAATTATCTCCTTAAAATGGATCAAAAAATGGAAACCTTTCAACAGGCGATGGCAGATAGCCAACAAAGAATGAAAAAAATAGAAGATAAGTCAGTGGTGGTTGACCAGAAAATTGAAGCTTTGCAAGAGGAAAATCAGAGATTGGTGCAAGCTAATGTGGAACTTGAAGACAGCATGGCCATTATGGAGATGGAGACTACATTACACTTTTTAAGATTTCAAAATATTATAGAAGAGAAGGTGAGAACCTGTTAGAGCTGATGAGCGAACTATTAGTGGAATTGGGTGGAATAGAAATGGATCAAATGAAACGAGAAATAGATCAGGTTTTTAGAATCAATTCAAGCTATGCAAGAAGAAATAGAGTTCCTAGGGAAGTCCATGTAAAAAGATTTACATGTGACGAGACCTTGAGAGCAATAAGAGACCAACCACTAAAATACAAAGACAAAGAACTTGTAGTTCTTAAACAGATTCCCAGAATAATAAGAGAAGCTCAAAGAGAATATCAATTTTTAACGAGGAAACTGTTTAACTAGGGAGTGATTTTAGATGGTTGGTCCCAGAAGGCTTATTAATTTTTTGGGACTCAAAAAGATATAGATTGGATACTCCAATACAAGCAGAGGAATTCTATAACAATCACAGAGCCTTTTTAGAAAAAGGCGACTTTGAATCCAAGAAACCGGAGGAAATAATGGGTGCAGGAGCACCAAAACAAACGGAGGAGGGAGAACCAAAAAAGACTCAATCAGAGGAAGATGTAAGACCAAAAGACAGAGGCAGATAAGCTCCCCTAGAAGATTGAGGTCTAGATACAATTGAAACTATGGAGGAGATTGGAATTTTTTCAATAAATATAAATGGTCTTAACTCCCCATCAAAAAGGAGTAAAATATTTAATAGACTACAAAAGTTGAAAATGGACATAATTTCCCTTCAAGAGACACATATTAAAAGACAACATTTTAGAATTTTAGAACAACCAAAGATAGGCAAACTTTTTTCTTCTTTGGCACTGCAAAAGAAAAGAGGGATAGCTTTGTACATAAAATAAAAGTTGAATCCAAAACAAATCTACTTTGATGAAGAAGGGAGAATATTAATGGTGGAAATTACATGGAACCAAAAACAAATTTTGATGATTGCAATATATGCTCCTAATGAGAAGCAAGACCAATTTTTTCAGCAATTATATGATAAACTGGTGGAGTTAAACTATCAAAATCTCTGCATACTTGGTGATTTTAATGTAATAGCTGATGCAATATGGGACTATAAAAGCCACAAACAAGGAAAAAAGGGAGGAAATATCTTACCTAAGCCCATTTAAAAGATGAAAGGTGAATTCTGTATACAAGACATATGAAGAGAAATGAATCCAGAGAAAGCACAATATACATTTTATTCAAATAGGCATAAATCATGGTCAAGAATTGACATGATATGGACTTCACATGACTTAAAGATGATGATACAAGAGGTTCAAATTGAACCTAATATCTGGGCTGATCATAATCCACTTAAAATGACCCTGAAAGGAGTTAGGAAAAAACTAAGATGGTCATTGAATAAATCTATATTGAAAGAAAAAGAATTTTTTTAAATAAATAAGAAAGAAGAAACCTCTATTCAAAATGTATGGGACACTGCGAAAACTTATTTTAGAGGTTTGGCTATAACTTATCTTGCTAAAAAGAATTAAAAAAAGAGACAAACAGAGCTTAAGCTGAAAGAACAATTTAGTAATCTAGAAGTTGAACTAAAAATGATCCACAAAAGAAGTTGAAGACACAAATGGAATTAATAAAATATAAATTAAATTTATTGGAGTTGGAGATCAGGGCACAACAGATTAAATGATCCAATAAACCAGGAAGATGGCTTGCATACAGAGTGAAAAAAGAAAGAGAAAAAAGATTGATAAGTAAACTACAAGATTTAAAAGGCGAAATACATTGCCATAATGACACATTGAAAAAAATTGCCAAGGCTTACTATGAGACACTTTACAAGGCGGAGGTGGTTTCTAAAGAGGCAATACAGGAGTATTTTAAAAAAGTGAATCTTCCAAAGATACAGAGAATATGCAATACATGTTAAATGAGAAGATAACAATGATAGAAATTACAGAAGCTATAAAAAGGCAAAAGAAGGATAAAACTCCAGGACCTGATGGTCTCCCAGCAGAATTTTATATAGCTTTACAAGATATAGTAAGCCCGATATTGAAAGATCTCTGTAATGAAACCTTCTTGGTGACAAAAATACCAAATTCCTGGACAGAAGCCAATATTTCTCTTATACCTAAAGACGATACTGACCTCACACAAATTAAAAACTATAGACCAATATTGTTATTAAATGTGGACTATAAAATATTTACAGCAATAACAGAGGAAAGAATGAAGAAATTCTTGAATGAATTTATTCACTCAGACCAAAATGGCTTTTTGCCTAAAAGACAGATAAAGAATAACTTTATTTTAAATGTGTTGGAATATTATGAAAAGCATCTGAAGAAACAGATGGCTCTTATATTCTTGGATGCACAAAAAGCTTTTGATAATCTCAGTTGGCAATTTATGTTTCAACAGTTGAGGGAGATGGACTTTGGTGAAAAATTTATAAACGCAATCGAAGCAATTTATAATAAACAATCAGTAAGGATACTTTTAAATGGAGATTATACAGACAGTTTTGATATTAAAAAAGGCACAAGACAGGAATACCCTCTGTCTTCTTTCTTATTCATTGGAAGTGCTGGCTAGGAATATTAGACAAGATTCGGAGATTAAACGACTGGAGATAAAAGATCAGAAATATAAATTACAGGCTTTTGCAGACGATTTGGTTTTTATTTTAGAGGAGCCATTGGAAACAGCCACTAAACTTTTGTAGAAAATAGAGAAATTTGAAGAAATGTCTGGGTAATAAATAGGGAAAAGACTAAAGTACTCACAAAAAATCTAACAGAGAAACAGATTCAACTTGTTAAAAAAACAAATCTCCAGATAGCCAAAAAAGTAAAATATTTAGGTATCTATTTAACATCAAAATATATAACAGTAAAAGAGGACAACTACGAAAAATTATTGAAACAAATAAAACTAGATCTGGAAAAGTGGAAAAACCTTCAACTATCATTGTTAGGAAGGATAGCAATTGTTAAGATAAACATTTTACCTAAGATACTTTTTTTTATTTCAGACAGTCCCAGTCAAATTAAACCAGAAATTTTTTGATGATTTAAATGCAACAATAATGAGATTTATATGGCAAGGAAAAAAAGCAAGAATTAAAATTAAATTACTACAAGAATCTAAAGACACAAGGGGCTTTGGGTTCCCAGACTGGAGACTTTATTATCAAACAGCTCTTTTGCTTTGGCTTAAAGAATGGATTACGCTGAGAAACAAACAACTTCTTTATTTAGAGGGACATGATTTGCAACTGGGTTGGCATGTGTTTTTATGGTATGAGAAAAACAAACTACATAAATATTTTCAAACTCATGCCATAAGGAATGTATTATTTTTAGAATAAGAGAGAATTAAACATAAAATTTATATGAAAATATCTGAGTGGCTTTCAACAATGGAAGCATTTGCTTATCCAAACTTAATTAACTATGACAAACTTGTTATGTATAAAGACATTTTAGATAAAGATGGAAAACTTAAAAACAGGCAAGTTCTTCAACAACATGGGATCGATTTAACATGGTGGTCTTACCTGCAAATTCAAACAAGAAAGATGCAAAATTAATGGGATTCTACAAAGAACAGACTCCATTAGATAAAATACTCTTAAAAACAGATGAAAATCTGATCAAGAAACTATAAATTTTTGTCAAGATGGAAGAAGAACAAATAAAAGGAACAATGATAGCGTGGGCAAGGAACTTTGGTTATTCTATAGATTTAGAAGATTGGCAAAAAGTTTGGGATCGAAATATTAAATTTACTAAAGCAGCTGCATATAAGGAAAACTTATATAAAATATTTTATAGATGGCATGTGACACCAGTTAGACTAGAGAAAATTTTTAAAAATGTATCAAATATTTGTTGGAAATGTAAACAAAAACCAGGCATTTATTATCATCTCTGATGGATATGCCCTAATGCTAAGAAATTTTGGTTTAAGATTCATATGTGGTTAGTGTTGGGAGGAATTCCCCCGTTCAGCTCTTCCAGCTGGGATTCTCCTTAACGGCATAGCGCAGAAGAAATAGATCATGAAGCCAGCTACCAGAAAGAGAGATTTAATCACAGGGATCAAAGTTGAGTGACAATTCAGCAAGAATCCCTGGCTAGCTAGACAGAATGGTCTTTAAACATGAGTTTTTATACCCTTTCATGGTTTCCAAACTTGTCATTTTTGATTGGGGAGTTCGAATCTGTCTTCCTTGATTTGCTGGTCAGTGACTATTGTTGGTCAAATTTCCTTCCTAATCCTGCCTAAAAGGTGTTAATTACTTTATTGTTGTGTATTTGTTAATCCTAATTGCTGCTAGCCAGTTCTCCATTCAGTGTGTGTTAAGTGTTTGCCATCCAGCCTCAGGGTGCTGCTGAATCAGGTTAGTTCGTATTGGGTTTTTTTCCAGATCATTCCCTTGTTGGGGTGGGGAGGGGGTGTCCAGCTCTTATCAATTCCATTTTGGGCTATCACTGGTGTACCAGTGGTTAGCCCAACTGGTTCATATATATGGTAGTGGTGATCAATTTGGCACATCATGAGAGAGGTTTTCTTGCTCTGTTCTTTGCCTCTGATGGGAGTTGTGCAGATCTTTAGGCACTTTAACCCTAAATGAATTAATTGGCATAGGCAACAAAGGAGGGCTCCACCTACTATGAGTGTGATTATGCTAACAATGAGAATTTTCAACCAATGGAAGTCTGGTAACCATGAGAAGAGCCAGGAAAGGTCCCAGGATGATTGGTTGTGTCCAATGTTCTGTGCTAGTTCTTTTAAAAGTTTGATATCTTGTTCAATTAGCCCAGTTTGGTTGGATAGGTTGAAACAGCAGAGCCCACGGAATTCTTCACAGCCATGATTTTGCCTTAAAATAAGTAGTCAATAGCTGCTCTATTCTCGAGGGTTGCTTCTCTGACTTGCCTTAATTCTTTGTTCAAAGCATCTAGAGCATGGGAGGTAGTGTTAATTCTTTTAGCTAGGGTACACGCCAGGCTGTTTATATTCCTTGACTTCCGTGCTGCAAGCCCTGGCACTCCCACTAGAGAGACAGCTAATGCAATATATTTAGCTTTGGTGAGGAGGGAGGCCTTTGAGTCACAGTCAGGAGGTAACGTGTGGAAGCTTCTTCTTTGCTTCCTTTGCAGGGAGGGCATTAGCATGGTTAGTTGCTCTAATGTGTAAGGCCCCCCCTCTTGCTGGCAGGTAGGAATAAGCTTTTGGGCCACACAGCAGAAACCATCCTGTAGGAAGTTTCATATAGCCGTATGAAAAGTTGATGGCCCTGGTGTTGTTGCAGGCCAGTTCAGTGTTAGTGTTGTTAGTGATGGCTTTTGGTGCTATTGCTACTCCCATCAGGCATGTGGTTAAGATGTCTTTTACTGATCTACTCCAGCAAGACAAAAATCTGTGGTGTTTAGCACTTCTCTTGCTAAATACTCCCATACATTCCCCTTTTCTGGAAATAATTTTGGTTCCATGAACCCAGAGGTACATTTCAAATACAAAAATACAATACAAATAGTATACATGATTTTAACAAAGGTGAACTTAATTCCCCCCCCCATTTGTTTCAGTTTCAAAAAGTGTTCTTAGCGCCCACTCTTCAGTTTCTGGGTTTTTCTTGAGCCTCAGGGGTGGAACCTTTGGTGTTGCCTCAGGTATAATGCTGTGATCTACGACTGCTGGTTTGATGTGCGTCCAGTGGATCCAGGCATTCCTTTCAGGTACTTTGATTGTTGTCTGGGTAGTTAGCAGAACTTGAAAGGTCCCACTCCACTTTGGTTGCAGTGGTGACTTGCGGCTGTATGATTTTATCCAAATCCAGTCCCCTAGTTCAAAATGATGTAGGTTTTCTTCTAATGGTAAGGTCTGTGTCAGGGCACTTTGCTTCCACAGTTCTCTGAGCCTCTGGTGTAGAGCTGTAAGATAGGATGATAAGACTACCTCCCCTTTTTCTAAACAGAGGGACTGGGGGTCTAGGCCTTTGAGTGTGGCAGGTGGTTGACCAAACAAGGGGGAGATGCCTATGTCTTGCCTTGGCCGGGTTCTAAGGTGGAACAAGGCTATGGGTAGTGTTTGGGGCCAGGACAGGTGGTCTCCTGATAGAGCTTGCCTAGGAGAGTCTTTAATTCTCCATTCTGTCTCTCTACCCCCCCCCCAAGGAACCTGGGTGTCCCTGTGTGTGTAGGTCGTGTTTAATGCCCAACGCTTGGAGGACATGTGTGATTACCTGTGACACAAAGTGTGTGCCCCTGTCCATGCCTAAAACACTTGGGACTCCAAACCTGGGCAGAGGTTCTTTTAATAGGTGTCTTGCGGTCTCCAGGGCCGTGGCATGGCAGCATGGGTATGCCTCCACCCAGTGGGTGAGCTGGTCTCTGCAGACTAACACGTATTGGTAACTGTTGTTCCTAGGGAGCTGAATGTAATCTAGCTAGAGTTTTTCAAAGGGGCATTGGGCCCATGGTCTCCCCCCTGAGTGTGTTGCCTTTCCTGAGGAAGCATTGTTTGCTTGGCATATTTGGCATGTCTTGGCTATCCAAGTGGCTTCACTGTAGGCCCCTGGGGCATACCACACTCTCCTTATGGCATCTACTATTGCCTGTGTCCCACAGTGTCCTTTAGAATGTAACTGCTGACAGATTAGCTGTAGCAGACGTCTGGGGGCTATGGGTCTCCTGTCCGGGACCCATCAAAATCCTTCTCTATATATTGCCTCGCATTTCTCTTCCCATGTTTTTATTTCCCCAGGTTCTAACAGATCTTGGTATTGTACTGTTGGTCCTAATGTCGGGAGAGTGGTGAATGCCTTCAGGGGTTGAGTGGCAGCGCACTTAGCCGTGATGTCAGCAAAGGAAGAGCCGAGGGGGCGCAGCAGTTAGAGTGCAGTACTGCAGGCCACTTTAGCTGACTGTGTTCAGCAAGTCAGCGGTTCAAATCTCACCGGCTCAAGGTTGACTCAGCCTTCCATCATTCCGAGGTAGGTAAAATGAGGACCCAGATTGTTGGGGGCAATGCAAATATATATATACATTGCTTACTGGTGTACACCGCTTAGAGAGTGCTTGCACTTAAAGCAGTATATAAGCCTCATAAATAAATAAATTGGTTTCCTTTTGTGACCCTAGAATCATCCTTTGGTGTGCTCTACAATGGATGACTGCTAGGGATGAGGGTAGTCGGATAGCTTTCAATAGGTCAGATATGAGGTCCACATGAGCAATTGGCTGGCCATTGGATATTAAAAAACCCCTCTGTTTCCAGAGAGCACTGGTCGCATGGCAGACTCCAAAAGTGTATCTAGAATCCGTATAAATATTGGGAAACCGATTCTCGGCTACTTCGCATGCCTTTTTTAATGCAATAAGCTCGGCCGCTTGAGTGCTGTAGTGTGGAGGCAAGGGGGAAGCCCAGACTGACTCATGCAGGGAGACAACTGCAGCTCCTGTTACACGGGTCCCATCAAGAAGGTAGGAGGAGCCGTCAGGAAACAATTCTAGGTCTGTGTTCAGAAGGGGATCATCTGTTAAGTCAGGATGCAGTAGTTCAGCATCTTGGACTAGGTGTAAGCAGTCATGTAATACTTCATCTGCTAGATTAATGGGCAACAATGTTGCTGGGTTGAGCATGTTGCACCATTCAAAGGTAATGTTTTCTGAAGTGAATAGTTCTGCTTCATATTGGGCCAGGCGTTGTTGGGTGAATGTCTGAGTCTGCGACTTTAAGAGTATTGCAAATGCATCATGGGGAACTCTTAAAATAAGGGGTGTCCCAAAACCAGGTTCTTTGATCATTTAACTAGTTCTACGGTAGCAGCCACGGCTCTTAGGCACAGAACGGCTCCTCTGGCTACAGGATCTAATTGGACAGAGTAATAGGCTATCGGTCTGAGTGTTGGACTGAATCTCTGCGCCAACACCCCTGAACCCACATCTTTATATTCATGGACAAAAAGGGGAAAAAAGCTTTCTGTAATTAGGGAGACCCAGAGCTGGGGCTGAGGCCAGGGTTTGTTTTATTTTTTTTTAGGGTATTCGCCAATTCCTTCGTCCATTCAATAGGATCTGGTTGCTCCTTTGCGGTTAATTGGACTAAGGGTTTCACCAATTCCCCGAAAGCTGGAATCCACGGGTGGCAAAATCCTAAGACCCCTAATAGGGCGCAGACATGGCGTTTCGTTTGCAGATGTTTCATTCTTAGGATGGTCTCGACTCTCCCGGGTGCTAATTTCCTAATTCCAGGGGCAATAATATATCCTAAGTAAGACACCTTATTTTTTAGGTATTGTAGCTTAAAAGGTGATGCTTTATGCCCCTTTTCTCATAAACATTTCAGTAGGTGGTAGGTATCTGCCCTACAATTTTCCTCGGTTTCAGAAGCTAATAGTAGATCATCCACATATTGGATTAGTGTGGATTTGCACGTAGGAGAATGGAAGCAAGGTCTTCCTTTAATATTTGCGAAAATAGAGTGGGGACTCTGTGTAGCCCTGTGGCAGTCATGTCCAGGCGTATTGTTGCTTGTCCCACATGAAGGCAAAGAGGTATTGTGATGCAGGGTCCACAGGAATACTAAAGAAGGCTGCGCAGAGATCAACTACTGTAAAATGGGTGGCTAATGCCGGCACTTCTGTGACTATGGTAGCTGGGTTCAGCACTTTTGGTGCTCTTGGTACCACGTGACTGTTCACAGCTCTCATATCATGTACAAAGCAATAAATGGGGTTCCCTTCACTGTCTAATTTGGGTTTTTGAATGGGAAAGATTGGAGTGTTGCAAGGGGAGGTGCATTTACTCAGCACCCCTTGCTTTAGGTACACTGTTATCAGTTTTTGAATCGGCTTTATCGCTTCCGGCTATATTTTGTACTGGGGGATGCATGGTGGTGGTCCTGCTTTCACTTGGATTGTAACTGGGGTAGCTGCTTTCAACAGTCCTACTTCGGCAGGATCCCACCCCCATAGAGAGACCAGTAAGCTTCTGAGATCTATAGGCAGCTGGACCTCCTTTCTGGTTTAACATACCATAGTAAAATGTGCCCGTTTGACTGGGATGTCTAAATGGAGCCCTTCTGTAGTTTACAAAGAAAATCCCTATCCAGGAGGGACAGGGGGGATTGGGGGCAAATAGTAAGTGGGTGTTCCAAGGAAAAAGAGCCAACCTCTACCTTTAAGTTGTTTGTAAATTCAACTGGGATAAGTTTTCCCCCCACCCCCATTACATTATCCTTGGCCCCAGGCACTATTGAATCTTTAAAAGGTGCCGTAGTGATAAGGGAGGAGGTGGCTCCAGTGTCAATGAGACATTCATACGCCTTTCCCCCTATAGTTATCGTTAAAAGGGGTTCTCCATCGGGACCATCCTTTAAGGGAATAGCTAGCCCATGAAATGTGGCCTTATAATCGCTTTCTAGTCAAGATAGGTCGCACTCCGGTTGCTCCCATCGGGGCAGATTTTGATCCCTATCCTCATTCTGATGATGGATGGTTCCCCTTGGGAAGGGGAGTCTTGGTTGGTGATGTTGATTTCAGGTCTCCCTGTTCCGACTCTCCCTGCAATGTCTACTAGTATGTCCCTCCTTTCCACAATGGAAGCAATGCCAGCAGAAAGTTTTTTCTTCGAACTCGCATTGCTGGCATGTTATTCTCCTGGGGTGGGTTTGTGGTGCCTTCTCCCATTATCCCTATTTATCATTGCAAAAGCTTGCAAGTCCTCCCTCCTTTCCGTTCTGCACCTCTTTTCTTTCTCTCTCTCTCGTTCTGCTTCCTTCCTTTCTTTCTCTTCTTCTGCTAATTTTTCCCTCTGGTCAAATACGAAGTTTGTGATCCTGCGCAACTCCGAGATGTCTAAGAGACTATCTTATGGAAGTGCCCCCGGATATCGTTCGCGGATAGATTAACGAAAGCGGCGGCAAAAATGTTTTTGTCTTTCTGGCAGCCTATGTCTAAATGAGCAAACGTGGTTCTGGCTTCCAGGAGATGGACCCAGAAGGCATCTGGGGTTTCCTTGTCCCTCTGCATTGTCCTTTGGAATTCAGTCCAATTGAGGGACTTTTTCCCTATTTCCTGGAGGGCTCCCATTAAATTAATTTTGCCCTTGTATAGTCATCCCAGTGGTTCTGATTGTTATAATCCCAATCTGGGCGGTCGAGAGGCCAGGCAACCCTAGCGGGGGCTACTTGCCCAGGCACATTTATTATAGGACACCTGGCTATCTCTTCCGTTTTTTTCAAAAAGTTTCATCAGCTTGTCTTTGGTTAAAAACACATGTAGTAGTTGGGTCATGTCTGCTCAAGATGGATTGTGGGTATTTACAATAGATTTTATAGTCTCTATGACCGACTGGAGGTCCGCTCGGAAGGTGGGAGTGTCCTTCTTCCAAACAACCAAGTCAGACGGGGAGAAGGGGGTGTGGGTTAAAACATGTTCAGTCTGGCCCCTTGGTCACCCAGGTACAAGCCTATTCAATAGGGGGGCCATGAAGGTTGGTTCAGGGTTACCTAGGGGGAGCTGGGGTTTTAAGTCAACTTGAATTGGGTTTTTCTGTCTGGACAGTTCAGCCCAGCAGTACCAGTAGGGTAGTTGGGTCGGTTCTATCCTTGACCTAAGCGCTTTTAGTGTCTTGAGTTCAAGAGTGCCACCTTCGGGCCAAATTTGTCTTCCGCACTCATCTTTAAGCAGAACCCATCTTTTGCATAATTCCTTTAACCGTTTCTTTTTCATACTGGCCTGGACAGATAGCTGATTCCTGTCCCAGGCTTCAAGCAAGCTCTCTACTGGGGAACCTATCTCAGCCCTTGAATTGGAAACTCCCATGCTTCTTCTTACTTCTATAATGAGGGATTTCCTCTAACACTATTGGGCACTATACACCGGAAGTCTCCTTGTGAGACTTCCTCTTTCCACCACGGTTTTGTGGGTCCAAAAAGGTGACTCACTGTCAGAATCCAATTATACTTCATCTCCAGTTATCAATTATAGAAAACCCCATTTCTTCCCTCTCTGGATTCTGTCATAAAGAAAGAGAGGCGGTGAACAAAGGGGCTTTATGGCCCTCACTTCCTTCGGTACAACTTCAAAGGGTTTGAATGTGGATAGCACCAAAAGGCCTTATCATAACAAAGGAGGCTATTTACCTTTCATGTAGTTTTCTTTGAAGTCTCCATCCAGCCGGTAGAAAGGAAAGAGGGGTGGGATTGTGATGCCTGAAACTGTCACTGGTAGAGGGGGGTGATTGGGTGGGACTACTGGGGAACCCCTTAAAACCTCGAATGGGAGAGCTTGGACCCCAAGTCCTGTCTAGAACGCCTGCAACCATTTTCTCTTAATAAAGGATTCCTGTTGGAAGAATTATTCCAAGAGTTCTGTCTTCTTAAGATGCAAAGTGGGGTGGGTCCTTACACTCACGGAGCACTCTGGATCCCTCTCAGAGTATGTGGGCTCCTCGAGGGATCCGCCACATTTTCAGACCAAAAAGGGGTCTCTAGAGACACTTCTGGCTTCCCCTCAGAAGATACGGGTTACTCTCTTACCGGCCGGCGTCACCGCCACTGTTTTGCGGACC
Source organism: Crotalus tigris (assembly GCF_016545835.1). Taxonomy (NCBI): domain Eukaryota; kingdom Metazoa; phylum Chordata; class Lepidosauria; order Squamata; family Viperidae; genus Crotalus; species Crotalus tigris. Next base: position 555,669 of record NW_024100617.1, on the reverse strand, counting down.
TCAGATGTCCATGCGGAGCTCTGCTTGCTTTCAGAGGTAAGTGGCCACTCTAAATTGGGGCTATTGCCCAAATATTTGCTGGCAGAAGGGGTCCTGACTTACCCAAAATAGAATCCCCTCCCTCTTTCTCTGCCCGCTCAGCTCCCCTCTTTCACCAGAAGGTCTCACGCTCCGATGCCCCCTCTTGCTTTCCTGAATCTTGCCGGTCATGGCTCCTGTGGAGCTAGCAGCAGACTAGGGTGCGGCTAGAAGGGATACAGAGGGGGTGCGCTCCAGCTGGCTCTCAGAGGAGGGTGCCCCATACACACATTCTTACACTCTTCCTTTCGTTCCCCAGACCCTTTAACTTAATAAATTTAAATTTGGTGGCACTTACCCTCTTTCCAGGTAGCTGTTTGAGTGCAAGACTCAAAAACTCTCTTTAATACTCATTGCTAACCGGGTGGGGTCAATGGAGGCTTCCCCATGGAACAAGGTGTCTGCTGCCAGCTGGGTGATGGCTCTTCCGGTCCAGTGGCTGGGTGAGCTGGAAGTCCCTTCGTGGTCGCCAGATAATTGTTGGGATGAATTTCCCCATTCGGCTCTTCCAGCTGGGAATCTCCTTAAAAGCATAGTGCAGAAGAAATAGATTGTGAAGCCAGCTACCAGAAAGAGAGATTTAATCACAGGGATCAAAGTTAAGTGACAATTCAGCAAGAATCCCTGGCTAGCTAGACAGAATGGTCTTTAAACATGATTTTTTATACCCTTTCATGGTTTCCAAACTTGTCATTTTTGATTGGTGAGTTCGACTCTATCTTCCCTGATTTGCTGGTCAGTGACTATTGTTGGTCAAATTTCCTTCCTAATCCTGCCTAAAAGGTGTTAATTACTTTATTGTTGTGTATTTGTTAATCCTAATTGCTGCTAGCCAGTTCTCCATTCAGTGTGTGTTAAGTGTGTGCCATCCAGCCTCAGGGTGCTGCTGAATCAGGTTAGTTCGTATTGGGGTTTTTTCCAGATCATTCCCTCATTGGGGTGGGGAGGGGTGTCCAGTCTTATCATTAGAAAAGATGATTAAAATAAAGATAGAATTTAAACCGGAATTTAAACTGGATCTAATTATGGAAAAGAGAATGAGTACTTATATTACATGTATTAACAGCTGCAAGAATAGCATTTGCCCAATTCTGGAAAAATGAAAATCTACCATCTGACCAGATTATAATAAGAAAAATATTCGAATGTGCAGAAATGGACAGATTAACTTTAGAAAGAACTTAAACTGAAAGAGAAGGCTCTTATTTTAAATCCATTGGACATTAGTTTAAAGGTTTCTATAACTATGCTTAGGGAGCAATTTAATATGTAATGGCTGATCAGATTGCAACTAACTTGTGGTATATGAAACATAACACATTTTGTAATGCAAATAAGCCTGGTAGGTGGTTGGCTTATCAATTACAGAAGAAACAGAAGTCAAGGGTTATAGAGAAAATAGATTATAAAGATAAAGAGGTATATCAACAAAACTTGATTAAAAGGAGTTTTTTAGATTTTTATTCAAAGTTATATGCTAGTGAAAGCATACAAGCTTCAGATATAGAAAAGTATCTACAGGCAGCACATTTTCCTAGACTTTCAAATGATCAACGAGATGAGATGAATTATTTAATTACTTCTGAGGAAATCATTTGGGCAATTAAACAATTAAAGGTTGGTAAGGCTCCTGGTACAGATGGATTAACAGCAATCTATTATAAAATGTTATCTGAAGAAATGATAGAACCATTAAAGGAACTCTTTAATAGTATTTTGTTGGGAGCATAGGTACCTCCATCTTGGAGAAGGGCTTTTATATCGTTGATCTCGAAGGAGGATCAAGATTTTACCCAGCCTAAGAATTATAGACCTAAATCTCTTTTGAATACAGATTACAAGATTTTTTCAAAAATATTGGCAAATAGATTAATGCATGTTTTGAAGCAATTAATCCATAGTGATCAATCTGGATTTATAACTGGGAGATATATGAAATATAATGTAAGACAAATTGTTAATTTAATTGAGTACTTGGATAAGAATAATCAAATTCCTGCGGCTTTGATATTTTTGGATGCTGAAAAAGCTTTTGATCAGTTAAATTGGCAATTTTTATTGAGAGTTGTAGAGAAAATGAATTTTGGGGATAAATTTTTATATGCTTTTAAGGCTATATATCAACAACAATCGGCACAAATTATAATTAATGGGGGATTAACAGAAGCATTTAAAATTGAAAAGGGTACAAGACAGGGATGTCCATTATCCCCATTGTTATTCGTTTTAACAATGGAGATTTTATTAATTAAAATTTGTGAATCAACTACAATAAAGGGAATAAAAATAAAACAGAATGATTATAGGTTGAGAGCTTTTGCGGATGATTTGGTTGTGACTTTATCTCAACTGACAGATTCGGTAAGGGATTTGGTGGAAATCATAACCCACTATGGGAAAGTTTCTGGTTTTAAGGTAAATAACAATAAGACTAAAATATTCCTTCCTACGAAGGAAAAGGATATGTTAGCTAAATTAACAGGTTTTGAAATAGTGAAAAAGGTTAAATATCTGGGAATATATATTACAGCTTCTAATGTTAAATTATACAAAAATAATTATGAGACATTATGGGTAAAAGTGCAAAAGGATTTAAATGATTGGAAAAAATTACAATTATCTTTGCTGGGGAGAATCTCAGTGGTTAAAATGAATGTTCTTCCAAAGTTTCTTTTTTTGTTTCAAATGATACCTATTTTGAAAAAAAGATGCCAATTTGGATGAATGGCAGAAGGGTATTAATAAATTTATCTGGGCGGGCAAGAAACCAAGAGTTAAGTTCAAGATTATACAAGATGTACGGGAAAGAGGCGGACTTAAGGTGCCTAATTTGAAATTATATTATGATGCAGTGGTTTTTTTTTAATTGAAAATTTTTAGATATTTTTACAAAAAGCAAAACAAAAACAAAAAAACCCAACCCTAACCCACCCACCCCAACCCTCCCTCTCCATCCCCCCCCAACCTTCCCAGAGCTGAATATAGGCTTAATTAAAATTTTTAAGAATCTTAAAAAAATTGAAAAAGTATAAATCATAAATATATCTAAATACCTTACATAAACAATTTATAAAATAATTAACAATAAAATATATGTAAAAAGCATACGTATTAAAAAGAAAAAGTACTTGAAAGAAAAAGAGATAATAAAAAAAGAAAAGAGAAAGAAAAGAGATATAAAAAAGTACAATCTATAAAATATTAAAGTTTATATACAAGTTATTAGAAAGCTAAATGATATTTTTTTATATCCAATTTATATTGTATAAAATTTATCCATTTTTCCCATACCGCAAAAAATTTCTCTTGCGATTGCTCCTTTAAGAAAGCCGAAATCTTTGCCATTTCTGCCAAATAAGAAACTTTTAAAAACCACTCTTGCAAGGTAGGCAAAGATTCCTTCTTCCAATATTGCCCTACTAACAGCCTAGCGGCCGTAATCAAATTTAACATCAATATAACTTCCTTAGTATCACAATCAATAACGATACCTAACAAAAACAATTGTGGGGTAAATTTTACCCTCCTTTTAAAAATTCTTTGAATATTCCGCCATATCTTAATCCAAAAGGCTTTTATATTTTTACATGACCACCAAATATGATAATAAGTAGCATCCAAACAACCACATCTCCAACATTTAGGCTGTAAGTCAGGATACATACGAGACATTTTTTGTGGATCAAGGTGCCATCTGTAAAACATTTTGTAAAAATTCTCCCTTAAGTTCTGGGCTTGTGTAAATTTAACATTCCTCACCCAGATGGTTTCCCAGGTATCTAGTAGAACTGGTTCACCAAAATTTTGTGCCCATTTAATCATACATTCTTTAATTAGTTCTGGTTCTGAGTCCAGTTCTACTAGCACCCCATAAATTCTCTTAATGTGAGTTCGCCTTTGATCTTTTACTTGTTTAAAGAGATTTTCATCTTCTCTGAGCAGACCCACATTACGATCTATCTTCCATCTATCAGCTATTTGTCTATACTGAAACCATGAATATATAATATTTTCATGTGCTAAATCTTCCAAAGATTTTAACTGCCAATTTTTACCATCCCACCTGAGTAATTGCGCATAGGAAACACTATCCATCTTAACTCCTCTTCTTATCCCCTCTATCGCATGCCAAGGTATAGCCCATAATGGTATTTTAAACTCACTTTTATAATATTTCCTCCAAACCCAAAGTAAAGAGATCCTTATAATATGAGATTTAAAAACCCGATCCACTTTTTTATTAAAAATTAGATAGGCATGCCATCCAAAAAGTAAATCCCAACCCTCCAAATGGAGTATTTCTACATTTGTTAAATTAACCCAATCACTAATTAGTGTTAAAGCCACAGCATCATAATATAATTTCAGATTCGGTACCTTGAGTCCACCTCTCTCACGGAAGTCTTGCATAATTTTAAGCTTTACCCTTGGTTTTTTCCCTGCCCAAATAAATTTGTTAATACCTTTCTGCCATTCATTTAAATTAACCTCATTCTTTAAAATAGGTAACATTTGAAATAAAAAGAGAAATTTTGGCAAGACATTCATTTTAATCACTGCAATTCTTCCCATAAGAGATAACTGTAACTTCTCCCAATTTTTCAAATCTTTTTGTACCCTGACCCACAGCCTTTCATAATTGTTTTTATACAATTTTACATTAGAAACAGATAGGGTAACCCCCAGATATTTTATCTTATCAACAACTTCAAAGTCTGTCAGATTAACCAAAATCTGCTTATCCAAATTAGTCATGTTTTTAGATAATATTTTAGTCTTATTGTTATTAATTTTAAAACCCGAAACCCGTCCATATTGGTAAATCAGTTGTAATAAATTTACTACAGAATAGGTAGGTTGAGACAAAATAACCACCAAGTCATTTGCAAAAGCTCTTAATTTATATTCTTTTTTGTTAACTTCTATTCCTTTTATTTCCTGCGACTCTCGAATTTTGATCAGCAAAATTTCCAAAGTTAAAACAAACAGTAACGGTGACAATGGACATCCCTGTCTTGTACCTTTTTCTATTGTAAAAACCTCTGACAAACCCCCATTAACAATAAGTTGTGCCGTTTGTTTTTGATATATAGCACCAAAAGCTTGTGATATTTTTTCTCCAAAATTCATTTCCTCAATTAATCTTAACATAAACTGCCAATTCAATTGATCAAAAGCTTTTTCAGCATCTAAAAATATCAGCCCTGCGGAGATTTGGTTATTCTTATCTAAATATTCTAATAAATTAATAATTTGTCTAACATTATTCTTCATATACCTACCAGTTATAAAACCCGATTGGTCCTTATGTATAAGCTGATGCAAAACCCTCATAAGCCTATTAGCTAAAATTTTTGCAAAAATCTTATAATCTACATTTAAAAGAGATATGGGCCTATAATTCTTTGGTAAAGTGAGATCTTGATCCTCTTTTGGAATCAAAGATATAAAAGCTCTACGCCATGATGGAGGAATCTCTGAGCCCTGTAGTATATTATTAAAAAGCTCACATAAAGGTTGAATCATCTCTTCTACCAAGGTTTTATAATAAATGGATGTCAAACCATCCGTACCCGGTGCTTTACCTAATTTTAATTGCTTAATAACTGTCGCAATTTCCTCATTGGTGATTAAACCATTAATTTCTTGTTTCTGATCTTCTGTTAATTTAGGGAAGTTGGCCTCAGTTAAATAATTATTTATATCTAAAGTTTGTACATTAGTACTCTTATATAATTTTTGATAGTAATCTAAAAAAGATTTCTTGATCAACTCCTTCTGATACACTAATTTACCATTATAATTTATTTTGTCTATAATTCTCTGTCTCTGTTTCTTTCTTAATTGGTAAGCCAACCATCTCCTTGGTTTATTAGCATTGCAAAATGTATTTTGTTTCATAAACAATAAATTAGTTGCGATTTGATCCGCCATCAACATATTAAATTGTGTTTTTAACAACTTTATAGATTCTTTAACCTTTTCATCTGTAGGATTTAAAATCAAAGACTTTTCTTTTAATTTAATCTCATCTTCCAGTTCCTTACGTTTCTGAATCTGCTTTTGTGTATAGACATTATTCATTTTTATCAAAATCCCACGCATGAAAGCTTTACCTGCATCCCATACCATTGATATTGAAGTTCCCTTATGCATATTTAAAGCAAAATAATCCTTTAAATGCTCCTTTAATTTTTGAACATTCTTTTCTTGTTTAAATAAGTTCTCATTCACCCTCCACGATCTCCTCTCCTCTTTTTCATCAGCCAACTCCATCCAAACTGGACTATGATCCGTCAACGACCTAGGAAAAATTTTTACATTCTTTACCCTGAAATATAAGTCAGTTGTAATCAGGAAAAAGTCAATTCTTGAGAAGGATTGATGTCTATCTGAAAAGAAGGTGAAGTCTCTCTCCTCTTGGTTACGTTCACGCCAATAATCTCTCAGCTCCCAGTCCTCTTTCAAATCAAAAAAAGCTTTGGGTAATTTAGCCTGTTTGAAAAAAGTAGAAAATCCTTTTTTATCCCTTTGTGTATCTAAAACACCATTCCAATCTCCCATTAATATCACAGATCTATAGTCCAACGAACTTAGTTTCTGATGTAGCAATCTATAAAATTGTTCCTGTTGTTGGTTTGGTGCGTACAATCCCACTATAAGTATTTTCTTACCATATAAACCAAGTTCAATCATAACATATCTTCCTTGAGGATCTGATTCTACCAAACAGACTGGTAAGTTTTGCTTAACATAGATAACTACACCCCCTTTTTTCACAGGAGCAGAAGATACAAAATGAGATCCCAAACGAGCATTGACTAAGTATTTTTGATCTTTAGGTAAAATATGTGTTTCCTGCAAACAAATAATATCATTGTTATGTTGCTTTAAGTAATGAAAGATTTTCTTTCTCTTCTGAGGGGAGTTGAGGCCGTTAACATTCCAGGTCAGGAACTTTACCATCTCCCTTAACAAGAAGCCTGGAGAAGACTACCTGAAGGTCTGCCATTGAAGAATGTGTTGCAGAACTCTTGGGTCTTGCTCCTCCCACCGGCAACAAGACACTTTCTTGAGAAGATTCTTTGACTTCTTTCTTTTGTTGTTCCTTTTCCTTGCGTCTATGTGCAGCACAAGTCATTCTTTGCTCTTTGATCTCTGTTTGTCGAGACCATTCAACCTGTGACTTTCCAGCAACCATCAGACCTAATCCTTCAGACTGCTGTTCCACCTCTTTGCCATCCAAAACTTTCTGAATCATGAATGAAAATGAGCCTGCTCCCAGGACCGAGTTATAAAATTCTTTTGCTTTAGTAACAGTGTTAAGTCTGTAGCGTGTCCCCGCATGGCTCAAAACAATACCCATCGGAATCTCCCATCTGAACGGCATCAATCTTGTTTTAAGTTCATTAGCTAAAAAAGCAAAGTCTTTTCTATTTCTTAAAATTTTAGATGGGATTTCCTTTAGAATGATGACATCTTGGGCAGCAATCTGGAACCTCTTATTATAAAAAGCTTGTATGATTTCATTATGCAGAGATCTCTTGGCAAAATAAATCACCACATCTCTTGGTAAATTCTTTTGCTTCGCAACCCAAGAGTTAACTCTGTAAATTTTTTCCACTTCTCTACGTAATCCATCTTTATCCCTATTCAAAACAACAGCAAGGTCATTAACCACCATCTCTATCAAATCTTGATTCATATCTTCTTTCAGACCCCTGATTCTCAGGGCATATTCCATTTCCCTGTACTGAGACATAAGAATATCATCTTGTGAAATTTCCATCTTTTTTTCCATATCTTCAAATTTATCTTCCAAGAGGTCTACTTTATCTGCAACCTCTTCCACTCTGGAATCAAGCTTCTTGACCACAGAAGCCAATCCTGATAAAGCTGTTACTATATCTTGCCTCAAAATAGTATTATTCTCCTCTAAGAGCTCCTTCATTTCCTTTCTGCTTTCAGATTTATTCTGTTCAAGAAGGTCCTTCATTTCCTCTCTACTTTCAGATTTATTCTGTCCAAGAAGGTCCTTCATTTCCTCTCTGATTTGGGGATACAGCATTTCCCATTATATCTTTCATGTCTTGTACAGATAATACTGGCAAAGGAGGAGAAGGTGGAGGTGTAGCTTTAGGTTGCTGTACTGATGGTGTAGCTTTAGGTTGTTGTACTGGTAGAATTGCAGGAGAAGAAGCCACCTTAGAAACTGTAGAAGCTGGTTGCCTCTTTGAAGCCATTTTTTAAAAAAATCTTATTCTCTCTTTCTTCCTTCTTAAAAAGAAAAAAAAAGTACTAAAATCCTCAAAGTTTGAAAGAAAAAAAAAGCAAAGGAGAGTGCAAAAAAAACTTCAAAGCCACCAGATCACTTTCAAAAAAAAAAAGAAAAGCTTAAAAGAAAAGAACTATATAGTCCCTTACGTTCCGTTTAAATCAATGCTTTCTTTCCGGAAAAAAACAAAAAACAAAGGCACTTTCAAATTGCCATCTTACTTTCACTCTCCACACCAGCAAAAGATAAAAGAAAAAGAAATCAACCTAAACTAAAAGAGAAATGAGACACTACAAGTAAAATCCTTTAAACAGCTCTGTCCGCTTTAAAAGTCACTCACCAGAACACTTTAAGCGCGGAGATGGTAGCGGCGTTTCACTTTGTTTCCGAGGAAACAAAAACAGCTGGGAGGCGGAGAGAACACGAACTCCGAGGGAACGCTCTTTCTCCCCCCCAAAAAAAAACTCCAGGGGGGGTTAAGAGGTTCTACCTCTATTCGTGTAGTTCTCTACCCCTTCCCTTCGCCCGGGAAGAGGATTTCGAGCCGCGGGCCAGCTGATGTCCGCTGTGCTCCGCAGATCTAACGCCGTCCCAGGAGGACGGCTAGTGATTGGCTTAATTTAACAAATATAAATATACTTTCTCTTGAGGGATGGAATTTACTATATGGATGGCATGCATATTTAATTTATGATAAAAAAGTAGATCAGGTTTTTAAATCCCATATTTTAAGAAATTCTTTATTGCGTGTCTGGAAGAAGTATTATTATAGGTTAAATTATAAAATACCAATCTGGGGGATTCCTGGACACATGATAGAGGGGGTATCTAGGGGTGTTAATTTGAATAGGATTTCTTATAAGGAATTACTTAGATTGGTAGGGAGTGATTGCCAATTAAAATCATTGAGTTAAAGCAAGAAAATATGGTACAAATGTAAGGACCCACCCCACTTTGCATCTTAAGAAGACAGAACTCTTGGAATAATTCTTCCAACAGGAATCCTTTATTAAGAGAAAATGGTTGCAGGCATGCTAGACAGGACTTGGGGTCCAAGCTCTCCCATTCAAGGTTTTAAGGGGTTCCCCAGTAGTCCCACCCAATCAACCCCCCTTCCAGTGATAGTTTCAAGTATCACAATTCCACTCCCTTTCTTCTTTCTTCCGTCTGGATGGAGACTTCAGATAACTACATGAAAGGCAACTTCCCTCCTTTGGTATGTTAACGCTTCGAGGTTACAATAAACACACATTCAGCATTCAGCTCTTTGAAGTGTAAAGAAGGAAGTGAGGGCCATAAAGCCCCTTTGTTCTCCCCCTTCTCTCCCTCTTATGGCAGAATCCAGAGAAGGCAGAATTGGGAGTTTCTATATTTGATAATTTAAAGATGAAATATAATTGGATTCTGACATCCGGCCCCTCTTAACAATAAGAGAGATCCACCTGAAAGAAAACACAAGTATAAAATTTAGTCAGGCTTGTTAGGATACTCTGTGTGAAACTTCTTCAATAGCTTCGGGGCTCTGACATGACGTTTATGGACCCACTCATTTTGTGAGGGAGGGAGGTGTTTCCAGGCAACTAGGTACTGAGTTGCTCCATGATATCTCCTAGAGTCAAGGACTTCCTTTATTTCGAAGTGTTGTTCACCCTCCACCATGATTGGAGGTGGTGGTGGGGGGGATTTTTGGCCGTAGAGGTGACTGATGCTCTCTTTTCAGCAAGCTGCAATGAAAAATTGGGTGTATTTGCCTGAGATTTTTGGGTAATTCTAATTCTACTGTTACTGGATTTATGATTCTTTTAATTGGAAAAGGTCCTATGTATTTTGGTCCAAGTTTTTTACAGGGCTGTAGGGACTTTAGGTATTTTGTAGATAAGTACACCATCTCTCCTATAACGAATGGTGTAGGCTCAACCCTTTTTTTATCGGCTTGTGTTTTGTAAGCCTGCCTAGCTTCATATAGTGCTTTTCTGACTATTGGCCAGGTGTTTTGTAATTTTTCCATCCATTCTTTCAGCGAGGGGATCGTTGGTTCGTTTGGGGTTAATTCTGGCATGGGGTTGAAGCTTTGACCGGTGGTTATTTGAAAAGGAGTGTAACCTGTGCTGGAGTGGACTGCATTATTGTAGGCAACTTCTGCAAAGGGGAGTAAGTCCGCCCACTCGGTCTGCTGGAAACTAAAACATCTTAAATATTGCTTAAGTACTGAGTTCATTTTTTCAGCCCCCCCATTTCCTTGAGGGTGGTGGCTAGATGTCAGTCCCTGAGTGGTTCCTAAGAGGGATAAAAATTCCTTCCAAAATGCAGACGTAAATTGCACCCCCCTGTCAGAGATGATGCGTTGGGGTGCCCCATGCAATCTGTAAATGTGTTGGATGAAAAGTTTTGCTAAGGCTTTTGCAGTGGGAATCTTTTGGCAAGGGATAAAGTGCACCTGTTTGGAAAACAAGTCCGTGACCGTCCAGACCACAGTATTCCCATTGCTTTCTGGCAATTCCACTATAAAATCCATGGCTATTTCTCTCCAGGGGGCTGAGGGACTTGCCACTGTTTGCAATAGTCCTGGCACTTTCCCTTGCAACCTCTTTGCCGTGGCACATTTTGGACAACTGGCTATATAACTTTCAATGTCCTTTTTCATGGATGGCCACCAAAATTGCCGTTTAATTAAATGTAAAGTTTTTACAAATCCAAAATGCCCTGCTGATTTTGTGTCATGGCAAAGGTGCATGAAAGTTACTCTTTGAGTTGTTGGTATATATAACTTTTCCCCTACCCAAGGCAACCCGTCTCTCATTGTGCACACATTTTTGTTTTTCTGGAACCATTCATCTGTTTCCAAGCTTTTTCTGAATTCAATCCCAGTTTGGCTGTCCAGTTGTGGTTTTATTTTGGCTTGGGTTCTTGTGGTTACTGGTGCTGCCAGTTGTGACTCTGCCATTATTGGTCTAGAGTCTGTGGTTCGTGCGCTGTTATATTGGGGCATGCGAGATAGAGCATCTGCCAGGAAGTTCTTTCTTCCTGGTAAATGTTTGAGCTTAAATTGGAATTGGTGAAAATGCTGGGACCAGCGGGCTTGTTTGGGATTGAGTTTCCTGGAAGTTTTCAGGGCTTCTAAATTTTTGTGATCAGTCCACACCTGGAAGGGGATTTTGTTGCCTTCCAGGAACTGTCGCCACGTGAGTAATGCCCAACGTATCCCATAAGCCTCCTTCTCCCATACGGGCCAGCGCTGTTCTGTTTCCGTGAGTTTCTTGGATGTATATGCACAGGGTTGCAATACTGCATCATCATTTTCTTGTAATAGCACAGCCCCCACTGCCACATCACTTGCATCTGCCTGTATTACGAAGGGCTTGTCCATTTCTGGGTGCCTTAGTATTGGTTCGGCAGAAAAAAGTCTCTTTAGTCTCTCAAACGCTGCTTGGCACTCCATTGTCCATGTTAGTGGCTGGCTAGGTTTTACTGAGGATGCTCCCTTCGTTTTTAGTAAGTTAGTGAGGGGCAAGGCTATCTGGGCAAATGAGGGGATGAATTGGCGGTAAAAGTTTGCAAAGCCCAGGAAACTTTGTAGTTGCTTTCTTGTGCGGGGTGGTGCCCAATTTAGTACTGCTTTGACCTTCTCTGGGTCCATTTCAATGCCCTGTGGGGATATGCGATAGCCTAGGTAGTCTATCCTTTCCTGGTGGAATTCGCATTTTGAGAGTTTGGCATATAGGTGAGCGGCTCGCAGCTTCTTTAAAACCGCTCTGACAAGTTTGACGTGTTCTTCTTTTGTTTCAGTAAAGATAAGAATGTCGTCCAAGTAAACAAGGACCCCCTTAAACAGGTGCTCCCTTAGAACGTCATTGATTAATTGCATAAAGACTGCAGGGCCCCCTTGTAATCCAAATGGCAAGACTTTGAATTGATAGCACCCCATGGGGCAGTTAAATGCAGTCTTCCATTCGTCCCCTTCCTTGATTCTCACTCGATAGTAAGCTTCCCTTAAGTCTAGTTTAGAAAAAATTTTCCCTTTCGATAGGTGTGACAGCATGTCTTTCATGAGGGGCAGCGGGTATAGGTTGCTTTCACTGATTGTATTCAGGGCCCTATAATCCACGCATAAACGTAAAGAGCCATCCTTCTTCTCTCTAAAAAGGACCGGGGCAGCCACTTTAGGCTTGGCTGGCTCAATGAAACCTCTCTCCAGGTTTTTTTTTATAAATCTTTCCATTTCCTCCTTCTCCTTTGGGCTCATGGAGTATAATCTGGGCTTCGGGAGTTTTGCCCCAGGCTTGAATTCAATGGTACAGTCTGTGGGTCGGTGGGGGGGAAGCTCATTCGCCCTCTCCTCACTGAAGACTTCAGCAAGGTCCCTATATTCCTCTGGTATTTCTGTTAATCTTTTTTCCTCTCCTATGGATGCTTTTTCTATTCTTGATTCTGGTAGCCTCCCTTGGGGTTTTAAGTCCATAGGGTCCCCCTTCGGGAATTTGATTTCTGTCGTCCTCCAATTTACCCAGGGGTTCCATTTTTTCAACCATTCCATCCCTAGAATCATTGGGCATTCCATACCTGGGGTCACCACAAACGTTAAGTCCTCTTCATGGTTGCCCAGGGAGAGATGTATTGGCAAAGTGGCTAGGGTAGCTGGCACCCCCCCTGCTATGGATCCATCTAGCTGGCCAAATGAGATTGGTTGTTCCAGTCTCCTGGATGGGATGCCCAGATTCCCCACTAGTGTTGGGCTAATGAGGCAGCGGGTACAGCCAGAGTCTATTAAGGCTTTCACCTTCACAGCTTCGGGCATGGGGGGGATTAATATAGTCACTGTTTTGAAGATGGGTGTGATGCATCCACTTACCAGGGGTTCGCCCTCCGAGCTGTCATCTGAGGCATCCACCGGCCCTATGGTGTAGGCTGGAGTCCTTTCCCCTTGGTGAGCAGAGGTGGGGGTTTCTGCAATTTCCATCATTCTCATGGCCGTTTCTTTTGGCTTAGCTGAATACTTTCCGGGTTTGTTGATTGGGGATCTGTCTGGGTTGTGCTGGGGGGCCTTTGAGTGGCATTCTACAGCTCGATGCCCTTCTCTTCCGCACTTGAAACATCCCATTTGCTTCTTGGCTGTATCCGATGATTTCACCGGTTGGTGTGTCAGCTCAGGCGGGGGGCGGCTCCATTGTTTTCCTCGGCGGTGCCTCTTCAATATGTCGATCTCTGCTTCCTCTGCCAAGACGTACCATTCCTCAAGTCGATGTGGGTCCCCTCGGGGCAGGCAAGCATCATATAGATCATAGTTTAGTCCGTCTTTGAAATGGCCAAGGAGGATGTCTTCTGGCCAATTCAGTTTGCTGGCAATGGCCCGGAATTCTTGTGTATACTCAGCCACTGGGCGTTTGCCCTGCCTCATCGTTGTTATTCTTTCACGGGCTTTGCGATCAGCCAGGGGGTCTTCAAATCGTCTTCTCAAAGAGGACATGAAACGGTTGAAGTTACTGAGTTCTGGGGCATTGGAGTCATGCAAGTTCACTACCCAATCCGCAGCTGGTCCATCCAGGGCAGATTGCACGATCCGGATGCGGGCTTTGTCGCTGGGAATATCCTGCCCATATTCCTCCATGTAGCTGAGGACTTGGGTTAGGAAAAACCCCAAGCGTGTTGGCTCCCCTTTGAATTTCACTTCCAACGGTGGACGTCTTGGAATGGATCGGTGCCTCTGTTGTGGGTGGTAGTGCCTTCCGTCCAGATTGCCATCTGTGGTCCGGTAGGGGGTGGGAGCTCCTGGATCAGTAGATGTCCCTGGGGTTGCAGGTTCCATGTCCCCCTCGGTGTCTCTCCCTTTGCGGCTCCAGGAACTGGGGCGGCCGTAGGGTTCAGTATTCTCCTCTCCTAGGGAGCTGAGAGTTCTCTTCATCAGGTCAATAGCTTTCTCTAGGATCCAGTCTGAGTACGGTGCCCAGCTTCCTCCCTCTTCACTTGCGTGCAGGGATTTCTCCATCTCCTGCTTCCATTCTGGTTGCTTGGTCCCCCGTCTCAGGGTCACCTTTCTTGATTCCTTTCCCCACTCACTTTTCTTTCCAACGCCCATCGACCAGCGAGGCTTGTGGTCCTGTGTCTCCACCACTTCTTCTCCTGAGGAATCTGGCCTCTCGGATCCCAACATCTGGCAAGGTTCCAACTGGGTCAGCGGCTCTCTTTCCAGGGAGTTTTCCCCCTCTCTTGCTCCATTGTCTGACATGGTAAATTTTTGCAAAATCCCCCGGCAAGGGTCTTCCTTCCAGGTGGATTAATTTTGCAAGTCCTGTCTAATGTAAGGACCCACCCCACTTTGCATCTTAAGAAGACAGAACTCTTGGAATAATTCTTCCAACAGGAATCCTTTATTAAGAGAAAATGGTTGCAGGCATGCTAGACAGGACTTGGGGTCCAAGCTCTCCCATTCAAGGTTTTAAGGGGTTCCCCAGTAGTCCCACCCAATCAACCCCCCTTCCAGTGATAGTTTCAAGTATCACAATTCCACTCCCTTTCTTCTTTCTTCCGTCTGGATGGAGACTTCAGATAACTACATGAAAGGCAACTTCCCTCCTTTGGTATGTTAACGCTTCGAGGTTACAATAAACACACATTCAGCATTCAGCTCTTTGAAGTGTAAAGAAGGAAGTGAGGGCCATAAAGCCCCTTTGTTCTCCCCCTTCTCTCCCTCTTATGGCAGAATCCAGAGAAGGCAGAATTGGGAGTTTCTATATTTGATAATTTAAAGATGAAATATAATTGGATTCTGACAACAATCTTGGTTTCAGTATAATCAATTGTTGGTTAGGTGGAAGTTAGATCAAAAGGTTGGTATTACTTTAATGGATGAGAATTTGGTAAAATAGATTAAAGATCAAAATCGAGCGCATATAAAGAGAATTCATAATGTTTTAATAGAAATGGATTCGGAAACGGAATTAGTTTAAGATTGTATGGTAAAGTGGGCTCAAAATATTCAAGAACTGATTCTATTGAATACATGGGAGGTAATTTGGGTTAGAAATGTAAAATTTACCCAGGCACAAAATTTAAGAGAAAATTTTTATAAAATGTTTTATAGATGGCATCTAGATCCTAAAAAGTTGTCTTGTATGTATCCTAATTTACAGCCCAAATGTTGGAGATGTGGTAATTTGGAAGCCACTTATTTTCATATATGGTGGACTTGTAGAAATATAAAAGCCTTTTGGATTAAGATCTGGTGGAACATTCAACAGATTTTTAAGAGAAAGATAAAGTTTACCCCACAATTATTTTTATTGGGTGTTATTACAGATTGTGATGTTAAAGAAATTAATTTGATGTTGAATTTGATAACAGCTGCAAGGTTATTAGTAGGGCAATATTGGAAGAAGGATTGCTTGCTTACTATAGAAGAATGGATGATTAAAGTGTCAAATTTAGCAGAAATGGCTAAGATTTCTGCTTATTTGAAGGATCATTCACAAGAAAGATACATTTTGGTCTGGAGAAGATGGATAAATTATATTCAGAATAAATATGGGACTAAAAAGTTTCATTTAGCCTATGAGTGAATTTTAGAGTATTATTATGATTTTTTTTAGGTATTAGTATTGTTTAACTATTTGGGGACTGTATTGTTTAATAATTAGGATATTAATTTGTTTATGTTCTCATTATTATTATGTTCACTTTTAATTTGCTTATATTTATGTTAAAGGGGAGTTAAAGTCCATTATGGATTTGGTTATTTATATAGTTGGTAATGTTAGTTAGATTATGATTATTATATTTGTAACCCTATATTCAGCTCTGGGAAATGGGGGAGGGAGAGCTGGGGGGTTTTGGGGTGGGTTAATATTGTAATTTTTATAAAACTTTTTAATAAAAAAGAAGACTCAATCTATTTTAAAACATGGGATAAATTTTACCAATGGTTAGCAATATGATAGAATGAAAAAAGGATACGAAATTTAATGGGGTAATTATATTTTGTATTTAAATTTCATGTTTATTCCTATGAATTTTTCTTCTTTTTTATTTGTGATTTTAACAATAAGTAATTATAACCAATAAGTAACATATTAATGTGTTAAAGTTATTATAAATTAGTAATATATAGTAATATTATATTAAGTATTGCTATTTTATATTAATTACTATGATTGAATATGTATACCCGGATGGGTTTACTTGCTGAAGTGTTGACTTACTGTGGGGGACAATCCCACTATTGTATCTATCCCTTCCCCTGATCTAACCTTTTTTGTTTGATACCCCTTGTCATACCCTTATTGACCCCACTTCCCCTTTACCCTTATAAAATTTAATAAAATATTTATTTTAAAAAAGAAAATTATTAATACTATATTGTCTGATCAATGACAGTTATCAGTGATGTCTGTTTTCTGATAAAAATGGTTAAAGCCACAACTGACTGATTTTTCTTGTATTTTATGAAGAGAGCCATGTTGGTCTATAGTGGAAAAAATCAGAAGGAGCCTTTTCTGATGAACACTGAAGGGCAGAAGTTTTTGTGAGCTACAAGTGGTCTGAAGGGATGGAATGACCAATTGATTATACAGATTTCATATGAGACAGATTACCGATCCTGCTTTTGTTCTGTTAATTATTGGGGGAAGGTGGCAACTAAGTGATGCTAATGGTATCATTCTTTTACAATTCTGTACAATGCTTTTGAAATCTGTTCATGTCAGATACATCCTGATTAAGGTTATATGAAAAAAGTCAGGAAATTCTTTTAAATGGTCTTATCATGAACAATAGCTCATGGAATCTCCGATGAATGTACAGACAGAAAAAATTAAACTGCAGAATTTTAATGTAATTGTTGCTCATATAAATAGACAAAAACAAAAAGTGCTGCAAATGAAATGAAGAAATGGAAGCTACAGAAGGATTAAATGACAACAGCCCCATTTTCAAATTTAGTCAATTTCCAGTTCACTTTTTACAAAGGATTTGCACAGTCCAATTACATTCTAGGGATGTCACTTTTTAGACAAAGCTTTTTTAAAAACTTCCATTTAATCATGTCCAATTCTTGAGAAAAGTCTGGACAAGTCCCTGTAGTTTTCTTGGCAAGGTTTTTCAGAAATTGTTTGCCATTGTCTTTTTCCAAGGGCTGAGAGAAAGCATTAACACAAGGTCACCAGCCAGCTTGGTGACTCAGGCATTATTGGTATATGATGCTAACGTTAAAGTCTCTTCTGAAATAATTAATAGGCAGGATGCTAAATTTTATTAGATTCATAAAGAAAAAAAATCTTTATATTAAAAACCATTTTATTGGTATCCCCTAAACAAGTAAGGTTAAATTGTATTTTTAATATTTAATGTACAATGCCAATTGCCCCATATGCTTTTCTACATTACCATAGTCAATGTCACAAGCTGAATTACATTCCCATATTTGATGGGGGAGGGGAAGTGCACAATTTGAGCTTAGGGATCAGTCCTCAAAACAGATACCCACATATATGTACAGTATACACTGACTCAAAATTGAGGATATGGAATTTATGTCTGAATAATGTGTAGAAACTTTAATGAATTCTCAAAGCTAGTCTTAGAAAACGTTGTTTAATCAGAGTCAGGATAGTGAGTATACGAATTCCCAGAACCATAGAGATACCATCAAAAAGTTTATTTTAATATGTAAAAAACAAGGAAATAGTCAAGGAAGCAGTACACTAACGGGAGAAGATAGCAAGGAAGTGACTAGCAGCAAGGAGAAAACAGAGCTGCTTCATTCATTTGTTACACCTGTCTTCATGCAAAAGGAAAAAGTAGCCAACCTATCAAAAACAGAACTACAAAAGACAGGCTATGAAAGCAAATCAAAACATGTAAGAAAATGATAAGAGAACACCTGTCCATCCTAGACAAGTCCCAAATCACCAGGACTAGATGAATTACATCCCAGAGTACTGAAGGAGCTGGCAGACATGTTCTCAAAATCATTGAATCATATCTTTCAAAGATCCTGGTACACCAGGAAACTACCAGTGGAGTGGAAAAGAGTTGATGTGATTTCCATCTTCAAAAAAGGAAAAGAAATGAATCCAGGAGACTACAAACTAATCAGCCTAACGTTAATATTTGGGAAGATCCTGGAAAAGATAATCAAACAACAGATCTGTGAATACCTAGGAGCAAGCAAAGTTATAATAATAAGTTTGTCAAAACCAAATCTTTTTTAAAAAATATTTTATTAGTTTTCTATCATTAAAATTCATTTGTGCTTAATGAATGATGTGTTGTCTGGGTTAATTTTTGCTTAGTCATAAAAGTTAAGTTCTTACTCTCTATCTCATTTTTCCAACCATTGATAAAATAAGTTCCATGTTTGAACGTATTCTGTATCTTCTTTTTCTTTAATTCTCAATGTAAGTCTATCCATTTCCGCATAGTCCAGTATTTTCTTAATTATTACTTCCTCTGATGGTATTATCTCATTTTTCCAGTGCTGCGCAAATACAATCCTCACTGTTATTAGTACATGTAGTGTTAAATATACATTTTGTTTATTATTTTTTCTGGAATTATGCCTAATAAAATAATTTCAGGTTTAAAATTTCCCTAACATCTTTTCTAGCCAAGTATGTATTTTTGCCATAAGCCGTGGAACAAGTCAGGTGGTGGTAGGGAACCAGTATAATGGCACGTGGTTTGGAATGGGAGAGGATCCACTAGGCCTCAAGGCAGAGGCATTGGGTGCAATGCGCGAGGCGGCAAATGATCATAGCCAGCAGCAAATGGCCACATCGCACCGAAAACAGCCATTTGCCACCTCTTGCCCAACGCTGCTTCCATAAGGCCATGGAACAAGCCAGGCTGCAGTAGGGAACCGGTATACCGGTACTGTGGGTCAGATCCCCCCTCCCCTATCAGCTTCGCCTTTTCACAGGCAGGCCGTCCGTGCAGGCTCTTAAGTAGGGCTTACTTTCGGGGGAATGCTTATATTAGGCCCACCCCCGAAAATTAGCTGGGGCTTACTTTTGGGAGCAAGTTTACTTTCAGGGAAACATGGTAATATGTACCAGGATTTTGATTACATTCCAACATTTACTAGACATATTTTTCAACATTTTTGCTAATCTAACAGCTGGAAAATGCCATCTATAGAATATTTTATATAAGTTTTCTTTATACAAAGTAGCCATTGGCACCTTATAATTTCTTTCCCAAATATGTTGCCATTTCTCTAATTCTATATTATGTCCCAAAACCTTTGCCCATATAATCATTGTTTCTTTCACTTGATCATCTTTCATTTTTAAATTCAATAAAACATTATACATTTTAAATCATTTTTTCATCAGAAATCAACAGCACCTAATCAAACGTTTTCTGATCTTTATAAAAACAATATGTTTTAACATCTTTGTCATACCTCAATTGCATTTGCAATCGGGGCCATCATGATAAGTCAATGCTCTAGTCTTCTAGCTCTTGTTTAGATTTTAATTTCCCATCTGTATTCAGAAGATCCTTATATGTTAAAAAATTTTCAAATTTAACTAGGTTTGGGTGAGCAAAAGCTTCCATCATTGATAGCCATCAGGGATTTTCATATAAATTTTTGGTTTTATCTTTTCCCATACAGATAATAATGTGTTTCTTATGTAATGGTTTTGAAAGTATCTATGGGTTTCATTCTTTTCATACCATAAAAATGTGTGCCAACCTAGTTATAAGTCATGTCCTTCTAAATATAACAACCTTTTTTTCTGAGGGGTATCCATTCTTTTATCCATGTTAAAGCACATGCTTGATAATATAGAACCCAATCGGGTAATCCAAATCCTCCATTTTCTTCGGCTTCTTGTAGCATTTTCAGTTTAATTCTGGCTTTTCTTCCTTGCCAAATAAATTTCAAGATCAATCTATTCAAATCATCAAAAACATTTTTTTTTCTGGTCAGGATGGCACATTTGGAAGAAACTGGGGCTCTGATTTCCTAGTCCAATTTTTCTCTGTCCAGAGATCCTAAGGGGTTGGAAAGTTGCCCTGGGGAGGTGACAAGGAGGAAGGGAAGTCTTGGGAACTTGGAGCCAATGGCAGTCGGCCCAATTGAACTGAGGAAGCTCTTTAAACAAAGGCTGCTAATAAACGTACAGACAACCCAAATGATAGACAACCAGGAAAGAAAGCGAAGAATGCAGCATACATGGCATACCTCTGAACAGCTGATTGTCAGCAACATGTTGAGATCTGGATGAGACTATTTCTGGTTTCCTTTTCCCTATGGATTTAGAAATATAAATCCCTGGATTGGACAATTTCCAAAAGCAAAGACCCCAGGAAGACTTGAGAAGAAGAGAGTAAAAAGTGGCAAAAAATCTTAAATGGGGGAACAAAATTAAGGAATATACAAGAATATACAGAAAATGAATTTGGGACTGATCTAAAGAAAACTTTGCTAATTTTTATGATGTGGGAAAATTCTTCTGTTTATTTTTTGTGAGAAAGTATTTTTAAAAAATCATTTTAAACCTGGATATAGACATTACAGTTAAACAAGGACATCTAGTGGTGAGAAGGCACTACAATAATACAAAAGGAATCAGAGAAATTGCTGACCTTGGATTAACACCTGTTGTAAACAAAACTATACTAGAAAAGGCCTTCTACAATTATATCTTTTGACCATGGATATAATTATTATAGAAACTATTTGGAGATAGAGGGCTTTTAATATTTTTGAACTGTCTGGAACATTTGGATTAGCCTTAAGCAGTTGGCATTTTTCACGATTGAATTATAGGCCTTTTTTCTTCTTCTTTTTCCCCTGTGGATTTACAAAACTTACTTAATTGAAAAAATGAATGCTCCAAACCTTTCAAAAATTATGAAAAAAACTTCTTCTGCACCTTTTTCTGGAACATCTAGCCCAGCAAGCCAGGGATCCATTGAAACAATGTTACGAGAAAAGCAAAACAATTTCAAAAAGAAATGTAAACTATATTACAACTAATTCAAGAAACAATACAGAAGAATCATGAAGAGACAAAAAAACAATCTAGAGAAGCTAAATGAGCAAATGCTTGACATAAAGACACAATTTGATGCCCATCAACAAATGATTGTTAAAAATGAACAAAGAATTCAGAAAATGGAAGATAAATCAGAAGAAACTGATAAGAAATGGAGGCAATAATGAAAGAAAATGAAAGGCTAGAACAGGGATAGGCAATCTTAAATACTCAAAGAGCTACTTGGACCCATTTCCCAAACATTGGGAGCTGCAAAATCCTTTTGACATCTAAAATGAAGATAACACTGAATATATCCTTTTGGGCACTTGAGCTTCCCTTCTCTCTCTGTCTGTCTGTCTGTCTGTCTGTCTCTCTCTCTCTCTCTCTTTCTCTTCCCAGCAGTGCTTCTCTCCTGCTCTTGCTGCATCTCCATGGAGGAAAGCGAGCTGAATAAGAATGTCCATGGTGTGTCAGCTTGCTGGAGAACAAGCTGGCTGGCTGGCTAGGTAAGGAGAGAGAGAACAAAAGGCAGATGGGGTGGGCTACTCCCTCCCTCTCCAAAGCAAGCTGTCCTCCTCTTCATCCTGCTCCCCCTCCCCCTAAGAGATTGGCTGGCAGAGGTTGTGAATCGCCATTCTTCCTCCTCCTCCTCATCCCCCACATTCTGGCTTGAGCACAGAGTTTGCACCAGAAGAAGAAGAAGAAATGGGGCGCTTCCCCCCATCCATTGTTTCTCTTCCTCTCTTCCTTCTCCCATCACTTCTTCGGCGCACGTTTGCTGGAAGCCCACCCAGATTTGAGCATCTTGGATTCTGACTCTTCCTCACACACACCTCACCCCTATGCATCCCTTCTTCCTCCCCCAACTCCCTCCTCCACCCCAACATTGGCACTGCCCACCCCTTTTCCCATACTTCCCATGAGGATGCAGGGGCATGCCTAGCTTAATGGGACCGGCATGGAAGGCAATGCCACCACAAAGAGGATAGCAGCCCCAGCACCAGAGCGCAGCAACCAGAAGGGTGGCTGAGCACCCCATGCCCCTATTAAGCTCTCCCCTCCCTCCCTCCCTCCCTTCCCCATTACTCTGAGCACCAGGAAGGTGCATCTCTCTCTCTCTCTCTCTTGCTAGCCCCTCTGCGTCCCGCCTACCTCACGTCGTGTGAATGCCAGGCTGGCCAGTACAGAAGCCAGTCGGGGGCCCAACCCTTGAGCCGGGCGGGGGGCAAGTGGGCGTCTGGAGGTGGTGCTGAAGGAGTGGGGAGGGGAGGGGTGGCAGGAGGCAGAAGAAGGCACTGAAAGGCATGGGCACTGCAGAATGGCCTGGGGAGACACGTGGCCAGCTCAGCTGCCCAGGGAGTGGCAGAGGGATGGACTGGGAGTGATGCCCCCACCAGCCCCCACCCCAGCCGGGGCTCCACGCTGCCTGGGCTCACCCTCCGCCCATGGGATGTAGACGTGGTGGGCCGCTGGGGGGGTGCCACGCGGCCCATTGGCCCTGGCCATGATGTTCCTACTGCTCTGCAGCTATTTCTTCTGCTGCCTGACCGACACCTGCCAGCCCTTCCGTTAGCCCGGCTGGACCCCCTGGGTGACCCTCTTGCCTCGGTGCCCACCCAAGCCACCCAGGGGGCAGCAGGAGAAAGAAGGGGAGGAGGAGGAAGCCGCTGCCGCCAGGCCCCAGAAGGAGGGGCCCCCCTCTGCAGGTCCTGCTGGGGCTCTTCAGTAAAGTTTTGCTTTGAACAGGCCCAAATAACTCATGTGTTGGGTTCTCTTTTGAAATTCAGCAGCGCTGCTACAAACTGGGAGGTCTGATCATACATACTTATTCCATATATTTCTCCTCCATAGTCCCTTCCATTCCTTTCCTCCATCAAAAGTGCCAGCTATTCTGATGAATGAGTTTAAAGTTTCTTTCCTGTTTGCTCCAGCCCCATTCAGACAAGATATATTTGCTAGATACGGGGGGAGGGGGTCTCTGGGAGAGAGAGAGAGAGAGAGAGAGAGAGAGAGAGAGAGAGAGAGACTTGCGCTTCCCATATCTCTCTCTCTCTCTCTCTCTCTCTCTCTCTCTCTCTCTCCCCTGATCTTCTGCTCACCTCACATTCTTCAATGACAAGCTGACTGGGCTGGCTTTAAATCGGCTCTCCTCTATTGCATCTCCCTCTTCCTTCCCAGCAGCTGAGACTCTGGCATGCCTTCCCGGCCAGTGGAGCCAATGGTCGCGCTGGCTGGGGATCACAGGAGCTGCTCTCCCTTGAGGCCGCAGCTTGTGGTAGGGCTGGCCTGCTCAGCGGAGGCTCTGGCAGGCCACTCCCAGGGGGGATCCCGGGACTGCCCGTGTGGCTCCCCAGCCACGTGCGCCTCGGATGGGGCCAGCCCAGGAAAGGGACTTTCTGGCCCTGCTTCTCCCAGGGGCAGCGTGTCCGGGCACAGGGCCAATCAGGAGCCCCACGAGGGGGCAAGTCCAAGAGAGAGAGGGGGGAAGCGCAAGTGCCTCTCTCTGTTTCTGTCTCTCTCTCTCTCTGCAAATTGCAGAGGAGGCTGGGAGCCACAGGAAAAGACTCAAAGATCCGCACGCAGCCTTGGAGTCATGGGTTGCCAACCTGTGGGCTAGAACAAGCAAATCAAATTTTAGAAGGAGTGGTTGCAGCCTTGGAAATGGAGAAAGCTGTACACTATTTAAGATTCCAGAATATATCTGAAGACAAGGAGGAAGATATACAGAAGTGATTATTAATTTACTGGCAGAGGCTTTGAAAACAAACAGAGTTGAGATACAACTGGACGTTGATGAAATATTTAGAATGAATTCAAGCTATGCGAGGAAACATAAACTGCCTAGAGAAGTCCATGTAAGATTTGTAAAGAAAACAACAAGGGATGAGATACTGAGAAGAGTTAGAGATGACACATTACAATATAAAACAGAGAAATTGTGTTGTTGAAACAGATCCCCAAGAAAATAAGGGACACATGAAAACAATATCACTTTCTGACTACAAAGCTAATTGAAAAAGGTGTAAACTTTAGATGGTTAATGCCAGAAGGGATCTTAATTAATTGGAACAATACAAAATAATGAGGGATTCAGTTTGGAAGGCAGAAGACTTTGATGAAAAAAATAGAGCATTCTTGGGAGAAAGAATACAATACCAACAAGAGGATAGAAAAAGTCAGAAACAGAGGGAACAAACAGCAGAGGAAACAACTACACAAATAGAAGAAGAGAAAGAGAAGACAGATCAAGAAGGGGAGGGAATGGCAAGAGAGTAGAGGCCTACGAGATTGACAAGACCTAAAAATAAGTAAACAAAATGGAGAAAGAAAATGGAATTTTTTTCCAGTAAATATAAATGGACTGAATTCTCCATCAAAAAGGAAAAGAATTTTCAAAAAATTGCAGAAATTAAATATTGATATAATTGGTCTACAAGAGACACATATGAAAAAACAATATTATTGTCAGAATCCAGTTATATCTCATTTCTATCTATCTTCTCTGATATAAAACCAATTCTTACTCTCTCCTGGATCCTGTCATACTACTAAGGGAGGGGGGGCATGCATGGTTTTTTTTAATTACTTTCATTTCCTCTATTCACTACAAAGTAACCTTTTGTTGATTTGCTTCAGGTCTGCTAACCATAACAATGTAACCATTTGCCTTTCATCTATGCACCTCTGAACTTCTCCTCCTTACCAGCCAGCGAGAGAAGGGGGGGGGGGGGAAGATGCAGCATCCGGGATATGTGTGAGGAAATGTTGAATGATCATGCCAACAGAGCCGGATTGATGTTATCTTTCCTGGAGTTAACACTTAGAAATCTGCCGGTTTGAATCGCCTGGAAGAACTGCGGGATGGGGGTTGCTTGGGAACACTTTAAAACATCGAATTGGAGGGGAATCCCTCAGATCCAGTCTATTATGCCTGCTATCAATTTCTCTTAATAAAAGTCCCTGTTGGAAGAAACCATTTCCAAGAGTTCTGCTTTCTTAAGATGAGAATTGAAGTGGGTCCTTACAATTATAAACTTTTGGAATATCCCAAAATTGGAAAACTTTATCATGCATCAGCACACACACAAAAAAAGCAAAGTAACTGTATATGTTAAAGAGACAATAGACTCTAAAATGATTTACTCAGATGAAGAAGGAAGAACTGTAATGGTGGAAATATTTTTAAATCAAAAAACAGATAAATAACAAACAAGAAGTATTTTATAAAAATCTTCATAGAAAAATAGCAGAAATGGAATATCAAAATATTTACCTACTAGGGATTTTAATGCAATAGTAGATGGGACACTAGATTATAAAAGTAGCAAAACAGGAAAACAAGGAAGAAAGAGACTACCTAAGACTTTTTTCAACATTGTAGAGGAAATTGGTGTACAAGATACTTGGAGAGAAATGAATCCAGAAAAACTACAATATACATTTTATTCAGTCACAAATCTTGGTCCAGAAATGACATGATTTGAATGATGCCTGAACTAAAAAAATTAATATGCAGGAAACTGAGATAGAATTAAGCATTTGGGCAGACCATAATCCCTTAAAAATGATATGGAAAGGAATACAGAAAAAATTAAGATGGACTTTGAACCTATCAATATTAAAAAAGAAAGAGTTTTCAGAACTAGCAACACGAGAAGATACAACATTACAAAACATATGGGACAAGGCCAAAGCATATTTTCAAAGTGTAGCTATAACATACATGGTGAAAAAAAAAAAGAAAAAAGACAACAATGTATGCTATTAAGAATTTAAAAAAATAGAATTAGAACAACAAATAAATCTACAAAAGAAAATATTGAAAAGACAAATGGAAATAATAAAACATAAACTATATTTAATAGAATCAGAAAAATTGGCACAACAAATTAAAAGAGCAAAACAATTTTTTTTGAAAATGCAAATAAACCAGGAAAATGGCTAGCTTATAAACTTAAAAAACAGGAAAAAAATTGATAAGCAATTTAGTAGATAAAAAGGCTGTCTACAATTTAAAAATGAAGCAATAAAAAGATAATTAAAGACTATTATGAGAAACTGTATGATATGGAAGAAATTCTACAGGAGTGAATGATTCAATATATGGAAAAAAATAACTTATCAAAAATTCCAGAAATTTTTAAGACTACATTAAAAGACAAAATAACAATGATGGAATTGATAGAGGTTATAAAAAGACAAAAAATAATAATAATGAAAAAACACCTGGACCATATGGGCTACCATAGAGTTTTACAAATGTCTACAAGACACACTAAGTTTACCCTTGAAATATTCTGTACTGAACTCTTATTGGAGGCAAAACTCCCAAATACATGGACAGAAGCAAATATCACTCTGATACCAAAAGAAGACTCAGATCTGACGAAGATAAAAAAAATTATAGACCAATATTATCATTAAACATGGATTATAAAATCTTTACTTCAATAATAGCTGAGAGATTGAAAAGATTTTTGACTGAATTTATACATTCTGGCCCAAACAGATTTCTACCAAAGAGACAAATAAAAAATAACTTAAGAGTTATAATGGACATATTGGAATATTATGAAATGCACTCAGGGAAACAACTGGCATTAGTATTTCTAGATGCCCAAAAGGCATTTGACAATGTTTCTTGGCAATTTATGATTCAACAACTAAAAACAATGGACTTTGGACAAAATTGTATAAATATGACTAAGACAATATACTATAAACAAACAGTAAAAGTGATTATAAACGGAGACTATAAAGAGAATTTTGATATAAGAAAAGGCACAAGACAAGGATGTCGACTTTCCTCATTGTTATTTATTTTAACTTTGGAAGTATTAAATAGAAATATAAGACAGGACTCAGAAATTAAAGGACTGGAAATAAAACATGAAACTTATAAACTGCAAGCATTTGCAAATGACTTAGTATTTATCTAGAGCATGGGTGTCAAACTGCCGATCCACGGGCTGGATGCATCATAGCAAAACCATGCCCACCCCATTGCCAGCAATGGCAAAAAACTTGCAATATGTCACAACACGTCATGTGATATTGCGAGTTTGACACCCCTATCCTAGAGGAACCTTTAGAGATGATTCCTAAATTATTGGAAAAGATAGACCAATTTGGAGAAATAGCAGGACTGAAGATAAATAGAGAAAAGACCAAGTGATAGTTAAAAATCTTACAGATGAACAAAAAAAAAAATGTCAAAAAAACCCCCAGAACTACAAACAGTTAAAAAGGTTAAATACTGAGGAACATACCTGACACCAAGATGCTCAATGATAAAAGAAGATAATTATATAAAACTATTAAGCTAAATAAAACTTGACTTGAAAAAATGGAAAAATCTGTAACTGTCTATGTTAGGAAGAATCACCACAGTGAAAATGAATATATTACCAAAAATACTCTTTTTATTTCAAGCAATACCTATAAAACTAGAGAAAAAATTCTTTGAAGACTTAATTTCCCTAATTTTAAAATTTATTTGGCAAGGAAAGCTAGCTAGAATTAAATTGAAAATGTTACAAGAAGATAAGGGGAATGGAGGTTTTGGTTTGCCAGAGTGGGTTTTATATTATCAGCATCAGTGCTAACATGGGTAAAAGAATGGATAATCCTCAGAAATAAAAGATTGCTGTATTCATTCCCTCTACCCAGAAGCTAACTAAACTGTTTTTGAAACACATATACCGACTCTATGGTGCCCCAAAGCAGATTATTTCTGACAGAGGGGTCCAGTTTACTGCTAAATTCTGGAGGGAGTTTGTTAAATTGATTGGGTCCTCCCAGGGGCTTTCATCAAATACTAATGGAGCTGTTGAGAAAACTAACACAATGGTGGAACAGTACCTCAGATGTTATGTAAATTACCAGCAGACTAATTGGGCTGATCTCCTGCTTTTCACAGAGGTAGCCTACAACAAGACTGTGCACAGTAGCATTGGTCTCACCCCATTCAAAATAGTCATGGGTCGAGATTTTGTGCCTGTGCCTGAGTACCCACAGAAGCCTCTTACTTCCCAGACTTTGGATCAATGGGTGACATACTTCCAGGGGGTTTGGGTGAATGTGAAGAAGGCATTGACCAAGGCCACCAAGGTTTACAAGGAGAAAGCAGATAAATGACACTCCCCTCAGAAACTTTGGACAATTAGTTTATCTTTCTGTTGAGTCCTTGGCTTAATGGCGAATGAGCACAGAACATCTCGTAGTGTCAAGAAGTCTTATTGTGGTTTCTTCTGCTCCGTTACAGCTCTGAGGCTCGCAGGCCTCTCTGCTTCCCCTAAGAACGTTTCCCCGGGCCGAATGGCAACAATTGGCGTGCTCCGTGCCTTGCGCATGTGCGTGAAGCCGGTGCCAGCCAGTCTGGTCCCGGGCAGCTTGCAACTGCCCGGGACCATTGCAATGTCCCGAGCCTGCCTTTGCAGGCTCCGGACACAACACCCCCTTCCCCCCCGGCTAAGACTAATAAACTATATGAATAGTTACACGCGACCTCAACACGAGCGTGGTGTGCCAACCCATGCTCCAAATGGTACCGGGCTATTGTTCTGGGGATTAATACCCAATGCCCGTATTTCCATTATTTCTAACAACAGACACCCTCTCACTGTTTCTGCTTTGCCAGCAGAGTTATAAAGTCCTCAAGATACTTAGGAGATCTCTTGACTCTCTGTGATCTCCTTAGACCCTGAGAATCCCCAATTTCTTTTTGCACAGAGGATGACATAAAGTTGCCCCCTCTTTCAGACCCTGGTGGTCCCCATGGACCATGCCCCGTTGCCTGGTCTGCTTGCTTGCCCACCGGGCTCGTCAGACCAGGATTTTGTTCTCCCAATAACCTGGTTGACTTGCCTAGTTGCAGGCTCTCTGGCCCCTCTATAAAACTGCCACTGTTAGACAACTCAGGCCCACACTGGACCTATCAAGGGGCTGCATTCCTTCACTCCCCAGTCCCGTAACGGGACTGTCTGGGGTTTCAGTATTTTCCCAAAACTCAGTTGCCCCCCCATCTGTACCGGAGGTGTCAGAATTGGGATTTGCCTCTCCGGCCACCTCCCTGTGTGAATACCTTCTTCTGGAAACAGTAGCAGTACTGGGCCAACTAGACTGTTTGTGTGCCAGCTCTCTTGCAATGTTTGAGTTATTAGGATGCTCCTGGTTATTCTTCCTGACTGGAGTGCTGAATGGTATTGGTGAATGATGAGTATGCCCCCTGGGTGACTCCCTGGCTGGAGTAGGCACTGGTGCCTGTGTACTTTCTAGTTCCCATGGATTCCTGTTTGGAACACTTGCGGAATCTTGGAATAGGCTGTTTGTGACCTCTCTGTTGGGGCCCGGCTGCTGCCAACACCCATCCCTTTGCCCATAGTGGTCCCCCTCCCCCTGGAAAAGGCCCAGGAGTTTCTGAGGGTAAGTCCAGTCTTGTACCCAGCTGGTCGATATGCCGCCGCAGGACACGACCATCATCCAAGAAGACCTCGTATGACAAAGGGCCAGTAACCTTGCATACTACAGCAGGAACCCACAAGTGACCTGGCCCGTAATTACGGGTCCATATCAGGGCACCCACTTGCAGATACCTTGGTGCCCTGGATTGTGTTGCTTTAGGAGGCAGTCTGTCCGGGTGCAACCTGTCAAATTTGGTGATCAATTTGCGCCCCCAGCGAAGTTCAGCTGGGCTTTTCCCAATAGAAGTTGAAGGTGTGGTGCGGTACGCAAGAAGAAAGTCTGCCAACCTGTGATACCAGTCCCCATATGTCAGTTTCTTTAAAGCATCCTTGGTGATGTGGGCCATCCGTTCAGCCATACCGTTGGAAGGGTGGAATGGTGCAGAGGTGGCATGACGAATCATGTTGGCCTGTAAGAAAGCTTGAAATTCGGAAGAGGTGAATTGAGGGCCATTGTCAGACACCAAAACATCCAGAAGCCTATGTGCAGCAAAAATCCCCCTCAGTACTTGAATGGTCTTGGCAGCGGTGGTTGACGAGACAGGTACAACCTCAAGCCACTTTGAATAGCTATCAACAAGGACCAAGAAGAATTGACCCTGAAAGGGCCCAGCGTAATCAATGTGCACCCAATGTGCACACCAAGGTGACTGTGTTTCCTCCCATCTATGTACAGGAGCCTGGGGCATTTCTGGGCATGAGCGCTGACACAGGTGGCATGCATGCACCTTAGCCTCAATTTCCTTGTTTAACTCAGGTCACCACAAATGGCTGCGCGCAAGTGCCTTCATTCTTACAATGCTAGGATGGCCCTCATGAAGGGAAGCCAAGACCCTAGATCTCATTGAGGTAGGAATAACAACTCTGCTGCCCCACAGCAGACAACCCCGAAAAGTGGATAACTCGTGTTTCTTAAGCCAGAAACTCTGAAACTCAGTACCTGGACAACTCTCTGGCCATCCAGACAGAACCCATGATAATACACGAGAGAGTGTGATGTCTGTGGCTGATTCAGCAGCCACATCCCTGGCATTTAAAGGTGACTCAGGCAGCGCCTGAATGGAAAGGATGTTGATGGCAGGGGCAGTCTCTACCACTTGTAAGGGTAATCTACTGAGGCCATCAGCATGGCCCATTTCTTTGCCAGGTTTGTGAACTAAAGAAAAATCATAGGCTGACAGAAAGATGGACCATCTCAGCATTCTGGGAGAGATGATATGGGGGGTTTGTTTGTTTGTAGTAAACAACCCCAACAAAGGCTTATGGTCAGTGTAGACCGTGAAATGTCTGCCATATAAAAAATCATGGAATTTTTTAATCCCCGCAACAACAGCCAAGGCCTCCATGTCTATCTGAGCGTAGTTTCGCTCAGCAAAAGACAAGGTTCTGGAGTAATATGCAACAGGAACCTGAGCTCCATCAGGTCTTAGATGGCTAAGTACTGCTCCCACCCCATAACGGGAAGCATCACAAGCGATGCACACAGGGAGAGTTTCATTAAAATGTGCAAGCACATTATTGGATGTAAATAAGGCCTTAACCTCATTGAAGCTTGCTTCATGTGCTTGTGACCACTGCCACACTGCCTGTTTGTCCAGAAGCCTATGAAGTGGTTCAGCTACATTAGCTTTGTTAGGAATGAATGCATTATAGAAATTCAAGAGGCCCAGAAAAGCTTGTAGTTCAGCTTTGGACTTAGGCCTAGGAGCTTGCATGATAGCCTTTAATTTGGACTCAGCAGGATGAATGCCCTTGGCATCCATTTTGAATCCCAGGAAATCTGTAGAAGGCACCCCAATTTTACACTTGTCTTTTTTAAGCTTGAGGCCTGTTTTCCGGAACCGCAGCAGGACAGCCCTCAATCTCTCAGCTAAATTTTGAGTGGAGTCTCCAGCTATTAAGACATCATCAAAATAGGGGCAAACCCCTGGTATACCCCTCAAGGTATTTTCCATTACGCATTTACTCCAAATTGTAGTCTTTTGACTTTGAATGCCCCCCCTGTGTGTTACAATGGTTTGTGCTACAGCAGCAGCTTCATCAACAGGTAACTGTTGATAAGCCTGTGCTAAATCTAGCTTTGCAAAAACACGCCTCCCCTTGAGGGAGGCCAGAATATGACTGACTACAGGTACAGAATATGCATTCTGTTGCAATGCCTTGTTTAGAGTGCATTTGTAATCTGCACAGATGCGAATGTCCCCATTAGCCTTAAGAGGCATAACTATGGGAGTTTCCCAAGGACTTGAGTCAACAGGTTCTAAGACACCTTGCTGAATCAATTTGTCCAATTCAGCATCAATTTTTCCTTTTAAAGCAAAAGGTACTCTCCTTGCTTTTACTCTGATAGGAGTAACAGTGGGGTCCAGGAAACTGGGGGCCCTATGTATGTACCCAGCTGAGGGCTGAAGACATCTGCAAATTCTTTGCAGACTTCTTGTAGACCTAATGTTTGCAAACTGTTAAGCCCTGTAACTTGTATTCCCAAGGCCTCAAACCAATCGAGTCCTATGAGACTCGTGCGCTCACCCCCAACTACCAATACATCTAATGGACCTTCAAAATCCTTGTATTGTACATTAAGGGTGGCCTCCCCCTTAACACACACCTTGGAGTTTTGAAAGTCTGTTAGAACTATATTGGATGGCCTAAGCTTGGCCTGTAACCCACTGCTAGAGCAAATCTTTCTGAATGTGTGAATGGAAATAATTGAAAGTGCAGACCCAGGGTCTAGTTCCATAACCAATGGAACTCCTTGCAACTTCACCTTAAGTGACAGTTTCTTTTTAAGTGGTTTGTGTGTGCATGTCCTATAAATGCTTCTTCGTGATGCACAGAAACCCACCCTGTTTTGGCTGGGGACCCTGGTACCTTTCAGGCGCAATTCTTCTTGGGGTTGTACCTTCTGATGGCCCAGACACACAGCTGCTATGTGGCCTTGCTTTCCACATGCTCTACAGATTGCAGAACGGAATCTGCAGTCGGTCCTCTTGTGGCGACCTCCACACCCAAAGCACTTGGGTACAGCTGAAGACTTTTCTTTGCCTTCCTTCTGCTTCCTTCTTTGACTGGGTAGAGATGATCCACCTCGTCTTCAGGATCCTCTTCCGAGCTCTCCTGGACTCCCTCATGGTGCACGGAAACAGCTTCTGGAGTACTTCTGATAGGCCTCATGTTCTTGATCGCCCCACCTGCTTCCTCTTCTGCAGTAACCTCTCTCAAGGCATCTTGGAATGATATGTCTTCCTTTGCAAAAAGTCTCTGCTGCAAGTCTTTGTTCCTAAGCTCACAAACAAATCTATCTCTCAACCTTTCTTCTAAGTCTTTAAACTCACAAGGCTTAGCTGCTCTTCTCAAAGCTGCAATGTATTCTTTAGCTGATTCACCAGCTCGTTGATCCCTCTGTTCAAAAGTATGTCTCCATGCAATAACAGACAACTTGGGCTGAAAATGTTCTTTTAGTAATTTTTTTAAATCTGTGTAGGTGACAGATTCAAGAGGCGCAGGGGCTGCTAAATTTTCAGCAATTTCAAATGCATCTTGACCACAAACACACAGCAAAGTGCGGCCTTTAAGCCATCTTCTTACTTGGTTTACTCTAAAGTAGTTTTCTACTCTGGCCACATAAGACTCCCATCTTTCTGGGTGCGTGACATCAAATTCAGACAGTCTCCCTATCTTTGCCATTTTCTCCTTTGTAAGGAACGGGTCTATCAGCCAGCTTACCTCCAGAGATGCTGTACTGGCAGGCAGGTGCTGAATTTAACGCCGTCTTCCTAGCTGCTCTCAGGACTCCTGGGTAAGCTTACAACTCTTCTTAGTTAATTGTAAGGCATCCCACCTTCGTCGCCAGTGTTGAGTCCTCAGCTTAATGACGAATAAGCACAGAACATCTCGTAATGTCAAGAAGTCTTATTGTGGTTTCTTCTGCTCCGTTACAGACTCCCACGATTGTTGGGAAAAGTTCACCCTGTGTTTCACTGCAGTCTATTAAAACCTGTGTCAAAATCCTCTTTAAGACCTGTCTCAAAGGAGCCGCCAGGTCCAGTAGAGGTAGAGATAGAGGTAGACGCATTATGAAATAAAAGG
Organism: Crotalus tigris; assembly: GCF_016545835.1. Lineage (NCBI taxonomy): Eukaryota > Metazoa > Chordata > Lepidosauria > Squamata > Viperidae > Crotalus > Crotalus tigris. The sequence goes on along the minus strand of NW_024100617.1, from coordinate 521,785 downwards.
AATTCTTGATTCTAGGTTGTACAAGGGAAAGTTACAGTACCTTGTTCAATGGAAAGGCTACCCCTCTTTAGAAGCTACATGGGTGGAATGTATAAATATGAAAGTGGATAGATTAATAAAAAAGTTTTATGATAAATATCCTCACAAGCCTTGAGGTAATACTTAATCTGCTTTTTGTTTCCCCTTCAGGAGACTCTTTCTGAGAGGGGCAGACTGTCAAATCTACAAATGAGCTTGGCTGCAGCCATTTTTCCTACTCATTTTCAGTTGCCACATAGAACGGAGGGAGGGGTTGTCCTGGTGCTTTGCTAGTCAAAATAATCTTTTATCCCATGGGAACTAAGGGACAACACCCAGCCTGCAGTCTGCTCCTGAGACTGCAGGCTGGGTGTTGCATAAAAAGCCCGCCAAGCAGGTATATTGGGGAACATAGTTGCTTGCATAGTTTTAGGGATGGGATTTTTAAACTTTGTATTGGGGAATTGTTATGTGTGTCTCCACACTTAGTTTCACTTTTGATGTGCCGAATACTTTGTAATTGATAAACATGTTCTTTAAGGAATTTGCAAGCCTCAGAGTTCTGCTGTGTCAATTAGAACCATGACAGCCACTTCATCATGGAGGTTGGTCAGCCAGCTGGCCACTTCCCCCTCCAAATTGGCTGCTACAGCATTCACCATCTGAGCCTCATTCAAGTAGGCATAAGCATAGCAATCTAGATAGTTCAGGAAGAAGGATAGTTTCTCACGATCCCCATCAAAATGGGCTTGATGGGAGATGGCTCAAGTTGTAGTGGGACCATCTGCACCTGCTGCTTGGCTGCCTGTTGGTCCTGTGGATGTGGCCGAACCACCCTCTGGACTTCCCTTGGGCTGGACTTCTGGACTGGAATTCTGAGGCTACAGCAACGGGCTGGTTTGGGATACAGGTGTTGACATCATAGCTGACTGGGGAATGTGTGAGGTGGCATGGGCTTCCGCAGTCAGGCTGGGACTCTGGAGAGGGGGGGAAGAAATGGGTAGCCCTTGGCTTTCCCGCCAGAGCACACATCCTGGACAACAGGAACCATGTTTTTTACCTCCAATCTGCCGAACTTCTCTTTCAGCTGCTCAAGCGAGGGGCTGTGGACTGCAGAATGGAACTTCCAGTCTCTGGAGTAGTCCCCTCCAATTGATCTGTTTCCCTTCTAGTATGCTGCGGATGAAAACCCCTGTGACAGCAGCAACAGGAGTTCTCTTCAGTGGCAACAGGAGTGCTCCTGCACTGAGGGTCAGCTTAGGTTTCATAGAGGTCCGCTAGGATTGTAGTTCCCCCCTGCAGTACCAGTTTCCCAGGTTGGATCAACCAGGACTTTGGCTGAACCCCTGCCATGATGCCTCCTTGAAGGCTGGAGTGGCTGCTTACACTCTGACAGCCAAAGTTCCGTTATGGCCAGCAGTGGCTCCACTTTTTTCCCCCATTCTCAAATCTTCACCACATCTTTACAGTTCTCCCAAAGGATGGGTAGGTGGTCGGGGCCCAGTACCCTGAAAGAAAACTAAAGTTTTAGGAGACTTGGTTTAATGTCAAGGTTCTAACAGATAGAGACGAATAAAGCAGAACTTTGAGGATTGAAAATCCCTCAAAGAACATGTTTATTAGTTAGAAAGTATTGGCATGGTCAAAAGTGAAACCAAGTCTGAATACACAAGTAACAATTGCCCAATTACAAAGTTAAATTGCCCAATTACAAAACTATGCAAGTAATTACGTTCCCTAATATACTCATTTGGTGAGCTTTTTATGCAACGCCCAGTCCCTAGTTGCGGGAGCAGTTGATGACCTTAATAATAATACTAGTAGTAAAGTTGGAAGGGACCTTGGAGGTCATCTAGTCCAACCCCCTGCTCGGGCAGGAAACCCTACACCATTTCGGACAAATGGCTGTCCAGTCTCTTCTTAAAAACTTCCAGTGTTGGAGCATTTACTGCTTCTGGAGGCAAGCTGTTCCACTGATTAATTGTTCTCACTGTCAGGAAGTTTCTCCTTAGTTCTAGGTTGCTTCTCTCCTTGATTAGTTTCCACCCGTTGCTTCTTGTCCTGCCTTCAGGTGCTTTGGAAAATAGCTTAATTCCCAGACAGAAGATTATCTTGACTAACAAAATATCTGGGCAACTCCCCTCACTCCAATCTATGTGGCAACCTAGATTGAGAAGAAAAAATGGCTGCAGCCATGTTCGTTGAAGGGGAACTCATCAAATTTGCAGATGATACCAAACTGGCAGGGGTAGCCAACATCCCAGAAGACAAACTCAGGATCCAAAAAGATCTTGACAAACTTGAACAATGGGCCCTATCCAACAAAATAAATTTCAATGTGGAGAAAAGCAAAGTTTTATATTTAAGCAGAAAAAAATCAAAGGTACAAGTACAGATTAGGTGAGACCTGGCTTAAAAACTGTAACTGTGAGAGGGACCTTGGAGTCCTAGTGGATGATCAGTTAACTATGAGCCAGAAGTATGCAGCAGCAGCCAAAAAAACTAATACAATCCTGGGTTGTATAAACAGAGGCATAGAATGAAGATCACGCAAAATATTAATACTGCTTTATAAAACCCTAATAAGACCACACCTGGAATACTGCAGCCAATTTTGGTCACCATATCACAAAAAAGATGTCAAGAGTTTTGGCACTATGTAAGAAATTTTATGAACTGGAATAGCCATAGCAACAAACCAGCCAATGAAAATTGTTTTTGATTAAGACACAGTATTGGCTGTGTGAGGCATGTGATCCAGGCTTGGTCTGGGAGTGTCTTAGTCTTCTCTATGTTGTTTTTTCTGATCTCCAAGTTAAGAGTTGTTAATGTTCCACAGAATGGAATGAAACTGTATGTATCGTGTTTATATATATTTTATAGATAAAGTTTTTCTAAACTATGCCTCCTGCTCATTTTGAATGTGTGCTTATTTTTTGGGCTTATTTTTGTGCTGGAAAGCTGTAAAACTCTAACAGGTTATGGGCCCAGATCCCAGCCAGCTCTTGCACACAGTTCAGACTGAAGAAAAAGATTGAAGCTCAACATGGAACTGTAATTAAGCTGAGGGACTGCCTGATTTAAGAAAGAAAAGTCTGCTCAGCTGAAGGCTTGCAGGATAGCTGATTTAAAGGAGCACTCTCTGCCTCAATTGGGACAAAATAATTATCTTATTTGTCTGCAAAAATGGAATGCTTTCTGAAGGCTAAGGAACTCTGGGATGTTGTGATTAATCCACCCCTGGGGCAATTAGCAGCTGCAGATCAATGGAGGCATCATAAGGCACTGGCTTACATCATCTTAAATGTGGAAGATGAAAGATTCTTAAATATAGCTGACTTAAAAACTGTACAAGAGGTTTGGCTGAAGCTGAGAAGTGTACATGTGAGTGTGTCAGCATGTAATATAGTGCAATTATTGAGGCAATTGTACAGAGCCCAGCTGCTGCCACATGAGAGTGTAGAAGAGCATTTGTTTCACATGCAGAAACTATTTGTAGAATTAGAACAGCAAGGAATGCAGATTCCTGAATCTCAGAAGGTATTGTTGGTATTAAATTGTCTTGATAAAATGTGGGCCATCATTTTAGCTGTTTTTGAATGTAGACCAGAACAGGAAGTATGGAAGCACTTAAGGCCTGTTTGATTTCAGAAGAACAGAAATGCCATTTTAGAAGAAGCCATGAGGAAAAATTCCTGAGGTGGGGGTCCAAGGAGCAGAGAGAGCAAAGCAGCAGGCTGCCTGTCTCCAGAGATTGGATTACATCTCAGCAGAGAATTACCAACAGGAAAGAACAGGAGAAAAAGACATGCTTCATTTGTGGAGCTAAAACTCATTTAAAGAAAAACTGTTTACAAGGAAGAACAACAGAAAATGGACAAGCTGCTGTTGCAAAAGTTAGCTATTGTAATAGCAGAGATAAATGGTTAATAGACAGTGGGGCTAGTCAAACAATTGTTAATAATTCTAAGTTGTTTTCCAAATTGAATTCAACTGGAGGAGATGCAGTGGCCTTAGCAAATGGCCAGAAGGCAAAAATCACGGGGAAAGGCAGTGTGCTGATTCCATGTCTGGAGGAAAGGTTTAATAATGTATTATGTGTGCCTGAAATGGAGCATAATTTATTGAATGTCTCCAGTCTTGAAAACAAGGGTTTGAGACCACATTTGCAGATGGGAAATGTCTTATAAAAAGAAATGGGGAAGTATGTGCACAGGGCATAAAACAGGATAATCTTTGTGTGCTGCAGGCACAAAAGGTTGAATGTGCCCAAACATTTGGTAATGGGGCACAGCATGATTCATGCATTCATCTCTTGCACAGAAAGCTTGGCCATGCCAGCTTCAGAGTGTTGCCTAGGATGCCAGAGTTTGCAGAGGGATTAACCTTAAAAGGGTGTAAGGTATACCTAGACTGTGCAGTATGTAAATCATTGAAATCTAAGGTATTCCCAGTGAGCAAGAAGAGCACAAGGCAGACAACAAGGGTTGTAGAGCTGGTACATGCAGATTTGGTAGGACAAATGCAAACCAGGTATGTGCTGGTCATTGTAGATGACCATAGCAGATTTGGGTTCTGCTATTTGCTGAAAAGCAAAACAGAGATATTGCAGAAATTAAGGCAATGGGTGAGCTTTGCAGAAAGAAGATATGGGCAACAGGTATGCCAGCTGCAAACTGACGGGGGTTCAGAATTCATGTCAGCGGGTTTTCAACAGTGGTTGGACAGCTAGGAATAGACGCACAAATCCGTACACAGCAGCTGAGAATGGCATCGCTGAAAGATGAAATAGAGTCTTGCAGACCATGAAAGACTCACTGCTGGAGGATTCTGGTCTGAGCAGGCCGTATTGGGGTGAAGCCATGTTGACGGCTAATTATTTGGTCAATAGGCTGTGGAGTTCCTCTATAAATGATACTCCATATGCTGTGCTATATGGAAGAAAGCCATCTCTAGCACATTTAAGGCTGTCTGGAAGCAATGCATGAGTGCATATTCCAAAGGCAATCAGGAGAAAAGGGCAACAAAAGGCTAGAAAGCTCAGGTTTATGGGCTATGAGCCTGGCTCAAAGAGCTATTGTTTTAGTGATGGGAGCAGAAGTATAGTAATTTCCAGATCTGCTAGCTTTGCAGAGCAGAATTTGGACAGAATTGATGCCAATTCTGGGAGTGATCCACTTAGTGACAATGACTTAGTGATGGTGTCAGCATTCAGGGAGGAGAAACTGAAAAAGGACAAGAAAAGGAGTCAGAAGAAGCAGGAAAGGGTTGACAGTCAAGAGCAGTCAATGCCACACAGGTCAAAGCGATGGAACAAGGGGATTCCACCTGACAGGTATTCTGCTGGGAAAGTAAAGGTGTGTAATGTGTGGTATGAACCAAGAAACTATAAGGAAGTATTGGACTACCCAAAGTGGAGCAAGTGAAATGGAAAGAGGCCATGGACAAAGAAATGAAATCCATGGATGAACATAAAGTGTTCACCTCTATGACTTTGCCACGAGGTTACAAAACTGTAGGATGTAAATGGGTATATAAAAAGGAAGTGTTACCCAACAATGAAGTCCAATATAAGGCAAGATTAGTAGCACAGGGGTTTTTGCAGAAATGTGCACTATGATGAGGTATTTGCACCAATGGTAAAAAATAAAACTATAAGGTTGGCACTAGCATTGGCAATGGCACATGGTCCTAAAATCTGGCATTTTGATATAAATATAGCATTCCTCAATGCAGAGTTGGAGGAAGAAATTTACATGGTTTAAGCACCAGGGTGTAAGGACCCACCTCAATTTTACATCTTAAGAAGACAAAACTCTTGGAATGTCTTTTCCAACAGGAATATTTCTTAAGAGAAACTGATTGCAGGCATGCTAGACAGGATCTGGGGAATCCTCTCCCACCATTCAATGTTTTAAAGTATTCCCAAGCAGCCCCCACTCCACAGTTTTCCGGGCGATTCAATCCGTCAGCCTGCTCAGCACGATCACTCATTTTCTCTTTTTCCAGATCCCAGACGTTGCATTTCCCCCCTTTTCCCTCACTGCCAGCAAAGGGGAAAACTTCAGAGGGTGTAGGATGAAAGATGATGGCCGCATTGTTATGGTTAGTCCTCCCGAAGAGAATAAACAACTGGTCACTTTGTAGTTAATGAAGGGAGAGTCATAAAACCCCCATGCTTACCCTCCTCCCCCTTAGTATGACAGAATCCAGAAGAGAGTAAGAATTAGTTTTATATCAGAGTAGGTAGATAGAAATGAAATATAATTGGATTCTGACACAGTGTATGAAAATAAAAAGCCTGGCATTGTATATAAACTGAACAAGACCATTTATGGGCTGAAGCAATCAGCCAGAAACTGGAACATCTGTTTAGATGTGGCATTGAAGGGTCTTGGGTTCAAAAGTTGTAAGGCTGATGGTTGCATATATACTGCAAGGTTCCATGGTGGAATTGCCAATTATTAACATTTGTGGATGATCTTTGCTTCAATGCAAAGGATCTGGCACAGGTGAAGGAATTTGCTAATCAATTGGAGAAAAAGTTTGAATTGAAAAGTCTGGGTGAAATACAAAACTATCTTGATGTAAAGATACAAAATACTGATAAAGGTGGCTACATTCTCAGTCAAAGAAGGAAAATTGAACAGCTGTTGGAGAGATACCACATGAAGGATTGTAATTCTGCTCCAACACCTATGAGCATAGATTTTCACATTTGGGTGAGGACAAAAGTGAAGCCTGTGATCAGGAGATATATCAGTCAGCAATAGGAAGCCTGTTATATCTGTCACAGTGGTCCAGACGAGACATAGCTTGTGCAGTAAGCATCTTAAGTCGCTTTACAGTGTACCAACATAGTTGCATTGGATGGGTATGAAGAGAATTCTCACGTATTTGAAGGGAACTGTGAATTTGGGTCTTCAAATACAGATCTCTGAATAGTTAAAGTAAAAATGTTATGTTGACAGTGATTATGCCAATGATGTGCAAACCAGAAAGCCCAATTCTGGGTTTGTGATATTAGATTGGGCTTGTGATATTATTTGGAGGGACTTTGATTGAATGGAAGTCCAGAAAACAAACAACTGTAGTTATTTCTACTGCGGAAGCGGAATTTATTGCTCTGTCTGAACTTTGTTCAGAGGTAACCTGGTATGTACAGCTGTTAAAAGATTTAAGTATAGAAGTTAAAGAAGCTGTAACAGTATTTGAAGATAATGCTGCTTGCATTAAAATGGCAACAGTGACAGAGTGAAAAGTAGAAGCAAGCATGTGGACATTAAGTATTGTAATGTCAGAGAAGCCATCAAAAGTAAACTAATTATCTTGCTTCATTGTTCTTCAGATGACAATCTGGCAGATGTAATGACCAAGCCATTGGGTGGAATACACAATGGGAAGAATATTAAATTATTTGGTTTTATGTCTATTCCAGTCATAGAGTGTCACTGTGTAAGAAATTTTATGAACTGGAATAGCCATTGCAACAAACCAGCCAATGAGAACTGTATTGATTAAGATACAGTATTGGCTGTGTGAGACATGTGATCCAGCCTACGTCTGGGCATATCTTAATCTTCTCTATGTTGTTTTTTCTGATCTTCAAATTAAGAGTTGTTGATGTTTCCCAGAGCTGAATGAAACTATATGTATCATGTTTTTATATATTTTATAGATAAAGTTTTTCTAAACTATGCCTCCTGCTCATTTGGAATGCATGCTTATTTTTTGAGCTTATTTTTGTTCTGGAAAGCTGTAAAACTCTAACAAGTTTGGAAAAAATTCAAGGAGCAACTAAGATGATCAAAGGCCTGGAGACTAAAACATACGAAGAATGGCTGCAGGACTTGGGTTTGGCTAGTCTAAAGAAAAGAAGAAATAGGGGAGACATGATAGCAGTATTCCAGTATTTGAGGGGCTGCCAGAAAGAAGAGGGGGGTCACATTATTCATCAAAGTACCAGAGGGCAGGACAAGAAACAATGGTTGGAAACTGATGAAAGAGAGAAGCAACCTGGAATTAAGGAGAAACTTCCCAACAGTGAGGACAATTAACTAGGGGAACAGCTTGCCTTCAGAAATCATGGTCACTCCATCACTGGAGATTTTCAAGAAGAGGCTAGACAGTCCCTTGTCTGAGAAGGTACAGGTTCTCCTGCTTGAGCAGGGGGCTGGACTAGAAGACCTTCAAGGTCCCTTCTGGTTCTATTCTATTCTATTGTGTTCTGTTCTGTTCTATTTGTTGTAGAGTTGACATCTTATTTTATTAAAATGATTCAATTTACTTTGTTTTTATGGTTAGTCTCTTGTCCTCCATATATTAAGTATTAGCTGTTGTCAGAAGTAAGTCTTCATCCCGGTTCATCCAAGCCGGGAATAAATAAGCAAAATGGCGACTGCTTTGGGAAGAAGATTATAGTTTATTGAAGAAGGAGAAGGATGGTCCTTGCATGGAGCAGAGAGGAAACAGAGAGATTGAGCACATGGGCAGTAGGTTTTATACCCCCTCTAGCCTTGTTTGGAATGGTTTCCTGTTCCTGGGGCATGAACCTTGAGGCTATTTCTGAGTGTCTTTCTAGGCCAGTGTTTCTCAACCTTGACAATTTCAAGGCATGTGGACTTCAACTCCCAGAATTCCACAGCCAGCATTGGAATTCCGGAAGTTGAAGTCCACATGCCTTAAAATTGTCAAGGTTGAGAAACACTGTTCTAGGCCTTGATATCTGTGGTTTAATCCTATTATCATATCCTGCTTTCCAGGTGATAGGTCTTATGACTCCTAGAGTTTGGGTGGGGCATGCAGATTTTCTCTTTGTCTTCTTGATTGCTCTGGCTTCAACTGTGATGGTTTTACATCTGCATTTGTATGGGGCTAGCTCTTGCTTGGGGCAGAGATAGATTTGGGGCCAGGTTTGGTTTTTTAAAAAATCCTTTTGAGGAAAACTATATTTTTCTGCCCTTTTTAATATTTCCTTCTCTGGGCTAACTTCCCTCACTGTTCAATTTTAGTTACTGGTTTGTCACTTCCTGATATTATATTATTATACTTCTGCATCAATTATTTTCCCTTTTAATTATCTTCTTTGAAAAATTGCAGTTGAACTGAAATCAGTACTTGCAAAGCTTGGGAATGGATGAAGCCTTAAAGTAACAAACCTTCCAACTGCAAATAAGATCTGATGGTGATGTGTACATTAACACATTTTTTTATTTTACATACATAAACACAGGCACACATCCCTGCCAGTCTCAGCCTAGACCAGGGATAGGCAACCTTGGCTCTTTTATGACTTGTGGACTTCAACTCCCAGAATTTCTGAGCCAGCATGGCTCAGCTTGGAAACTCTCCATTTCCCCTCAGCATGGCTGGCTCAGGAATTCTGAAGGTTGTAGTCCACGAGTCATAAAAGAGCCAAGGTTGCCTACCCATGGCCTAGACGTAAAGGCAAGGATTAGGGCCGTCCCTTTAGCTTGGCAGCAACTCTAAGATAAGGCTGCGAAAGCGGGCAAGGAATTCAGCAACTGTTATAATCATAATTAATCCTAAATTCCAGCCATTCCTCCCTTGCCTGCAAATGCTAAAACCCTTTAAGCGCTTAGAAAAAAAAAGATTGTAAAATTAAAGTTACGCTAAAGAGCCAAAAGAGCGCAATTCAACGAATCTTGACCTCCATACAGTGGTCTGAGGGGAGGGAGGAAGGACAACATGCCTCACCTTGCGGGGCTGATAAGCACCCACCACCGCTTCTTTGGTCAAGCAGCCAGCAATCACCGGCGTCGGTCTCCCTTTCGATTGGCTGAAGGGAGGCAATTAGGACCGCCTCTCTCTAATCTCATTTTTCTCTCCGCGCGCTCCAGGGACTGCCAGAGCAACAGCCAGCGACAAGCTAGTGAGCGGCGGCGGCGTGAGGCGGAATGTTTTCTGTTGCTATAGGAGCAGGGATTGTTGTTAGGCTTGTTGAAGACCGCCGCCCCCTCCTCTTCGCTGGTGCGACTCGTTTCACTTCGAACTTTCCAGCCAGCGAGAAGGCACCGAGCGCGGGAGGTTCTGTCACCTCTTCCCCGACCTCAGGCGCGACCAAGGACACGGACGACGGTAATGGCGGTGGATGGCGGTGTTGGGCGTGTCAGCGAATGCGTTTGCCTCCAGTAATCCTTGATACACTTTTTGCTGATCAGATGATAATCTAATTCACAATAAAGTACAGTATAATATACTCATTATTTTGTCACATGTGGGAGCCCGCCCTTTCGGGGTCAGGAAAAGCCTTCATTTTTTCCTCACAACATGCTTGCGAGGTAGGCAAACCTGGCCTTCTGAGAATGTCTAACGCTAAAATCATTGGGTCGGAAGTGACCCAACGGTATGCCCTTGATTCTGATGTCAAATAATGCGAGTAGAGGATTTTCTTTTACAGAAATAATACTGGTGAGAGTTGATGGAATAAAAACGGGGAATTTTAGAGATTGTGGGGTTTTTTGTGTCTTTTTTTCTCTCCGCACCCCTACTTCTTTTACTTTTTATCTGGGAAAATATTAGTGTGTAAGATTTTATTGATATATTAAATCAGTGGTGAGCTATTGAATATCTGCTTTATCATATACTACAAGCAAAACTCCATTTCTGTTTCTTGCCTTCCATCTGTATTACGAATAATAGGAGAGTGTGTTGTGTGCAAATAACGACAGCAAGGATGAAAGTGTGAGGATTGTGCTCTGCTGCCCATTGTCTAGTAAACCATTTGGGTATTAAAGTTCCTTCCAAATACTGGATTCTGGCTGATTATTATCCACTTAGAAAGAAGTCAAACTAAAATCACCAATAGGTCTTTAGTTCAGTATTGAAAAGAAGATTGGAGTAAATTGCTGAGATACATACCAGAAGAGAATCTAATGGCTTTAAAGGAAAAAAAAACTGTATTTATTCCCATAGGGCAGAGAACATATGATGTTTGATGAAATGCAAAATGTTTAATTTAAACTTTTTGCACTGCACAGGTATGAGGAATACAAATAAAGAGTCCTGTGGACCCACAAATCGATATGCACCATGTGGCAAGTACATTGTTTATATTCACGTGATTTTTTTTAAATGGGAAGACTATCTGAATTGTAGCCCATTATCCTAGGATGGCTTATATTTAAATTAATTTTAATATTGTTATCATAAGATATACAGTATTGAGTAAAATATACTCAATAAACTGAACATTTCAGATCCCAATTTACACCTTTGTTAATCCAAAGGGAATAGGAATATACAGAAAATGACAGTTATAGCAACAAATTCCTATGGAGATTCCATGTGGAAAGCGCTAAAGAGATATAAAATCTTTACAAAATTTAAACTCTTTATTTTTTTTCTTTTGCTTTTACTAGGGAGCTAATAATGAAAAGTTGGGAGAAAGTTAAATATGTGCAATACTTAACAGGCTATGTATTTTTCCTGTTATTGATTTACTTATATTTAAAATTTTATTAGTTTGCATTTATGATATAATAAACATTCCATTATATATTTTATCAGAAATAAAGCATACCATGCTTAATGCTGCTAACTCTCAAGTAGTTTTATATAGATGCTTTTGTTTTGAATAAATGGCATTGTGTTATTGAAAGAAAAATCTTCATCAGGGTATAGTCCAAACCAGGAATAAACAAAATGGAGACTGCTTCAGGAAAGAAGGTTTTTGTTTATTGAGTTGCAGAACCAGACGGAAATATGGCTCTGGAGCAGCTGAGCACATGGAGCTGGGAGTGGTGGGTTTTTTTTTTTAACCTTCTTGGGCTTTTGTGTTTGGAATTATTCCTGTTCCTGTGGCATGAACTTTGACCTGAGGTTCAGTTTGCTCTTTTGGTATTCTAATGATGGTTGTTGTTGTTAACTGCGAAGTCGTGTCCGACCCATCGTGACCCCATGGACAATGTTCCTCCAGGTCTTCCTGTCCTCTACCATCTTCTGGAGTCCATTTAAGTTCACACCTACTGCTTCAGTGACTCCATCCAGCCATCTCATTCTCTGTCGTCCCCTTCTTCTATTGCCCTCAATCTTTCCCAGCATTAGGCCCTTCTCCAGTGAGTCCTTCCTTCTCATTAGGTGGCCAAAGTATTTGAGTTTCAACTTCAGGATCTGGCCTTCTAAAGAGCAGTCGGGGTTGATCTCTTCTAGGACTGACCGGTTTGAACACCTTGCAGTCCAAGGGACTCGCAAGAGTCTTCTCCAGCACCAAAGTTCAAAGGCCTCAATTCTTTGGTGCTCAGCCTTTCTTATGGTCCAACTTTCACAGCCATACATTGCAACTGGGAAAACCATGGCCTGAACTCTACGCACTTTTGTTGGCAGGGTGATGTCTCTGCTTTTTAGTATACTGTCTAGATTTGCCATAGCTTTCCTCCCCAGGAGCAAGCGTCTTTTAATTTCTTGGCTGCAGTCCCCACCTGAGGTGATCTTGGAGCCCAGAAAAATAAAATCTGTCACTACCTCCATTTCTTCCCCATCTATTTGCCAGGAATTGAGAGGGCCGGATGCCATGATTTTGGTTTTCTTAATGTTGAGTTTCAAGCCAACTTTTGCACTCTCCTTCTTCACCCGCATCAAGAGGCTCTTTAGTTCCTCTTCACTTTCTGCCATTAGAGTGGTATCATCTGCATATCTTAGGTTGTTGATATTTCTCCCGGCAATCTTAATTCCAACTTTTGTTTCATCTAGCCCTGCCTTTCTCATGATGTGCTCTGCATATAAGTTAAATAGGCAGGGCGACAGTATACAGCCTTGCCGGACTCCTTTTCCAATTTTGAACCAATCAGTAGTTCCGTGTCCAGTTCTCACTGTTGCTTCTTGACCCGCATATAGGTTTCTCAAGAGACAAATGAGATGGTCTGGTATTCCCATCTCTTTAAGAACTTGCCACAATTTGTTGTGATCCACACAATCAAAGGCTTTAGCATAGTCAATGAAGCAGAAGTAGATGTTTTTCTGGAACTCCCTAGCTTTCTCCATGATCCAGCGTATGTTGGCAATTTGATCTCTAGTTCCTCTGCCTCTTCGAAATCCTGCCTGTACTTCTGGTAGTTCTCGATCCACATACTGCTGGAGTCTAGCTTGTAGGATTTTAAGCATAACTTTACTAGCATGTGAAATGAGTGCAATGGTGCGATAGTTTGAACATTCTTTGGCATTGCCTTTCTTTGGAATTGGAATGTAAACTGACCTTTTCCAATCCTGTGGCCACTGTTGAGTTTTCCAAATTTGCTGGCAAATTGAGTGTAGCACTTTTACTGCATCGTCTTTTAAGATTTTGAATAGCTCAGCTGGAATACTGTCACCTCCACTAGCTTTGTTGTTGCTCAGATTTTCTAAGGCCCATTTCACTTCACATTCTAGGATGTCTGGTTCGAGGTCAGTGACCATCTCATTGTGGTTATCTGGGATGTTAAGCTCATTCTTGTATAGTTCTTCTGTGTAGTTTTGCCATCTCTTCTTAATCTCTTCTGCCTCTGTTAGGTCTCTGCCATTTTGGTCCTTTATCATGCCCATCTTTGCATGAAACGTTCCCTTCATATCTCCAATTTTCTTGAAGAGATCTCTGGTCCTCCCTATTCTGTTGTTTTCTTCTATTTCTTTGCACTGTTCATTTAAGAAGGCATTCTTATCTCTTCTAGCTACTCTCTGGAATTCTGCATTCAATTGGGTGTATCTTTCTCTTTCTCCTTTGCCTTTCACTTCCCTTCTTTCCTCAGCTATTTGCAAAGCTTCCTCAGACAGCCATTTTGCTTTCTTGCATTTCTTTTTCTTTGGGATGGTTTTAGTTGCTCCCTCTTGTACAATGTTGCGAACTTCCATCCATAGTTCTTCAGGCACTCTGTCTATCAGATCTAATTCCTTAAATCTATTTGTTACCTCTACTGTATATTTAGGAATATGATTTAGTTCATACCTGAGTGGCCTAGTGCTTTTCCCTACTTTTTTCAATTTAAGCCTAAATTTTGCAATGAGAAGCTCATGATCTGAGCCACAGTCAGCTCCTGGTCTTGTTTTTACTGACTGTATAGAGCTTCTCCATCTTTGGCTGCAGAGCACATAGTCAATCTGATTTCTATGTTGACCGTCTGGTGATGTCCATGTGTAGAGCCGTCTCTTGGGTTGTTGGAAAAGAGTGTTTGTTATGACCATCGTATTCTCTTGACAAAATTCTATTAGCCTGTGCCCTGCTTCATTTTGTACTCCAAGGCCAAACTTGCCTGTTATTCCGGTTATCTTTTGGCTTCCTACCTTAGCATTCCAATCCCCCATGATGATAAGGACATCATTTTTGGGTGTTAATTCTTTTTTATTATTATTATTAAAAAATTTTAAAATTTTACAATAAAAGCCCCTTCCCCAATCCCTCCCAACCCACCCCAAAACCCTCCTCCATTCTTCCCAGAGCTGAATACAGGCTTAACTAGAACTTGAAAGAAAAAAAGTTTTAAGCCCAAATAAACCTTAAGCAAATATAATTACGCTCAATAAACAAATTGTAAAGTACTTTAACTCCATTATATATAAAAAACAAAAAGAGGAAAAAAAAAGAGAAGATAAAAAAATAAAAAATTAAAGAATAATAAGAATTACACTTCTAGATAATATCTTAAACTTTAAATTTAAATTATTCAAAAGCTAGATAATATTTTCTTATATCATACTTATATTGTATAAAATTTATCCATCTTTTCCACACCAAAAGATACTTCTCTTGCGATTGATCTTTCAAGAAAGCCGAAATTTTTGCCATTTCCGCTAAGTAAGAAACTTTAAAAAACCATTCTTGCAAAGTAGGCAAAGATTCCTTCTTCCAATATTGCCCTATTAACAACCTAGCTGCAGTAATTAAATTTAACATTAAAATAATCTCTTTATCATCACAATCTGAAACAATACCCAACAAAAGCAATTGTGGAGTAAATTTTATCCTTCTTTTAAAAATTCTTTGAATATTCCACCATATCTTAATCCAAAAAGCTTTTATACTTTTACATGACCACCAGATATGATAGTAAGTAGCATCCGAGCAACCACATCTCCAACATTTAGGCTGCAGGTTTGGATACATACGAGACATTTTTTGTGGATCAAGGTGCCATCTATAAAACATTTTATAAAAATTTTCCTGTAAGTTTTGGGCTTGCGTAAATTTAACATTCCTCACCCAAATAATCTCCCATGTATCTAATAAAATCGGTTCATCAAAATTTTGTGCCCACTTAACCATACAGTCTTTAACTAGCTCTGCTTCTGAATCCAATTCCACCAAGACACCATAAATTCTTTTAATATGGGTTCGACTTTGATCTCTAATTTGTTTTAACAAATTCTCATCCTCTCTAAGCAAGCCCACTTTATAATCTATCTTCCACCTTTCCAATAATTGTCTATATTGAAACCATGAATAAATAATATTTTCTTGTGCTAATTCATCCATAGATTTTAATTGCCAATTTTTACCATCCCACTTAAATAATTGTGTATAAGAAATAATATCCATCTTAACTCCTCTCCTTATTCCTTCTATTGCATGCCATGGAATAGCCCATAATGGAATTCTTGAATCACTTCTATAATATTTCTTCCAAACCCGGAGTAAAGAAATTCTTAAGATATGAGATCTAAAAACCCAATCAAACTTTTTATTATAAATTAAATAGGCATGCCATCCAAAAAGTAAATCCCATCCCTCCAAAAGGAATATATCTACATTTGTTAGATTAACCCAATCACTAATTGATGTTAAGACCACAGCATCATAATACAATTTCAAATTCGGTACCTTAAGTCCACCTCTCTCTCGTATATCTTGTAAAATTTTAAGTTTTACTCTTGGTTTTTTCCCTGCCCAGATAAATTTATTGATACCTTTCTGCCACTCATCTAAATTTGCTTCTTTCTTTAAAATAGGTATCATTTGAAATAAAAAGAGAAATTTTGGCAGAACATTCATTTTAATCGCTGCTATTCTCCCCAAAAGGGACAATTGCAGCTTTTTCCAATTGTCCAAATCCTTTTGTATTCTAACCCACAGCGTTTCATAATTATTTTTATACAGTTTTGCATTGGAAGCAGATAGAATAACACCCAAATATTTTACCTTATTAACGACCTCAAAGCCTGTCAATCTAACCAAGGTCTCCTTATCCAAGTTGGTCATGTTCTTAGGCAATATTTTAGTCTTATTATTATTAATTTTAAAACCTGAAACTTGTCCGTATTGATTTATCAATTGTAACAACTCCATTACGGAATAAGTTGGTTGAGATAATGTAACAACTAGATCATCTGCAAAAGCCCTTAATTTATATTCTTTTTTATTAATTTCTATTCCTTTTATCTTCGATGATTCCCGAATTTTAATCAATAAAATTTCCAAGGTTAACACAAACAGCAGTGGAGACAATGGACAACCCTGTCTAGTCCCCTTTTCAATTGGGAATACCTCTGATAAACCTCCATTAACTATAAGTTGTGCCGTTTGTTTTTGATAAATAGCTCGAAGGGCCTGTAAAATTTTATCTCCAAAATTCATTTCCTCAACCAGTCTTAGCATAAATTGCCAATTTAATTGATCAAAAGCTTTTTCAGCATCTAAAAATATCAATCCTGCAGAAATTTGATTGTTGTTATCCAGATATTCTATTAAATTAATAATTTGTCTGACATTATTTTTCATATACCTTCCAATTATAAAACCAGTTTGGTCCATATGTATTAATTGGTTCAACACAACCATAAATCTATTAGCTAAAATTTTCGAAAAGATCTTATAATCTACATTCAAGAGAGATATAGGTCTATAATTCTTTGGTAACATAAGATCTTGATCTTCTTTTGGAATCAAAGATATAAAAGCTCTGCCCCAAGACAAGGGAGTCTCTAAACCCTGTAATATATTATTAAAAAGTTCCCTTAGAGATTCTATCAACTCATCTATCAAAGTCTTGTAATAAATTGATGTCAATCCATCAGTACCAGGTGCTTTACCTAACTTTAATTCTTTAATTGCTGTCACAATTTCCTCCGTGGTAATTAATCCATTGATTTCTTGTTTCTGATCTTCTGTTAGTTTAGGAAAATGAGCATCTTGTAAATATTTATCTATATCTAAAGCCTGTACTTTCCTACCCATATATAATTTTTTATAATAATCTAAAAAGATTTCTTAATCAAGTCCTTCTGAAATACCAATTTACCTTTATAATTTATTTTGTCTATAATTTTCAACTTCTGTTTCTTTCGCAATTGATAAGCCAGCCATCTCCCTGGCTTATTAGCATTACAAAATGTGTTATGTTTCATGTACAGTAAGTTAGTTGCGGTCTGATCTGCCATTAACATATTAAATTGCGATTTAAGCAGTTTTATAGATTCCTTAATCTTCTCATCTGTAGGATTCGAGATTAAAACTTTTTCTTTTAATTTAATCTCATCTTCCAACTCCTTACGTTTCTGCACCTGTTTCTGTCTATGAATCTTATTCATTTGCATCAAAACCCCATGCATATAAGCTTTACCTGCATCCCATACCATTGACATTGAAGTACCCTTATGCATATTTAAAACAAATATTCCTTTAAATGCTCTTTAAGTTTTTGAACATTCATTTCTTGCCTAAACAAATTTTCATTCAATCTCCAAGATCTTCTCTCCTCTTTTTCAGTAACCAGTTCCATCCATACTGGACTGTGATCTGTCAATGTCCTTGGAAATATCTTTACATTCTTTACTCTAAAGTATAAATCCGTTGTAATAAACAAAAGTCAATTCTTGAAAAAGATTGATGTCTATCCGAAAAAAAAGTGAATTCTCTCTCTTCCAGATTGTGTTCTCGCCAATAGTCTCGCAACTCCCAGTCCTCTTTCAAATCAAAAAAAGCCTTAGGTAATTTAGAACACTTTCTCAGGAGGACGGCTACAAAGTAGCCGCCATCGCCAGCTCAAATCCACCGGAAGTCCTTTTTGGTGTTAATTCTATAAGGTGCTGTAGGGCTTCATAGAACCGGTCAATTTCATCCTCTCAGCACCAGTGGTTGGGGCATAGATTTGGATTATTGTAATATTGAATGGTTTGTCTTGGATTCGAATTGAGATCATTCTGTCATTTTGGGGATTGTATCCCAGTATTGCTTTTCCTATTCTTTTATTGACTATGAAGGCTACTCCATTTCTTCTGAGGGATTCTTGCCCACAGTAGTATACCTGATGGTCATCTGAGTTAAATTCACCCATTCCTGTCCCTTTTAGTTCGCTGATTCCTAAGATGTCGATGTTCAGTCTTGTCATCTCTTTTTTGACTACGTCTAGCTTGCCTTGATTCATGGATCTTACAGTCCACTAATGATGGTGGATTAATCCTATTATATCCTAAAGGCCATGTCCTGCTTCCCTGGGGCTGTGGCTGATGGTTATGTCCTGTGTTGGATTTTTGGGTGAGGTGTTGCTAGTTCTAATTCTATCACTCTGCTATTGTTAGCTATCAGTTTTACCTCAAGGGATTTCAAAATATTTTGAATTGACTTCTGCTTGCTAGTATTTGCTTATGAATGAGACCACAGTGTTTCTGAATGGGATTATCAAATCTGCATTTCTATAGAGCTGGCCTGATTAGTTTCTGCTTGGGGCTGTTAAGAAAAATTGGGCCTGCTTTTCTGCCTTTAAGATCATTTGGGGAAATATAATATTCTGCCTTTTTAATATTCCCCAAAATATTTCCTTCCCTGGGGGTGTGTGTTTTGAACAATAATGTCTTCCACAATATTCAAAACATCCTTACTGGTTAAGATTTTCTCAAAATTAGTTACACTTAAGTATTTAAATCTTTTTTCTCATACATACCATCCAATACTTTTATATTTCTCATATTTAAACAAAGAAAAAAACATTTCTTTTATATAAACCATCCCAACAGTTTTATATTTCTCATGTAAAAAAAAAAATCCAAAGGAAAAAAGAAGGAAAAAATACTATGTTACTTGAGGGTTTCATCCCTCTTAAATTAATCTTCATTTATATCAAAAATCTTTCTATTTCTTTAACCATATTCAAACAGATGTTTAATTTTTAAATATTCCCTCTGGTAAATCCCATCATCTAATTTCTTAATTCTTACTTTAGCCTTTTTTTTTTGCTAAACATCTTTCCTGATCAATATGCTTTGCTGAATCAAAGAGTCTTTCCATAATCTTGTAAATATTATTGTAGGTACAAAAGGAAAAACAGGTAAGATGTTTTTATAGGAAGGTTTCACCCCTTCATATTCATTGAAAATCTTTTCCTTCCTTTCTTTCTTGATTTTATTTATCATTTTTTGTCTCTCATGTTCTTGTAGTTCTCCTGGTAGAATCCATTTTGTCTGATCTTTTTTCTTGTCCTCAAACTTATTTTGTGATCTTAGAGTATAGGTTGTCTTTTCCATGTCCAGTATTTCCTGTAAGTTTATTTCCATGTGGGTTAAGTCATAATTCCTTCTATTGTTAAGTTCCATTTTGAAATCTCTCTCCTCTGTCTCGTATTCAGTTGTCTGTTTTTTCTGCTCACTCTCTGTTTTTATTTTCTGAGAATTTTTGTGTTGTAAAGTTAAATTGGAGATACGTGCATTTATATTTTCAAAGTTATTTTTAATTTCCTCATGGTTTGAGATCATTATTGTTTGAATTAATTGCAACGTAGCATAGATCTCCTTCTGGAAATTATTTGTTTTTTCTTGGTATATTCTTTCTGCAGATCTCTGGTATTCCATGATATCCAAAAAGCAGGGTTTTCCTTTCTCTGCAGACAGCTTTAGAGTCACAATCGAGTTGGTATTTGTAATCCAAAAAAGTCATTTTTTTCTCTAAAGGTTATAATTCTCACTTTGTAGATAGCGCAAAATGTTTTCTTTTTTTCTTTTTGTCACAGCTGTTCTCTGTTATTAACACATTGAAGGCCACCAAAAACAAGTTATCTTTTCCTGGGCTTTGCCAGTTCCAGTAATAGAGCAACTACTGTTGTATATTTTCATCCACCACTAGATGTCAGCACGAGTTCATTTTTCAGTAATAGACAATTGTTTTCTTCTATTTTCATGGTTTAAAAGGAAAATCTTATCAGATTCCACTGATTTCAAATTTATCCAAATTAAATCTTATATTCATTTCATTTCAGTATATTTCTGTTCCTCCTGAAAAGTTTAATTTGCCGCTTCCATATATAGAAGGGTGGGGCAAAGAGCCTCTCCGCTTTTAGCTTGGGCTAGACTCTGAAGTTAAGCTAGCCTTTCTCCTGCTGGTTTCTGAAAGGCTTCTCCCAAACCATTCGGATCGACCACCATCTCTCTGCAATCAGCGGGACTTCCTTCCTTCTTTGTTGCCTCTACAGGGCAACTTCAGGCCCATTTAGGGTCCTCTAGCAGGCAGAAATTGGCTGTAGGGTGTGGAGCCCTGCGATCCCTTAGCTGCTGTGTTACTGCACAAAACCGGAAGCGCTTAAAAGTGATAGTCTTAATATTAGAAAGAATTCTACTGAATACTGGTGTTCATGAAAGAAATAGTATCTTGGTAAGCTACAACTTATCTCATAGTTTTGGAAATATGCATATATTTGAAAGCCATGTCAAATGAGAAAAATTATTTGGAATATTTTAAAAGATCTTTGGATAAAAACCTTTATGAATTTTTTTTGCAGAAAGGAAAATTTACTGTTTGTTATAGTGTAATAAGTTATATTAATTGTATGTTTGTTGAAATATCAATACATTTACATTTTAGTTACTGAGTCTTATTTTCTCTGGTTGTCCTTCTCTGATATTGGTGTAGACAACTTTTAAGGAGATGAAAAATGGGCAAAATTGGAATTACAACGAAGATTTTAATACAGAGGTTGGATTGTGGCAGTGTGAAAGCAATACACAGAGTTGCTAACTGCTCTTCCCTAAGGAAGAGTATCCCAGTTTTAAGGAAATGTTTAAAAAAAGATGCAAATAGTTTCCAAACCATAGCAGAAAATGAAAAGTAATAATTCTGAAACAAAATTGCCATATGCTGTCTGAGAAGTATGAGCAGCAATCTCTACAAGGAAAAATGTACTTCAGATTTAAATACTGCATATATACAAAGATATTTTAAAAAAAATTCTCTTATTTTATGTATTTCTTTTTTTAAAAATATATTTTATTATTTTTTTTACAGTAAAAATCTTTAGTGCTTTGTGAATAGTGTGATGTCTGGGTTCATATATTTAAAACAATTAATGATAATTAATTTCTACAATTAATATGTTGGTAATATATTTCTTGATCCTCTCTTCTTCCTGTAATATTCACCTTTTGTCTATATTAATCAAATATAATTCTTAATATTTTCAGTACAAACCAAGTTGAATATAAATGTTTTTAGTATTTATACATATAATAATAACATCAACATATAACATGTTTTAATCAGCTTATTTCCATTATATTTATAAAAATCATCTTATTAAATCATTATATGTCCTGTTTTCAAGATTCTTACTGAAGCTTAGTTTCCCCTCAGTATTCAAACCACTCTTACCAGTCATAGTTTTCTCAAAATTCATTACCTTTAAGTATCCAAACTTTTATTTAAATAGACCCTCTTAATGTTTTACTACTTATATATCTTATTCCTCTTACTATAGGGCCCCCTTTACAAGCTTTATTTATTCTTTTGGCTATATTCCAACAGTATTTAATCCTATAATATGCCATCTAATAATCTTTCTCTAGGGCCTCTTTATATCCAAACCTGTCGCTTTCCAGATCA
This sequence comes from Crotalus tigris, assembly GCF_016545835.1. NCBI lineage: Eukaryota > Metazoa > Chordata > Lepidosauria > Squamata > Viperidae > Crotalus > Crotalus tigris. The sequence goes on along the minus strand of NW_024100617.1, from coordinate 499,977 downwards.
GTAAGTTTGGCTTGCCAGGTTGTATTTTTGTAAGTGTTATTGGGGGCAAAAAAGATAAGCAAGTACGGTATCAGGTTTTTGTCTCCCATGTTTTGATGATTCTTCTGACAGTGCTTTAATTCATTTTATTTGTTCTTTTTTATCCTCAAATTTATTTTGAAGTCCTGCAGGATACGGCATCTTTGTGTCTTCTTTATTATAGTAAGGTTTTGCAGATTTTTTTTGTATTAAATTGTAGTTTTCTTCATTTGTAGCTTTTCTATTGAAGTCACTTTAATTTATATTCTGTTGTCTGATTTATTTGTTCATTCTTTGCTGTCATTTTTTGAGTGTCATTTAGTTGTAGGTTTAAATTTGAGATATGTTCGTTTATATTGTCAAACTGATTTCTAATCTTATCATGGTTTGAAACAATTATCATTTGAATCTGTCACAGCATTGTGTATATTTTCTCCTGGAATGTATTTGTATTGTCTTGAGTCATTGAAGCTCCAAACTGGGTTCTTCAGGAAGAGATATTAGGTATGGTTTTATATTACTTTTAGATAGGTATATAATATACATTTTATCTCTCCCCTCTAAGTAGTTTTCCATTGGTGTCATAATCTTTTTAATTAGTTTTATCAAGCCAGTCCATCTTAAAATCCAAACAGCCAAATCTTACGTAGTTCTTGTCTTTATATAATGGCTTTATAATTCAGTACATTTCCAATTGTTAAGGCACCACTGAAAATAATATTTTGTGGCAGTTTTCTTTTCAGGGGTCTTATAATTATCAGCCAGTCAGGATTCAGTTCAAAGTATTGACCATCTAAAAGTTTTCCAGTAATTTCTCCTTTAAAAGATTAGCCAAAGGCCAAAATTTTTTTTTCTTTGCAAACAGTTCTTAAGTTAAAATTTAAGAATGCAGTTCTGTGTGTTTATAATCCCAGAAGGCCAGCAGTTTCTAAACATATGTAGTTTCCCTCAGTAGTAGATAACTCAGTGCTTTGTTCCCAGCTGTTTTTTGCTGTTTCTAGGCATCTTGCCAAATTCTGGGTCAGTGCTGCTATAGTTTTCTCTAATCTTCCACTAGATGTCACTGTCATTTTTCAACTTTTTAAAACAGAGTTATTTTTTGTTCTTCTATTTTTGTTCTTCTGTTTATATATAATTTCATCAATGCTTTTTCAGGTATAGAGTTTTAACAGTATTCTTAGCTTTCAAATTTATCCAAACAGTGGTAATGTTTATTCCCCTTAAGGGTTTAATTTGCTGCTTCCATCTATAGAAGGGTGAGGGAATTCCCCACCTTCTCACTTTGGGAGGCTTTTTGCTTCTTGGGAATCTTTTCCAGAAAATTAGGTATAAAATAGGAGAGAGAAGATCAAATTCCTCACCCAGTTTCAAGCACGCTATTCACTGTTGTGTTGGTTAGTGCCTTTGGACTTCGGCTGCAAGTAGCTTGGGCTGGTCAGTGGGGTGTGGCCAGCCTTTCTCCTGTCAGGTTAGAAGGCTTTCCTTGAACCGAACCAAATGACCACTATCGTTCCAGAGTCATCGGGGCACCCTTCTTTCTTTGCCGCCTCTCTGGGGCAACTTAGACCCATTTAGGGTCCCCTAGCAGGGTGAAACTAGCCGTGGGGTGCAGAGGTCCATGATCCAGCGACCATGCACTATGGCGCAAGACCAGAAGTCTTATTTTATATATTTCAGTATATAAAAATTTCATACAATACATTTAAAGTACAGTTTAACTATTTCACTTTAAAATTAATGTGTTATTTTCAAGAAGAAAACGTTTCATGAAATAAAATGTTTTATTTTTCCCATTTTTTCTCATTTTCTGTCAGTTGCCAAATATCTCTGTTACTCACTACCTGCAGTCTGAACATTGCTGCCTTTTAGAAAGGTTTTTTAACAAACTTGTTATTTCAGCAGACCTTGAGGATGATTTCTGAACCAGCATGAATTATAAACAATGTGATATTTTAATTCTTTGTATTGTCCCAGTGTAATTTATTTATTTATTTATGAGACTTATATACCGCTTTAAGTGCAAGCACTCTCTAAGCGGTGTATACCAGTAAGCAATGTATGTGTGTATATATATATATATATATATATATATATATATATATATATTTACATTGCCCCCAACAATCTGGGTCCTCATTTTACCTACCCCGGAAGGATGGAAGGCTGAGTCAACCTTGAGCCGGTGAGATTTGAACCGCTGACTTGCTGAACACAGTCAGCTAAAGTGGCCTGCAGTACTGCCCTCTAACTGCTGCGCCACCTCGGCTCAGTAATCTTTTTGTTATACATCTTTTTTGTTTTTATCAACTTATTTTTAATCTTTTGCATATTGCTGAATCACTTATGATTTGCAGTTGATAAATAAATAAAGTAAACAATGAATGAATGAATGAATGAATGAATGAATGAATGAATGAATAAAATGTACTTTTAATTCCTGTTCTCAGATGTACAGTTTTGGACAGTTTTATTTTCTTTTTGTTCCTTCTAAACTTTAATTCATCATATCCTAGTATGCCTATCTAATTCTAGTACATTATTTTTCTGTCAAAATTATTGATTCTTGTATTTTTAAAATACTTATGCTATTAAGGCAACTTATTTTATGAACAATAATTCATAAAATCACCTGAAATATTTAAAAAACAAACAGTACCTTCCCTCTTATGGTATCAACTTCATGGGCACTCAGTGATCATGGTTCTTTGCAGGGCAGAGTACATACCAGGTGAAGTAGATTGTGGTATAACATAAATTTTCTGCTTCAGATATAGAAGGTATTTCCCTCCAAAACAATACATCACAGATTCGAGCTGTAGTGGATGCCTGCCCACCCTATGGAATAGCATCCACTGAAGCTGATATAGTCCCAACTGTGCTGTGTTTTTATAGAATCTGTTTTAAAAAATCTGGCATCTTTAAGAGGTTTTAGGGTAGGATTAGTTGATCTGTTCCCTCTATAGCAGGCATGTCAAACTCACGATGTCACGTGACATCGCGCGACATATTGCAACTTTGCCCCCATTGCCGGCAATGGGATGGGCGTGGTTTCGGTGTGACGCATCAGGTCCGTGGGCCTGTTCTATATGATATTTTGTTCTTTGATTATGACTGATTTCCCACTTGCAAAGTTCTATTTCAGACATGTCAAACTTGCGACCTCATGTGACGTCGCGCAACGTATTGGGATGGTTTTACCATTGCCGGCAATGGGGTGGGCGCAGCTTCTGGATGACACATCTGGCCTGCGGGCCGGCAGTTTGACACCCCTGTTCTATTTTTATTATTGCTATTTGGTGGTTGCTCTTTTCTAATTATTTTATGCTATTTTCTCCATAATAAGTAAGCTTCCTGCAGTTCAAATCAAATCAAATATTTATTACAATCCAAGACCAATGCAATGGCTTCCTGAAGCTATAGTATCAGTAGTAACTAATCATATTGGCTTTTTTTTCAACAGTACTGGAAAGAAAGAAGGCACTATTATTTTATATTATTTTTTACCCTACTATGTATAGTTGGGGCTATCAATTTTGTTTTGTTTTGATTTGTTTCCCGAAGAAAGGTCCTGCTTCAGCTAGTACTCCCAAGAAAGTAGAACTCTTGAAATTGATATTGTTTCAAAAGGAACTTTTATTGAGAGACAGTGAAAGCAGAAAGGCAAGGCAAGATTTGAATAATTCCTGCATGAAACATTACATTAAAGCTGCCCTTTCAAACCCCTCCCTGGTGCCCAACTGTCCAGTTTGACTTCAGCCAATCCACAGGTGTGAATTTGTTATGGGAACTGGAATGATAAGGCACAGTTCTCAGGCATTTCAATTTCTTCCTGGTCTCTTCCAGTGGAGTAGAGATAAGACAGATGGCTTGAGGCACTTTCCTCCCCACTTTTCACACCCAGAGAGATACCTCAAAGATGAAAAGAACGAAGTAAAGGAAATACATCCCAGGGCCCACAGAATGGCAAAGCCCCAAGAATGAGGTTTCAGGGAATCTGAAAGGTAGCTCAGAAACTTGGGAACCTCACTTTTCTTATGTATTTTTCTGTTACATAGAATAGGATACTTTGATGTACTAATTATTGATTTGCATGTTCTCCCGTTTTCCGATTGGTAGAAAGGAAGATAATTGTAAGCTGGTTTCAGACTGCTTTTGAGGGATTTAAGAACAAATATGGCCTTGCCCAGTCATATCTTAAATCCTCAGTTCTTGAGTTTTATTTGCATTATGCTCATTTTCAAATATCTTGCTCATTTCAGCTCTTTTCATTTGGATGATTAGACGATCTTGCTTCTTGTTGATTCATCCCCTTAAATTGATGTTGATATTCCTTAAATTCCTGTTGGTTTGTGTCAATTTGAAAGCTGCCCAGCTATATTTTTTAAGATCAAATAATAATCAACTTTTGAAATCAACTGTTTACCTGATATCATATCATCTACATACTGAGATTTATATCAGGTTTACTACAATTATTTTAGCAACAGTAATACATTATGTACATACATATGTAAATATGTATGCCAAAACATTCAACAATATTTACTTCAGTCAAGATAAATTAGGAAAAACAGTTAATTCCTCAGCACTCTAATTGTATAATACAAACAATAGTAGGAAACTTGGTCATGCTGCTGAAAGTTTTCTTATATTTCTCTGCTGGAAGTCAGCTTAAATAAAATTCTATCTACTATCTGACTTAATTAAACCCAGGAGTTCTTATTTTAAAAGGGAGCACAAGACTTCTGGTTTGACGTTGCAGTGTGATGGACACAGGAAGACGGGGCCCCATCTTCTGCATTTGATTTTGCTTGGGGACCCTAAAAAGGGCCGAAAGATGGGGATCCTAAAATGGTCAAAAGTCACCCTGGAGAGGCGACAGAGGGGACCCTCGTTGATTGTACGAGGGCGGCGGCCTTTCCATTTGATCTGAGGAAGCCCTCTTTCACTGTGTCTGGAGATATAGCGGAGGTTCTGAAGTCAGAGGATAAGAAAGCGGAGCTTAATTTCCACAGGACCCACCAAGCCTCAGCATGGGCCGTAAAGGCAGCTACATCAACTTCCTTTTTCACCAGAATTTCACTCCTCTGGCTAAGATACCACCAGAAGAGGTACGGATGCACCAAGATTTAAACAAAATAGTGGCTGCATCAGAATACATGGCTGACTGATCATTGCACATGGCCAGATTTTCCTTCCAGGCATTAGCATCTAATGTTACCTCTCGCAGACTTCTATGGCTCAGACAATGGCGAGTGGATGCTAGGTCCAAGTGGCAGTTGACCTCAGCCCCTTACATGGGAGGCCAGTTATTTGGAGAGGCATTAAACCCTTATCTGATTGAGAACAAGGATAGGCGTAAGGTCACGTCCCATCTTATTAGGAGAGCAGACAGGATAGCTACCCTTAACGCTCACAAGCAGTCCTTTTGCTCAACCGACACAGGGTCGGAATTCACCCATTACTCCCGTCCTTATCCTCCAAGACCAAAACGTCAGTTTGACAGATCTGGTAACAGAGACAGACTCAGACAGCAATTACAGGCCAAATTGCCCTTTCGAGGCTGTCCTTTTAGAAAGTCCAAGTGATACCAAAAGTACCTCTCCCATAGGGGATAGGTTGGCTCTCTTTGCACACAAATGGGAGAACACCACTGCAGATCTCTGGGTCCTCAACATCATCTGATTCGGCTTGACTCTAGAGTTCAGCTCCACCCCCCAAGGCATTTTATCTTTTGCCCATCATCCAAATATCTGGTCAAAAGAAGCCTCATGAAAGAGGCCATTTGACATCTCCTGGAGTGCCAGGCCGTAGAACCAGTACCAGCAGGGCAGAAGGGACAGGGGTTAGCAGAAATCAGAAGGGGGGAACTTCCTGACGTCCATCAACCTGATGGAGGCCTATCTACACATTCCCATCCTTCCCAGACACCAGAAATTCCTCAGTTTCTGCTACGCAGGCCACCATTTTTGGTACAGAGCTCTACCATTCGGCCTGTCATCGGCCCCCAGAGCATTCACAAAGGTCCTGGCAGCGCAGGCCATGCATCTCAGGACCATTCCGGTGCATGTCCAGTGTTATCTGGACGACATCCTCATTCAATTCTCCTCAGTCCAATTGGCTCAGTCAGAACTGGCAGTGTACATCAAGCCCCTCCAGGTCCACGGGTTTTCAATAAATTTTCAGAAAAGCCAGATAGTTTCCTCCACCTGCCTCCTTCACCTGGATACGGTGATAGATGCAAGGAAGTGCGAGGTTTACCTGTCTCAGGAACGTCGGGGCAGTATCTGATCCCTAGTCACCCAGATTCATAGGGAGTGAGTAGTCACCCCAGCAATCCTTTTTCAACTGCTAGGAAAGATGGTTTTCTGCATAGCAGTATTTCCTTGGGCTCAGCTCCACTCCAGAACCATCCAATGGTTCTTGCTCCCATTCCAGAGACTAGGCATTAGTTCCTCCCCGACACAGACCCTATAATCCCTCCAGTGGTGGGTCTCCCCGGCGATGGCCAGGGGAACTGTATTCAAAGAGCCCAACTGACTCATCCTAACATCGGATGCCAGCTTGTTTGGCTGGGGAGTGCACTTGCAGTTCCAGTTGGCCCAGGGTCGGTGGTCCCAGTCAGATCTGAAGTACAACATAAACTGGTTGGAGCTCAGAGCTATACATCTGGCTCTATGACACTTTTGCAACACAGTGGCAAGGCAGCACATTCTAATCCTCACAGACAACATGGCGGTGAAAGCCCATATCAACAGGCAAGGGGGTACCCACTCCAGGTCCTTCATGGCCGAGGCTCAATTATTAGGAACCTGGGCAGAGACCAACCTCTCGTCCCTCAAGGCGGAGCACATCTCAGGAGAGATGAACTGGCAAGCAGATTTCTTGAGCAGGGCCACAGTGGACCACTCTGAGTGGCGCCTGCACCCAGATCTTTTCAGGGAGATATCGGAGAGGTTCAGTCATCCAGTGCCGGACTTGTTTGTTGGAATCAGTGACCAGTCATTACAGGGTACAAATATAGCTGACTGCCTTCGCAGCGTTTATTGCCTTTTATACAGTTTTCCAAATAGCATAAAGTAAGATGGCATCAGCATAGCAACAACAGTTCTATTGGTGAAACCCCTTGCCAATCCTTAAGAATATAGCAGCTAGGAGGCCCCAGCCAGGGAGCAGTTTTTTCCCACATCCTGTTGATGTAACCTAGCTGATATCATGTGAACCAGGTGATATCATGTACCAGCCTGGGGTATTTCCCACATTGCCATGGTGATGTGAACAGATGAGATCAGGTAGAGCAGTGGTTCTCAACCTGTGGGTCGGAACCCCATTTGGGGTCGAACGACCATTTCACGGGGGTCGCCAAACAAGGCTGTCCGCCATTTTTTTCCCCTTTTCTTTGGCCACGCCCCTGGCACCCGGTGATGCATAAGTGGTTGGGGATCACCACAACATGGGGAACTGTATTATGGGGTCGTGGCATTAGAAAGGTTGAGAACCACTGAGGTAGAGAGAAGAGGCATGCAGGCTTTGGAGGGGCAGTTTGCTGCTCACGACCTCTACCTGGCCCCTATCTCTACATCTCACTCTTTTTTGTTTTGTTAGACGAAATATCGTCGGAAGAGGGGTTAATAAAAGGATCATAATCAGGAGAGGAGCATCCTTGCAGTTGTTTATACAGGGCAAAAACTTGACCCTGAGGCAATGTGGGAGAGGATTGGGGGCTGAAAGCTCTGAGACATATATTGCAAAAAGAAGGAATACACTGAACAAAACATCATCCACCAACCAAAATAGCACAAGTTATGACCGAATAACATAGGATATTTCCCAGTAATCTTGTGGGCAACCAAGGCCAAAAGCTTTCCCATCAAGATCCTAAAGTATCAATTTTCAAATCAGAGGCCAAATTGTGTAAAATATTGATCTGGTAATGGATGGTTCGTGAATTATCAGAAATATTGAAACAACACATTCCCTCAAAACTTTCATAATCCAAATGCTGGCGCAGAAGCAAATAATCAATCGTGGCACGATTTTGCAAAATAGCTTTTCTCAAATCTTGCAGCTCATGGTTGATTGCTGAAATAGCTGAAGAAGTAGCATTAATTGTTTTTGCTAAATTACATGCAATAGCATTAATGTTGAGATGAGCACGAACTGCAAGTCCTGGCACACCCACTAGAGTCATAGCCAATGCTATATATTCTGCTTAAGTAAGGCTGTCTCAGAGTCACAAGTGCTGTCTAGCGTAACCCCACATCAAGAACGGTTCGAGTGAACTTGTTGTTTGGAAAGCAAGACAGGAATCAGCCGGCTAAGGCAACACTGTGCTTCACTAATATTAGCAGGAATATAATTAAAAGTTTCTTGACCACATGTAAAAAACCATCCTTGCGGTAGCCAAACATATCCAAAATGAAAGGAAGTCTCTTCAAATGCTGTGCAGTTTAAAACAGGTGAGCTAATGCGATGACAGTGAGATTTTTTACTTGAAGAAATACAATTAACTATTTTTGCACATGTTATATTTGCAGGGATTGCTACCACCGGGGTGTGCAAAGCAATAGTGTTGGGGTAGATAATAAGCAATGACCCCCCCTCTAGATATAGCCTTATAGTTAAAGTTCCCATTTAATAAAATTCTGCTCAAGCCAGTGAAGTTTTGAATTACTGCAGAAGAGGTGCGAACAGGGACTAAACATGTAGAAAGCAAATTTTCCATGTCATACGCTTCAGATAAGCAAAAGACATCATTTTGTATGATGTTAGCCAGTTGCACCCATAGATTTTGCTTCATTCATTGCTCAAATGATTGTTTGGGTGGGATGACAGCTGCTGTTGCCAAAAGGCAGATGTTAACGATCAGACACAAACAAATGATGGCTAAGGAAGGTGCAGTTAAAACCGCAAAAATGGCAGTGCATAGGTTCTCGGAGGTTTGCTCTACTTGCTGCTGCTGCAGCACTGCCTGCGCTTTGGCGGTCAAGTTCTTCACATCTCCCCACGTCACTGGCCGACTGGCATGCCGGGATCGAATTGCTCGCTGTGTCATCTGTAGTCACCCTTGCCATTTCTGGGACCGGATCCAGGGACTGGTGTCACGACATCCCTGGCTGGGTGAACGTAATGTGCTGGAACCCACAAAGGTCCTGTAGGAGTAAGCGCAATAGCATAGCCTTGCCCCCAAGTGATCAGAGGGACAGTCCCAACCATGCTTTGTCTGGTAATGCCCGATAATATACCAGAGGCGTAGGCAAGCTTGTTTTCTGTTGAAAGTGTCTCTGATAAGTGGTGGAATTTTGAATGGAAACATTCAATTGGTGTAATGTAAATAATATTTTTTTAAACTTGTTGTGTTACCCACAACAAATTGGGTACCCTAGAGCTGTCCTTCTTTGTTTGTGTGGAAGCAGTCCTTAAAGGACCGATTAGCACGTTCCATGATGGCTTGACCCATGGAATTATAGGGAAGACCATGAGTAAGAACAATATTCCAGGTTGTACAAAATTGCAAAAAGGCCACTGAAGAATAGGCTGGCCCATTATCAGTTTGTAAGGAAGAGGGCTTACCCAAGGCTGTAATGGCCAAAAAAAGATGAAAAATAACATGTGGGTCTATTTCTCCTCATTGAGGCTTGGTCCAAATGATTCCTGAATAGGTATCAATAGATAAATGAATATATTTCCAGGGAGCCGAAGAGGGAACATGGATAACATCCATTTGCCATAGTTGATTAGAGACAAAACCACGGGGATTAGGAAGACATAAAAAAAGAAATAGGCCCAGGAAGGGAGGAGTGACTGCGTATATGAGAAATAAAATATAAGTGCTTTCAGTTTTGTAGCAGCTGCTGTAAAGTTAAAAACAAAGCCATAAGAGTGGGGTCGATCCTGGGCGTGATATAAGCACCTGGAAGATTAAAAATAAGTTGGCACACATAATGAGAGTCAGAGATTAGGTTAAAAGGCTGTTGAGAAAAGGTGTGGAAAGCTAAAATAGCAGCAGATAATTCTGAGCATTGAGGCGAGGATTGCATTGCAGTGTAGAACACTTTCCAAGTATCATCATGAGAATCCTTGTAAGCAATTGCTCCTCTCATTTGCCCACCATTAGGAAAAACGGTAGGAGATTGTGGCAATGGAGAAGGAGAAAGCAATGGGCGGACAGGAAAGGAAAAAGTCATTAAACAAGCAAGTCAAGGATCTTTAGGCAAATGATATGAAATAGAGCCTATATAGTCAGTTAAAGCACACTGAAGAGATACGTTATTCTGAAAATAAAATTGAAAATCAGATTTTGGGATAGGAAGAACAATAGTAACTAAATCAGTTCCATTTCGACGGTAAACTCATGTGCATCCTAAGGTTATTAGTTCAGCAACCACCTGGTTAAAAAATAAAACATTTTGGGATGGGGTGTGGGGTAAGTAAAGCCATTCAATACAATATTTTTTGTGCTTCTGTAAGTAGCTTACTAGTAGGAAATAACAAAAGTGTTAACTGACAATTTTTATGTGGAATTTGTCCACAAATTGAGTACATAAGATGTCATTAATTTGTTCAACTGCAGCAAGTGCTGCAGGTGGAACTACAATGAGATCTCCAGGTTGTTTTCCTTTGGTCAATAAATCAAATAATGGACTGAGCAAATTTGTAGGCAAAGAAAAATATGGGCGAACCCAATTAAGGGTGCCTAACAATTGCTGTAAATTGACCAATGAAATAATTTTGGGTAGGCTCAAACAAGGAAAAGCTGGGGCAGAATAAGATTGCAACATTTTTTGCCCTAAATAAAAATAGGGAGAACGCAACTATATTTTTTCTGGGGCAATTTGCAATCCATAAAGACCTGTATTTTGTATTTCTGAAAGCCAGTTAGATTCTATCTTTGGTGCTCCAATTAAAATATCATCCATATAATGATATACCAAAGCCAATGGATGACGTTTGCGAAAAGGAGCCAATGCTGCAGAGACATAAAGCTGACATAATGTGGGACTGGTTAGCATTCCTTTTGGCAAAACTGTCCAGTGATAACTGTAAGGACCCACCCCACTTTGCATCTTAAGAAGACAGAACTCTTGGAATAATTCTTCCAACAGGAATCCTTTATTAAGAAAAAATGGTTGCAGGCATGCTAGACAGGACTTGGGGTTCAAGCTCTCCCATTCAAGGTTTTAAGGGGTTCCCCAGTAGTCCCACCCAATCAACCCCCCTTCCAGTGATAGTTTCAAGTATCACAATTCCACCCCCTTTCTTCTTTCTTCCGTCTGGATGGAGACTTCAGATAACTACATGAAAGGCAAATACCCTTCTTTGTTACAATAAACACACATTCAGCATTCAGCTCTTTGAAGTGTACTGAAGGAAGTGAGGGCCATAAAGCCCCTTTGTTCTCCCCCTTCTCTCCCTCTGATGGCAGAATCCAGAGAAGGCAGAATTGGGAGTTTCTATATTTGATAATTAAAGATGAAATATAATTGGATTCTGACATCCGGCCCCTCTTAACAATAAGAGAGATCCACCTGCAAGAAAACAAAACAGGTATAAAAGTTAGTTAGGCTTGTTGGGATACTCTGTGTGAAACTTCTTCAATAGTTTCGGGGCTCTGACATGACGTTTATGGACCCACTCGTTTTGTGAGGCAGGGAGGTGTTTCCAGGCAACTAGGTACTGAGTTGCTCCATGATATCTCCTAGAGTCAAGGACTTCCTTTATTTCGAAGTGTTGTTCACCCTCCACCATGATTGGAGGTGGTGGTGGGGGGATTTTTGGCCGTAGAGGTGACTGATGCTCTCTTTTCAGCAAGCTGCAATGAAAAATTGGGTGTATTTGCCTGAGGTTTTTGGGTAATTCTAATTCTACTGTTACTGGATTTATGATTCTTTTAATTGGAAAAGGTCCTATATATTTTGGTCCAAGTTTTTTACAGGGCTGTAGGGACTTTAGGTATTTTGTAGATAAGTACACCATTTCTCCTATAATGAATGGTGTAGGCTCAACCCTTTTTTTATCGGCTTGTGCTTTGTATGCCCGCCTAGCTTCATCTAGTGATTTTCTGACTATTGGCCAGGTGTTTTGTAGGTTTTCCATCCATTCTTTCAGTGAAGGGATCGTTGGTTCTTTTGGGGTTAACTCTGGCATAGGGTTGAAACTTTGACCGTTGGCTATTTGAAAAGGAGTGTAGCCTGTGCTGGAGTGGACTGCATTATTGTAGGCAACTTCTGCAAAAGGAAGTAAGTCCGTCCAATCACTCTGTTGGAAATTTAAAAAACATCTCAAATATTGCTCAAGTACCGACTGGCACCGTTCCGCTTGTCCATCCCCTTGAGGGTGGTGGCTAGATGTCAATCCCTGAGTGGTCCCTAAGAGGGATAAAAATTCCTTCCAAAATGCAGACGTAAATTGCACTCCCCTATCAGAGATGATGCGTTGGGGTGCCCCGTGCAATCTGTAAATGTGCTGGATGAAAAGTTTTGCTAAGGCCTTTGCAGTGGGAATTTTTTGGCAAGGGATAAAGTGCACCTGTTTGGAAAATAGGTCCGTGACTGTCCAGATAACAGTATTCCCATTGCTTTCTGGCAATTCCACTATAAAATCCATGGCTATTTCCCTCCAGGGGGCTGAGGGACTTGCCACTGGTTGTAATAGCCCTGGCGATTTCCCTTGCAACCTCTTTGCTGATGCACAGGTTGGGCAGCTGGCAACATAACTTTCTATGTCCTTTTTTATTGATGGCCACCAAAATTGCCGTTTAATTAAGTGTAAAGTTTTTACAAATCCAAAATGCCCTGCTGATTTTGTGTCATGGCAAAGGTGCATGAAAGTTAGTCTTTGAGTTGTTGGTATATATAACTTTTCCCCTACCCAAGGCAATCCGTCTCTCATTGTGCACACATGTTTGTTTTTCTGGAACCAATCATCTGTTTCCAAACTTTTTCTGAATTCAATCCCAGTTTGGCTGTCCAGTTGTGGTTTTATTTTGGCTTGGGTTCTTGTGGTTACTGGCGCTGCCAGTTGTGACTCTGCCATTATTGGTCTAGAGTCTGTGGTTCGTGCGCTGTTATATTGGGGCATGCGAGATAGTGCATCTGCCAGGAAGTTCTTTCTTCCTGGTAAATGTTTGAGCTTAAATTGGAATTGGTGAAAATGCTGGGACCAGCGGGCTTGTTTGGGATTGAGTTTCCTGGAAGTTTTCAGGGCTTCTAAATTTTTGTGATCAGTCCACACCTGGAAGGGGATTTTGTTGCCTTCCAGGAACTGTCGCCACGTGAGTAATGCCCAACGTATCCCATAAGCCTCCTTCTCCCATACGGGCCAGCGCTGTTCTGTTTCCGTGAGTTTCTTGGATGTATATGCACAGGGTTGCAATACTGCATCATCATTTTCTTGTAATAGCACAGCCCCCACTGCCACATCACTTGCATCTGCCTGTATTACGAAGGGCTTGTCCATGTCTGGGTGCCTTAGTACTGGTTCGGCAGAAAAAAGTCTCTTTAGTCTCTCAAACGCTGCTTGGCACTCCATTGTCCATGTTAGTGGCTGGCTAGGTTTTACTGAGGATGTTCCCTTCGTTTTTAGTAAGTTAGTGAGGGGCAAGGCTATCTGTGCAAATGAGGGGATGAATTGGCGGTAAAAATTTGCAAAGCCCAGGAAACTTTGTAGTTGCTTTCTTGTGCGGGGTGGTGCCCAATTAGTACTGCTTTGACCTTCTCTGGGTCCATTTCAATGCCCTGTGGGGATATGCGATAGCCTAGGTAGTCTATCCTTTCCTGGTGGAATTCGCATTTTGAGAGTTTGGCATATAGGTGAGCGGCTCGCAGCTTCTTTAAAACCGCTCTGACAAGTTTGACGTGTTCTTCTTTTGTTTCAGTAAAGATAAGAATGTCGTCCAAGTAAACAAGGACCCCCTTAAATAGGTGCTCCCTTAGAACGTCATTGATTAATTGCATAAAGACTGCAGGGCCCCCTTGTAATCCAAATGGCAAGACTTTGAATTGATAGCACCCCATGGGGCAGTTAAATGCAGTCTTCCATTCGTCCCCTTCCTTGATTCTCACGCGATAGTAAGCTTCCCTTAGGTCTAGTTTAGAAAAAATTTTCCCTTTCGATAGGTGTGACAGCATGTCTTTCATGAGGGGCAGCGGGTATAGGTTGCTTTCACTGATTGTATTCAGGGCCCTATAATCCACGCATAAACGTAAAGAGCCATCCTTCTTCTCTCTAAAAAGGACCGGGGCAGCCACTTTAGGCTTGGCTGGCTCAATGAAACCTCTCTCCAGGTTTTTTTTTATAAATCTTTCCATTTCCTCCTTCTCCTTTGGGCTCATGGAGTATAATCTGGGCTTCGGGAGTTTTGCCCCAGGCTTGAATTCAATGGTACAGTCTGTGGGTCGGTGGGGGGGAAGCTCATTCGCCCTCTCCTCACTGAAGACTTCAGCAAGGTCCCTATATTCCTCTGGTATTTCTGTTAATCTTTTTTCCTCTCCTATGGATGCTTTTTCTATTCTTGATTCTGGTAGCCTCCCTTGGGGTTTTAAGTCCATAGGGTCCCCCTTCGGGAATTTGATTTCTGTCGTCCTCCAATTTACCCAGGGGTTCCATTTTTTCAACCATTCCATCCCTAGAATCATTGGGCATTCCATACCTGGGGTCACCACAAACGTTAAGTCCTCTTCATGGTTGCCCAGGGAGAGGTGTATTGGCAGAGTGGCTAGGGTAGCTGGCACCCCCCCTGCTATGGATCCATCTAGCTGGCCAAATGAGATTGGTTGTTCCAGTCTCCTGGATGGGATGCCCAGATTCCCCACTAGTGTTGGGCTAATGAGGCAGCGGGTGCAGCCAGAGTCTATTAAGGCTTTCACCTTCACAGCTTCGGGCATGGGGGGGATTAATATAGTCACTGTTTTGAAGATGGGTGTGATGCATCCACTTACCAGGGGTTCTCCCTCCGAGCTGTCATCTGAGGCATCCACCGTCCCTGTGGTGTAGGCTGGAGTTCTTTCCCCTTGGTGAGTAGAGGTGGGGGTTTCTGCAATTTCCATCATTCTCATGGCTGTTTCTTTTGGCTTAGTTGAATACTCTCTGGGTTTGTTGATTGGGGATCTGTCTGGGTTGTGCTGGGGGGCCTTTGAGCGGCATTCTACAGCTCGATGCCCTTCTCTTCCGCACTTGAAACACCCCATTTGCTTCTTGGCTGTATCCGATGATTTCACCGGTTGGTGTGTCAGCTCAGGCGGGGGGCGGCTCCATTGTTTTCTTCGGCGGTGCCTCTTCAATATGTCGATCTCTGCTTCCTCTGCCAAGACGTACCATTCCTCAAGTCGATGTGGGTCCCCTCGGGGCAGGCAAGCATCATATAGATCATAGTTTAGTCCGTCTTTGAAATGGCCAAGGAGGATGTCTTCTGGCCAATTCAGTTTGCTGGCAATGGCCCGGAATTCTTGTGTATACTCGGCCACTGGGCGTTTGCCTTGCCTCATCGTTGTTATTCTTTCACGGGCTTTGCGATCAGCCAGGGGGTCTTCAAATCGTCTTCTCAAAGAGGACATGAAACGGTTGAAGTTACTGAGTTCTGGGGCATTGGAGTCATGCAAGTTCACT
The DNA here is from genome assembly GCF_016545835.1 of Crotalus tigris. Classification (NCBI taxonomy): domain Eukaryota; kingdom Metazoa; phylum Chordata; class Lepidosauria; order Squamata; family Viperidae; genus Crotalus; species Crotalus tigris. The sequence goes on along the minus strand of NW_024100617.1, from coordinate 484,353 downwards.
ACCCAATCCGTAGCTGGTCCATCCAGGGCAGATTGCACGATCCGGATGCGGGCTTTGTCGCTGGGAATGTCCTGCCCATATTCCTCCATGTAGCTGAGTACTTGGGTTAGGAAAAACCCCAAGCGTGTTGGCTCCCCTTTGAATTTCACCTCCAACGGTGGACGTCTTGGAATGGATCGGTGCCTCCGTTGTGGGTGGTAGTGTCTTCCGTCCAGATTGCCATCTGTGGTCCGGTAGGGGGTGGGGGCTCCTGGATCAGTAGATGTCCCTGGGGTTGCAGGTTCCACGTCCCCCTCGGTGTCTCTCCCTTTGTGGCTCCAGGAACTGGGGCGGCCGTAGGGCTCAGTATTCTCCTCTCCTAGGGAGCTGAGAGTTCTCTTCATCAGGTCAATAGCTTTCTCTAGGATCCAGTCTGAGTACGGTACCCAGCTTCCTCCCTCTTCACTTGCGTGCAGGGATTTCTCCATCTCCTGCTTCCATTCTGGTTGCTTGGTCCCCCGTCTCAGGGTCACCTTTCTTGATTCCTTTCTCCACTCACTTTTCTTTCCAACGTTCATCGACCAGCGAGGCTTGTGGTCCTGTGTCTCCACCACTTCTTCTCCCGAGGAATCTGACCTCTCAGATCCCAACATCTGGCAATGTTCCAACTGGGTCAGCGGCTCTCTTTCCAGGGAGTTTCCCCCCTCTCTTTCTCCATTGTCTGACATGGTAAATTTTTTGCAAAATCCCCCGGCAAGGGTCTCCCTTCCAGGTGGATTAATTTTGCAAGTCCTGTCTAATGTAAGGACCCACCCCACTTTGCATCTTAAGAAGACAGAACTCTTGGAATAATTCTTCCAACAGGAATCCTTTATTAAGAGAAAATGGTTGCAGGCATGCTAGACAGGACTTGGGGTTCAAGCTCTCCCATTCAAGGTTTTAAGGGGTTCCTCAGTAGTCCCACCCAATCAACCCCCCTTCCAGTGATAGTTTCAAGTATCACAATTCCACCCCCTTTCTTCTTTCTTCCGTCTGGATGGAGACTTCAGATAACTACATGAAAGGCAAATACCCTTCTTTGTTACAATAAACACACATTCAGCATTCAGCTCTTTGAAGTGTACTGAAGGAAGTGAGGGCCATAAAGCCCCTTTGTTCTCCCCTTCTCTCCCTCTGATGGCAGAATCCAGAGAAGGCAGAATTGGGAGTTTCTATATTTGATAATTAAAGATGAAATATAATTGGATTCTGACAATAACGTTTATTAGGTTCTGAATGATTCACTGCAGGCACAGTAAATGCAAACTTTTCCTGATCAGGAGGGCATAGAAGAATGGAGAAAAAACAATCCTTTTAAGTCAATTACCATTACTTCATGATCTTGAGGAATCAAATTAGGGTTAGGCGTTCCACAATGCAAAGGGCCCATAGGTTGAATACAGGCATTAACAGCTCTAAGATCGTGAAGGAAGCGCCATCTACCACTTTTTTATGACAAAAACAGGGCTGTTCCAATTTAATCAAAAACCATTCAGATGGAAACAAATTTCCAGTAAATAGGTGAAACATTTACAAATCTAAGCAAAACAATTCAGAGTCAGTTCTTTTGATTGATGGATATATAGTTCTAACTAAATAATTTAAACTCAACAATTCCCCCCCCCCCAAAAAAAATATTGTCCAACAATTACTGTCTCCTTTGTCAAGTAAAAAATTGCAAGCTGAAACTGCAAGAGTGGGCATCAAATTTCACATCCACTCCACCCTTCTCAAATCAGAATTCTAAGCAGAGAAAAAAAAAATAAAACTAACAGCCTCCCCTCTTCTTTCTTTCTATCTTTTTCGCTCTTAAAGCAACACAGCCAGCAGAGAAACGAAAGAGTAGAAAAAAAAGAAAGTTTACAAAAATCTCACCACTAAAAATTAGTTTTCTCTCCTTTGTATGCATTTTCCATAAATTCTCTCACACATCCTCCATGGGACTCTTCTCATGCAAACACTTACTATTGCTTTTCAATTTACTTTTACAACAATGAAATCTGCAGTTTACTATTTCTTTCACAGCCTGGGAGGGAATGGGTGGGGGGGTGGGGTTTGAGGGCTAACACACACATTTAGGTATCAACAAATTAACTCATTCACTTCCATTCTAACTACTTGCACAAACAATTCCACATACAAATATTTCATTTCATACTTTCTCCAGGCAAACCATTTATTTTTAAATAAGGCCTTTTTGTGTGTTGTTAACAGAGAGGGTTTTGACCCTCTTCCAAGTCTTGGAAATAACACAGAACATAGACAAACATATATACACAAATACTATTAAAACAACATTTATTTAGACATATGGCTTGTCCTGCAAAAAGCGAGAAAAACCAAACGTGGTTTTTATAGGGACCTTTAACCATCTCCTATTTTTCTCACCATTCCAAGCCCAAGCATAATGTGCTGGGTGCCCCCCCACATACACACAAACAAAACACACTACACATAAACACAAAGCACCACCAGATATCGTCTGACAGGATTAAACTTAACAGCCACTTGAAGTTTCAAAACATTCCAATTGTTCAAATCACATTGCAAAGGGGTACATTTTAATTTAATTTGTTTCTTTAAATTACTCTGACAACCCCCATATTATTATTTTTCTACTTCAAGATTGTTCTTCTAATATTTTTCTTATGGGGGTGTATGATGGCTGGGAAGAAGCAAAAGAATTAGCCTTTCAGAAGGAGCTGGAGATCCAATTAAAGATGCTTCAGGAGGGATATGTTTTACTTGGTTGTAATCAGGAAGGCGGATGGTAGTTAATTGCTGCCTTTCTGAAGCATCTGAGCCATATTTTTCCACTGCTTGATGACACTGATACCTTTGATGTAATATCTGTACTGGAGCCCAAGGTTCAAGATGTATGCCCTATCTTTTCCCAATCTCGTAGCCTAAGCGCCCAGCACTCAGGATTTCAAGGTCAATGTTTCCCTACTTCCCCTACCAGCTTCCTTATGTCTGCCTCAGGCTCTGTTACACCTGATTTATGTAGCAGGAATCTGAGTTCCTGTGCATGTTTCTGCTGGTGCTGAGATAACTTGCGACCCATACTCACCACTGAGGGATTCCGGAGGACGAAAGTGCCCTTTAGGGGTCTGTTCCAGACGATGGTAAGTATGTTGGCTGTCTCTCTTCCCCGGGGGGTCCCAAATGTCCCATCTGTCCCTGTTCAGGTGCCAGCTGTTGGAATCAGTGACCAGTCATTTCAGGGTGCAAATATGGCTGACTGCCTTTGCAGTGTTTATTGCCTTTTATACAGTTTTCCAAATAGCATAAAGTAAGATGGCATCAGCATAGCAACAACAGTTCTATTGATGAAACCCCTTGCCAATCCTTAAGAATATAGCAGCTAGGAGGCCCCAGCCAGGGAGCAGTTTTTCCCCACATCCTGTTGACGTAACCTAGCTGATATCATGTGAACCAGGTGATATCATGTACCAGCCTGGGGTATTTCCCACATTGCCATGGTGATGTGAACGGATGAGATCATGTAGAGAGAAGAGGCATACAGGCTTTGGAGGGGCAGTTTGCTGCTCACGACCTCTACCTGGTCCCTATCTCTACACTTGTTTGCTACCCTGGCGAATTCCCAGCTCCTGAGATTCTTCTCCCAGTTCCCATCTCCAGGGGTGGAAAGGGTAGAGGCCCATGGCCCAGAGAGCTCCTGTATGCGTTCCCTCCTCTCCTTCTGATACAGGCAGTTATCCGGAAGATACTGCAGGAAAGGACAGAGGTGATACTTGTTGCTCCCCATTGGCCAAGACAGCCGTGTTATGCCGACCTTGTTGGTCTCTCGACCTCTTCTCCATGGCGGATACCCCAAGATCGAATCTCCCTCAGCCAGGGAGTTCTACATCACCCAGAGCTTCAGTGGCTCCAGTTAATCGCCTGGCATATGAAAAGAGACTCCTAACAAAAGAGACCTACTCATCAGATGTGATTACCATGATTCAGGCTTCAAGAAGGCCTACAACTAATAGAATCTATGATTCCACATGGATGAATTTCTGTAACTGGTGTGGGAGACAACAATTAGATCCAGCTATAATTTATATTCCAAGAATTTTGGATTATTTACTGGAGGGACTTAAGAAGGGTTTAGCACCCAACACAATCCACAGACAAGTTGCTGCCCTGTCCACAGTGCCCACATATGGCAACTCAGAGCCCTTGGCTCAACACCCCATGGTACGTTCCTTTGTCAGGGGAGCAATCAACAGCAAACCACCCATGGTTCACAGATATCCCTCTTGGGACCTGTCCAAGGTCTTACAGGCTCTCAGTTCATCTCCATTTGAGCCCATAAGAACCTCCACTCTACGGTTCTTGACATTCAAGGTCACCTTCCTAGTAGCTGTCATATCGGCTAGGCACATCTCGGAATTGGCAGCACTCTCAATTAGAGATGACTTGTATATTTTTCATAACGACAGGGTGGTCCTACACTTAGACCCTTCCTTCGTTCCCAAAATCAACTCATTGTTTCACAGGGCGCAGGAGCTTGTGCTGCCAGATTTTTGTCCTGAGCCGTCCCACAATTTGGAACGTAAATGGCACACCTTGGATGTTCGTAGAGCCTTGCGTTGCTATATTAAGTGAACTACCTCTTTTTGCAAATTTGAAGCTCCATTCATTTCATTCCACCCTTCTTCAATGGGTCAGAAGGTGGCTGCCTCTACTATCAGCAGATGGATTAGGGCTTGCATAGCACAGGCGTATAGACGCACTCCTTGCCAGTTCCAAGATGAATCACTGCACACTCCACTCACAATACAGCAACTTCAATGGTGTGAGTGACACAGGCATCAATCAAAGAGATATGCAAGGCAGTGACTTGGTCATCTCCTTCCCCATTTGTGAGGCATTATAACTTAGATAAGTTCACCTCAGCAGATGCTTCATTTAGCAGGAGAGTTCTTCAAAGGGTAGTAACAGATAGTGGGACACAGGCCCAGACTTCTTCCCGCCCATAGGGACAGTGAGGCTTTGGTATGTCCCATCTGTGGATTCTCCATTCATCATGCTGGAGAAGGGGCGTTGTCTTACCTGAATGCCTTTTCTCAGCATGATGCTGGAGAATCCACTCCCCCCCTAAGGTCCATCCAGTCCTGTGTCAGGGGAATTTGAACCATCACCTCAAAAAATCATCAACTGCTGCGCCTTCATTGTGACTGGGGATTCCTAGCCTGAGGAAGAGAGGAATGGCAAAGGTTGATTGACTTAGTCTCTAGGGCAGAAAGGCAAGATCAATCCATCTGTGGATTCTCCATCGTCATGCTAAGAAAAGGCGTTCAGGTAAGACAACGCCCCATCTAGCGCAGACCTTATTAACCTGAGTGACACCCAAGCCAGTATGGCATTCTGAAATTTACATCTCACTATATTTTTTATGGGAGAGGCACTCTTTGTCTGACTCTTTTGATGAGACCTGTCCTGTATGGTTGAACCTCTGGCATAGCTCTCATCTTCCTTAGAGTACACAAGCCCCACAACCACATCAAGGTAGTGCCTCACTGGGAGTATTATTATTTTATTAAAGCCCTGCTTCCAAAGTTGGATCACATTTTTTCCCCAAAAAATATTTACATGTACAGTATATGTACATATATATTATTTCTGAGTAGACAATGAGAAGTAATAATGTTGCATAAGTAAGAATGGAAGGAGAAAGGTTTGCAAGATTTTTAAATAAGCGGTGTGGTAACAGAGAAAATATAAAGCTACCTTGAATTGGAAGACCTAATAAAGGTTAACTTGGTGATCTATTTAAATAAATAAATAAATTTAAGAATATTTAATGCAGTAATGAATAAAGATTTGTATTAACTTCTTGATTTAGAAAACAAGACAGTGTTAATTTACCTAAATAAGGAGACCAACAATTATAAAGTAATTAACAGGATTGATACCTCCATCTCGCTCAATAAAACTTACATGGAGAGAGACTATAGTCAGAGATAAAGAAATAACCTAACAGTTGGAAGCTATAAATGTTGTAAACAATTTTTATTATATTGGTAAATAAATACAGTTCTGCAGGTTTTATATTCAATATTTAAGATGTTAATTCTGAGCTACTTTGAAATTATTTTGATGTTAAATTGATAGCAATATGTTGAACTAATGGGAGGCTGAGTTTTAAGGACGTGATCTTTGTTCTGGTTTGCCTAGGAATGTGGATAAAAAAGACATTGATAAATATCCTCTCTAGTTTACAATATAAAGCCATACAAAAAGCAAATAAGAATTGGGGTGGAGGGTAGTAGTGGACAATCTCTGGCATAAAGATGGTCAGTAGTGGAAATGAATAAGAGATTTAAAATAATAAAACTACAAATTTAGAAAACAAACAGAAAAATTTACAACTTTTCACATTAAGATAGGAAGAGAGATTTCAGAGAAGAGAAGAATAGAATAGAATTAGAATAGAATAGAATAGAATAGAGCTAAAAGGGACCTTGGAGGTCTTCTAGTCCAGGGCTTTCCAACCGGTGGTACACATACCACTGGTGGTACACGACCACCAGTCTGTTGGTACGTGGTGTCGCCTTCCTCCCCCCGCTCCACTCCTTCCCAGCTCACTTGTTTGTGGAAAACATGCTGCTTGGCGGCAGCTTGCATAAACGCTACTGAATGTGCCCTGCAGGAGGTGTGTGAAGAGCACAAGTGCAGCGCAAGGCCCCGCCCTCCCCAGGGACTCATTGTGCAGCAACTGGATTGACTTCTTCTCGTGCACGCAGGTCAGCGGGATCTGTATCGTCCTTCCCCTCTCTCTTCTTACTTCACAACAAGCTAGCCTGATAGGAGAAGCATGAGCAAGTGAGCTGGACAGGAGCCCAGGATCGGGGTGCGCAGCTACAGCTGATCTGCGCTTCTGCAGAGCAGCCCAGAAGTGCAGATCATCTGTAGCTGCTCTCCTGGGCTTCTGCCCAGCTCACTTGCTCGCGCTTTGCTGGAAAACATGCTGCTTGCTAATTTAGCAGAAGCGCGAATCAGCTGTAGCCCGGCGCTGATCCTGACACGTCTGCTAACTTAGCAAGCGGCATGTTTTCCGGCGAAGCATGAGCAAGTAAGCTGGGCAGAGCTCTCCTCTGCCTCTGCCTGTGCACAGGCAGGTTTGGCATGTCACCATGGCCACCGGCAGCACAGCCACCAGCCACGCTGGCAGCCTGTCCCCCTCCCCTTGTCCATTCCTGGGCACGGAGGGGGGGGGAGGAAGGAAGCCAGGGGTAGACAACCTTGGCTCTATTATGACTTGTGGACTTCAACTCCCAGAATTCCTGAGCCAGCCATGCTGAGGGGAAAGGGAGAGGTTTCCAAGCTGAGCCATGGTAGCTCAGGAATTCTGGGAGTTGAAGTCCACGAGTCATAAAAGAGCCAAGGTTGCCTACCCCTGGGCTAGCCAAATCCAAGTCCTATAACTGTTCTTCGTATGTTTTAGTCTCCAGCCTTTGATCATCTTAGTTGCTTTTCTCTGAATCTTTTCCAAACTCTCAACATCTTTTTTGTGATATGGTGACCAAAATTGGCTGCAGCATTCCAGATGTGGTCTTACTGGGATTTTATAAAGCAGTAATAATACTTCGCATGATCTTGATTCTATGCCTCTGTTTATGCAACCCAGGATTGTATTAGGTTTTTTGGTTGCTGCTGCACACTGCCGCCTTATAGTCAAGTGATCATCCATTAGGATTCCAAGATCCCTCTCACAGTTACTGTTTTTAAGCGAGGACTCGCCCAATCTGTATTTGTACGTTTGTTTTTTCCTGCCTAAATGTAAAACTTTGCTTTTCTCCATATTGAAACTCACTTTGTTGAATAGGGCCAATTGTTCAAGTTTGTCAAGATCTTTTTGGATCTTGAGTTTGTCTTCTGGGGTATTGGATACCTCTGTCAGTTTGATGTCATCTGCAAATTTAATGAGTTCCCCTTCAATTCCCTCATCTAAGTCATTGATGAAGATATTGAAGAGTACTCAGTCTAAGACAGAACCTTGTGGTACCCCACTGCTTACTTCTCTCCATGTGGATGTAGTGCCATTGAAGACTACTCGTTGAGTACGGGTTGTTAGCCAGCTACAGATCCATCTAGTGGTGATATTGTCTATTCCACCTTTTCCTAGCTTACCAAGGAGTAGGTTGCGGTCTACCTTGGCAAATGCCTTACTGAAATCTAAGTATACTACATCCACTGGGTTTCGCTGGTCTACTAGTTTAGTCACTTTATCGAAGAATGAGATAAGATTGGTTTGGCATGATTTGTTTTTAACAAACCCATGCTGGCTACAGTACAGAGGTTCTAACATCTGCCACTTCCTTCAGAAGTCTGGGATATAGCCTGTCGGGTCCCGGTGATTTGTATTCGTCAAGGTTGGATAGGTGTTTCCTCACCATTTTCTTGCTTATATTAATTTTTATTTTTAGTATGTCTTTTGCAGTGATTTTTTTTTTATGTGTTGGGCTATAGTTTCTTTTTGTGGGAAGACTGATACAAAGTATGAGTTAAGCAGCTCTGCTTTCTTCCTGTTGCCTGTTATTTCCTTGCCATTTTCTCTCTTTAGTGGGTTTACAGTTTCCTTGATTTTTTTCTTGTTGTTAATATGTTGGAAGAAACATTTTTTATTGTCCTTGATTTTTGTTGCAGGTCTTTGTTCATTCTGAGCCTTTGCTTTCCTGACTTCATTTTTGCATGTTCTGGCTGTCTGCTGATAATTGGCTTTAGTTATGTGCCCCTCTTTCTATTTTTTGTATTTGTTCTTTTTGTCTTGTAGTTTGTTAGAGAAATCTTTGTACAGCCATGCTGGTTTCTTCCTGGATTTCTTGTTTTTCTTTCTCAGTGGTATTGCGCTGATATGGGCTTTTGTGATCACATTTTTCAGGGTTTCCTATGCTTCCTGGGTTGTTTTCCCCTTTAGGATTTTCAGAGACTACAGAGACACTGCAGCTGTGATTCAAGAATTGCTTCTGCTCACAAAATGTTGCCTGCTTCCAGGACAGCACAAGGTAGCTTCTGTACAGAAAGGCCACAAGGTGGATCTTCTGGTTTTCTTTCCTAAAGATGATCTTTGGAAAAGATAAGTTGAGCAAGGTATGACCAAGAGAGGAGGCCCAAAATGTAGAATTCAGTGGGATGGGAAGCTATGCAATAGTTGCTGCCTAGTGGTGGGGAAGTTCCAGGACAGGCCATATATGATCTGGAGAGGTGCTGCTATGTGGATCTATGCCTACTCCACATCTTTCAGGACTTTTCTCTACTCTCTGAGGCACCCTGTGCTCCATTTAATGACCACTGTAATCAGTTATTGACTACAACAGGGAAATTGTGGACATTATGTAAGGCCATTACATGGGCACTTCACTTAACCACCACGACTTACAATCATAATTCAGTTATGGTTGTAAATGGAGGACTACGTATACTAATAAGAGAAGACGATATTGTTAGATACTCCTAAAATGGGCCATGTATTAGTAAAGAAAAAACTTTATAAATGTGATCAAAACAATGTATTGTAAACAAACAGCCAAAATAATTGTAAATGGAAATTTTACAGAAAACTTTAACATTAAAGTCAAATTTATGCAACAAGACAGGGATGCCCACTATCTCCATTACTATTTATACTAACACTGAAAGTACTGAATAGAAACATTAGACAAGATATAGAAATTAAAGGACTGGAGATAAAAGATGAAAAAATATAAACTACAAGCATTTGCAGAAAAAGAAGTAAGTATCAAGATCATGGATTTAACTGAATGCAGGCTGCCAGAAAATAAACTTGTGGCAGAATGAGAATTTCTAGGATTTTTAAAAAACTTTCTCCAATAAGCTAGGATAATTATATTAAACAAAGAAACTAAAATTGAAATGTTCAACATAAAACTATATCTGATTTTTATATTTATTTAGCTGAATTTTCAATAGAAAAAACCCGACCCCATTGAAGATTGCATAAATTTGAATAGAGAAGTCAGATAAAGGTGTAAGTAATAATCAGGAGTTTAGTAAAAGATATAAAAGAAAACCCTCAAGAACATTATGTAGTTTAAGTGGAAAAATCTGTAACAATCCTGATTAAAGAAGACCACCATGTTAATGAAATGTATTTATACTATGCTCTTTAGACCTTAGGTAAGTGCTTTTTACTGGGCATTTGAATTACATTCATGCCTATTATTATCTGCCTGAATTGCCATAACTATTCCTGCTTCTAAAGTACTATGTTTGTGTGCATTATCAACCTTGAAAAACAGAATAGTTTGTTTCCAATTCACCTTAACTCTTAAATGACTATCTTGAAAAGAAACATTGCAATAACCCAGTCTGGAACAACTGGTGACTAAAAATGCTCAATTAACTCAGCAAGTTGCTTTTCTCAATTGAATCAGTGTAGACTTAGGCAGTAGCAGGAGTGGCCATTTGCCTCCATCATAAATGCCCTATTGTTTGCTGAAAAGTTTGGTGGAACTTTATCTCAATTCAGTGGAGATTCTCAGTCAGATAGGTAGGTCGTGGTTGTCCTAAACATGCTTTTTCAAAAGGCAACTGGACTTTGTTTTCTTTGAAGACATTTCGCTTTTCATCCAAGAAGCTTCTTCAATTTTCTCACTTCCCTATCTTCTGGGCTCAGTGTAATTTATATGACTCTGAAGACTACCCATCAGGTGGACTTAAAGTTGGATTTGTCATGAATGGAATGGAACAGCTGCTAAATGGGCTATACCAGGGGTCAGCAACCTTAAACACTCAAAGAGCTACTTGGACCTGTTTCTTACAGAAAAGAAAACACTGGGAGCCACAAAACCCTTTTGACATCTAAAATGAAGATAACACTGCATATATCGCTTTTTACCTTAATGCTATGTATATAAAAACTATAGTGTGTTACATTTATGAAATCAATGAACTGCTCTCCCTCCCTCTCCCTCCTTCCCTCTCTCCCTCCCCTTCCTCTGTCCCCCTCCCACCAGTCTCTGCTGCAGTTCACATGTTCTCTCTCTCTTTCCCTCTCTCCCTCCCCCACTGCCTGCCAGCGCCGCTTGCCCTGGGCCCAGATGCACCTCTGGGTGGCCCGCTGCCCTGGACAACTCTCACTGACCTGGCACACCCTTCTTGGCCAGCGGGCCCTTCTTCTTGGCTTTCATCTGTTCGCCTGGGCTCGACCCAGCCAGGGTGCCAGATTGCTCCCTGTGGCTTTCTGCCTTTTCTCCAGCAGGATGACTGTAGAATCCACTGGATGGGTAGTTACAGCCTTCCTGCTCAGCAGACTAGGTCAGAACTTTGGCCACGTCTGCTCTTTGGGCGTGTCTCCCCAGTTTTGACTTAGTCTTGAGCTCAGCAACACATAATTTGTTTAGGCTCCGTAGATAGATTAGGTTACATAGAGAGTTTTACTGTAATTTGGTCTTCAATTAGGAATTATTTGTATTTACTTCAATTGGTAACTTTACAAATTGATCGACAAAATTTTGCTTACATTAGCAAATTGGAAAGGTAGCCGGTGCCTGGCCCTCTGGCTTCAAGCCTCGGGTCTCCTTGCTGGCTCAAACCGCTTGCCTTGCAAGGGTTTTTCTTCGAATTGCTCAGTCCCTGGCTTCAAGCTTCTGCTCATTTGCAGATTCAGACCGTTTCCTTTGTCGGGCGATCTTTGGATCGCGACCGACAACAACAGCGGCCGGTGGCTGCACAGCTGAGGTGCAGAGAGTTTTCTCGGCGGCCGGACCTCCTCGGAGGATTCCGTGCAGGCGGCATCATTCCAGCTTCGGAGGAGCGATGCGGAAACAGCAAGTGATTTATGGGGTCCCCTTTGTTTCTGCCTATTCAGGCTTCACTCGATTACCGTTTTCACTCCATTCTCCTTCCCAGAGCTATTGCTCCTGGGGGAGACTCTAAAGGGAGACACAGCCATCATTTTGGAAGCATGTTTCACTGGCAGTCGCCATTTTGAGGGCGTGACAAACAACGGGCACCATTTTGGGTGTGGATTTGTAGACGGCCACCATTTTGGGTGGGTCTAACTGCATGAAGATTCCCGATTCTTCCATTAAGTGAGGGGGTATTGATCTTCCTTGCAGGATGGATACCTGACACACCCCTGGGGTCTGACTCGTCAGCCCCTAATTGGGGGGGGGAAGCTCAGTCTATCAGCATATCCTGAGCTTGCTCACTGCTGTTATCATTATCTGTGTGCTTCAGTGCACTATCACAACTGATTCTTCTGGTGAAGGAGCGAAAGGAAACTCTTTTTCCAACTGTTCTAGTAGAGCGTGGCATTTGTCACCGGCCTGACAGGAGTTTCAGTAAATCGCCTGACCATCCGGCCATTGCAGTTGCACAGAGCGAGGATTGAGTTCTTTCCATCTCTGTCAATTGATCTGCGTACTGGGTCTCCCCCCCCACCTCCAGGTATTTCCTACTCGGTATATCTGGTTCGCAATGGCAGACAGCGCCTCGCCTTCAGCTTCACAGAGCTCCAGCATGCCCCCCCCACAACGAAAATGCAGATCCACTGAATCAGAGACGGGGGGCGGGGGGGAGAAAAAAGCCAAAACAAAGCATATTTCTCAGAAGGAGCTCTCTAAAACAGCTGAGCGAGAGGCCTCGAGGAGACATTTGGCATTGGAAAAACAATTCTCTAAGGTCCAAAGACTCAGGTCCAATGAAGCTGAAGTGGTTTCCCCCGCTCCATTGGATGTCCCTATTCCTGAGCCTACATTCGTTCCTTCTCAGGAAATTCTAAGATCTTGGTCTCCCCAGGGGGAAACTGAACAGATTGGTTCCCCTCGCTCCTCCTCCTCCTCATCACCAGATCAGGTCCCTGAGGTAACTTTCAATCCAGCTATGGCTGGCTCTAGTGGCAGATCTCAGGAGGATATATGGCCTGCTCATTTCCAGTCTTTCATGCAAAATGCATTCACACAGTTCATGGTCTCCAAGGACAACTGACTCTTCAACCTCCACCCCAACCAGGGATGGCCACGGTTCCCACCACAGGTATTTCCGAGACTCTTCCCAGCTGGGAGAGGCAGAGTCGGTTGATCTAGAGATAACTGACACACCCGTGTCGGAGGATGAGGAGGCGGCTCCTGAGCAGGCTTCAACTTCAGATCTTTTTGACCCTTCTCTCTTCAGGTATCTCTTGATCAAGACAATTACTACTGTTAATCTTACTTCAGTGCAAGAGGAGAAGCCTTCTACCAGTCAGGAGGCTAACCCTCTGTTTGCTGAGAAGGTAGTGGAAGACAAGTAAATTCCTTGTCTGCAGGTTTTCCGTACCTCTGTGGAAAAACAATGGATTTCGCTTGCAGCTCCGCCTGCTCCTAACAGTGTAGAAAAGAAACTGTTTAACCTATCTCCTTCATTTGCCTCACTCTTGGAGGTGCCAACCATTGATAATCCTTTGATCTCCTTGTTTTCCACATCTGCTATTCCAGGGGAAATGGCAGAGGCCCTGAAGGCGGAGGACAAGAAATATGAACTCTCTCTCCATCGGGCATACCTGGCTTCGGCCTGGGCGATCAAGGCCACAACTTCTTCCTCCTTTATCGCCAGGGCATCGATCATGTGGCTTCGCAAGCTACATGTAAGGACCCACCCCACTTGGCATCTTAAGAAGACAGAACTCTTGGAATAATTCTTCCAACAGGGATCCTTTATTAAGAGAAAATGGTTGCAGGCGTTCTAGACAGGACTTGGGGTTCAAGCTCTCCCATTCGAGGTTTTAAGGGGTTCCCCAGTAGTCCCACCCAATCACCCCCCCTCTTCCAGTGACAGTTTCAGGCATCACAATCCCACCCCTTTTTTCCTTCGTCTGGATGGAGACTTCAGATAAACTACATGAAAGGTAAATAGCCTCCTTTGTTATGATAAGACCTTTTGGTGCTAACCCCATTCAAACTCTTTGAAGTTGCAATACACACATTCAGTTCCTTAGGAGTATACTGAAGGGAGTGAGGGCCATAAAGCCCCTTTGTTCTCCCCCTTCTCTCCCTCTTATGGCAGAATCCAGAGAAGGCAGAATTGGGGTTTTCTATATTTGATAACTAAAGATGAAATATAATTGGATTCTGACATCCGGCCCCCTCAAAAATAAGAGAGATCCACCTGGAAGAAACAAAACAGGTATAAAAGTTAGTCAGGCTTGTTAGGATACTCTGTGTGAAACTTCTTCAATAGCTTCGGGGCTCTGACATGACGTTTATGGACCCACTCGTTTTGTGAGGGAGGGAGGTGTTTCCAGGCAACTAGGTACTGAGTTGCTCCATGATATCTCCTAGAGTCAAGGATTTCCTTTATTTCAAAGTGTTGTTCGCCCTCCACCATGATTGGAGGTGGTGGGGGGGGGGATTTTTGGCCGTAGAGGTGACTGATGCTCTCTTTTCAGCAAGCTGCAATGAAAAATTGGGTGTATTTGCCTGAGATTTTTGGGTAATTCTAATTCTACTGTTACTGGATTTATGATTCTTTTAATTGGAAAAGGTCCTATATATTTTGGTCCCAGTTTTTTACACGGCTGTAGGGACTTTCGGTATTTTGTAGATAAGTACACCATTTCTCCTATAAAGAATGGTGTAGGATCAACCCTTTTTTATCGGCTTGTGCTTTGTATGCCTGCCTAGCTTCATCTAGTGCTTTTCTAACTATTGGCCAGGTGTTTTGTAGTTTTTCCATCCATTCTTTCAGTGAAGGGATCGTTGGTTCGTTTGGGGTTAACTCTGGCATGGGGTTGAAACTTTGACGGTGGCTATTTGAAAAGGAGTGTAACCTGTGCTGGAGTGGACTGCATTATTGTAGGCAACTTCTGCAAAAGGGAGTAAGTCCGCCCACTCGGTCTGCTGGAAACTAAGAAAACATCTTAAATATTGCTTAAGTACGGAGTTCATTTTTTCAGCCCCCCCATTTCCTTGTGGGTGGTGGCTAGATGTCAGTCCCTGAGTGGTTCCTAAGAGGGATAAAAATTCCTTCCAAAATGCAGACGTAAATTGCACCCCCCTGTCAGAGATGATGCATTGGGGTGCCCCATGCAATCTGTAAATGTGCTAGATGAAAAGTTTTGCTAAGGTTTTTGCAGTGGGAATCTTTTGGCAAGGGATAAAGTGCACCTGTTTGGAAAACAAGTCCGTGACCGTCCAGACCACAGTATTCCCATTGCTTTCTGGCAGTTCCACTATAAAATCCATGGCTATTTCTCTCCAGGGGGCTGAGGGACTTGCCACTGTTTGCAATAGTCCTGGCAATTTCCCTTGCAACCTCTTTGCCGTGGCACATTTTGGACAACTGGCTATATAACTTTCAATGTCCTTTTTCATGGATGGCCACCAAAATTGCCGTTTAATTAAATGTAAAGTTTTTACAAATCCAAAATGCCCTGCTGATTTTGTGTCATGGCAAAGCTGCATGAAAGTGACTCTTTGAGTTGTTGGTATATATAACTTTTTCCCTACCCAAGGCAACCCGTCTCTCATTGTGCACACATTTTTGTTTTTCTGGAACCATTCATCTGTTTCCAAACTTTTTCTGAATTCAATTCCAGTTTGGCTGTCCAGTTGTGGTTTTAATTTGGCTTGGGTTCTTGTGGTTACTGGTGCTGCCAGTTGTGACTCTGCCATTATTGGTCTAGAGTCTGTGGTTCGTGCGCTGTTATATTGGGGCATGCGAGATAGTGCATCTGCCAGGAAGTTCTTTCTTCCTGGTAAATGTTTGAGCTTAAATTGGAACTGGTGAAAATGCTGGGACCAGCGGGCTTGTTTGGGATTGAGTTTCCTGGACGTTTTCAGGGCTTCCAAATTTTTGTGATCAGTCCACACCTGGACGGGGATTTTGTTGCCTTCCAGGAACTGTCGCCACGTGAGTAATGCCCAACGTATCCCATAAGCCTCCTTCTCCCATACGGGCCAGCGCTGTTCTGTTTCCGTGAGTTTCTTGGATGTATATGCACAGGGTTGCAATACTCCGTCATTGTTTTCTTGTAATAGAACAGCCCCCACTGCCACATCACTCGCATCTGCCTGTATTACGAAGGGCTTGTCCATGTCTGGGTGCCTTAGTACTGGTTCAGCAGAAAAAAGTCTCTTTAGTCTCTCAAACGCTGCTTGGCACTCCATTGTCCATGTTAGTGGCTGGCTAGGTTTTACTGAGGATGCTCCCTTCGTTTTTAGTAAGTTAGGGAGGGGCAAGGCTATCTGGGCAAATGAGGGGATGAATTGGCGGTAAAAGTTTGCAAAGCCCAGGAAACTTTGTAGTTGCTTTCCTGTGCGTGGTGGTGCCCAATCTAATACTGCTTTGACCTTCTCTGGGTCCATTTCAATGCCCGGGGGGGATATGCGATAACCTAGGTAGTCTATCCTTTCCTGGTGGAATTCGCATTTTGAGAGTTTGGCATATAGGTGGGCGGCTCACAGCTTCTTTAAAACCGCTCTGAGAAGGTGGACATGTTCCTCTTTTGTTTCGGTGAAGATGAGAATGTCATCCAAGTAAACCAAGACCCCCTTAAACAGGTGCTCCCTTAGAACGTCATTATTAATTGCATAAAGACTGCAGGGCCCCCTTGTAATCCAAATGGCAAGACTTTGAATTGATAGCACCCCATGGGGCAGTTAAATGCGGTCTTCCATTCGTCCCCTTCCTTAATTCTCACACGATAGTAAGTTTCCCTTAGGTCTAGTTTAGAAAAAATTTTCCCTTTCAATAGGTGTGACAGCATGTCTTTCATGAGGGGTAGAGGGTATAGGTTGCTTTCACTGATTGTATTTAGGGCTCTATAATCCATGCATAAGCGTAAAGAGCCGTCCTTCTTCTCTCTAAAGAGGACCGGGCCAGCCACTTTAGGTTTGGCTGGCTCAATGAACCCTCTCTCTAGGTTTTTTTTAATGAATCTTTCCATTTCCTCCTTCTCCTTTGGGCTCATGGAGTATAATCTGGGCTTCGGGAGTTTTGCTCCAGGCTTGAATTCAATGGCACAGTCTGTGGGTCGGTGGGGGGGAAGCTCATTCGCCCTCTCCTCACTGAAAACTTCAGCAAGGTCTCTGGTATTTCTGTTAGTCCCTTTTCCTCTCCCATGGATGCTTTTTCTATTCTTGATTACGGTAGCCCCCCCCCCCCGGGATTTTAAGTCCACAGGGCCTGCCTTCGGGAATTTGATTTCTGTCGTCCTCCAATTTACCCAGGGGTTCCATTTTTTTAACCATTCCATCCCTAGGATCATTGGGCATTCCATGCCTGGGGTCACCACAAACGTTATGTCCTCCTCATGTTTGCCCAGGGAGAGGTGTATTGGTAGAGTGGCTAGGGTAGCTGGCACTCCCCCTGCTATGGATCCATCTAACTGGCCAAATGAGATTGGTTGTTCCAGTCTCCTTGATGGGATGCCCAGATTCCCCACGAGTGTTGGGCTAATGAGGCAGCGGGTGCAGCCAGAGTCTATTAAGGCTTTCACCTTCACAGCTTCGGGCATGGAGGGGATTAATATAGTCACTGTCTTGAGGATGGGTGTGATGTGTCCACTTACCAGGGGTTCACCCTCTGAGCTGTCATCTGAGGTATCCACCGGCCCTGTGGTGTAGGCTGGAGTTCTTTCCCCTTGGTGAGCAGAAGTGGGGGGTTCTGCAATTTCCATCATTCTCATGGCCGTTTCTTTTGGCTTAGCTGAAGACTTTCCGGATTTGTTGATTGGGGATCTGTCTGGGTTGTGCTGGGGGGCTTTGGAGCGGCATTCTACAGCTCGATGCCCTTCTTTTCCGCACTTGAAACACCCCAGTTGCTTCTTGGCTGTAGACGATGATTTCACCGGTTCATGTGTTTGCTCAGGCGGGGGGCGGCTCCATTGTTTTCCTCGGCGGTGTCTCTTCCACTAAGTATTCTGCTTCCTCTGCCAAGATGTACCATTCTTCAAGTTGGTGTGGGTCCCCTCGGGGCAGGCAAGCATCATATAGAACATAATTTAGTCCGTCTTTGAAATGGCTAAGGAAGATGTCTTCTGGCCAATTCAGTTTGCTGGCAATGGCCCGGAATTCTTGTGTACATTCAGCCACCGGGCGTTTGCCTTGCTTCATCATTTTTATCCTTTCACGGGCTTTGCGATCAGCCAGGGGGTCTTCAAATCGTCTTCTCAAAGAGGACATGAAACGGTTGAAATTACTGAGTTCTGGGGCATTGGAGTCATGCAAGTTCACCACCCAATCTGCAGCCGGTCCATCCAGGGCAGATTGCACAATCCGGATGCAGGCTTTGTCACTGGGAATGTCCTGCCCGTATTCCTCCATGTAGCTGAGGACTTGGGTTAGAAAAAACCCCAAGCGTGTTGGCTCCCCTTTGAATTTCACCTCTAACGGTGGACGTCTTGGAATGGATCGGTACCTCCATTGTTGGTGGTAGTGTCTTCCGTCCAGATTGCCATCTGTGGTCCGGTAGGGGGTGGGGACTACTGGATCAGTAGATGTCCCCAGGGTTGCCAGTTCCACGTCCCCCTCGGTGTCTCTCCCTTTGCGGCTCCAGGAGCTGGGGCGGCCATAGGGCTCAGGATTCTCCTCTCCTAGGGAGCTGAGAGTTCTCTTCATCAGGTCAATAGCTTTTTCTAGGATCCAGTCTGAGTACGGTGCCCAGCTTTCTCCCTCTTCACTTGCGTGCAGGGATTTCTCCATCTCCTGCTTCCATTCTGGTTGCTTGGTCCCCCGTCTCAGGGTCACCTTTCTTGATTCCTTTCCCCACTCACTTTTCTTTCCAACGCCCATTGACCAGCGAGGCTTGTGGTCCCGTGTCTCCACCACTTCTTCTCCTGAGGAATCCGACCTCTCGGATCCCAACATCTGACAAGGTTCCAATTTGGTCAGCGGCTCTCTTTCCAGGGAGTTTTCCCCCTCTCTTGCTCCATTGTCTGACATGGTAAATTTTTGCAAAATCCCCCGGCAAGGGTCTCCCTTCCAGGTGGATTAATTTTGCAAGTCCTGTCTAATGTAAGGACCCACCCCACTTTGCATCTTAAGAAGACAGAACTCTTGGAATAATTCTTCCAACAGGAATCCTTTATTAAGAGAAAATGGTTGCAGGCGTTCTAGACAGGACTTGGGGTTCAAGCTCTCCCATTCAAGGTTTTAAGGGGTTCCCCAGTAGTCCCACCCAATCACCCCCCCTCTTCCAGTGACAGTTTCAGGCATCACAATCCCACCCCTTTTTTCCTTCCGTCTGGATGAAGACTTCAGATAAACTACATGAAAGGTAAATAGCCTCCTTTGTTATGATAAGACCTTTTGGTGCTAACCCCATTCAAACTCTTTGAAGTTGCAATAGACACATTCAGTTCCTTAGAAGTATACTGAAGGAAGTGAGTGCCATAAAGCCCCTTTGTTCTCCCCCTTCTCTCCCTCTTATGGCAGAATCCAGAGAAGGCAGAATTGGGGTTTTCTATATTTGATAACTAAAGATGAAATATAATTGGATTCTGATACTACAATCCAGTGTCCCACCAGATCAGGTTAGAACACATCAAACACTGGGCAAGCTAGTGGCCGTGTCAGAATATGTGGCTGATGCTTCCCTACGTTCCACTAAGTATTCTGCAAGATCCATTGCAGCTATTGTTGCCTCTCGATGATTTCTATGGCTGAAACATTGGAAAATGGATTTGAAGGCTAAGTGGCGCCTGTCCATGTCCAAATATAGCGGACACTGTTGTTTGGATCAATCGTAGATCCACACGTTATTGAGGGCAAGGACAAGCGCAAGATTTTAGTCCATCTTTCCAAGAAGTTAGACAGGAGGCCTCCATAGGAGTTCTGTAGGCAAAGTTTCCAACCCAGCAGCTCCTGGGAGTGGAAACAGCCCTTTCAATCAGGGCAATCCTGGGACTCGTCAAGAGGCTTGTGATCCTTCTCTTCCAGTCAGGATCGTCCCCAGGATCGCCAGAATACTGGAGCCAGAGGCGAATTCCAGTCCAAGCGTCCCTTCAGGGGATTTGGCAGCCGACTTTACAGACGGTCTAAGTGATGCCAGGGAGGGCTCTCCCATCGGGGGGCATCTGAAGAGGTTCAGCGACGTCTGGGAGCTGACCACCTCCGACGCTTGGGTAGTAGAAACCGTAAGTACGGCCTTACCTTAGAGTTATACTCTCCCCCACCAGACCGTTTCATAAGCTGTCCACTCTCAAGAAACAATACCAAAGCAAACTTGGTGGCCTTGGCTATCTCTCATCTAGTAGATATCAAAGCCATAGAACCGGTACCAAGGGATCAGGAAGGAAAGGGGTTTTACTCCATTCTGTTTGTGGTTCCCAAGGTCTCAGGAGGATGGAGGGCGATACTGGATTTAAAGGGTCTAAATTCTTTCTTGACCTACAGAAGGTTCAAGATGCAGTGCCTAAAATCCATCCTGGCCAGCATCAGGCAGGGGGATTTCCTCTCTTGGATAGATCTCACGGAGGCGTACCTACATATTCCAATACACCCGCAGCATCTTAAGTTCCTTAGGTTTTGCTACGCACACCGGCATTACCAATACAGGCCCCTTCCCTTCGATCTGTCCTCAACCCCAAGGGTTTTCACAAAGATATTAGCAGTGCTAGTGGCTCATCTCAGGTGCACGTACAATGTTATTTGGACAATATTCTTGTTCAGTCCAGTTCCTTCCAGGCAGCTCAGACATTCAGCCCACAATACACATTCTTCAGATTCACGGGTTCTCAATGAACTTCAAGAAGAGTCATATGACTCCACAAGGAGACTCCAATACCTGGGGACAATAATAGATTTGACACTTTGCAAGGTATACCTTTCCCAGGAGCATTGGACCAGCATCAGGAAGCTGGTACATCAGGTTTGAAAGGACAGGAGGGTGCCTCTGGCACAGCTGTCAAAGCTCCTGGGAAAGATGGTTTCTTGCATGGGTATCGTTCCGTGGGCCAGGATCCACTCCAGGCTCTTACAATGGTTCCTACTCCCTTACCAGAGGCAGAATCTCAGTTCCTCCAACAGGAGGGTCACAGTTCCACATCACACATTACTGTCTCTACTCTGGTGGACATTATCCGCGATGACCAAGGGAACTATCTTCAGGGAGCCCTTCCAGATCACCCTTACCACAGACGTGAGTCTGTTCGGTTGGGGGGCTCACCTGAAAACCCATCTGGCCCAGGGGCAGTGGTCACGGTTGAATCTTGCCCACAATATAAATTGGCTCGAACTCAGGGCCATACACCTAGCACTCCTTCAATTCTCCCCTCTAGTAAAGGGGAAGCATATCCTAGTTCTGACAGACAACGTGGCAGCCAAGGCTCACGTCAACAAACAAGGAGGGACCCGGTCCTGGGAACTAATGTGAGAAGCATTGGCCCTGGGTCTTTGGGCGGAGTCTAATTTGGGCTCCATCAGGGCGGAGCATATTTCAGGAAAACAAATCGTCAAGCAGACTCTCTGAGCAGAGCCAAGGTAGATCATGTGGAATGGTGACTGGACCCGGCTCTGTTCGAGGAGATCTCACTGAGGTTCGGGCGTTCTCACCTGGATCCATTTGCCTCCCCGAAAAACGCTCAGCTTCCCAGGTTCTTCTCCAGGTTCCCGACGCGGGGAGCAGAGGGAACAGATGCCCTCCGATGTCAGTGGCCGGCGCAACTTCTTTACGCCTTCCCACCACTTCCTTTGTTACCAGCGACCATACGCAAACTGATTCTAGAAGGAGCAGAAGTAGTTTTGATTGCTCCACGTTGGCCAAGGTGTCTGTGGTTTGCCGACCTTGTGGATCTCTCGATCTTGCCTCCGTGGAGACTTCTCCCAGACCAAGTGGTCCTCAGTCAGGGCAACCTTCAACATCCCAACCCGCAGTGGCTCCAGCTAGCCACTTGGCGCTTGAACAGGAAGGTTTAGCTAGACAGTCATATTTGTCCAGGGTGATCTCGATGATCCAAGCATCGAGGCGCCCTTCGACGAATAGGGTTTATGATGCCACATGGAGAGGCTTCTGCAAGTGGTGTTCTATACAAAATCTCAACCCGCTTTCGGTCACTATTCCAAATATTCTAGATTATCTGTTGGAAGGTTTGAACAAGGGCTTGTCATCCAGTACTAGCGGCCCTTTCAACGGTCCTTTCCTGCGACAATTCCAGTCCCTTGTCGCAACATCCAGCGATCAATGCCTTTCTAAAGGGAGCGGTTAACACCAGACCACCCATGGTACATCGCTATCCGTCTTGGGACTTAACCAAGGTGTTTCAGGCTTTGATATCTCCTCAGTTTGAACCTTTCAGTTCTTGTTCTCTCCACTTCTTGTCTTTGAAGGTGGCATTCTTGGTAGCTATTATTTCAGCTAGAAGGATTTCGGAATTAGCCGCGCTTTCCATTAGGGAGGATTTATGCACCTTTTTCGAAGACAGGGTGGTCCTTAGATTGGACCCCTCGTTCGTTCCAAAGGTTAATACTCTTTTTCACAGGGCTCAGGAATTGATCCTTCCCAATTTCTGTCCCAATACTATGCACAGGTTGTAACGACAGTGGCATAAGTTAGACGTACGCAGGGCTCTGCATTACTACGTGAAGCGTACATCATCCTTCCGCAAGTCGGAGGCCTTATTTGTGTCCTTTCAACCTTTAGCCATGGGAAAGAAGGTTTCTTCTTCCACCATAGGTAGGTGGATTAGGGCATGTATTACTCGAGCTTATTCTTCTCAGTCGATTCCTGTTCCTTCGCACGTTACGGCTCACTCGACACGCAACGCTGCTGAGTCAGCCGCATGGTCCACGCAGGCTTCGGTTGAGGAGATTTGTAGGGCTGCGACATGGTCTTCTCCTTCAGCGTTCGTCAAACATTACCGAGTAGATGCCTTCGCGGCAGCTGATGCTGTGTTTGGCAGGCATGTACTTCAACAGGTAGTTTCTTCTCAAGATTTGCAGGCCTAGACTCTCCCTCTCAAGGGGACATGAGCAGCTTTGGTATGTCCCATCCAGTGGATTCTACAATCATCCTGCTGGAAAAGGGGTGTTGTCTTATCTGAACGCCTTTTCTCAGCAGGATGATGTAGAATCCACACCCTCCCATGTAGGTAGTCTAGGCAGATGTTACGAAACATGGAGCCATTATGTTGGATTCGTCAGAGCTGCTTCGCCTCGTCAAAACTGGGGAGACACACCCAAAGGGCAGGCGTGACCAAAGTTCTGACCTAGTCTGCTGAGCAGGAAGGCTGTAACTACCCATCCAGTGGATTCTACATCATCCTGCTGAGAAAAGGCATTCAGGTAAGACAACGCCCCTTCTAGCCTCAGCCGCAGCATGTCAGAGGGCGCCTTCCAGGACAGCGGCGGCGACAAAAGCAAAGAGAAGGTGGAAAGGGAGCTTTCAAGCAATGTGGAGGACAGTTCGCTCAGGCTTACGCCCTGTGGCTCTGGCCACTTCAACAAGGGGGGCAAGGATCCCTGGGCAGCTGGGCTCTCCCACGGGGGAGTCGAGGGAACCCCCTCCATCTGAATGTTCTACGTCCAGCAGATTGTGCAAAGCCCTCCGGTAGGCTTTCTGTCACTGAGTTGCGCGCCTTGTGCAAACGCCAAAGCCTCCTTGACCGAGATGACTGTCAGCCCATTGAGCCCCAAGCCCCGGGAGGCCTCGCGATCTGCCGGCCAGCAGAGCAATTGGACTTTTTCCCGGCACCCCGAGGTTATTTTTCCTGCCAGCTGAAGCGACCCATGCTGAAACCAGCTGAGAGCCGGAATGGCTTTCTGCAGTCGATGGTGCTAAGTGGCTTTGAGGCTGGAGAGGAAGGTGTAAAGCAGCCTCGGCTGAAGCTCTTCCAGCTGCAGAGCTTCAGGCAGTTCCTGAAGAAATGCTCTTCTCTTCCTCACTCAAATCAGCTGCTAGTGGCTTGGGTGGCTCTGCTCTATCCAAGCTGAAGAAAGCAGAGGCCAACAGAAAGCAGCTTTGATTGAGAATGAGAAGAGCATTTCCTCAGGAACTGCCCGAAGCTCTGCAGCTGGAAGAGCATCAGCCAAGGCTGCTTTACACCTTCCTCTCCAGCCTCGAAGCCGCTTAGGACCGTCGGCCGCAGAAAGCCATTCTGGCTCTCAGCTGTGGTCCAGCGGGGGAGTGTGGAAGACAAGAAGAAGAGCATGAGGCCAGGTGAGAATATCGGCAATGGTGGCTGGGTGGCTGGAGAGGGGGAATCTTGGTAGTGGCATTGGCAGCTCCCCCCTCCCAGCCCATTTCTCCAGCCAGCTCCATACGATGCTTGGCAGGAAACCACCTCCCGCACACCCCATCTGACCCATGCACCTTCCTTCCAGCAGACCTCGTCTCTTCCTCCACCGCCACCATGTGCAGTTCCAAAAAGAAAAGAAGTATGTGGGCAGTCCCACAAACAAAAGAAGTTCAATCAATCAATTCCAACTTCGCGAGATCTTTTTTTGTGTGAGAAGTTGGAATTAATTGATTGAACTCCCACTTTTTTTCTTTTTTTTGGGACTGCAATTGGCGGAGGACAACTGGGAGCCGTAGCAGAAGGCTGAAAGAGCCACATGCAATTCCAGAGCCATGGGTTGCCAACCCGTGGGCTATACCATTGTTAGCACAGCAGAGACCCTTATTGGATAACATGATGAATTCAGCCAGCATGTATAAACTATGTATTCTCTCCTAGTGAAAGCACGAACAGCTAATATTACCTTTAAGAACAACAAAGGTATTACTCTGTGTCTAAATACACAAGTAATTTCAAATCTATCAGTCAAGATCTAATATGGAATGAAGCAGTCTTGATTGATCAACTTCAGGAAGGTTGGCTGATGAAATTCTAGATAAGTTGGCAAGAACTAAATGCCTGATACTCTGCAAGAACTAATACAGCTCTATTGATGACCAGGACCCAGGGGACAGTATCAATATACAGATGGCCTCTCTGTCTCTGGTCACTTGTCATGAAGGGTCATAAAAGGATAGCAAAGAAACATGCTAATGTCCTAAACCCACCCAAGAACATCTGGCATCTTGGGACAACACCCACGACGCCTAAGACTGAATATATAGTCTTGGGGAAACTCCCTTGAGAGAACATACTAGCTACTTCTGCTTTTCTTATCTACAGTGTGCCAACCTTAAAGGGCGAAGTCTTAATCTTATGTGTAACGATGCTAAGAAAAAGTCTCAGGCATGTCTTGAGCAGAGGTTTGAAGCTGCAGGACACAGCTTGACAAACTCTGAGTTTATTGCTTCTTATATACTTTTTACATACATAGGCTTTACCATTAACTGCTGACATTTTACGTTCATAAGTTTAACCTTTAGCTGTTGACATAAAGTAATTGAAAAATTCCTTCATATAAGCAATTATTTTCTAGTAACATTTTACCTGTTGAGAGAACAGGTAAAAACAAATACAGGTAGAATAAAAAGGAGAAAGAACTGACAAAGACAGGAAGAGATAAAGACAGGAAGAGATAAGGGGGAACTTAAAGCATATTATTTATTTAGGTAGGTAAGGTATTAAGTCAAACGGGGGTGATCTTTTGGCTGCTTCCTTGGGATAAAGGGTATCAAAACGTTATGAGGTTTGTGGGGGGGGGGAAGCATGGCAATTTGCTGCGTGTGCTTTTTTTCCCCATACTTATGTGTGCCAGTCTAGGTGGGTGAATTGCTTATGTAACCAAAGTGACTATAAAAATAAGCTTTCTTTGCTATTTGGGGCTTTTGGGTCTTTTGCACAGAAGTCCGTTTCTATTCAGCTGAATAAACGCATAAACTTGAAAGTGACTTCTAGTTTCCTGTATTTCTTTAACCAGCAAAACCTCAGAACCTGTATATCATTTTTGGCGAGCTTTAACGCAGGAGAGGTGCTTGGTCCAAGGGGAGGCTCAGGAAGGGGACAGTGCCAAGCACGCTCTGGGATTTCTGGAGGCACCCCCCTTGTTGACTCTTTACTGTGGTTTTTTTAAACAGGAACTTTTTGTGTGTGTGTGGTTGTTGCCTTCACTCGGTTCCTGCATACTCAGGAGGGCTGAAGATAAGGTAAGCATATATTGCTTTACTGCACAAGGGAGTGTGTGTGTATATGTGAAAATGAGTGTTTGTTTCCTTGAGTCATTTCCCACTGTTGACCAGAGCTGGGTGGAAGGGTTCTTGCCAGCCGCACCTAAGCCCCCCCTCATTTGGGGGTTCTACCCTCTGTTTGAGGATTTTGGGGTGCTTAGAAAGCAAGGGGCTTGACTTTGTACTCTTGTGCTCCAACAGGTTACGAGTGGTGTGTGATTTGTGGTTGTAGTTGTTCCTTATATATTTCCCATTGTTGACCAGGCCTAAGCGTAATACCATTTCCAGCCGCCCGCAGCCCCCCCGCCCACAGCCCGCCCCACCCGCAGCCCGCCCCGCCTGCAGCCCCCCTGTGAGGGTGAATCATTGACCGGGGGACAGTTGCATAGCAAGGGGAATTGGTGGATCTCTTGTGGCCCAACAGGCTGTGCAAGTGGTGTGAGAGATTTAGACACATGAGTTCAGCCCAGGGTAAACCTGTTGCCATGAATAAAACCCAAGCATGTGCTCTCAGCCCCCTTGAGTGTGTTATTTTGATGAAGCTCAAAACCCATCAGGCTATGAAAATTGAAACTCTGATCAAGTATAATGTCCTCTGGCATCAAGATATGCCTACTATTTGGCCCAAGGGGGGGGTCTATAGATTTGTGAGTTTTTGAAGCTATGGGAGATTATGTGCAAAGAGGCATGGATCATGATCAACAAGCTTATTATGCACTTTTGGGGACTTTACAAAGAGATAAGTAAATCCTTAAAGACAGTGGGTTGTGGCAACGTCCCACAGCACCATCTCTTCCTCCTTTATCTTCTGCTCTGCCACCTTACAAGGGGATTTATCCCCTCACAGAGCAGGTAGCTATTGGAAGAGGGGACACTAATAAGGTCCTGGTTCATACCCCTTCTCCACATCTGATCTTTATGCATGGAAGGATAGATTAGGTTCCTATACTGCAGCCCCACATAAATATTCTGAATTGGTTCTGTCTATCATTCGAACACATAATCCTAATTGGGCAGATCTCCAAGCCATGCTGGATATCTTTTTAACATCAGAGGAAAGACGTCTGGTGGGAAATGCTGCCAAAAGATTAGCTGAAGAAAGGAAGGTCTTTTATCCTGAAACTGATCCTAGATGGGTCATTGATACTTAAGAAAGCAGAGATTATGAATATTTAAAAGGCTTTCAAGACCTTCTTGTTACTGCATTACAGACTGCTATTCCTAAACAGAAAAATTTAGGAAAAATATATGGTATTCATCAATTGCCATCAGAGAGCCCCAGTGACTTTCTTGAGTGCCTTTACTAAGCTTTTAGGAAATATAGTGATTTGGATCCAGAGGCTCCAGAGAACTTTTGCTTGGTGAACATTCTGTTCATTGGGCAGAGTGCTCTAGATATCAGGCACAAGTTACAGAAACTGGAGGGGGTTTCAGCTGACACAATTGGAAAGTTGTTGGAAGTAGCTTATAAGACCTAGATATCAAGACCGGAAGTTGCAGCCAAAGGGGTCAAGAGGGATGAAAAATGAAGTGTTGTTTTGCTGGCTCAAGCTTTACAATGGGCGCCCCTAGGGGATGGGGGAAGAAGTGGAACTCGCGGATGGCGAGGAGCAGTAGGATCCCCTTGGTCGAAAGGTAAAATGATGTCACTAAGATTCCAAGCACTCCCGGAGCGTCCAATACAGTCTTTTGCCCTAAGGCAGGACCAGTGTCGTACATGTAAGAGATTTGGCCATTGGGGCAGGGAATGTCCTTTACGTTCCCTTCCCAACCATCCTATAGGGTGTGTTACTCCACAACCACACTTTAAGTATTAGGGGAGTCAGGGACTGGGGAGCCTTTGTCTCCCTGCCCTTTCAAATGATTCTCCCTCTGCACCCCTGGTAAAGTTTAAAATCAGAGGGAAAATAATATCTTTTCTAATTGACACAGGGGCATCATGTTCTGTATTAAATAAGCCCCTTGGCAATTCTTCCTCACACACCTTTCAGGTTATTGGGGCCAGTGGTCAATCTATGTCAGCAGCAATACTGGACCCTTTAGAATGTTCTTTTGGTGATACTCGCCTTACTCATCAATTTCTTTATCTTCCAGATTGTCCTATGCCCCTTTTAGGGTGTGATTTACTTGCTGAGTTACAGGCAACTATTTCTTTCAAAGGGGACCAGGTTAAATTATCAGTTCCGGTGGTTCCAGCGATGACGAATGGCGGCGTTTTACAAAGCTGCCCGTTCCTGGTCCGTGTGAAAGCCGCGGGACTTTGACAATCAGCTGTCCCGCGGCTTGAATCTCCTCCCTGGGAAAAAGGGAGGAGGAGAGCTCTCAGGTAGAGGTAAGAGCTCCCCT
The DNA here is from genome assembly GCF_016545835.1 of Crotalus tigris. Lineage (NCBI taxonomy): Eukaryota > Metazoa > Chordata > Lepidosauria > Squamata > Viperidae > Crotalus > Crotalus tigris. The sequence continues at coordinate 455,979 of NW_024100617.1, read as the reverse complement.
GGATCCCTGTTATTTTGGGGATCGGAGGGTAGAGCTCCCTCGGAGCCTGAGCAACTCCGCGTTCCAGGGAGACTTCATTCCGAAGCTTTTGGGATGAAGCAAGTTGCCGCTTCCACATCTGCTTTTTTTTCCAGCTGCTTGTGAGTATTTGAAAGCAGACGGAGCAGACCAGGAGAGACTGTGCTCAAGTTTGATGGTGCCTTTAACCTCAGCAAGTTTCCTCTTCCTCTTCTTTTGTTCACTTTCCCTTTAGAAGAAAGGGAAAGTGAAAAGTAAAATGGCGATCGTCTTTCTTGCCTGATTTGCATTACAAAGTAAAACCTGGATACAGATTAACTCTTTAAACACAGAAGTAAGAATTTGGCTTTTATTCTTTCCTTTCTTTTCTTCTCTGTTTTTTTTTCTAAGAATATTTAAAAGAACTGTGCCTTTTTTTCCTTTCTTTTTTTTTTCAATAAGAATCTTTCTTCTTGGAACTTAAGAAAATGGCTTCAAAACGTCTGCCTCCCGCCCCTAAGGTTCCTATTTCTTCTCCAATGCCTCAGCCTGCATCTCAGAAACCAAAATCACCTCCACCTTCTCCTCCTCCTCCTGCAATTTCTCTTAATGATTTACAGGATGCTTTAAAACAGCATGTCTTGGATATTAAGGAGGAGGTAAAAGATCTTATAATTGCAGAGAGGGCTAATACAGAAGAATTATTGTAGAAAAAGAACAAACAAGTAAGAGACCATATACTTCTGGCCTTTCAGGGCTTAGCCCTGCACATAGAGAGGATTGATGACCAGATGGAAAAGATTACTGAAAATGCAGCAAGGATGGAATTTAGAATGCAGGAGGTAGAGAACAAGATAGAAATTACACAGGATGAACAAATCATTTCACAATACAGAGAGATGGAACATGCATTGCGTATCAGAGGCCTGAGAGAGAACCCTCAGGAGGACTTAAAGATGCTTATTGTGAAAGATATTGCTCCTAATATTGGCTGGCGGCCTGAAATAATTGAGAATGAGATAGAAAAATTTTTTAGAGTTAATTCACGGGTTGCTAGACAGAGAAATCTACCAAGAGATGTGGTTATTTATTTTTCCAGAAGATCTATCCGTAATGAAATTATACAGGCTTTTTACAAACAAAAGTTTCAAATTGCTGATCAAGATGTGATAATTTTAAAAGAGATACCTCCAAAAATTTTAAGAGCCAGAAAAGATTTTACTTTCTTGTCTGATGAGCTAAAACATCGTCAAATTCAGTTCAGATGGGAGATTCCAAGAGGAATAATAGTAAATTATGAAGGGATACGTCACAGATTAACTACTGTTTCCAAAGCAAGAGATTTTTACCAGTCTATCTTAAAAGTAAGATTGTCACCACCTCCACAAATAAGGATAACGGAAGAGCCTCTTATGGCAGGAGCCTCATCAATGATGGTTATGGAACAAGCTGCACAGAATTCTGACATAAAAGAGCAAAGGATGACACGAGCTGCCCATAAACGTAAAGAAAAAGAGCAGTTGCAGAAGAGTGGTGAAAGTTTGGTTGCTACAGAGCCTGTGGGAGGGGCAAGACCAAAAAGATCTTCGCCAGCAGATCTGCAGGCCATGCTCCAGAGGCTCCAGGCCGGTGGAGATGGTCAGGTTTCTGACCTGGAATGTTAATGGCTTAAATGTGCCACAGAAACGAAGAAAGATTTTCCATTATTTGAAACAACATAATAATGATTTGATATGTTTGCAGGAGACTCATATAACCTTAAAGGATTCTAAATTCTTGATGAATTCCCGTCTGGGCTCACATTTTATTGCTCCAGCCCCTGGGAAAAAAGGGGGAGTGGTAATTTATGTGAAGAAAACTTTTTCAGCTAAACTAATTGAGGCTGACTCTGAAGGAAGATATCTTTTTGTGGAATTATTATTACAAGGCCGAAAAGTTCTTATTGTTGGACTATATGCTCCCAATCAACAACAGAAACAATTTTATAAATTGCTGGATGGCAAGATATCTCAGCTGGATTATAAATCGGTAATTTTGATGAGTGACTGGAATGGGGTTTTAGACCCAACTATAGACAAAAGAAGTTCCTCTAAAACTTTCATTCAAACTAAACTACCTATGACTTTCTTTGACTTGAAGGAAGAACTGGAGCTTATTGATATTTGGCGAGAAAGGAACACAAGTGATAGAGACTTTACTTTTTATTCTGATAGACACCAGTCATTTTCAAGGATTGAATTTTTTTTGATTACTAGTGACTTCCTCCCTAGAGTGAGGAAGGTGAAAATTTTTCCCAGAACATTGTCAGATCATAGTCCTGTGTGGATGGAGTTATATTCGGAAGATGGGAATAGAAGATCTTGGAGACTGAATGAGAACTTATTTAATCGGGAGGAGTTTGTACAAAAGTGTAAAGAACATTTAAAGGACTTTTTTGCTATAAATATGAATAAGGGGACATCAATGTCTATGGTGTGGGATGCTAGCAAAGCATATATGAGGGGAATTCTGATTCAATTCAATAAAGTTTTTAGGGAAAAAGGGCTACAAAGACGTAGAGAAATAGAAGAAGAGATTAAATCAAAAGAACAAGAGTTGGTTCTTAACCCTACTGATAATAATTTAAAGGTATCCATAAAGATGCTTAAGGAACAATTTAACATGTTGATGGCAGATCAGGTGGCTACCAATCTGTTGTATATGAGACATAATACTTTTTTGCAATGCGAATAAGCCTGGGAGGTGGTTGGCTTATCAGTTACGAAAGAAACAGAAAGCTAGAATCATAGAGAAAGTAAAATATAAAGGTACTGAGGTCTTTCAGCAAGATCTGATTAGAAAAAGCTTTTTGGACTTTTACACAAAATTATATTCAAGTGATAATATAAGGGGTTTGGATATAGATAAATATTTACAATCAGTACATTTTCCTAGACTTTCAGAGGAACAACAAAATGGGATGAATAGTTTAATTACTGTGGAGGAAATTGGTTTAGCTATTAAGCAGTTAAAGGTTGGAAAGTCTCCTGGAACAGATGGACTGACTTCTAGGTATTATAAGATCTTATCTGAAGAAATGATAGAGCCATTAAAGGAACTCTTTAATAGTATTTTGTTGGGTATGCAAGTTCCTCCTTCTTGGAAAAGAGCTTTTATATCACTGATTCCGAAGGAAGATCAGGATCTTACAGAGCCTAAGAATTATAGGCCAATTTCATTATTGAATGTTGATTATAAGATCTTTACAAAAATTTTGGCAAATAGACTAATGCAGATTATGAAAGACTTGATTCATAGTGATCAAGCAGGATTTATAACAGGGAGATACATGAAACATAATGTTAGACAAATTATTAATTTAATTGAGTACTTGGATACGAATAATCAGATTCCTGTGGCTTTTATCTTTTTGGACGCTGAAAAAGCTTTTGATCAATTGGACTGGCAATTTTTATTCTCTTTGGTAGAGAAAATGAATTTTGGGGATAATTTCTTACATGCACTTAAAGCTATATATCAGCAGCAATCTGCACAAATTGTTGTAAATGGGGGATTGACTGAGAATTTTAATATTCAAAAAGGGACAAGACAAGGATGTCCATTATCCCCATTGTTATTTGTTTTAACATTGGAAATTTTATTGATTCAGATTCGGGAATCAAAGTTAATTAAGGGTGTAAAGATAAGGAAGAATGAGTATAAATTGCGGGCATTTGCGGATGATTTGGTTTTAATTTTGGAACAACCGAATCAGGCGATTGATGGTTTATTAGAATTTATAACACAGTATGGGAATGTTTCTGGTTTTAAAGTTAATAATTATAAGACTAAGATATTATCTAAGAATATGTCAGTTAAAGATAGGGAAATTTTGATTAAAGCCACAGGTTTTCAGATAGTAAAAAAGGTTAAATATTTGGGAGTATATCTAACTGATTCAAATGGAAAATTGTATAAGAACAATTATGAACCACTATGGGCAAAAGTCCAAAAGGATTTAAGAGATTGGAAAAAATTGCAATTGTCATTGTTGGGGAGAATTTCAGCTGTAAAAATGAATGTTCTACCAAAGTTTCTTTTTTTGTTTCAGATGATACCTATTCTTAAAAAAGAGGCAAATTTGGAGGAATGGCAAAAGGGTATCAATAATTTTATATGGGCCGGGAAGAAACCAAGGGTTAAATTTAAGATATTACAGGATGCTCGAGAAAGAGGGGGACTTAAGGCACCTAATTTGAAATTATATTATGATGCAGCCGCCCTAACTTGGTTAAGTGATTGGCTTAATTTAACAAATATGGATATTCTTTTTTTGGAAGGTTGGGATTTAATATATGGTTGGCATGCATATTTAATTTTTAATAAGAAAGTTGATCGGACTTTTAAATCACATATTTTGAGGAATGCCTTACTTCGTGTTTGGAAGAAGTATTATTATAGATTAAATTATAAAATACCTATCTGGGGGATTCCCAGACATGCAATTGAGGGAACTTCTAAGGGGACAAATTTTGACAAAATCTCGTATAAAGAATTGTTAATTCGCTCTGGTTCGAATTGGCATTTGAAATCCCTAGATGTACTAAGGCAGCAAAATATTCTACAGTCATGGTTTCAATATTTACAAATAATGGATAGATGGACTGTAGACAAGAAAGAGGGAATAACACTAGAAGATAGACAATTGGTTATTCAGATTAAAAACCAAAGTCCGGCTCATATAAAAAGAATATACAATGTTTTATTAGAGTTAGATTCGGAAACAGAATTGGTTAAAGACTGTATGATTAAATGGGCTCAGAATATACAGGAGCCGATCTCATTGGATTTATGGGAGACAATTTGGATAAGAAATGTTAAATTCACACAAGCTCAAAATTTGAGAGAAAATTTTTATAAAATGTTCTATAGATGGCACTTAGATCCTAAAAAATTATCTTGTATGTATTCCAATATACAGCCCAAATGTTGGAGATGTGGCAATAATGATGCGACATACTTTCATATTTGGTGGAATTGTAAAAAAGTAAAGGCTTTTTGGATTATGATTTGGTGGAACATTCAAAAGATTTTTAGAAAAAAGATAAAGTTTACTCCTCAACTATTTTTACTTGGTATTTTTGTTGACTTAAATGAAAAAGAAACTACTTTGATGTTGAATTTATTAACTGCAGCAAGGTTACTAGTAGGTTTATATTGGAAGAAAGATTCCTTGCCTACTTTAGAAGAATGGATATTTAAAGTATCTAGTTTTGCAGAAATGGCAAAAATTTCTGCTTATTTAAAGGATCATACACAAGAAAGATATATTATTGTATGGGGAAGGTGGATAGATTATATTCAGAAAAAGTATGGAATTAAAAAGTTTCATTTATTTTATGAATGAATTTTAAATATTATAGAGAATTGTTTTATAGGTCATGGTGTTAAAGGTTAATTATGATATTTTTTTCTCTTTTTTCTTTTCTTTTTTTTTCTTTTTTCTTAATTATTATATTTTTTTTTTTATTTATTAACCCTGTATTCTGCTCTGGGAAGTGAAGGGAGGGGGGTTGGGGGTGGGAGGGAGGGTAAGGGGTTTTTGTTTCTACTTCAAAATTTTATTGTATTTTTATAAATGATTGTATGTTTAAAAAATAAAAAATTTTCCAAAAAAAAAATTGTCAGTTCCCCCTGAACAAACCTGGCATGTCCTGACCCTTCAGCTTTCCTCATCTGAGGATACACATGAGTGTTCTGGCTTGTTAGATTGCTTTGTTGACCCTAATGTATGGTATTCAGGGGTTCCTGCCTGGTCTATTAATGCAGTTCCAGTAGAAGTAGCTTTGCATCTTGATGCATTGCCTGTCTCCATTCATCAATATCCAATTAGTCTGGAGGCTTTACACAGATTAGAGCCCATTATTATTAATTTTCTTGCTTATGGGCTTCTAAGGGAAACTGTTAGTCCTTACAATACACCAATACAGCCTGTTCAAAAGCCAGATGGCTCGGTTCCTTTCTGCCAAGATTTAAGAGCCGTGAACGCACTCACTGTGACATTACATCAAATGGTGCCCAACCCTTATATGCTGCTTTCACAATTGGGTCCACATCTTACTTGGTGCACTGTTATTGATCTGAAAGACGCTTTCTTTTGTGTCCCTTTAGCTCATGTTAGCCAGCCCCTCTTTGCTTTTCAATGGCAACATTGAAACTTTGTTGGACTGTTCTACCTCAGGGATTTAAGAATAGCCCTACTATCTTTGGTACTGTCCTGGCCTCTGATTTAGCTACATGGCGGCCTGTGGAGAACACTACTGCTGTAGTGTTACAGTATGTCAATGACCTATTGGTAGCTGCCCCAACTGAGGGCGATTGTCTTTTACATTCAGTTTCTTAGCTAAATTCTCTTTGTTGCTGGGGTTATAAAGTTTCCCGTCCTAAAGCCCAGCTTGTTCAACAGGAGGTCCGATATTTAGGTTATATTTTGTCACAAGGGACTAGGAAATTATCCAAGGAGAGAATCCAAGCTGTGTGCCTCCTTAAACCACCTGGCACTAAGTGTCAACTTAGGTGTTTCTTGGGAATGGCAGATTTTTGTCGTATTTGGATTCCAAATTTTGTGTTGATGGCTAAGCCCTTGTATCAGGCCACTACAGGCACAGATAAAGAACCCTTTGAACTGACCAAGGATTGTCAAGTGGCATTTGATAACATTAAAACTGCTTTAGTGAATGCTCCAGCCCCTGGCATTCCTGATGTTACTAAACCATTCACCTTGTTTTTGGCTGAAAGTAAAGGGGTGGCTGCTGGGGTCCTTACTCAAACCCTTGGTACTTGGTCTCACCCTGTAGCTTATTTTTCCAAACAACTGGATCCTGTTGCTCAAGGATGACCAGCATGCCTTCGGGCTGCTGCAGCTGCTGTTCTTCTTTTAAAAGCTGCTGAACAATTAACCTTTGGGGCCTCTATCACAGTGGAATCACCCCATTCCATCCAGGATTTGTTAGCATCCAAGGGGGGCCATTGGCTTACAGCCTCCCGACTAGAGCGATATCAGATCGCACTCCTTGACAACCCTCAGGTTCATATTAAGTGTAGTAGCAGGTTAAATCCAGCGACCTTTCTTCCCCAGTTGGAACAGGATAGTGATCATGATTGTGTACAAACTATTGCAGAAGTATTTTCTGGCCGGTCGGATCTAACTGACCAGCCAATGGAGGAAGCAGACAGGGACCTGTATACAGATGGCAGCAGTTTTATAAATCAGGGGGAAAGGCTGGCTGGCTGGCTATGCTGTGGTCACATTGGATCAGATAGTGGAAGCAGCAGCTCTCCCTGCAGGTACATCAGCTCAGAAGGCTGAACTCATTGTTTTGACAAGGGCCTTGGAATTATCAAAAGGTGCGGTTGTTAATATTTTTACAGATAATAAATTTGCTTTTAATGTTCTATAGTACATGTACTTGGAGCCTTGTGGAAGGAACGTGGTTGCTCACTGCTCAAGGTACCCCTATAAAATATGGACAGGATGTTTTGAGGCTGTTGGATGCTATTTTGCTCCCACGCAAGGTGACTATCATGCATGTGAGGGCCCATTGTAAGGATGATACATGGAAGGGCAAATACCTTAGCTGACCACACCGCAAAATCTGCCGCATCATGTCCCGTTGGTATGTGGGTGCACTTGTACCTTCACTTTTGCCTGTGCCAGTTCCAACATATACATCACAGGATAGGCACAGAGCTTATAAAATGGATGCTGTTTATCAAGGACAATGGTTGGAGAAGGATGGGAAACGCCTTCTCCCAGAACATGAATTACGGGCTCTCTTACAGGAATTGCATGCCAGCACTCACTGGGGCTATAAGGCCATGGCTGAATTTCTTATAAAGATGTCAACCCTTTTGAAATCTATAAAAAGCAGGCTGATAAAGAGTTCTCCCCAAAGAACATTCCAAGTTGGGGAAAAGGTTTATCTGTCAACTAAATATTTACGCCTCAAATTGCCCAGCAAGAAATTGGGACCAAAATTCTTTGGGTCTTTCCCATAGTAAGAATCATCAATCTGGTCACCGTAGAACTAAAACTCCCTAGACTTTTAGGGAGAATTCACCCAGTCTTCCATTGCAGCTTGTTGAAACCTCATCGGGGCTCCACTTTAAGACGTCCCCCTAAGAAGGCACCTGGGCCCCTCATAGTTGCGGGACAGACCCACTATGAAGTGAAACATATTCTTGACTATAGAATTTTTAAAGGGAAATTGCAGTACCTAGTACAATGGAAGGGATACCCGTTGTCTGAAGCCACCTGGGTGAAATCCAGGGAGGTGAAAGCTGACAGACTCGTCAAAAGGTTTCATGCTAAACACCCCAACAAACCAAGAAATAATCCCTGACCTATGCTTTTATTCAAATACAGGACCTATCCTTTTTGTAAGGGGGGACAGATGTCAACACTGCTAATATTGAATATTCTTGCTTTGACAAAATATGCAGAACTGTCTGGTATTTTTAGAGTTAATTCAGATGAGACTGAGAGAAGGAGGGAAAAGTGCGCAGAAGGGAACGGAAGTGAATCTTTGCTCTCCAGGTTAATTGGAAGATGTGAATCATGACCCCAAAATAGGGGAGGGGAAATGCCCGGAATGTTATGTGCAAAGGAAGGGAAATTCAAATATTGGCATCCTCCATGCTGTGCTGACACTCCGTCACACTAATAAAGGCTTTTTAGGTTAAACAATATCTGAAAGTTCTTTGAAGTGTTTCATTAGTCAGACATATGATAAAAGGATTATATTTGTCCTGGAGTGTATAATAAGGCCCTCACAACCATCAAGCAATGTATCATTTGTCAACGTAATAATCCAGTGAAAACTGTTAAGTTTCCCTTGGGGAGGCTTAGGGCTGGCCATGCTCCTGCTAGTTTTTGGGAAGTTGACTTTACTGAGTTGCCAAGGAAACAAGGTTTTCGGTACCTATTCGTTTTTGTGGATGCTCTCTCTGGATGGGTTGAGGCTTTTCTTTGTCATACTAACAAGGCACGTGAGGTGGCTAAGGCTCTTCTTAAGGAAATCATCCCACATTTTTCCTTTCCTTACCAAGGCATTGGCTCTGACAATGGGCCCACTTTATTTCTGATATTACCCAGCAGGTGTCACGGGCACTGGGAATTGATTGGCAGCTTCATTCTGCTTACAGCCCCCAATCTTCGGTGTGTGTAGAGAAGGCTAATGGTGTTCTTAAATGTCATCTTGCCAAGCTTGCTCAAGAGACTCATCTTACTTGGGTCCAGGCGTTTCCCCTCACTCTCTTGTGTGTGAGAACTGGCCCCAAGCAGCCTCTTGGCCTGTCCCCTTTGGCCTGTCCCTCTTTATCATTCTTCCTTATCTACTTCCCTCCATGTTTTTGGAGACCAAGCCCTCAGGGAATATATATGCTCTCTTGCTAATAATGTTTCTTCCATTTCTCAAGCTGTTCAGGCCCTCCATCATCCGGGATTGGATCATCCGCTCCATTCTTCCTGGTGATTGGGTGCTTGTCAAGTCCTGGACCGATTCTGACCCTTTGGCTGAACGCTGGAAGGGACCTTTGTTGTTTTTCTCGCTACCCACATAGCGGTCAAGGTTGCTGGGATTTGTGCTTGGATTCATCATACTCGTCTCTGCTCTGCTTCACTACTTTCTGATGCTGAGGACCAAGTTACTTGGACCGTGGCCCCTGGTGCTGAGGAAGACCTTGGGCTGAAGCTTCTGTTTGAGGGCCAGCACTGATTTATATGCCAGGATGTTTTGGTCGTTGTGATACCTGTGCCTGCCGGGATTCTATATGAGCAGTTTCCTCTTACTGGCTTCCTGCTTATTCATGCCGCAGACATCACTTTTATCTCCCTTGGCTACATCTGGTTTTGTGTTTGGGTTATTCATATTTTCTTTTTTGTTTTTCTATCTTGTTTTCCTTGCCCTGCTCCTTCCTTCCTTCCTTCCTTCCTTCCTTCCTTCCTTCCTTCCTTCCTTCCTTCCTTCCTTCCTTCCTTTCTTCCTTTCTTCCTTTCTTTTTGTGGAGCCTGATCTACCCTTACAGGGGGGGATTATGGCAAGGGTGGTTGGTTCTGGCCATGGTTGAGGTGTGTGACATGACAAGAGGCACAGACCTTCAGGCATGGACTCCCTTGATACTTTACCACACTCAAGGCTTCTCACTCTGTCTCGAAGGAGAAGGTGTCATAATCAGGAGAGTCCAGAAACTGGCCAGGACAAGGCCCTTTCATGTGTATCTCACCCTGCAAGTCTGTTCCAGGACTTCAGCCAGAGGTTCCCCATAATGCTGTGGTTGGGCCTAAAAGGGTTACTTTGCACAATAAAGCCCAAGATAAAACATCTGATTTACTGTCTCCAGGAGTAACCAGACATCAGGAGGGGGTTCTGCCATTTCCAGTTGATTACATCTTGGCACAATAGCCACCTCCTTTTGATTCTGGGGATTCTAAGTCTGTGCCTGAACTGTCTGGAGAATTACAAACATCATTCCCTGTCCTTCCCAGTAAAATAGAAAGCCAAGTTGGTCCCCAATTTCCCAGTCCTTCTTTAGGAATTTGGGACTCCAACACCCATATACAGAATATGCAAGCATGGGTTAAGCTTTTCAATGTAACAAATTTCTGGATTTGCACATACATACCCCCCACTAGCAGACATGGATTGGTTATGGAAGCTACACCCTTAGGAGCTTTTATGTTCAGTATGAACAATGTAACTAGGGGCTGGACACTCCCTATGTTTGGCACAGGAAAGTGTAACGATGCTAAGAAAAAGACTCAGGCATGTCTTGAGCAGAGGTTTGAAGCTGCAGAATACAGCTTCACACAGCTTGACAAACTCTCAGTTTATTGTTTCTTATATACTTTTACATACATAGGCTTTACCATTAACTGCTGACATTTTACATTTAGAAGTTTAACCTTTAGCTGTTGACATAAAGTAATTGAAAAATTCCTTCATATAAGCAATTATTTTCTAGTAACACATTACCTGTTGAGAGCAGGTAAAACAAATACAGGTAAATTAGAAAAGGAGAAAGAACTGATAAAGACAAGAAGAGATAAAGACAGGAAGAGATAAGGGGAAACTTAAAGCATATTATTTAGGTAGGTAAGATATTAAGTCAAAAGGGGGTGATCTTTTGGCTGCTTCCTTGGGACAAAGGGTATCAAAAGGTCATGAGGTTTGGGGGGGGGGAATGCATGGCAGTTTGCTGCGCGTGCAAATTCCCCACATCTCACTTTTCTCTGTTTTATTAATGAAAACATTCCAAGCAGGAGTAGTTAGTGGGTCTTAGCTTAGTATGGAAGATTGCAAGACATCTTATTAAGTAAAGAAAAAAGACGTTGAAATAAACAACAAAAGCTGATAAGGATAGCAACTATTATGATGAGATATTGAACAATCTTTCCAAGAAGGCCAATGGGAAGCCATGACCATAGAGCACTCCACCAATTTCCTAAGGTATCAATTTTTAAATCCGAAGCCAAATTATGTAAAACATTAATTTGCTTTTGAATAATGCCAGATTGATCAGAAAGATTGAAACAACACATAAAACTGAAGCTAGGACAAACACAGATATAAGACAGATAGGGAGTAGATTTTCCATGTCATATGATTCAGAAATACAAAAGTCTGTCACTTGTGTTACATCAGCTAATTGCACCCAAATATTATATTTCATCCGTGATTCTAAACAGTAGTTCTCAACCTGTGGGTCGGGACCCCATTTGGGGTCGAACAACCATTTCACGGGGGTCACCAAACCACGCTGTCCGCCATTTTTTCCCTTTTCCCTAACTGTCCTACTCCCTCTTATTGGTGGCCACACCCACTTGGGGTCACCACAACATGGGGAACTGTATTATGGGGTCACGGCATTAGAAAGGTTGAGAACCACTGTTCTAAAGGATGAGGTGGGAGAGCTTCAGCCCCCACGCAGCAGTTAAGAAGGAAAGAGAGGCAAAGAATGACTAAGGAATTTGCAGTCAAAACCACAAATATGGCAGCGCATAAATTCTCTGGTGTAAGTTCTTTTCCCTGTTGTCTCAGAACCTCCTGCGCTTTGGATGTTAGGTTCTTCACATCGCCCCAGGTCATTGGCCGACTGCGATGGCAAGAGCGAAAGGGACGTGCTGTCTGAAGAGTCACCTGCTTCATTTCCAGTATTGGGTTCTGGACTTGATGCCATGACATCTTTGGCTGGTTGCACACACTGGGCTGGAATCCAGAGAGGGCCTGTAGGAGCAAACACAGAGCATAGCCTCGCCCCCAAGTTAGTAAGGGAATTGGATCTAACCAGGTTTTATCAGGCAATTGCCGATAATATACCAATGGATTAGGAAGCACAGCTTTCTACTGAAAGTGACGCTGGTAGGCAGTAGTGTTTTGAAAAGAAATATTTAGCTTGTTTAAAGTTATTAGGACTTTATTGATTTGATGCAAATTAGTTACCCTTGATCCTTCCTTTTTTAATTGTTTATGAAGGCAGTCCTTAAAGGACCGATACATATGTGAGAAACAAAGGATAGCTGCTATAAAATTAAAAACAAAGCCATAAGATTGGAGTTGATCCTGGGCGTGATGTAAGCACCTGTAAGATTAAAAATAAGTTGGCACACATAATGAGAATCAGAGATTAAGTTAAAAGTCTGTTGAGAAAAGGTGTGGAAAGCTAAAATAGCAGCAGATAATTCTGAGCGTTGTGATGAGGATTGCACTGAAGTGTAGGCAGATGATATGAAATACAGCCTATATAGTCAGCATTGAAGAGATAAGTTATTCTGAAAATAAAATTGAAAATCAAATTTTGGAATAGGAATAACAATATTAATTAAATCAGTCCCATTTCAAGGACAAGCTTGATTGTGTCCTAAGGTTATTTCAGCAACAGCCTGGATAAAAGATAAAACATTTTGGGATGGGATAAGTAAAGCCATTCAATACAATATACTTTTTGCGCTTCTAACACAGCTAATACTCCCGTAAGTAGCTTACTAGCAAGAAATATCAAAAGTGTTAAGTGACAATTTTTATATGGAATTCTGTCCACAAATTGAATACTCAAGTACTTAATTTGCTCAACTGTGGTAAATGCTGGAACTACAAATGAGATCTCCAGGTTGTTTTCCTTTGGTCAATAAGTTAAATTCCAAGTTAATCAAAGATGGAAACAAATTTCTATTAAGTAGGTTAAACATTTACAAAACTTAAGTTTTGCTAGCTGAAACTGCAAGAGCGGGGATTAAATTTCATCTCCATTCGCAAACTGGAATTCTAAGCAGAGAGGGAAAAAAAAGTTTAAAACGAACAGTTCCCCCCCCCTTCCTTTCTTTTGGTCTCTCTTGCTCTTAAAGCAACACAGCCAGTTGAAAAACAAAAGAGACAGGAAAAATTTTTGTTACAAACTTCTCACTACTTCTTTTTGATAACAGAAATTGGAGTGTTCCATGGACTAGTGGAAGGGGCAATGTGTTTGGCTTGTAATTGTTCTTGAACAAAAAATTTTAAGGCCTGTAATTTGTACAGAGGAAGAGGCCACTGTTCCACCCAAACAGAGGTAGTAGTTAACCAAGTTAAGGGTAAGGCAGACACTTTATTCATCAAAGGTGATGGTAGCCCCCCATTTACTAAGCAAGTCTCGTCCTCAAAGGTTGACATGAATGTCAAGAAAGAAAGGACGAAGTTGAACAGTTACAGTAGAATTAGGAAGACTTGCAGAAAGAAATTGTGTACTTTGTCGTGCACCTTGTTGCCCTCCTACACCCCAGACACTAGGGCATGGGTCAGTGGGCCAAGATGCAGGCCAATCTTTAGCTGAAATTACTGAAACATCAGCCCCTGTATTAATTATGCCCTCAAAAGGCTTACCCTGAAAAAAGACTGTCTGATGGGGTCGCTGGGTGGTGATTGGGGTGGTTAATGCAATTATAACAGGATCTGTGGAACCAAACCTGCCATCCCCTCAATCCCTATCACGATCCTCTGCAGGGACAAAATAGGGCAAATGGAGTAATTGTGCAGGACTAGTATTGCTTGGCAAAGTCTGTGGCATGTTAGTCCATAATTGAATAAAGATGACACCTGTAGAGTTAGAATCAATTACTCCAGGTATTACAAAAATTGCCTTTTTTCCCTAGCTAGATCGAGGCAAAATTAATCCAACATATCCAGAAGGGAGAGGTCCAGAAAATTGTGAATGAACTACTTGTATTTCTCCTGGAAATTTGAAGCACACTTCTGTTGGATAGTTAAATCTATCCCAGCACTCCCTCTAGTGGCAGCAGGGCTATTGTTAATTGTTGATGGAATTACTGAAGAGTCTCTGTTTGGACTGGGGCCAGAGACCGGCCCGCTTTGAAGTTTCCTGACCGACATTCATCAGCCCAATGAAATCCCTTATTACACTTAGGGCATTTTGTTTTTGGACGTCTCCCAGCATTATTTTTAAATGGTCGGGAGGCATACTTTCCTCCCCCAGGATTTCTGGAATCCTGTTTAAAGTATCCAATTTTACCACAATTATAACATTTCCCCTGAGGTTTTGTAAGAGCTGCAGCCAAGAGATTAGTTTGAAAAGAAATAGTCCCTATGTCCTGACATGCTTTGATCATTTCTGCTAAATCTGGTTGAGCTCCCAATCCAATGATGGCCCGTTTACATTCAGTGGTGGCATTTTCTTTAGCTAATTGCATAAGCAATTCAGCTTGGGCATCAGAATTATCAATTTGTCATCTCAAGGCATATTGCAGACGGTTAATAAAATCTGCATATGGTTCATTTGCCTTTTGACGAATATTTGAAAATGCTTGAGATGGCTTCCCAGTTATAGGAACTTTTCCAAAAGCTTTGTAAGCACATTCAGAGGATATTTGAAGAGTAGCTATAGGCAAAACAATTTGTGCATCCACTGGAATGTAATCACCAGAGCCATATAACTGCTCTGGGAGGTAAGCACCTCCAGAAGTTGCTGCTCTTAATGCACATTGATGTCTAAACTCACTATCCCATACCACATACTGAGCTGGTGTTAATAACATACGAATTGTTGTTTTCCAATCTTCTGGTACCAAAACACGATTCCTCATTGTTGCTTCTAACATACCTTGCACATATGAACTACCTAAGCCAGTATCTCTTATATCCTTATGCAATTCTGTTAAGATTGCATAAGAAAGTGGTCGATATTCAACCACTGGGGCTCCATTTGCATCTACCTGCCCAGTCAAATATACAGGACAAACTGAGAGCATATCTGCTATTTCCTGCATATCTCCCTCTCCTTTCGCCATTTGATTTTCTAATACATGGCGAATGGAAACATAAGATCTAGAATTCTTTTGCTCTGAAGGTATCACATCCATCATGGAAGATATAGGAGCTGACGGAACTGAAACCTTTTCATGATTAAAACCTGGAGAGGGAGTAGAACTTAATTGTACTGCATCAGCTCCATATTTTTCCACTGCATGGCGACATTGATGCCAACAATGCAAAACATCCACTGAGGCTTGGGGTTCCTGATGAAGGGTGTTACCTATTGTTTCCCAATCCTTAAGTTGGAGTGTCCCCCTTTCAGGATACTAAGGACAGTTTTTTCCTAACTCACTCACCAGCTTCCTAAGCTCTCTTTCAGGCATGGTCATGCCCGATTTGTGTAAGAGAAATTTTAACTCTCTTACATGCTTTTGCTGATGGTGAGATATATCGCAGCCCATACTTACAGTTTGAGAAATCTCGCAGGACGAGAAGACGAGAAGGTGCACCAAGAGGTCTCTTCCAGACGACTGTAAATATGTTGGTTGCTGCTTTCCCTCGGAAGGGGATGTCCCTGCTTACCCTCAGGGAGGGAAGCCCCACGTTGGGCGCCAGTTGTAACGATGCTAAGAAAAAGACTCGGGCATGTCTTGAGCAGAGGTTTGAAGCTGCAGAACACAGCTTGACAAACTCTCAGTTTATTGTTTCTTATATACTTTTTACATACATAGGCTTTACCATTAACTGCTGACATTTTACATTTAGAAGTTTAACCTTTAGCTGTTGACATAAAGTAATTGGAAAATTCCTTTATATAAGCAATTATTTTCTAGTAACACATTACCTGTTGAGAGCAGGTAAAAACAAATACAGGTAAATTAGAAAAGGAGAAAGGACTGATAAAAACAAGAAGAGATAAAGACAGGAAGAAATAAGGGGGAACTTAAAGCATATTATTTATTTAGGTAGGTAAGATATTAAGTCAAAAGGGGGTGATCTTTTGGCTGCTTCCTTGGGACAAAGGGTATCAAAAGGTTATGAGGTTTGTGGGGGGGGGGGAATGCATGGCAGTTTGCTGCGCGTGCAAATTCCCCCACAGGAAAGCTGCAGATTGCTAAATATATATACAGCACCCTGCAGCAGTTTGCCTTAGTTATTTTAATTCTTCTAGATATAAGTTGGGAATCTATACACCTTGCACAGTCACATGGAAGGTCAGTGCGAGCATGTGGGATGATTGGTATAGATATCATCAGACCTTTGGTCTTGACTATAAAAAGGACCCTCTGCTCTCTGTAGTTTGTTTGCAGCAATGGGACTCATGGCTTATATGTCTGGTGTTACAGCCTATATGCCTGAGGGGTTGGAAAGCAAGCCAGGCATTTATCTTGCTAACCACCTGGACTGGTGGTTTCTTTGTGGTCAGTTTGCCTATAAATCCTTACCAGCTTATTGGTCTGGTACATGTACCATAGGAATTTTCTTTCCCTCTGTTCGTATTATCCAACATCATGATTGGAACTTTCACGTCCGCAACTAGTGGGGCGAGGACCACCTTGAGCATGAAGAACATATTGAACACCATCCTGTACCTCATAACCTGGGCAATGCTATTGCACAAGTGTTAATTCCAGCTGTAGGAGTTGGTTTAAATTATAGAATTGGGTGACTGGACAGAAGAAATGTTTAACCACACCATACAGGCATTTACACAACTCAATAAGGAACAGGGGGAAATACGGGAGGTAGTGGTACAGAATTGTCAAGCATTGGACAAGGTACTGGCTGTGAAAGGTGGGGTATGTGTTTTAGTGCACTCACATTGCTGCACTTTTATAACTGACTATCAAGTTAACATTAGTCATACCATCCATCTCATGGAAGAAGGGATTAGGAATTACCCTAAAGATCTGAAGATTTCTACTGATACTGTATGGGAGACTTTCCATAGTATATTTTCATTGCTTATCAGTTGGTTCCCAGGATGGGGATGGTTTAGGGAATTATTCCTTGGTCTTCTCTTTGTGGTATTTCTTGTTCTTGTTTTCTGTTGTGTCCTTCACTGCTTGCCCCTACTTACCTCTGTTTGTTCTAAATGCTGTGGGCAACATACTACAGAAGTTTATCCTCTGTCTCTTCATTTGGGCTGTCATGCTCCTATGCTCGCAGCATGAAAGGAGGGGGGATTGATGACCAGGACCCAGGGGACAGTATCAATATACAGATGGCCCCTCTGTCTCTGGTCACTTGTCATGAACGGTCATGAAAGGACAGCAAAGAAACATGCTAATGTCCTAAAGCCACCCAAGAACATCTGGCATCTTGGGACAACACCCACAATACCCAAGACTGAACATATGGTCTCGGGGAAATTCCCTTGAGAGAACATACTAGCTACTTCTGCTTTTCTTGTCTACAGTGTGCCAACCTTAAAGGGCGAAGTCTTAATTCTATGTGTGCCAGCCTAGCTGGGTGAATTGCTTATGTAACTAAAGTGACTATAAAAATAAGCTTTCTTTGCTATTTGGGGCTTTGGGGTCTTTTGCACAGAAGCCCGTTTCTATTCAGCTGAATAAACACATAAACTTGAAAGCAACTTCTAGTTTCCTGTATTTCTTTAACCAGCAAAACCTCAGAACCTGCATATCACTATTAATAGATGGGCAGTTACAAAGAAAAGGTAGAAATTGAGGATACAAGCCTATTATCAAGTTGCTGCCTGTTGTCAATAGCCAAACATGAAAGGATTTTGACAGACGAACTCATGTAGATTGGGCTGCAGAATTGAAGCAGAAAAGTTCAGATGGTGGAAAGATGGACTATATTTATATTATGGAGATTAAGGACACTTGGCTGCAATATGCTCTCTTAAGAAACCAAACACAAATTTGGGAAACAGATTCTGCCCAGTTCAGAAGTACTACTGAATCAGAGACAAATAACTGTATTCAAACCAAGTATAGTGTAATGTTCTGTTTAAACTTCTTATAATCACTGTTATTTTGTACTTCCCTGCATGCCAGAAATACTTAAGCTATGAATGACTTAAGGGAAACTGCTAATTTTATGGACTCCAAGACTGAGAAGGTGCGCTTCAAAGAAATAGGCAACTTAATTCAGATGTTATCAGAGAGAGAAAGAGGGTAAAGATAGCCCTTCCTTAATAAATGATAGAGTATATTATAGATAGGATAGTTGAGTGCAAGATTTTGTTTATAGATGTGAAACAATTAAAAAAACACAGCTTGGAAAAATCACCCTATGTCATTTTTTGATTTTAGGCCAGACAGTATTGAAGGAATTTGTATCCAATTTTGATTTTGTTCTAGCCCTGCCCTTTATTAGAATCAATGGTGAGATTCACCAGTTTGCACCAGTTTGGCAGAACGGGTAGCTAATTTTTTGTTGCCCAGACCGAGAATGGACTTTTGGAAGCAACAAATTTGAATCCCACCACTGCCTAGCATATTATTCAAAAGCTTACTGGGTCTCTTAGTCATTATATATTCCAAATTTTATTATTTTTCAAAACATTAAATTTCAAAGAAGCATAAAAAGCAAAGAAAAAAGAGTTTTTAAAAAAGGGAAAAGAAAAGGTGAAAATAAATTGGAAAGTACAAACAAAATGGGAAAAATTATTGAAAAAAGATAAATTTCAACTTATTTCAATACAGATAAAAACCTAAAAATCAGTAATCCTTTGACTAAGCTATAACATAAGCACTTCTTTCATGATAAATAAATACAATCAAAATATAAGGTTAAAATTTCATTTCTTTTAGTTTCAAACAAAAATCTAAGAGTGCTTTCCAAGAAGAAACAAAACTAGATAAGTATTTTCTTTATTCAAAGCAATCAATTTCTCAACTCCATTAATTTTATCATCTATTTTTTTACATTGTGGATATATGTGAGTCCAATAGCAGAAGTCTTGCTGCTGTTATCTATATAAAAACAAAGTTCCATTTTTTTCAACCTGTCCACATATTCTCCCATAGATCAAGTATTATTTTGTAACTAAGCATTGTGTTATAAATGTTGCCCATTTGATCATATAGTTTTTAATATATTCATCCTCCATTATTATTATTGCAGATTGGTATTATCACATCCCCCTGAAATGCTCAGAGGAACAAGTTAGCTCAGAAGTTGCACAACAACCAATGTCTGAGATCCCATGTCTTGGTGATTTTGGAGATCCTCACAATGACATTACCTTTGGGGGTCGAAGAAAGTGGATCAAAGATACTGACTCAGAATATGTAAAACTGGCAAAGCAAGGAGGTCAACCAGGTGATTTAATTTAAACAAATATCTAAGCTATTCAGAAGATTGATGTGAATATTTTTATGTGGAGACAAAGAAAGAAGTTAATGTTAGAAATGTTGGAAACTGAAGATAGAATATGATAGAAGACAAGCATGAACATTTTATTTTTCCAGCTGACATTGTGGGTCTTACTTTCTCAAGGGCTTTTCCTACAGATTCTAAGATTGAACAGTGTTATGAAATGTACAAGAAACCAAATGTGTGGTTAAAAAAAGTTGAAGACTTAATAATTAATGAATCTCAAACTGCCTCTTAGACCTCTATGAGATCATATTATTTTTGTTTTTTTGCTTCAATTCCAGTGGGGTACTCCCAAGGATTTGTCTTAGGCCCAGTACTCTTCAATATCTTCATTAATGATTTAGATGAGGGGATAAAAGGCAAATTCATTAAATTTGCAGATGACACCAAGAGTAGTGCATTGTGAGAGGTCATATAAGAACAATATAATCCAAGGTGCTAGTCACCCATCCACTCCAGGCAGCAGTTAGGACCTGAGCCAAATTGCCCACTAGACCTTCAGGGAAAACCCAAAGCTCTCTTTGAAATCCCATTTGTCCAAAGTTGCCTGGAAGAGGCCAGCTAAACAAGCTCTGTCTCTCTGAAGGAAAGGGAGAATCACAAGAGAATCAAAAGACAACAAATGGATTAATCTGTCCACAAATGATGTTAATGTCCATCCCCACCTCAGGACAAAATCTAGACCCAGCATGTGAACACTGACATGTGTTTCGCTGTCAGTTATTTGGGACAGATCCAAATAAACAAGCCACAATCGTCTGAGCCACCCCAAACTCAGTGACCAAAAAGCAAATTGAAATCCCCAAAGATCAACAGCTTTTGAGACTCTCCTGCCAATCCAGCAACAGAGTCAGCTAGCAAGGAGAATGATAACACACAATCCCAAATGTTCCCTTATGCTGAATCTCAACTAGAACACCTCACATCTGGTTATCTTGGAACAGAGTCTCTGAAATATCAAATTTAAATATTAAATTTACTCAAAGCCATAAAGTAACTTCTTTTACATTTTAAAATCAACATATTTGTCAACATCCAGCTCGAGAATCCAAATAAAACTCCAGGTTCCTTCCATTTTGAAAATCTTACTATGTATTCAATACACAGTATGGTAACGTCGAAGCAAAACTAACTCTGAAGTTCCCAGACATCAGTTCATAGAATTAAACTATTAATAGTTTAATAGTTTAATTAATTAAACTATTAACCCCCACCCTTTCATGTAGTCCATGTAAACAATTTCACTTTGTTATGGGAACCGTCTGCTTCCTCTCCATACCTGTTGCAATGTCCTTGGAAAGGTTGATTTTGTTTCTCCTTCTAACTCATTCTAAAGCAACACCTTCCCCCTCTTACTCTAATGGCAAGTTGAAATAAAAAGTCACATAGCTACCAAAGTTTCATTCTTGACATTATTTCTGAATACTCTAATTTCTAGTTTCTAAATTATTTTATTTTATTATTTTATTTTATTATTTATTTTCAATATTCAGGGAAGTCTCTGGTAGCTTATTAATCAAATTGGCAAGAGGCTTGTACAAGAGGGAGTGATCAGAAAGTATGGAAGAACCCTGAGGTTTGCAGAAATATAGTTTTTTTTAATAAAGAAGAGAATTAAGATTGTGACTCCGTCTGCAGTGCTCAATGTCTTAAAGTACATATAGCTGAGACGAAACAAGAAATGAAGGGAGAGTAAAATGGATTATTATGGAGATGGATATGGCTGGTTCCTTTTATATGCTTCTGTTTAGAAAACAATACTGAAATATCTAAATATAATGCTGGGTTAAACTAGAATAGCTATTAAAAAACTATGGTTGGCTTTTTGATTTCTTTTAAATTTTAAAGATTTCACTCTTCCTTTTATTTTCCTGAAAGGTGAATAAAATTATATATATATTTCAAATATCATGGTAGAGTAATTTTTATAAAGAATCTACAGTAGCATAATATGAAACAATTAAAACATCATCTCCCACATGTTATTCCTCTTTCAGATACACACTAATACTGTAGATTTTAAAAGTAAAATGTAAAAAAAGAATAGATTGCAACAAAATCATTTAGATATTGTTTTTCTTTAGTGGATTAATATAAAAGCATTTTTAATATTTATCCCTTGCTCTACCTGTGTGCAGGAAACAGAACTTATTTGATTAATTTTTTAAAAATCTGCAGTTGTTTAAATGTAAAATTTTATATTTTTAAATATCTTTGGTTTAAGATTTACTGAGACATTTTACTCCTACTCCACGAAAAGTATCCCTGGGGCCTTATGGTGCACTTGAATGGTACTCACATCATAGCAAACAAGCTGCAACTGATGATTCTAAGTAAGTATTCTGTGTCTTCATGGGAAGAGTTGATTTAATTTTACAATGAGGAAATGGGTTTCTTGAATGTTGAAATTAAAAACAATGTTCCATCACTTGTTTATGTCTTGCACTTTGATGGCAAATGCTATAAGGTAAGCTGTATGGATAATGGTGATATTTTTGCCTCCAGACCTCATGTTCCAGCAATGCCAGACTACATGATTCATGAAGAATTTAAGGCTGATCAACCAGCCAGCTATGAACCTAAAATGGGTCCTTTTGATTTTGATATGAAAAGTGTTTGGCAAAGGGATGCTGAAGACAAAGAGAACAAAGAGAAAAGAGAGGTAAAGTTCTGTTATTCCTAACTGTTATATTTTTGGGAAAGACATGCTTATTTTTAAAAATGATACTAATATGTCAGATTTTTAAAAACCAAATATGAAAATAGATTTAAAGTTTTTAGACTATCTAGAACAAGATTAGTTATGCATGTGGACGAGTTTTTATTGCAGTATGTTTGCAATACAGTCTTAATATAGTATGTATACTGAGAAGCACATTCCACTGGAACTTGTAAGGACCCACCCCACTTTGCATCTTAAGACAGAACTCTTGGAATAGTTCTTCCAACAGGCATCCTTTATTAAGAGAAAATGGTTGCAGGTGTTCTAGACAGGACTTGGGGTCCAAGCTCTCCCATTCAAGGTTTTAAGGGGTTCCCCAGTAGCCCCACCCAATCACCACCTTCTTCCAGCGACAGTCTCAGGCATTACATTCTCACCCCCTTTTCCTTACTGCCGGCTGGATGGAGACTTCAGAGAGAACTACATGAAGGTAATAGCCCCATTATTATGGTTAGTCCTTTTGGTGATATCCACATCCAGTTCCTTTGAAGTGTACTGAAGGAAGTGAGGGCCATAATGCCCCTTTGTTCACCCCCTTTCCTTCATCGTATGACAGAATCCAGAGAAGGCAGAAATGGTGTTCTCTATATGATAACTAGAGATGAAATATAATTGGATTCTGACAGAACTACTGTTTTTTACTACTAGTGTTTAAGAATTTTAGTCTGAAAATTGTGTGTATGAAACATAAAACATAAATATTAGGGATTAATATTTAAAGAGATTTAGGGGGCTTTCCGATGCATACTTATATAAGTATATTATTTATGCTTATTCAAGTAAATCTCAATCACAGGGTTCATATTTTGTGCTAATTAATAAATCAAAATTTACAAACTGCAGAGAATAGATTTATACATTACGCTTAGTCAAAACCAAACAGAAAACCTTCTGGCTTTATGCAGCATGTAGCTCTCAGCCAATTACTTGAGCTCAGGTAAGTACATTATGGAATAATATTCTATTGCATATTAATCCAATTTTAGTTTTAAATATGTTTAAGAGACTTACTGGTCCCTTGCCAATTTCCATAGAAACAAGTCAAGTACAAGTCTCTTTTCCTAATTCTTTTGTAGTCCTGATTAATTGGAAGCTTATTTCTTCTTTTCTGTTTTAGGTAATATCAACTTCCCTGAGTTTGGGGAAGGAACATTCTTTTCCTGACCTTGTTTTGAAAAATCAGCTCCAATGTTTGCAAAAATGAAGGAATCTGAGTAATATAGATGCTGCTGTAGGAATTAGTCTGCTTGTGAATGCTCCTTTGTTCTATTGTTATGGGCAGGTCTTTTTTTTGTCATAGAACACGTTTTTTGGGTAGAACCTTGTAGGGTAGGCAAGGCGGGTTGTATGACGTGTGAGTTCTGGCACTTTTTTTTTTTTTTACAAAAAAAGCACTGATTATGGGTATTATGTTTACCTTATATGTAGCTCTATCATTCATTTCTATTGTATGTTTCCTGTGCCATATTGCTATTCTATGATTCATCTCTATTGTTCCTGTGATGCATTTCCTTTTCCTGTTGTTGTATTACTTCTCTCTAAGAAAGATGGCTTTTGCATAGTGAGGCCTTGAATTGTATTTACTGACTCCATATGAAACATGGTGTCAGAAGCATCTGAATCTGTCTCCACACATTTGATGTATGCCAGTTTAGCACTTGCGGCCCTTTCCTTATAGCACGTATTTCTTCAGAAACCTTATAGATCTTTTCCAGTATAAGCTTACAGTTTAAGTGAGAGTAGGGTTTCTCCATTTTAAAAGTAATCAAAGGAAGTCCTTTCTTTATTATTATTATTATTTAATGAGGGTTGTAATTAAACAGTGTCCACCCCCTCAGTTCTCACAGCTGCACCAGCTTATCTTTTCAGAAATAATCTGAAGGTCAAATCCTTCTCGCCAAAGAATAGTTGCAAGTATTAACTTTTCACCACTAGATGTCCTCAGTAAATAGAAAATCTTTTCCAGATACCATTTTTTTTGTCCTTTTTTCTATCTTTTAAAGCAGTGGTTCTTAACCTTTTTTATTATTATTATTTAAAAAGTTTTTATTTTCCATTTATTCATACAAAGTACAATTAACCATTGGTACCGCCTGCCCATTCCCCCCAGGCTGCGTCCACCCTCTCTAAACCTTCCCTACTTCCCTCCTCTTTCTCTCCTCCCCTCCTACTCTCTTCCCCTCCCCATCTCCTCTAACCATCCTACTTCCTCCCTATTCCTTCCTCCCCTCTCATCCCTCTCACACACATGAACGTAGCATAGGGGAAATGCCCAAGCATTTAACATGACTATATTATCATTACCCACCCACTCACCCACCCACCCTCAACCCTCTCCCCCTCGCTTCCCAGAGCAGAGTACAGGGTTATTAATAAGAAGGTTAACAATAATTAAAAAAGGAAAAAAAAAGAAAAAAAAGAAAGAAAAAAGAAAAAAAACATATTTAACCTTTAACTCCCCTTAAATTAAGACATATAAACAAATCTCTACAACAATTACTATAAAATTTAATCATAAAATAAATGAAACTTTAAAGTACCATATTTTTTCTGAATATAATCTATCCATCTTCTCCATACAATAATATATCTTTCTTGTGTATGATCCTTCAAATAAGCAGAAATTTTTGCCATTTCTGCAAAGTTAGAAACTTTAAATATCCATTCTTCTAAAGTAGGCAACGAGTTCTTCTTCCAATACGAGCCTACTAATAACCTTGCTGCAGTTAATAAATTAACTGAGGGGTGAACTTTATCTTCCTTTTAAAAACCTTTTGAATGTTCCACCAAATCATAATCCAAAAAGCCTTTACCTTTTTACAATTCCACCAAACATGAAAATATGTCGCATCCATATTACCACATCTCCAACATTTGGGTTGTAAATTTGGATACATACAAGATAATTTTTTAGGATCTAAATGCCATCTGTAAAACATTTTATAAAAATTTTCCCTCAAATTTTGAGCTTGTGTAAATTTAACATTTCTAATCCAAATTGTCTCCCATAAGTCCAATGGGATCGGATCCTGGATATTCTGAGCCCATTTAATCATACAGTCTTTAACCAATTCTGTTTCAGAGTCTAATTCTATTAAAGCATTGTAAATTCTTTTTATATGGGCCTGACTCTGATCTTTAATCTGAATAACCAGATTTCCATCTTCTAGTGTTATTCCTTCTTTCTTATCTACAGTCCACCTGTCCACTAAAAACCCTTGGTTTTTTCCCAGCCCAAATGAATTTATTGATACCCTTCTGCCATTCCTCCAAATTTACATCTTTTTTTAAAATAGGTATCATCTGAAACAAAAAAAGAAACTTTGGTAGAACATTCATTTTTATAGCTGAAATTCTCCCCAACAGTGACAATTGCAATTTTTTCCAGTCATTTAAATCCTTTTGCACTTTTGCCCATAGTAATTCATAATTATTTTTATACAATTTTCCATTTGAGGCAGTTAAGTATACTCCCAGATATTTAACCTTTTTCACCATCTGAAAACCTGTAGCTTTAACCAAACTTTCCTTGTCATTGGCTAACATATTCTTAGATAATATCTTAGTCTTATAGTTATTAACTTTAAAACCAGAAACTTTTCCATACTGTGTTATAAGTTCTAATAAACAATCAACCGCCCTAATCGGTTGTTCCAAAATCAAAACCAAATCATCCGCAAAAGCGCGTAATTTATACTCATTTTTTCTTATCTTTATGCCCTTGATTACCGTTGATTCTCAAATCTGGATCAACAAAATCTCCAATATTAAAACAAATAATAATGGAGATAATGGACATCTTGTCCCTTTTTCAATATTAAAAGTCTCAGTCAATCCCCCATTAACAACAATTTGAGCTGATTGTTGCTGATATATAGCTTTAGGTGCATGTAAAAAATTATCCCCAAAATTCATTTTCTCTACCAATGAGAATAAAAATTGCCAATCTAATTGATCAAAGGCTTTTTCAGCATCCAAAAATATAAAAGCCACAGAAATCTGGTTGTTCTTATCCAAATACTCAATTAAGTTAACAATTTGTCTAACATTATATTTCATGTATCGTCCTGTTATGAATCCTGATTGATCACTGTGAATCAAATCCTTCATAACCTGCATTAATCTATTTGCCAAAATTTTTGTAAAAATCTTGTAATCTACATTTAATAATGATATCGGCCTATAATTCTTAGGCTCTGTAAGATCTTGATCCTCCTTCGGAATCAATGATATAAACGATCTTTTCCAAGAAGGAGGAACTTGTGCTCCCAGCAAAATACTATTAAAAAGCTCCTTTAATGGCTCCAACATTTCTTCATATAAATTTTTATAATATGTCGACGTCAATCCATCTGTTCCTGGAGACTTTCCCACCTTTAACTGCTTGATAGCTAAGCCATTTTCCTCTACAGTAATTAAACAATTCATCCCATTTTGCTGTTCCTCAGAAAGTTTAGGAAAATGTACTGATTGTAAATATTTATCTATATCCATTCCCTTTATATTATCACTTGAGTATAGTTTTGTGTAAAAATCTAAAAAACTCTTTTTAATCAAATTTTGCTGAAGAACCTCAGTACCTTTATATTTTACTTTCTCTATAATCCTAGCCTTCTGTTTCTTTCATAACTGATAAGCCAACCACCTCCCAGGCTTATTCGCATTACAAAAGTATTATATAACGCAAATTGGTAGCCACCTGATCTGCCATCAACATATTAAATTGTTCCCTAAGCATCTTAATAGAAACCTTTAAGTTATTATCAGTTGGGTTAAGACCAAGCGCTTCTTCTTTTATTTTAATCTCATCTTCTATTTCTCTACATTTTTGTATCCTTTTATCTCTAAAAACTTTATTTAAATCAATTAAAATTCCCCTCATATACGCCTTACTGGTGTCCCAGACCATGGGCATCGATGTACCCTTATTCATATTTAAAGCAAAAATCTCCTTTAAATACTCTTTACATTTTTGTACAAACTCTCCCCGGGTAAACAAATTCTCATTCAATCTCCAAGGCCTTCTGTTCCCATCTCCCAGGTATAGCTCCATCCACACAGGACTATAGTCTGAAAGGGTCCTGGGAATGATTTTTACCTTTCTCACCCTAGAAAGAAAATCACTAGTAATCAATCAAAGTCAATCCTTGAAAATGACATCAATGAAGAAGCTCTGCCATAACGGGCTCTTCAATTATCCTTGTTTGTGGAGGTGAAGACAGTCTTGCCTTTAGAATAGAGTGATAGAAATCTCTTGCCTTTAAAACTGTAGTTAATCTGTAACGTATTCCATCATAATTCACTACTATTCCTCTTGGAATCTCCAATCTGAACTGGATTTGACGACGTTTTAACTCATCAGACAGAAAAGTAAAATCTTTTCTACCTCTTAAAATTTTTGGAGGTATTTCTTTTAAAATTATCACATCTTGAGCTGCAATTTGAAACCTCTTTTTATAAAAAGCCTGTATAATTTCATTACGAATAGATCTTCTGGAAAAGTAAACAACCACATCTCTTGGTAAATTTCTCTGTCTAGCAACCCGTGAGTTAACTCTGAAGATTTTTTCTATCTCATTCCCAACTTCTTCTGGTTTCCATCCAAGATTTAAAGCAATATCTCTAACAATAAGCATCTTCAAATCTTCCTGGGAATTTTCTTTCAATCCTCGGATACGCAATGCGAACTCCATTTCTCTGTATTGTGAAATAGTTTGTTCATCCTGTGTAACTTCTATCTTGTTCTCCACTTGCTCCATTCTAAATTCCCGTTTTGCTGTATTTTCAGTAATCTCTTCCATTTTATCGTCAATCCTTTCAATATGTATGGCAAGACCAGAAAACGCAAATAGTATGTCTTCTCTGACTTGCTTGTTCTTATTCTCCAATAATTCTTCTATAATAGCCCTCTCTGCAATTATAAGATCTTTTACCTCCTCTTTAATATCCAAAGCAGTCATTTTTAAAGCCTCTTTTAAGTCTTTGAGAGAGATTGCAGGAGGAGGAGAGGGTGGGGGTGATTTGGGTTTAGGCTGAGAAGCAGGCTGAGCCATTGGGGAAGAGATGGAAGCTTTAGGGACAGAGACCAAATGTTTTGAAGCCATTCTATTAAGTTCAAAGGAACAAAATTCTTGCCTCTATAATATCACAGTTCTTTAAATAATAAAAAAAAAGAAAGAAGGAGGAAGAAAAAAAAGGGGGGGAACAAAATTCTTGCCTCTATATTTAAAACGTGAACTTTTAACTTTGTTACAAAGTCAAACAAGAAAGACAGTCGCCATTTTGCCTTTCACTTTCCCTTTCTTCAAAAGGGAAAGTAAACAAAAAAAGGGGGAGAAGATGCTTGCAGGAGTTAAAGTCACAATCAGTCTTAAATCCGCTTTCTCCTGGTCTGCTCCGTCTGCATTTGAATACTCACAAGCCTCCAAAAAAAGCAGATGTGGGAGCGGCCACCTTGCTTCATCCCAGAACTTCGGGACAAAGACGTCCTGGAGTGCGCAGTTGGCTCAGGCTCCGAGGGAGCTCTACCCTCTGATCCCCGAAATTATGGGGATCCCAGGGGAGCTCTTACCTCTACCTGGGCCGCTCTTCTCTTCCCTTTCTCCCAGGGAAGAGATTCAAGCCGCAGGACAGCTGATTGTAAAAGTCCTGCGGCTTTTACACAACCCAGGAACGGGCTGCTTTGTGAAAAGCAGCCATCGTAGCTGCTTGATCCACAGGAAGTCCATTCTTAATCTTTTTGAAGGAATCTCCCCCTTGAGGCAATGAGAAAGTTGTCATCGCTCCCCCTCCCCCAACATAACCTCTCAATCACAACATAAGAAATAATTCTTCAATTTATGCAAACACTTTTTTTGTTTTCTTTAAAATTGTCATCAGGACATATGATGCAAATAATTTATTTCCAGTCTTTTTCCCATATCTCAACTGTGTGAAAAAATTTGGTGCCACCCATCACTTTACTCCCAAACTTCATGATACATGTATTTCATTATTATCTTACTTATTCGAGACACTTAAATGTAATGACCACTGAAAACAAAACACTGGGAGCCGCAAAACTCTTTTGATATCTAAAATGAAGATAACACTGCATATATCCTTTTTTACTTTTATTATATATATATCTTCGGTGTTATCTTCATTTTAGATGTCAGAAGGGTCCCTCTCTCTCTCCCTCCCTCTTTCTGCCTTTGGTCTGCCAGTCCTCTTCCCCCACTCAGTTGTGTGTGTGTGTGTGTGTGTTTGTGCGTGTGTGTAAGAGAGGGAGAGAGAGGCACTTGCGCTTCTTCTCTCTTTCCTCTCTCTTTCCTCTCTCTTTCTTCCTCTCTTTTTCTCTTTCCCCTCTCCCTCTCTCTTTCCTCTCCCTCCCTCCCCCCTTCTTTCTCCAGGTGAGGCAAGAGAGAGAGAACGAAAAGCAGAGGGCACCGAAGGGGCGGGGAGGGGGGGGCAGGAGGCAGCAGAAGACCCCCTATCGCCGCTGGAGACACCCAGCTCCGCTGCCCACCGGGCCTGTGGGAATGCCCTGGCTCACGGTCACATTAGCAGGCGTCCCCGGGCTCAAGTCAGGGCCATGGGGCATCTGCAGAATGCCCTGCCCAGTCGGCTGCATCGCCAAGCCTCCCCTTGCGCCGCCGGCGTCCTTGGGCTTAAGTCACGGGGCATCCACGGAATGCCCCATCAGCTATGTTGCCAAATCTTCTCCCGTACCGCCAGCATCCTTGATCGGAACCGCGGCAACGATCTGCTTCCGCCAGGACCAACGGTGGAGCCTCCCGTGCTGCTGGTAGGTCCGTCGTGCTGGAGGAGCTGGGGCCGCTCCGCACCACATGGTGCTCCTGGCGATCTATGACCCACCAGCATCACCCAGGGAGCAATGCCCCTGCCGGCCCAGCCGGGACTGCCGCCCAGGGGGCAGCATGAGGAAGCAGGGGAGGAGAAGGAGAGCAAGGAAGCCAATGCCGGGCCCCAGGAGGAGGCACTCCTGCGGGTCCAGCCGGGGCTCTTCTGCTGCTGGTTGGAAAATGCCTTCCCCCTCCCTTTCTCTCCCCCCCATCTTCTGCTCAATTCACATTCTTCACTGACAAAGCAGCTGGGACTCCAGCACGCCTTCCCGGCCAGCTGGGCCAACGGTCCCATGGCTGGGGATCGCAGGGGCTGCTCTCCCTTGGGGCCGCGGCTTGTGGGAAGGCTGGCCCATGCAGCAGAGGCTCTGGCAGGCTGTTCCCAACAGGGATCCCGGGGCTTCCCTGCATGGTTCCCCAGCCATGTGCACCTCAGACGGGGCCAGTCAGGGAAAGGGGCTTGCTGGCTGCGCTTCTCCCAGGGGGTTGGCATTTGGGTGCAGGGCCAATTAGGAGCCCTGCGAGGGGGCAAATCTCATGAGAGAGAGAAAGAGAGAGAGAGGGAGGGAGGGAGGGAGGCACAAGTGCCTCTCTCTGTCTCTCTCTGCAAATGGTGGAGGAGGCTCGGAGCCACAGGGGAAGGCTCAAAAGTGTCCCCAAAACATCTCGCTTCATCGCCCCATATCACCCCCTTTTTGTTCCTTCACCGTCACATTGCCCCTTTTCGTTCCATCGCCTCCCTGAAAAATGAAATCTCCCCCTGGGGGCAATATCGCCCAGGTTAAGAACCACTGTTTTAAAGGAAGGAATAGGGAAAAAAATAATCTTCCAATATTAGCTACTTATACAATTTGAAACAGCATTTTTTCCTGTATCCCAAAATGACTAAAAATAGAGTGTAGCTTTTAAAAATTCTTTGTTCTCAACACCTTTCTTCCCACGCACATAGAAGCTGCCTTTTTCAAACAGGATAATAATTACAATCAAGTTTTTTCAGGCAAAAAAAAAAAACCCAAGTGGGGGAAAGAGAGGGGCAAAAAGGGTCTCACCTGGATCCTCCGCAGTGGGTCTAAGATCGCTTAGCTGTAATTGTGACTTTGGCTGGTGCAGCAGCATAATCGGCCATCTTGCAGGACGATTATTGCTCCATCAGCCCTAAGGAAATAGCTGGGGCTGTGGGAGAAGCTGCTGCTCTCCCGCAGTCACTAGCAAGCCTCTTTATCGGTGGTCACCCCTCCAAGGTGACTTTCAACCCACTAGGGGGTCTACCGATGCAAAAAACCCGGCCGGACTGGAGACGAGTCCTCAGATGCGACCGGCGTCGCTGCATACCGGAACTGGAAGTCAAATCTTACTAAGTTGTTTTGATTGGAGTTTTAAAACTTGCCTGGATGCCCAGACACAGCTTAAAGTTTAAACATTTTGGTGTCCTCAGAATTTGTAGTCCTAAAGATTGTGGCTGAAAAATAAAAGACTCTTTTTGGATTGCTCTTCTCAAGAGGATGGATAAATTTATAAATAAATAAATAAAAATTGTTTTTGAAGTCATCTGACTTCCCTGGATTACAAATACAGCTTGACCTGGAATTTTTACAAGCTGTTTTGAAAGCGTGAATAACAAGAAATTTCTTCTAACACACACTTTGGATTACAAATTTTGGTATATGAATTTTTTTTCTTTTTTCTCTTTTCTTTTTTTAAATACTATTTTTTATTACTTACCTCTCCTATTTATTAGGAGTCTATTGGATTATAAATTTTGATCTACTTGGTGGATTATAAAGTATGATTAAACGATAGAAATGAGTGTCCCCAATCTATCCAAAGTTAGAAAAAAAGGAACCTCTTCTGCTTTTGCAAGTCCAGTCTACCAGAGAACAATTGATACAATGCTCCAACAAGAAAAGGCTAATAACTTCCAAAAGGAAACTCAAGCGACACTACAAGCAATTCAAGAGGCAATCACCGCTCCCATGGCAGTTACAACGAGAAACCATGATCATAACCCAATAAAGAATTCAGAAAGTTAGAATCAGAATTACAAATAGACCCACAAAAGAAAATACTTAAGAAAGGCTTCCGGTTTGCGATTGTGGCGCAGACGACCGTGCGGAGTGATTGCTCTCTCTGCCGTCTGGTTTTCTCCTGCCAGGGGACCGTGAAAAGGGTTAGAAGTCACCCTGGGCAACGAGCATGAAGAGGACCCCCGAGTGATCACGGAAGGGTGGCAGCCCTCCCATTTGATCTGGGACAGCTCTTCGAATTGACGGGGAAAAGATCGGCCATCAACATGGCCCATCTCTAAGCTGCTACCAGCTGAGGCCAAAATTACTAACAAGCATTTTGAAAGCACCGCAGAGGAATTGGGTGAGATCTTACCTTCTCTGTACCCCAAGTATTTTCCTGTAAAAAGCTTCTTGAAACTTCTTCCCCCTGTGAGGAGAGAGGGAAGGGAATTTCTTTCTCCCACCCTCTAAAATGGCAGCGTCTGGCTACTTAGGGGAAGTAAAGCTTTGAAAAGAACAACCAAATAATTGGATTTGCATCTTCTTGACATTTGGGGACCCAAAAAGTTCCTACTCTCATGGGGACCTGTTACTTTATTTACTGCTATTTTATTTACTCGTAAAAAATATGAAAAAGAACTTAAATTGGATAAAAACCTAGCACGGGATTTGAAAAAGACTTTAAATGCTATTGGGGACATCTTGTGGCGAAGCTTGGTACACCAAGTGAATATTCTTGACAAAGAGACTTGCTCATAGCCCAGATCTGTCCTTGGTGTTATCTAAAAGAGATTAAAAAGCTGGGCAGTGAAACTGGTTTTCAAGAACTGTGGAGGTGAACAGTTACTGCCTTTTCTTTAACAAAAGGCCTCCACTAGAAGATCACTTACAACCATGTCAGAAATGGAGAAGCAGCAAAAAATTTGGTTATGTATAAACTTATACTTGAAAAAAATCTTGAAGCCACTGAGATAATTAAATCTAGAATGAAAGACAAAGGCACCAGCTTAAATCCACAAAGCAAAACCCTGATTGCAACTGAAGAACCTACAATCCAAAAAACAACAGAAGCGGAAGAAATTAATACCAAGAGGAGGACTTTAAAGATCAACAAGTATAACTTACTGAAAATTTAGACAATCAAATAACAACTATAAAACTGGACATGACCTTCTACACAAATCAGAAGAAACCTGAGGAAGAAAAAGACCAGATTGAATTGAAGACAATTAGATTAGAGCAAACATGGGGAGATGGACCACCAGGGTGACAACTTAATGATTATAAATGGGTCAATCTTTCTAGAAAACTGACAACTAGATGGTCTCCTTTGATTGAAGTAATATGTGCAGGAATGAAGGGAGATGAGTTTGATGAGTTAGAACAGACATGTCAAACACAAGGCCTGTGGGCCGTATCTGGCCCGGGGAGGGCCCAGATTTCACCCACTGGGACTGTTGCAGAAATGGCAAGGAACCGGCCCCCGCTGCCCTAGCCCTGGCCCACCCCAACCCAGCTGGCGCACGCACAGGAAATGGCAAGCGCTCGGACTGGTGGTGTGCAGCAGCAGCTGCAGCTCATTTACCTCAGCCTGTCCCACCCCTCCCAGCCTAACCCCGTCACGCCTGGCCACGCCCCACTTTGCGGGGCTTTTCCTCGTCTGCTCTGCTTTGCCACACCATGCCACACCTTTCCTCGCTTGGGCCATAGTGTTCTGTAAGCCTAGCATGCATCGCCTGTGGGCTGAAAGGCATGGAGATGTGAGTGCAGGGTGGCACAAGCTGAGCATCGGCCGGCTCCCAGTTGCCCTTTCCACCAGGTCATAGGGCTGGAGAGGGGGACGCAGCAGTCATGCAGGGCCGCAGCCTGGAACTGCCGGCGGCCGGCAATGTGAAATTCTATGGTGGCTGGAGAGAAAGGGTGAAAAGGAGGAGAAAACAGGAAGGGTTTCTGTGTGCGTGTGTGTGTGTGTGTGTGTGTGTGTGTGTGTGTGAGAGAGAGAGAGAGAGAGAGAGAGAGAGAGAGAGAGAGAGAGAGAGAGAGAGAGAGGAGTGGAAGAGAAGGAGGAGGAAGCTGAGATGTTACAAAAAAGAAGAGCTTCCCACATTCTTCTACCCCTTCTCTCTCTTTTTAACTTCCTCCCACTCCATTCAGGTGCAGCTGGAGGAAAAGGACGAAAAGGAGGAGAAAGCAGGAAGGGTTTCTCTCTCTGTGTGTGTGTGTGTGTGTGGTGTGTGTGTGTGTGTGGTGTGTGTGTGTGTGTGTGTGAGAGAGAGAGAGAGAGAGAGAGAAACAGACAGACAGCAGGGAAGCAAAAGTGTGGAGAATGGGGAGCATTGCAGAGTAAGCAAACTTACAAAAAGAGGATCTCTCTGTCTCTCACACACATACACACGTGCTACATCGGGAAGGTGGTGTGCAGGCAGGTGAGAGAGCAAACTCGCAGATTGACTTTGTGGACTATTCTTGCCTCCTTCCGTCCCTAAAATCCAGGCAATAATAGAACTCTTTGGATTGAATGGGAAGTTAAGAGGAATTGGTGTGAGTTGAAATTAAAAGGCCAAGTCAACTCCCCCCCCCAATTATTTTGTCAGAGATGTGAAAAGTGTTTCTTGCTCCTACTTCCCCTCATCTGCTCTTTTATAATTTAATCCAGCCTTACCCAAATTAATATTTTTTGGGTGTCATAGCCACAGTTCCCATCATCCTGTGGCTATGCTGGCTAGAAATGCAATGTCTTATTTTCTCTGCAATATGTGTCTAAGAGTTAGTAGGTATGTGGGATTTAGAAATATTTAAACATTTGTTTCTTCTGCCTAATTTATTAAGTCAACATCTAATTTGAAATTAAAAGTTTCTGAGAAATCCAGGGTGGTTTACAAGAAAACTCTCAAAGACAGCTATTGTAAAGCATCACTAGCACTGCTTAAAACAATATTAAAAGTGTGTATTTTAAGAAAGAAAAATATTAGTAGTAATTTACTTAGTGCTGTTTGACCATAAAATGTGTTGTTGTTCTACATATGCCTAGCTGAACAGTGTGTTTGGAGTTGCCTCTAAATGGGTGAAGGATGCACTGTTCATATTTTCCTTGGGAGAAAGTTCTATAATTGGGGTGCTGTCTCTGAGAAGGCTTTGCTTGTGGCCACTGTTCTATAAACCAAACCAGGGGGACCATCTGGTCTAAATGGCTGCCACAGAGAAGAACCTATTTTCCAAATCATCAGAAGGCAGTAATGGAAATTAATCAAGAAGAAAACCAGCCTAGAACTAAGGACTTGTGAAAACAACTAATTAGTGAAAAGGCTTGCCTTCAGAAGTTGTGGATGCTCCATAACTGGAGGCTTTTGTCTGGAATGGTATAGGTCCCCTGCTTGAGCAGGGGCTTGGACTAAAGACCTCAAAGGTTTCTTCCAACTCTTATTCTTTGAGAGAAGTGCTGCCAACCTCTCCCCCTCCACTCGTCCCTTCCTGGGCACAGAGAAGAGGAAGGAGGGGAGGAAGGAAGGAAGGATAGAAAGAAAGAAAAGGAGGGAAGGAAAGAAGGAAGGCAGGAGATTGGAATAAGAGGGAGGGAAGGAGGGTCTGAAGGAAGTCCTGCCTTAGCACTTGGCCGCCAGCAGCCCTGTTGCCCTTTTGCCATCCCCTGGTGGTCTCCCATCCTATAGCTGAGGATGCTTTGGTTACAAAGCCAGGTCTCCTCGCATGGAGAGGGAGTGGGCCTCCCTCTGACCCACGCACTTTGTCCTCCTGCACACACCATGAGCAACCAGGTCAAGGAGAGGGAGCAGAGCAGCAGCATAGTTGAGGAGGTAAGTGCAGCTGGGTGCCCCCTCAGGGAAGTGCAGCTAGGCTAGGCAGGGCTGTGGGATCCTGATGCCATGGGAGCTCAAGGAACGGGCTTGGTGCTTGACCTATGCTGCCCAGGGCTCCGGGCAGTCCGTGCCACCGTTCAGGGGCCCCATGCACAGCTTGAGGCTCAGTGAGGCTCCTGCAATGGACCATGCCCTGGCACTCACCCCGGTCTCACCCACCCTTCTGCCGGAGACCTTTGGATCAGCCCCCGTCCTGCCCAGGCTTGCACAGGTGCCCCTGATGTGAGTGACGTCAGTAGGTCATGCCCATACCAGCCATGCCCTACCCAGTAGGCCACACCCATGCCAGCCATGCCCACCCGTCCCCCTGATGACAACCACAATGCTGATGCGGCCCTCAATGAAATTGAGTTTGACATCCCTGAATGAGAAGCATTGGTATGGAAATCTGATTGGCATAAAAAGAAAGGTAGAGTTAGACTGAAAAAAAGGGGGTCCTTTGGTCTATTAGAGAGGATCCTAAATTGCTAATTATTCGGCTAAAGGGAGATTCTGAGATAGTGGAAAATTTGATTATTAGATTAAAATAGTTGGAAAATAGTAAAAAATAAGGGATTAATCTGTTTAGATAACAAAGGACACTCCACTATTAAGGTGATGATGTATTAGGGTGAGAAATAGAAAATGTTTATGAAATAAAATTAGAATATATGAAGAAGAAAGCAATAACACCCTACCTTTCCTGGATGTACTTGTCTGCCGCTATCCTAATGGCACCCTTTCCACCACTGTACATCGCAAAGCGACCCATACTGATCGGATCCTACACTATCTGAGTAACATCCTGTGTCAAGAAGACCAGTTGCATAAAAAAGCATCGAAGTTAATGATGATGTTAAGAACTCCGTTAGGTAACATGTGACAGGTTATTGAGGACATTGAGACCTCAGCGAGGACTGGCTTATGTGGCGAGAGAACTGGCTTCATGGCATCCAGAGGAGAGAGCGGGTGCTGACAAGTTACACATCCCACAAGAACATGTACTGGCTCACACATAAGAACCAGACTTACCACCACAGCTGAGCCTGAGAGAGCAGAACGACCATGTCGACTGCACCCCTCTCACGAGAACACTTGCAGCCAATGAGCAACTATGCGTAGCACAGCAGGTCCTATGCGCCAAACAACTGAGAGGAGGGATATTTGAATTTCAGTCTGAGACCAGCTTTTGCAGCAAAGCTGGAACTATTGGACTAAATGTGAGCGAGTGTTTTGTGAGCATGCTATATATATATTCTATACCACAGGTCGGCAACCCATGGCTCCGGAGCCGTATGCAGCTCTTTCAGCCGTCTCCTGCGGCTCCCTGTCCTCAGCCACCATGTGCAGTCTGAAAAAAAAGTGGGACTAAAAAAGTTCAACCAATCAATTCAAACTTCTCATGAAGTTTGAATTGATTGGTTGAACTTCTTTGGTTTGTGGGACTGCCCACAAACCTTTCCTTCTTCATACTGCACGTGGTGGCTAGGAGGATTGCTGGAAAAGTGTCCCTGGTAAGGAGCCGCGGGTGGCCAGTCTTGGGGTGCCTCTTCCCTGCGCGGGGGGGGTCTCCCCTCGCCCTCCTCCACCGCCACCTCAGTTGGGGGAGGTTGCCCGGGGTCTTCTGGAGCTTCCCCTCTCTGCTTGCGCCTTTCGGCCATCTCATGGACAGCGGATTCCCCCATGGTGCCTGCTTGGCTCTTTTCCTACCTGTTGTATGGTCCTCTTGGCCATCCTCCTGCTGCCGCTGCTGCCGGTTGCGCTGAGCGAGGCGGCAGCGAGTGGGAAGCCGTGCCACTTCGCAGTCCTCCCCCTGCCAATGCCGCTGCCACTGCAGGAGATCTTGGGCTACGAGGGTGGCAGGGCCGGCAGCGGGCCGGGATGTCCCCACGGCAACATTCCTCGTTGCTGGCGCAGCTGCCCATGGTGCACCCGGCCTTGGTGCCCTCCTCTTATGACGGCAAAGTGGCTGAGGACACAGCGGGGTTGGCAGCTGGGCTGCACCACCACCACCGAAGCCGCTGCCTCCCGTCCTGCTCCCCCTCTCCACCCATTTGGCTGAGAACACGGTGGCCGCGCCACGCCGCCACCACTAGAGCCGCTGCCTCCCGTCCTGCTCCCCCTCCCCACCCGTTTGGCTGAGAACGCGGCGGCTGGGCCATGCCACCACTACTGGAGCTGTTGCCTCCTGTCCTGCTCCCCCTCCCCACCCGTTCAGCTGAGAATGTGGTGGCCAGGCCACGCCATCATCATCGGAGCCACTGCCTCCCGTCCTGCTCCCCCTCCCCGCCTGTTCGGCTAAGGACATGGGGATGGCAGCCGGGCTGCGCCGCCACTACCGGAGCCGCTGCCTCCCATCCTGCTCCCCCTCCCCACCCATACTTTGTATAAATTGGAGTTTTGTGCCACAGGCACTTTGCTAAATGTTTTCTCTAAACATCTTATATATCTGGGAAGGAAATCTTTGATCCTACAAATAGGATTGAACTACAACTCCCAGAGTCCTATCAGCAGGTGTTATAGTTCAACAACACCCAAGTCAGTTCCCCGGCTCATGTTTCAGTGCAGGATTATATTGCTTACAAACATCACACTGTCCTCTAAGATTACCAGAAGATACATCTAGTTTATGCCCCTTCTTTTCATGTTACTGTGTCAGCCATATAAAACAACATCATATAGATCAGGATTACTTTTACAGAGAGAGAGAGAAAGAGAGAGGAAAGAGAAAGCGGAAAGAGAGACAAAGAGGAAAGAAAGAGGGAGAGAAAGTGGAAGAGGAATGAGAGTAGAAAAAGGGGGAGAGGCAAGAGAGAAAGGAGAGGAAAGAGTGAAAGAGAGGAGATAGGGAAGAGAGAAAGGGGGAGAGGAAAGAGAAAAAAGAAAGAAAAAAGAAAGGAGGAAAGAGAAAGGAGAGAAGAGAAAAAGGAGAGGAAAGAGGGAAAGAGAAAGGAAAGAAAGGGAGAGGAAAGAGAAAGAAAGAAAAAGGGGGAAAGGAAAGAAAAAGAGGGAAAGAGGAAAGAGAAAGAGGGAGAGGAAAAAGAGAAAGTGGGAGAGGAAAGAAAGGGGAGAGGAAAGAGAAAAAGAAAGACAGAAAGAGGAAAGAAAGAGGGAGAGGAAAGAGAGAAAAAGAGGAAAGAAAAAAGAGGGAGAGAGGAAAGACAAAGGAAAGAGGGATAAAGACCCTTTTGACATCTAAAATGAAGATAACACTGCATGCATCCTTTTTTACCTTTATTTTATATATACACACACAAACACACACACACACACATATATTAAAGGTAAAAAAGGATATATGCAGTGTTATCTTCATTTTAGATATCAAAAGGGTTTGCGGCTCCCAGTGTTTTCTTTTCGGTGGGAAACGGGTCCAAGTGGCTCTTTGAGTGTTTTGGGTTGCCTACCCCTGTTCTATACCTTGACCATTAAAAACGGTCACACAAGCACACATGTAGGTTCTCCTTTATTCTCAGCCCTTACTCTGATGATGTCAACAGCTAGTTGACGAAAGCTCAGTAATAAAAGGCTATTCTACATCCCGGAGTTCATCATTTTTATTGATTCTTAAGAAACATGTCTACACCTGGGATTCAGATATTCAGAACAATCAAATATATATATATAGACGGGCAGCATTAACACAAGCCAGACATTGGGAGACCCTCTCCAAGCTCAAGACTACCCGTTATGAACAACTGGCTTTTATACATAATTGCATCCATAACAACCTTCCGCCAAAATCTCTGTGCAGAAAATCACCAGTAAACTTGCCAGAAGGATATGCGGCAGTTTGGCAATTCCAATGCCGAATGATGCATGCCATGATCAGCCACCACCATACATGTATCTATGCTTAACTGGCAAAAATCCAAAACCATCGAGAGCAATGCTGAAAAATACTCACCCGCGAACACTTCAATACCCTTAACATCCAAATATACTATGCAACACAAAAGGCATGCCAGCTCAAAACCGAGACACTTCAACGAAAGACGGAAAATCTAATAACTTCAAGTAATCAAAAGAGTGCCAATAAACCTATACACAACTTCTCATCAATGGCACTTACCAACACGCAAACCCTACTACTACAACGTAACACCGGTATTAATCTAAAGAATGCTGAACTTTTGACTTTGCTGCGGCTTTAGAACCTATCATTCACCGCATTGAAGTTAATGATGATGTTAAGAACGCCACAGGTCTGCTTACCAACCACAGACCTAACCATATCCTACCAAAATCTGAAAGTATGGCTTTAGAAGAACTACAGAAGGATGACTCCATCATCACCCTTCCAGCTGACAAGGGCAGATCCATTGTGATTTTGGACAAACATGAATCCAACCGTAAAATCTATGATTTGCTCAATGATGTGACTTCCTACCGCATCATCAACAAGGATCCCATGACATCTCTCAACAATCGAGTTAATAAAACAACAAATAGACTCAGAAGAGAAAACAAAATCCATGATGAGGACCACAGAGCAATTCGACCCAGGGACACGGCCATGGCACACATTTATGGACTCCCCAAAATCCATAAGGTAGGAGTCCCACTACAGCCCATTGTGTCCTTTAGGGGTACACCAACCTTTGGCCTAGCCAAATGGCTTAGTGTAAAACTTCAACATCTAATTGATAACTCCATGACTACAATAAAATCCTCTGAGGATTTTCTGGCAAAATTACAATCAATACAGATAGATGATGATGAGGTCATGATCTCCTTTGACGTTATGTCTTTATTCACCTCAATTCCACAGAATCTAGCCATCTCTGTGATAAAAGACTTTATTACAGAAGGAAGAGCCACGACTCTCTAATTCCCTTAGCACTGATGACTACATCCAACTATTAGGCTTTTGTCTCCAAACATATTTTACTTTTCAAGACACCATTTATGAGCAAACAAAGGACACGCCCATGGGGTCACCCATTTCAGTGTCATTGCTGAAGCTGTTTTACAAGAACTTGAACACATAGCAATGTCTGACTACCAACCCAGTTTTTGGGTCAGGTATGTTGATGACACCTTTGCTGTCATCAAACATTGTGACACTAACAAATTCATGGAGAAGCTTATCTCAATTTTTCCTGACATCCGGTTCACAGCTGAGGAGACATGTCTGCCACCATCCTAATGGCACCCTTTCCACCACAGCAAAGTGACTCATACTGATCGGATCTCACACTATCTGAGTAACCACCCTATGTCACACAAGACCAGTTGCATAAGAACATTATTTAAAAAAGTTAGTACCCACTGCAGCACAGAGGCAGCAAAAATAAAAGAAAAAACATATCTCCATCATATATGTAAACAAAATGGTTATTCAACAAGCTTCGTCCGACGTTGCTGCAAGCATCAACTACCATCATTAGACCATGGGGTGCAAACCACCACAACTTGGGTAACGATCCCATATATCAAGGGGATGTCTGATGCAACTGCAAGAATACTTGCACCTTATAACACCAACATTGCACACAGGCCCAATCAAACTCTACGTGCCAGATTAATGTACCCTAAAGAGCCATTATCCACAGGTGACATGTCATCTATTATTTATAAAATCAATTGTAGCAAATGCCTTTGCAACTATGTTGGTGAAACATCTAAACGTCTTAAAACTAGAATCTATGAACACATATTGGCAGTCAAAAGACAAGAACAACATTCCCAGGTATGGACACACATGTCTGAATATGACCACATTTTTTATTTTACTGGAGCTAAGGTCATCTCCCAAGACTCCACTAAAGGTGGCCATCTACTAAAAGAGGTCTGGTTATCTGATCACCATTCAATTAGCAGACACATTGAATGACTGTTATCATACCAAATGGTAAAAAGACATGAACAACGACATAAAGCATCTAAACGGGTCAACAGGATTAATACAAACGTGAAAGGGCTGGCCTACTCACCCACCAGATATCATAAGAGCACAACAAGTGGTATGATTTTAACACAATTGGATTCTACAGATCCTAATGAGAGACAGAGAGCCAACATAACTGAGATATTTTGCATGACCAACACACCAACATCTGACATTCTTGCACAACAAAACAGCACCACGCTTGACCACAATAACCAGAGCATTAAGCCGACAGCAATACAGAGCAGCCACATGGAACAAAACAGACATTCACAACAACTTAAGAGTGATAGGATATTGAGACCACAACGAGATCTGACTCTCATGAAAGAGCCAGTTTCACAACAGCTGAACAAAGAGAGCGAGAAACAGCTGGTTTAATTACACCTTCCACGAAGTGACTGACATCTGACAGTAATAAAAGCAGGGCTCTTGCAAGAGAGACAGGCACGCGCAATTGCTAGAGAGCGAACAGACATTGAGACCTCAGTGAAGACTGGCTTCTGCAGCGAGAGAACTGGCTTCAGGGCATCTGGAGGAGAAAGCGGGGGCCAATGAGTTACTTACATATCCCACGAGGACATCTACTGGCTCACACATCAGAGCCAGACTCACCACCACAGCTGAGCATGAGAGAGCAGAATGACCAGGCCGATTGCACCCCTCTCACGAGGATACTTGCAGCTGATGTGCAACTTCATGTAGCGCAGCAGGTCCTATGTACCGAACAACTGAGAGGAGGGATATTTGAATTTCAGTCCGAGACCGGCTTTTGCAGCAAAGCCAGAACTATTGGACTAAATGTGAGCGAATATTTTGTGAGCATGCTATATATATGTTCTATACCTTGACCGTTAAAAATGGTCACACAAGTACACATGTAGGTTCTCCTTTATTCTCAACTCTTACTCTGACGATGTCAACAGCTAGTTGATGAAAGCTCAGTAATAAAAGACTATTCTACATCCCGGAGTTCATCATTTTTATTGATTCTTAAGAAACAAATAAGTAATATGTGTATTTTAGATATTATAATTTTTATATAGTGAGACAAAGAAAATTTGGATTACCCAAAACTTAAATACTTTGGATATTAAAGGTTAAAATTGACAGCATTAACAGAAGTACTGTAATTAAAAACCAAAAATTAGGTAAAACTTAAAAACAGGGCATAGATATGTATAAGTATTGTTTATGAAGGTTTATTAAGATATGTATAAGCAAAAAATGTATTGATAAATATGATAATGAAATTTTTACTGAATTTGATATAATTAGAAATGTATTAGCTTAAATACGATATAGCAAATATTAAGGGAAACAGATAAGAAATATTTGATGATGTAACCTGAGATATGTACTAAAGATGTTGTTATTGAACTATTGATTCACCCAACCACCACATTGCATTCCAAATAGTTAAATGTAAAACTGGAAAATCAGTGAAATATTATTTTAAAAAAGGAAACAAATGGAGATAATAAAACACAAATTAAATCTAGCCAAGATGGAAATAATGGCTCAACAGGTTAAAAGTGCTAAACAGAACTTTTTTTGAAAATGCCAACAAGCCGGGGAGATGGTTAGCATATAGACTGAAAAAAGAAAAAGAGAAAAAAACTGATAAATAAGCTGCAAGATCCAAAAGGTGAATTACAGTTTCAAAATGATACAATTAAAAAAAATTATCAAAGATTATTAGGAGATACTTTATAAGGCAGAGGAAATTCCAAAAGAAAAAATACAGCAGTATTTAAAAAAGCAGACTTACCAAAAATTTCAGAGAATATTCAAAATATATTAAATGGAAAAATATCAATGATGGAGATTATATAGGCTATAAAAAGGCAAAAAATGATAATACTCCAGGTCCAGATGGATTACCTGCAGAGCTTTATAAATCATTACAAGATATACTAAGTCCTATCTTGAAAGAACTGTGTAATGAAATACTCCTGGAGGCTAAAATACCAAATACATGGATTCAAGCCAGATGTCATGGATCTGAAAGAAGAAGCTCTTCAAAGAACTTTGAGGCATTGTTTATCTTAAAGAATCTTTAATTGCAACATAGCTTCGGCACATACACAGAGAAGCCAAAATCTGAATTCTCCTCCCCTAAACACAC
This sequence comes from Crotalus tigris, assembly GCF_016545835.1. Taxonomy (NCBI): domain Eukaryota; kingdom Metazoa; phylum Chordata; class Lepidosauria; order Squamata; family Viperidae; genus Crotalus; species Crotalus tigris. The sequence continues at coordinate 411,907 of NW_024100617.1, read as the reverse complement.
AGTATCTAAGCATAACTCACTCCTTCATTTAACAGTCCTTAATCACATTCTCCAATTAGTTTGAAGTGCAAACTTTCTCTCCCATTCCATAACCTGCCATTACTTATCTCCTCTTATTACAATCAACCTTGAAGAATACTCTACTGCGATATTGTTAAGGCTAACTAGTCCCCAAGCACATTCTTCCCCCTCCCCTCCAGCACCATCTAATTTTAACTCTAAAAGTAATGCAAAAAGGACAGATGCTGTAATATAAACAAAAGCATATGTTAAGGACTATTTTTCAGTTTGTTGGGGTGTTTTGCAGGAAACTTTGTGATGAGTCTGTCAGCTTTCACCTCACTGGATTTCACCCAGGTGGTTTCAGACAATGGGTATCCCTTCCTTTGTACTAGATATTGCAATTTCCCTTTAAAAATTCTAGAGTCAAGAATACGTTTCACTTCATAGTGGGTCTATCCCGCAACTACGAGGGGCCCCGGTGCCTTCTTAGGGGGAGGTCTTAAAGTGGAGCCCCGATAAGGTTTCAACAAGCTGCAATGAAATACAGGGTGAATTCTACATAAAAGTCTAGGGAGTTTTAGTTCTATGGTGACCGGATCGATGATCTTTACGATAGGAAAAGGCCCCAAGAATTTCGGTCCTAACTTCTTACTGGGTAATTTGAGGTGTAAATATTTGGTCGACAGATAAACATGTTCCCCAACTTGAAATGTTCTTTGGGGAGCCCTCTTTTTATCAGCCTGCTTTTTATAGGTTTCAAAAGTCTTTTTTAAAGCAGTTTTCGTGTTTCTTCAAACTTCTTCCCATCTCCTCACCCATTGGTCAAGCATCTGGGAAGCAGATGGCACCTAAGGGTATTCAGGTATTGGACCGAACTCTTTTCCTGTGGCTACTCTGAAAGGTGTGTAGCTGGTGATGATGTGCACAGAATTATTATACGCCACCTCTGCAAAAGGGAGATGGGAAGTCCAGTTTGTCTGTTGGTAGGAAATGTAGCATCTGAGATATTGCTCCACCAATTTGTTAGCCGATTCTGCAGATCCATTGGTGGCCGGATGAAAAGCAGATGATAAACCTTGAGATGATCCAATTAATTTAAGAAACCTCCTCCAAAATACTGTGAACTGCACTCCCCTGTCCAAAATTATTCGCGTAGGGGTGCCATGCAGCTGGTAGATATGTTTCAGGAACAATTTGATCAGTCATTGGGCAGATGGGAGTCCTTTGCAGGCAATGGAATGAGCCTGTTTCAAGAACAGGTCTATCACAGTCCCTATGACAGTATTTCCTCTACTTTCAGGTAGGTCTACTATAAAGTCCATAGCTATTTCTTCCCATGGTTGAGAAGGGTCTGCCACTGGCTGCAGTAACCCAGGGGTTTTCCCTGGGATTCTTTTCATTGTGGCACATTCAGTACAACTCTTTACATAGTTTTCCACATCCCATTTCAGTCCCAGCCACCAAAACTGACGGCAGGGGAGATGTAGAGTTTTTAAGATATCCAAAGTGTCCAGCCTGTTTTACATCATGGCTGTGTTTCAGAGCATTAAGATGGAGGGCTTCAGGCAAATATAGTTTCCCCCCTTTGTAAGCCATGTTAGGGAGGTTTGATTATCTTTGAACCATTCATCAGTGAAGAGCTCTTGTTTTATTTTCTTTATCCCAGGGTCATCAGAATTAGGGACTCTGTGAGGCATGAGTTGAGCGGCAGGTTGTGGACTGGAGATAATTGCCTCATTAACCTCTTTGCATTCACTTTTTTACTAGGGCAGGGTAGGCAACCCAAAACACTCAAACAGCCACTTGGACCCGTTTCCCACCGAAAACAAAACACTGGGAGCTGCAAAACCCTTTTGATATCTAAAATGAAGATAACACTACATATATCCTTTTTTACCTTTAATATGTGTGTGTGTGTGTATGTGTTTGTGTGTGTATATATAAAATAAAGGTAAAAAAGGATGTATGCAGTGTTATCTTCATTTTAGATGTCAAAAGGGTCTTTATCCCTCTTTTCTTTATCTTTCCTCTCTCCCTCTCTTTTTTCTTTCCTCTTTTTCTCTTTTTCTCTCTTTCCTCCCCCTCTCTATCTCTCTTTTCCTCTCCCTCTTTCTCTCTTTCCTTTCCCTCTTTTTCTCTTTCCTCTCCCCCTCTCTTTTTCCTATCTCTTTCTTTCTCTTTCCTCTCCCTCTTTCTCTTTCCTTTCTCTTTCCCTCATTCCTCTCCTCTTTCTCTTCTCTCCTCTTTCTCTTTCCTCCTCTCTTTCCTCTCTCTTTTTTCCCCTTTTTTCTTTCTTCTCCCCCTCTCTTTCTTTCTCTCTTTCCTATCTCTCTTTCCTCTCTCTTTCCCTCTTTCCTCTCCCCCTCTTTCTCTCTTTCCTCTCCCCCTCTTTTTCCTCTCTCTTTCCTCTTCCACTTTCTCTCCCTCTCTTTCCTCTATCTCTCTCTCTTTCCTCTTTCTTTCTTTCCTCTCTCTTTCCTCTCTCTCTCTTCTTCTCTCTCTTTCTCTTTCCTCTCTCTTTCTCTCTCTCTCTCTCTGTAAAAGTAATCCTGATCTATATGATTTTGTCTTATATGGCTGACACAGTAACATGAAAAGAAGGGGCATAAACTAGATGTATCTTCTGGTAATCTTAGAGGACAGTGTGATGTTTGTAAGCAATATAATCCTGCACTGAAACATGAGCTGAGGAACTGACTTGGGTGTTGCTGAACTATAACACCTGCTGATAGGACTCTGGGAGTTGTAGTTCAATCCTATTTGTAGGATCAAAGATTCCTTCCCAGATATATAAGATGTTTAGAGAAAACGTTTAGCAAAGTGCCTGTGGCACAAAACTCCAATTTATACAAAGTATGGGTGGGGAGGGGGAGCAGGATGGGATGCAGCGGCTCCGGTGGTGGCAGCGCAGCCCGGCCGCTGTCCCCACCATGTCCTCAGCTGAACAGGCAGGGAGGGGGAGCAGGACGAGAGGCAGTGGCTTCGATGATGATGGCGCAGCCCAGCCACCACATTCTCAGCTGAACGGGTGGGGAGGGGGAGCAGGACGGGAGGCAGCAGCTCCGGTAGTGGTGGCGCAGCCCAGCCACCCTGTTCTCAGCCAAACGGGCGGGGAGGGGGAGCAGCACGGGAGGCAGCAGCTCCAGTGGTGGTGGCGCGGCATGCCCGACACGTTCTGAACCGAACGGGTGGGGATTGGGAGCAGTACGGGAGGCAGCGGCTTCGGTGGTGGTGGCGCAGCCTGGCTGCCACCCCTGCCGTGTCCTCAGCCACTTTGCCGTCATAAGAGGAGGGCACCAAGGCCGGGTGCACCATGGGCGGCTGCACCGGCAATGGGGAATGCCGCCGCGGGGACGTCCCGGCCCGCCGCCAGCCCTGCCACCCTCGCAGCCCAAGATCTACTCCTGCAGTGGCAGCGGCAGTGGCAGTGGGAGGACGGTGAAGTGGCATGGCTTCCCACTTGCTGCTGCCTCGCTCAGCGCAACCGGCAGCAGCGGCAGCAGGAGGATGGCCAAATGGACCGCGCAGCAGGTAGGAAAAGGGCCAGGCAGGCACCACAGGGGAATCCGCTGTCCATGAGATGGCTGAAAAGCGCAAACAGAGAGGGGAAGCTCCAGAAGACCCCCGGCAACCGCCCTAACTAACAGAGGCAAAGGAGGGCGAGGGAGACCCCCGGGCAGGGAAGAGGCACCCCAAAACTGGCCACCCGCAGCTCCTTACCAGGGACACCTTTCCAGCAATTCTCCCGGCCACCATGTGCAGTACGAAGAAGGAAAGAGGTTTGTGGGCAGTCCCACAAACCAAAGAAGTTCAACCAATCAATTCAAACTTCATGAGAAGTTTGAATTGATTGGTTGAACTTTTTTAGTCCCACTTTTTTTTCAGATTGCACATGGTGGCTGAGGACAGGGAGCCGCAGGAGACGGCTGAAAGAGCTGCATGCGGCTCCGGAGCCGTGGGTTGCTGACCTGTGTACTAGGGCAATCTCGATAGCACATCAGCTAGGAAGTTTTAGAGTGAAGTTGAAATAGTTAAAGTACTGTGCCCACCGTACTTGCTTTGGGGACAATTTGCAGGGAGTTTTCATTGCCTCTAGATTTTTGTGATCTGTCCATACTTCAAAAGGCACCTTGCTTCCTTCTAGATAGTGTCACAAGTTTAACAACCCACACTTAATTGCGAAGGCCTCCTTCTCCCAGATTGCCCATCTTCTCTCGCTTTCAGTAAATTTTTTAGAGGTGTAGGCATAGGGTTGTAGAAATCCACTTTTGTTCTTTTGCAATAATACAGGTCCGACTGCCTCATCAGCTTGAATTACAAAGGGCTCCCTGGGAAGGGGTACTTTAGGACCAATTCAGCAGCAAATAATCTCTTTAAATTTTTAAAAGCTATTTGACAGCTCATCGTCCATGCTAGTGATTGGCCTGGTCACGGCTTCCCTCCTCTTCTGCCTGTTTTGAGTAGTTCTGCAAAGGGTAGGGCAATCTCGGCAAAAGAGGGGATGAACTGACAATAGAAGTTGGCAAAACCTAGAAAGCTCTGGAACTGTTTGTGAGTCTTTGGGGGCTTCCATTCGATTATAGCTTTCACCTTGGCTGGATCCATTTCAATGCCCTTGTTGGAAAGTCTGTAGCCAAGATAATCTAATTGGGTCTGATGAAATTCACATTTTGACAATTTGGCATAAAGTTTGGCATTCAATAGTTTCTTTAACACTTCTCTCACCAGGTTTATGTGATCAGTCACATTCATGCTGTATATCAGGATATCATCAAGATACATCAGAACCCCTTTGTACAAGTGATCATGTAGAACCCCATTAATCAATTGCATGAATATGGCTGGGGCCCCCTGTAGTCCAGATGGCATGACTTTGAATTGATAGCTCCCCATGGGGCAGTTGAAGGCAGTTTTCCAGTCATCTCCCTTCTTTATTCTCACTTGGTAATATGCCTCTCACAGGTCTAATTTAGTGAAGACACTCCCCTTATCCAGATGAGTTAATAAGTTCTTTAGGAGGGGGAGGGGATATTTATTTTCCACACTCACTGCGTTGAGACCCTTATAGTCTACGCAGAGACAAAGAGACCCATCTTTTTTTTCTTTGAACAACACGGGTTCCCACAGTAGATTTGGCCCGTTCAATGAACCCCCTTGCTAGGTTTTTGTTCACATATCACTGCATCTCCTCCATTTTGAGGGGGGACATAGTGTACATTCTCGGTCGTGGAAGTTTAGCTCCTGGCACCAGTTCGATAGAACAGTCATTGGGTCTATGAGGGGACAGGGTATTGCATTCTTTTTCACTAAATGCCTCTGTTAGGTCCTGGTATTCACTGGGGAGGAGCGGTTCACCTGGTGGCTGTGAGGGAGCCATGTGCGCTCGCTTATTGGGTGGCCTAAGTTGTCCCACAATGTTGGTTGAATCAGTGGGATGTTTAGGCCCTATAGGTAGTCTCATAGTTCTCATTTCTTTCTCCCACCAGATAAACGGCTTCCATTTGTCCAACCAGGCTAATCCTAGGATCACAGCCTCAGTCATTTTGGGGCCACCATGAAGCAAATAAATTCCCAGTGCTGACCTATTTCTAGGCATAGGGGCTCAGTTAATTGCATGACAAAAGTCCCTCCCATCAGGGAGCCATCGGCTTGCTAAAACGTCACATGTTTGGTGAGCTGTTTTGCCCGTATGACCATTTTCATGGCAAAAGGAAGGCTAATGATGCATCGGGTGCATCCAGAATTGATTAGCACATTTAAGTCTATTTGTGCCCCTGACTTAGGGATTATAAGTTTGGCGGGCAGTGAAAAAGGTGGGATGTGTTGGCTTACCATCAGGTCATTTTCTCCTTTGTTGCTGTCAAAGGAGGATAGAGTGTGGGTGGGTCCACCTGGAGTCCCAGCATCTCCTGTGCGGGGGATGTGACGTGGGCAACAGGTTCCTGTGTGATCCTGTTGGATTTCTCTCTCATTGGCTACTGATCAGGTTTCTTCCTCGCTGCAGGTCCCAGTCTGCTCTGATATTGGGGGTATGGAACTGGGCAATTCGCTGCTCTATGTCCCTGTTGTCTGTTTTGGAGGCATGTGATTGGCGGGCGTGCAGGTGACCTGGGCCTTTCAGCAGTCGTAGCCATTGGAGCTTTTCAGGGGGTGGTGGTTGTTGTCTGGGTCACTCTTGTTTTGCCTCGGTTTCAAGTGGGGGAGGCTTCTTATAATGGGTGAGCTGAACATCCACCTTCACCACTGCCTGGTACCATTCTTGCAGCTGATCAGGTACTGATCTATAGATGCAGGCCTGAGAGAGGTGGTCGCCTAACTCCTCAATGAAGTGATGGATTAGGGATTGCTCAGGCCACCCCTCTATTCAACCTGCTATCTTGCGGAACTCTTGCACATATTGCAGGGCAGGCCTGCCGGCTTGCTTTATTTTGTGGATTTGTTCTCCTGCTTTGAGGCCAATGGATGGAATCCTCAAATTTTTCTCTCAACCCTAGGAGGAAGAGGTGGGGGTTCTCCAATTCGGGGATTTGCTCATTATATAAATTGTTCAGCCATTTGGATGCTTCTCCCTCTAGACTGGATGCAATCACATCGATCATGGTGCCTGGGTCCGGGTAGAGATACGCCCAGCGGTTCAAATGAGAATGCACTTGGTTGAGAAAAAAATCAATTTCTCTGGGTCCCCATCGAAGGTTGCTCTTAAGGGTGGTGCAATTATAGGCTGTTGTGGTCCCTACTGTGGCTGTTGCTGCTGGCCCCATCCTGGCTGCTGAGCTTTCCACTGTCAGTGTTGCACCCCCAGTTGTAGCTGGCCCCACCCTGGCTATTGCCGTATGCCCAGGAGTTGCACGTTCAGGGGCGGCAGCCATCCCCCCCTGCTGTGGTTGCAATACCGGTAGTATTGGCCTCTCAAGTTGTTGGAGATCTTCCAAAGGTTGCTACCTGGGTAGGGGCTGCTGCTGTCTTCTCTATTGTTGGCCTGCAGGGGCTGGTGGTGCCTTCTGCTACTGCAGGCCTCTCAATGGTGGCTGTGTAAGTCGGAGTTGTGGTGGTCTTCTCTGCTGTTGGAATGCAGGGACTTGTGGTGCCCTCTGCTGCTGCAGGCCCCTCAATGGTTGCTGGATGAATGGGGGTTGTTGCTGGACCTCCCTCATTTGCGGGCCCACCAGTTGTTGCTCTCCTGGCTTCTGCACCACCCAAAGCTGTTGCAAGGCCTCTATTAGCTGATGCAAGCTCAGAGGTTCCTGACCTTCCATCTTCAGGGACTGCCAAATTCCGCATTGCTGCAGGGGCCCCAGGCTGGGGTTCCCTCTCTTTGGGGAACTGGAGGCTCTAGCAGGGGACTCCAGGGTCTGGAAGCCTTTTTGATCTGCAAGGGAGGGGCTGGAGGCTTCCCTCAGCAGGAGCTGATCTCCGCTTCTCACTTTTAACTCTTCAAATCTTTCTGCCAAACATTCTACTGACTGACTACGAGCTGCAGACAGATATTTCCACTCACCTGAGTCTTCGGTGGCAGATGGCCTGGGAGCTCTCCACCAATGTGCGGGATGCAATATGCAAGAATCCCTTTGTTGTAGGTAATCAGCTTTTGAAGTCTTTGAGGGTGGCAAGGCTGTTTCGAAGCCTCCAGAGTTTCCGCTGGGCTTATCCCAGTCTGACGACCAAATCAGCTCTCCTAATTGCTTTGGTCTTGCTCCCAGCTGGGAGATCTGCAAGAGTTCCTTCTCTTTAACTTTAACATTAACATTAAAAAAGGCACAAGATAGGAATTCCCACCATTATTATTTATACTAATACTGGAATTATTGAATAGAAACATCAGACAAGATATAGAAATTAAAGAACTTGAGATAAAAGATGAAAAATATAAACTACAAGCATTTGCAGATTACTTGGTTTTTATATTGGAAGATCCACTGGAATCAAACACTAAACCTATGAAGAAAATAGAAAAAATTGAAAAAGTGGCAGTCTTGAAAATAAACAGAAAAAAGACTAAAGTGCTAACAAAGAATCTAACAGAAAAACAAAAAAATCAACTAGCAAAAAATAAAACAAATCTTCAAATAGTTAAAAAGTTAAATATTTGGGAATTTACCTAACAGGAAGATGTGTAACAATAAAAGCAGATAACTATATAAGACTGCTAAAACAAATAAAACTGGATCTGGAAAAGTGGAAAAACTTACAACTTTCAATGCTGGGGAGAATAGCAATAGTGAAAATGAATATCTTACCAAAAATACGCTTTTTATTTCAAATGATTCCTGTAAGGCTGGGAAAAGTCTTTTTTGATGAACTGAATACAACAACACTGAAATTTATCTGGCAAGGAAAAAAAGCTAGAATTAAGGTGAAAATGCTACAAGCAGCAAAAGAAAGTGAAGGATTTGGACTGCCAGACTGTATGTCAGAATCCAATTATATTTCATCTTTAGTTATCAAATATAGAAAACCCCAATTCTGCCTTCTCTGGATTCTGCCATAAGAGGGAGAGAAGGGGGAGAACAAAGGGGCTTTATGGCCCTCACTTCCTTCAGTATACTTCTAAGGAACTGAATGCGTGTATTGCAAAAGAACTAACCATAAGAATGGGGCCTTTTCCTTTCATGTAGTTTCTTTGAAGTCTCCATCCAGCCGGGCAGTAATGAAAAGGGGGTGGAAGTGTAATGCCTGAGACTGTCGCTGAAAGAGGGGGTTGATTGGGTGGGGCTACTGGGGAAACCCTTAAAACCTTGAATTGGAGAGCTTGGACCCCAAGTCCTGTCTAGACGCCTGCAACCATTTTCTCTTAATAAAGGATTCCTGTTGGAAGAATTATTCCAAGAGTTCTGTCTTCTTAAGATGCAAAGTGGGGTGGGTCCTTAACATTAGACAGGACTTGCAAAATTAATCCTCCTGGAAGGGAGACCCTTGCCAGGGGATTTTGCAAAAATTTACCATGTCAGACAATGGAGCAAGAGAGGGGGAAAACTCCCTGGAAAGAGAGCCGCTGACCAAATTGGAACCTTGCCAGATGTTGGGATCTGAGAGGTCAGATTCCTCAGGAGAAGAAGTGGTGGAGACACAGGGCCACACCTCGCTGGTCAATGGGCATTGGAAAGAAAAGTGAGTGGGGAAAGGAGTCAAGAAAGGTGACCCTGAGACGGGGGACCAAGCAACCAGAATGGAATCAGGAGATGGAGAAATCCCTGCATGCAAGTGAAGAGGGAGAAAGCTGGGCACCGTACTCAGACTGGATCCTAGAGAAAGCTATTGACCTGATGAAGAGAACTCTCAGCTCCCTAGGAGAGGAGAATCCTGAGCCCTACGGCCGCCCCAGCTCCTGGAGCCGCAAAGGGAGAGACACCGAGGGGGATGTGGAACCTGCAACCCCGGGGACATCTACTGATCCAGTAGTCCCCACCCCCTACCGGACCAAAGATGGCAATCTGGACGGAAGACACTACCACCCACAACGGAGGCACCGATCCATTCCAAGACGTCCACCGTTGGAGGTGAAATTCAAAGGGGAGCCAACACGCTTGGGGTTTTTCCTAACCCAAGTCCTCAGCTACCTGGAGGAATACGGGCAGGACATTCCCAGCGACAAAGCCCGCATCCGGATCGTGCAATCTGCCCTGGATGGACCTGCTGCAGATTGGGTGGTGAACTTGCATGACTCCAATGCCCCAGAACTCAGTAACTTCAACCGTTTCATGTCCTCTCTGAGAAGACGATTTGAAGACCCCCTGGCTGATCGCAAAGCCCGTGAAAGGATAAAAATGATGAGGCAAGGCAAACGTCCGGTGGCTGAATGTACTCAAGAATTCCGGGCCATTGCCAGCAAACTGAATTGGCCAAAGACATCCTCCTTAGCCATTTCAAAGACGGACTAAATTATGATCTATATGACGCTTGCCTGCCCCGAGGGGACCCACACCAACTTGAGGAATGGTACGTCTTGGCAGAGGAAGCAGAGATCGACATATTGAAGAGACACCGCCGAGGAAAACAATGGAGCCGCCCCCCGCCTGAGCTGACACACGAACCGGTGAAATCATTGGTTACAGCCAAGAAGTAAATGGGGTGTTTCAAGTGCGGAAGAGAAGGGCATCGAGCTGTAGAATGCCGCTCAAAGGCCCCCCAGCACAACCCAGACAGATCCCCAATCAACAAATCCGGAAAGTCTTCAGCTAATCCAAAAGAAACTGCCATGAGAATGATGGAAATTGCGGAACACCCCACTTCTGCTCACCAAGGGGAAAGAACTCCAGCCTACACCACAGGGCCGGTGGATGCCTCAGATGACAGCTCGGAGGGCGAACCCCTGGTAAGTGGACACATCACACCCATCCTCAAGACAGTGACTATATTAATCCCCCCCATGCCCGAAGCTGTGAAGTTGAAAGCCTTAATAGACTCTGGATGCACCCACTGCCTCATTAGCCCAACACTAGTGGGTAATCTGGGCATCCCATCGAGGAGACTGGAACAACCAATCTCATTTGGCCAGTTAGATGGATCCATAGCAGGGGGGGTGCCAGCTACCCTAGCCACTCTACCAATACACCTCTCCCTGGGCAAACATGAAGAAGACATAACATTTGTGGTGACCCCAGGCATGGAATGCCCAATGATTCTAGGGATGGAGTGGTTGAAAAAATGGAACCCCTGGGTAAATTGGAGGACGACAGAAATCAAATTCCTGAAGGGGGACCCTATGGACTTAAAACCCCAAGGAAGGCTACCAGAATCAAGAATAGAAAAAGCATCCATAGGAGAGGAAAAAAGATTAACAGAAATACCAGAGAATATAGAGACCTTGCTGAAGTTTTCAGTGAGGAGAGGGCGAATGAGCTCCCCCCCACACCGACCCACAGACTGTACCATTGAATTCAAACCTGGGGCAAAACTCCCAAAGCCCAGATTATACTCCATGAGCCCAAAGGAGAAGGAGGAAATGGAAAGATTCATTAAAAAAAACCTAGAGAGAGATTTCATTGAGCCAGCCAAGCCTAAAGTGGCTACCCCGGTCCTTTTTAGAGAGAAGAAGGACGGCTCTTTACGCTTATGCGTGGATTATAGGGCCCTGAATACAATCAGTGAAAGCAACCTATACCCTCTGCCCCTCATGAAAGACATGCTGTCACACCTATCGAAAGGGAATTTTTTTTCTAAACTAGACCTAAGGGAAGCTTACTATCGCGTGAGAATTAAGGAAGGGGACGAATGGAAGACTGCATTTAACTGCCGTATGGGGTGCTATCAATTCAAAGTCTTGCCATTTGGATTACAAGGGGGCCCTGCAGTCTTTATGCAATTAATCAATGACGTTCTAAGGGAGCACCTGTTTAAGGGAGTCTTTGTTTACTTGGACAACATTCTTATCTTCACTGAAACAAAAGAGGAACATGTCAACCTTGTCAGAGCGGTTTTAAAGAAGCTGCGAGCCGCCCACCTATATGCCAAACTCTCAAAATGCGAATTCCACCAGGAAAGGATAGACTACCTAGGTTATCGCATATCCCCCCAGGGCATTGAAATGGACCCAGAGAAGGTCAAAGCCGTATTAGATTGGGCACCACCCCGCACAAGAAAGCAACTACAAAGTTTCCTGGGCTTTGCAAACTTTTACCGCCAATTCATCCCCTCATTTGCCCAGATAGCCTTGCCCCTCACTAACTTACCAGAAACGAAGGGGGCATCCTGAGTAAAACCTAGCCAGCCACTAACATGGACAATGGAGTGCCAAGCAGCGTTTGAGAGACTAAAGAGATTTTTTTCTGCCGAACCAGTATTAAGGCACCCAGACATGGACAAGCCCTTCGTAATACAGGCAGATGCAAGTGATGTGGCAGTGGGGGCTGTTCTATTACAAGAAAACAATGAAGGGGTATTGCAACCCTGTGCATATACATCCAAGAAACTCACGGAAACAGAACAGCGCTGGGAGAGGGAGAAGGAGGCTTATGGGATACATTGGGGATTACTCACGTGGCGACAGTTCCTGGAAGGCAACAAAATCCCCTTCCAGGTGTGGACTGATCACAAAAATTTGGAAGCCCTGAAAACTTCCAGGAAACTCAATCCCAAACAAGCCCGCTGGTCCCAGCATTTTCACCAGTTCCAATTTAAGCTCAAACATTTACCAGGAAGAAAGAACTTCCTTGCATCTCGCATGCCCCAATATAACAGCGCACGAACCACAGACTCTAGACCAATAATGGCAGAGTCACAACTGGCAGCACCAGTAACCACAAGAACCCAAGCCAAATTAAAACCACAACTGGACAGCCAAACTGGAATTGAATTCAGAAAAAGTTTGGAAACAGATGAATGGTTCCAGAAAAACAAAAATGTGTGCACAATGAGAGACGGGTTGCCTTGGGTAGGGGAAAAGTTATATATACCAACAACTCAAAGAGTCACTTTCATGCAGCTTTGCCATGACACAAAATCAGCAGGGCATTTTGGATTTGTAAAAACTTTACATTTAATTAAACGGCAATTTTGGTGGCCATCCATGAAAAAGGACATAGAAAGTTATATAGCCAGTTGTCCAAAATGTGCCACGGCAAAGAGGTTGCAAGGGAAATTGCCAGGACTATTGCAAACAGTGGCAAGTCCCTCAGCCCCCTGGAGAGGAGAGAAATAGCCATGGATTTTATAGTGGAATTGCCAGAAAGCAATGGGAATACTGTTATCTGGACGGTCACGGACTTGTTTTCCAAACAGGTGCACTTTATCCCTTGCCAAAAGATTCCCACTGCAAAAGCCTTAGCAAAACTTTTCATCCAGCACATTTACAGATTGCACGGGGCACCCCAACGCATCATCTCTGATAGGGGAGTGCAATTTACGTCTGCATTTTGGAAGGAATTTTTATCCCTCTTAGGGACCACTCAGGGACTGACATCTAGCCATCACCCTCAGACAGATGGACAAACGGAACGTTGTCATTCAGTACTTGAGCAATATTTGAGATGTTTTTTAAATTTCCAACAGAGTGATTGGACGGACTTACTCCCTTTTGCAGAAGTTGCCTACAATAATGCAGTCCACTCCAGCACAGGCTACACTCCTTTTCAAATAGCCAATGGTCAAAGTTTCAGCCCCATGCCAGAATTAACCCCAAACGAACCAATGATCCCATCACTGAAAGAATGGATGGAGAAACTACAAAACACCTGGCCAATAGTTAGAAAAGCACTAGATGAAGCTAGGCAGGCATACAAAGCACAAGCCAATAAAAAAAGTATTGAGCCTACACCATTCATTATAGGTGAAATGGTGTACCTATCTACAAAATATCTAAAGTCTCTACAACCCTGTAAAAAACTTGGACCAAAATATATAGGACCTTTTCCAATTAAAAGAATCATAAACCCAGTAACAGTAGAATTAGAATTACCAAAAAAATCTCAGGCAAATACACCCAATTTTTCATTGCAGCTTGCTAAAAAGAGAGCATCAGTCAGCGTTACGGCCAAAAATCCCCACCACCACCACCTCCAATCATGGTAGAGGGCAAACAACACTTTGAAATAAAGGAAATCCTTGACTCTAGGAGATATCATGGAGCAATTCAGTACCTAGTTGCCTGGAAACAGCTCCCTGCCTCACAAAACGAGTGGGTCCATAAACGTCATGTCAGAGCCCCGAAGCTATTGAAGAAGTTTCACACAGAGTACCCTAACAAGCCTGACTAACTTTTATACCTGTTTTGTTTCTTCCAGGTGGATCTCTCTTATTTTTGAGGGGGCCGGATGTCAGAATCCAATTATATTTCATCTTTAGTTGTTAAATATAGAAAACCCCAATTCTGCCTTCTCTGAATTCTGCCATAAGAGGGAGAGAAGGGGGAGAACAAAGGGGCTTTATGGCCCTCACTTCCTTCAGTATACTTCTAAGGAACTGAATGTGTGTATTGCAAAAGAACTAACCATAAGAATGGGGCTGTTTTCCTTTCATGTAGTTTCTTTGAAGTCTCCATCCAGCCGGGCAGTAATGAAAAGGGGGTGGAAGTGTAATGCCTGAGACTGTCGCTGAAAGAGGGGGTTGATTGGGTGGGGCTACTGGGGAAACCCTTAAAACCTTGAATTGGAGAGCTTGTACCCCAAGTCCTGTCTAGAACGCCTGCAACCATTTTCTCTTAATAAAGGATTCCTGTTGGAAGAATTATTCCAAGAGTTCTGTCTTCTTAAGATGCAAAGTGGGGTTGGTCCTTACACTGTTTGTTATGCTACCAAACAACTATTTTAATATGGCTTAAAGAATGGATAATGCTTAGAGACAAAAGACTGTTATACCTAGAGGCATGACCTACAAGTTGGTTGGCATGTCTTTCTGTGATATGGGAAGAATATAATATATAGATACTTTCAAAACCACTTTATAAGAAATGCACTTCTTTCAGAATAGGAAAAAAGAAAAGCAAAAATTTACATTAAGATACCTGGATGGCTTTCAACAATGGAAGCTTTTGCTTACCCAAATTTAATCAATTATGACAAGTTGTGACCTATAAGGATATCTTGGACAATGAAGGAAAATTGAAGGACAGACAAGATTTACAAGAACAAGGTATAAACCTACCATGCTGGCCATATTTGCAAATCAAAATGCGATATGAAAAATATGCTAAAATAATGGGATTCTATAAAGGACAGAATTTGACCAGATACTGTTAAAAATAGATGAAAAGTTGATTAAGAAACTCTATAAATATCTGTTAAACTTAAAGATGGAGGAAGAACAAGTAAAAGAAACAATGATAATATGGGCAAAGAACTTTAGATATAATATAGTTATGGGAAAGAAATGTTAAATTAACTAAAGCAGTGGCATATAAAGAAAACTTATATAAAATGTTTTACTGATAGCACATGACACCAGTGAGATTAGCAAAAATGTTTAAAAATATTTCAAATAAGTGTTGGAAATGGAAATAAAGACCAGGTACTTATTACCATATCTGGTGGATATGCCCTAAAGCAAAAAGAATTTGGTTAAAAATACATTTATTATTGGAGAAAATGACTAAAAAATAAATAGACTTTAAGCCAGAATTATTTTTGTTAGGAATAATAGGAGCAAATTATGAGAAAAATTGTATATATTTAATTTTATATGTACTAACTGCAGTAAGAATTGTATTTGCCCAATATTGGAAAAATGAAAATGTACCAACTGAAGAAGAATTAATTAAGAAAATTTTAGAGTGTGCAGAAATGGATAGATTGACTTTAAAGATAAAAGAGAAAGAAGACAGTGTATTTTAGAGTATGGGATAATTTCTATCTATGGCTAGAAAAATGAGTTAGAGAGAAAGGAATGTGATATGTAACTTTGAATATATATTAGCAAGAGGAAGATTCTTTTTTTTTTTTTACCATTTTTATTCATAATACAATTAAAACAACAATGGACAAACATGACATTCCAGAGTGAATTTTTCTATCAGTTCCTATCATAGTACAAAAATTTTATACATTGTTCTTAACCTCTATATAAACTTCATCTTTTATACAATACAATTATATATACAATTATATGTACAGTTATGTATATCTTTTAATTCTACCATTAGTTTGAAGTCCGAGCAGTTCTTAATTCATACCAGCGGTAAAATTTGCCCCAGATTTCGAAGTATTCGTGTTCCGTTTTGTCTTTCATAATCATTGTAAGCCTGTCCATCTCAGCACATATTAGAATTTTATGCAGGATCTCTTCTTCCGTTGGGGTTTCCTTGTTCCTCCAATTTTGAGCAAAAACCAGCCTGGAGGCCGTTAAAATGTGTAGCATTAAATAAAATACGCCTTTGTCATGTTTTTGCGTAGTTAAACCTAATAGAAAGAGTTCTGGTTTTGGTTCTACCGCTTGCTCTAATATTTCTTCCAACCATGTTTTAATCCTGTTCCAAAAATCACAAGCTCGCGTGCATTCCCACCACATATGATAGTAAGTTCCACTTTTCAAATTACATTTCCAACATTTAGGGGAGACATTGGTATACATTTTAGACAATCTTGTGGGTGGGAGATGCCATCTATAAAACATTTTGTAAAGGTTCTCTTTGTAAGAGGTGGCCAAAGTAAGCTTCTTGTTTCTTGCCCATAGTTCTTGCCATATATGCAGATCAAAATTAAGACCAAAATCCTTACTCCAATTCAACATAGTCACTTTTACTTGTTCCTCGTACGTTGCCTGATCTAGCAAATAGTAGTATAATTTTTTAATCATTTTATCCTCCGACCCCAAAATTATTTTATCCAATTCTATTGGTTCTAATTTAATGCCTAACTCTTTTTTGTCTTTCCGATATCTTGCCTGCAGTTGCAGGTATGCCCACCATTCTAATTCTATCCCTTCATCGTGGATGGTTTTCCTGGATTTCAATTCCCCTCTTTCATCTAAGATATTTTTATATGTTATGATCTTGTCTAATTGAGTAAATTTTGGGTGTACATATATTTCTAACGGTGAGATCCAACTAGGTACTTGGGTATAATTTGGTTGCCAAATTTTTGTCCATACATCAATAAGAGCTTGCCTAATATAGTGACTTCGAAAATATTTATGTACTTTATATTTATGATCCCATAATATGGCATGCCATCCTATTTGTAGGTCATGGCCCTCCAGACACAATAGTCTCCTATTTTTTAGTAATATCCAATCTCTTACCCATACTAATGCTGCGGCCTGGTAATATTTCTCCAAGTCTGGAAGACCAAATCCCCCCCTTTCCTTTAAGTCCTGTAGTAATTTTAATTTAATCCTTGCTCTTTTTCCTTGCCAGATGAATTTACACATCATTTTGTTCAAATTTTGAAAAAATTTCTTGTCTAATTTTATAGGTATACATTGGAACAAAAATAAGATTTTTGGCAACACATTCATTTTAATCACCGCAATTCTGCCCATAAAAGAGAGCTGTAGGTTAGTCCAAATATCAAAGTCTTTTTGAATCTGTTCTATTAACTTATCATAGTTATCCCTTTTAAGAGTAGCGCATTTGGCAGTCAGTTGTATCCCTAAATATCTAATTTTATTTGTAATTTGAACACCAATTCTGTCAACCAATTCATTTTTCTGTATTTTAGTCATATTTTTGACAAGCATTTTAGTTTTTTCTTTATTTATTTTTAAACCTGCTATTTCCCCATATCTATTCAATGTTTCCATCAGTCTAATCCCTGATTGTAGTGGTTCTTCAATAATAAAAACTAAATCATCTGCAAAGGCTTGTATTTTAAATGTCTCTTTCTTGATTTCTAGACCTTGGATCTGTTCATCTTGCCGGATTGCTCTAGTTAATACTTCAAGAGATAATATAAATAACAATGGTGATAGTGGGCAGCCTTGCCTTGTGCCTTTTTGCATTTGGAAACTCTCAGTCAGTTCTCCATTGATTATTACTTTGGCCACCTGCTTAGAGTAAACTGATTTAAACATATTTAAGAAATTTTCCCCAAAGTCCATATACAATAATTGATTAAACATAAAATCCCATTTTACATTGTCGAATGCTTTTTGGGCATCAAGAAAAATTAAACACATTTGCTTTTCATTATGTACTTTATAATATTCCAATATGTCCAAAACAGTCCTAATATTGTTTCTTATATATCTTTTAGATAGAAAGCCGTTTTGATCAATATGTATAAAATCCGCTAAGAACCTTTCCAATCTTTGTGCCATTATTGCCATGAAAATTTTGTAATCTGAATTCAAAAGAGAAATGGGTCTATAGTTCTTAATTTGTGTCAGATTGGTGTTTTCTTTAGGAATCAATGTGAGGAAGGCTTCTTCCCATGAAGCTGGTATTTTAGCTTGGGTTAAAACCTCGTTAAATAAGTCCAACAGCATTGGGCTTAAAGATTCTTGTGCAATTTTATACATTTCTGCAGGTATACCATCTGGCCCAGGTGTTTTATTATTCTTCTGTTTCTTAATTGCGACCGAGAGTTCTAAATGTGTTATCTCTTTATTTAGGAGAGTTTTAAATTCTTCTGGCACCTTGGGTAAATCGACTTGTTGTAAATACTGTACTATGTCATGGTTATTTCTCTTTTCGTCGTCCTTATATAAATTCTTGTAAAACTCATATGCCACTAGCTTTTTTCCTTCGTTCTGGCACACCATATCACCTTTGGCGTTATAAAGGTTGGTAACTCTCTGCTTATTATTGTGTTTTTTGATTTTATAAGCCAACCATCTCCCTGGTTTATTGGCATTTTCAAAGAAATTTTGTTTAGTACGTTTTATCTGCTGTCCTAGATCTTCCTTCGTAATAATATCCATCTTATGTTTAATTAAATCAATCTGTTGTTTCAAATCACATCTTTGTGGTTCATTTTGCAGGTTATCCTCAACTTTACGTAGTTCTTCTTCCAGTTGTCTTTGGCGTTGTGTTTTGATTTTGTGTTGCCTAGCCATATAAGAAATTACAACGCCTCTCATGTAGGCTTTGGTTGTATCCCATAAATTTTGGCAGTTTGTATCCTCCTTCTTGTTTGACTTAAAAAACAGATCCAATTGTTCTTCTAATTTTAATTTGAATTCTTTATGATTTAAGATTGCCCTTTTTAGAGTCCATCTCCTCGTGTTTTTTTGCCCCTTCCATTTAATTCTAATCGGATTGTGATCAGCCCAGGTATTTGTATCAATCATAATCTCCTCTACTTCTAAATTTAAGTCAGCTGACATCCACACCATATCAATTCTGGACCAAGATTGATGACGTCCAGAATAAAAAGTAAACTGTTTTTTCCCAGGATTCCTTTCTCTCCAAATATCCTGTATATTAAACTCATCTACCATTTTAAAGAAAATATCAGATATTGTTCCTCTAATTCTTTTTCTATTCTTTCCACATTTATAATCTAGATTATTATCCACAATTGCATTATAGTCACCCATTATACAAATGCTATCATGTTCCAATTGGCTAATAATGTTGTAGAGTTTTTTATAGAAATGTTTTTGCCCCTCGTTTGGGGCATAAATTCCAACCAAAAGAATTTTGGTTTTATTCAAAATTACTTCCACAATTAGAATTCTGCCATCTTCGTCCTTATAAATTTGCTTAGCCACAATTTCTTGTTTAATATATACTACCACACCTCCTTTCTTATATTGCGAAAGTGCTGCGAACATATTCCCCAGTTTAGGACAATTTAATAAATATTGATGTTGTTTTTTAATGTGGACTTCTTGTAACATTATTATATCTAAATTCATCTTATTGAGCCTATTGAAAAACTTCTTCCTTTTTGTTGGAGAGTTGAGGCCATTAACGTTGATAGATATAGATTCAACACATTTCTTCCCCTCCTTATCTATGTTTAGATCTAGTTACTATTGCTGGTCTAGACACTTGAGTTTGTAAATCCTTCCCTCTTTCCACTGTTGATCTTATCGGTCTAGCCTCTTTAATTTCCTTAAACCTACTCACCTCCTGCTTTTCTTCATTTTTCCCTTCATCAATGTCCTCTCGAAGCTCAACTCTTTTACCTCTAGCTTCAATGGCTTGCACCAGTGTCTCTCCTTCCTCTCTTGTTTCTCTTTCGACTAAATCTTCCTTACTACCAAAGTTTTCCCTGTAGAATTCCTCTGCTTTTTCTATTGAGTCTAGGCGAAACTTTTTCTCCTGCCATGTTACCAGAATTCCTTCCGGAGTTAGCCATCTAAAATTAATATTTTTCCTTATCAGTTTGGAAGTTATGTATTGGTAAGGCCTTCGCAGGTCTCTCACTCTTTTGGGCACTTGTTTAAGTACAATCAGCTGTTTACCTCGATATTCCAGTGTATCATCTCTGAATCTGAAAAGAATTTCATCCCTAACTGATTTCTTAATAAACCTAATGTGCACTTCTCTGGGAAGATTGTGTCGTCTTGCGTAATTTGTGTGTATTCTATAGGTTTCATCTATCTCATTGGCCATCTCCTCTCTTGTAGACCCCAACGCTCCTGCTAGAATATCTGACATTATTACTGGGAGGTCTTCACCTTTCATCTCTCCTACATTTTGAAACCGTAGATAATGAGCAGCCTTCTCAAGTTCCAAAGAAATAACTGTGGTTTCTAATTCTTTATTGGCTTGAACTAGCCTTTCATTCATTTCATCCACTCTCTGCTCTTCTTTATCCATCCTTTCCTCCATTTCTACTAGTTTTTGTTCATTTTTCATAAGTTGGTGGTGGAAGGATTCAAATTTCCCATCCATAGATTTAATTTTATCTTTAAGTTCACCTTGAGTGATTAATTAACATAATGTTTATGATAATTAACTATTACCTATTATTTTTTGTTAAACACATGAATCCAGACATTATGCTGTTTGCTAAATATTGAGAATGTTATTTGAAAAAATCCTAATCCCAGCCCTAACCCAAATCCCAACCGCAATCCCGACCCTACCTCACTCCGAATCCTAACTAATAATACATACATACATACATACATACATACATACATACATACATAAATACATACATGCATGCATGCATACATACATACATACATACATACATACATACATACATATATATATATATATATATATATATATATATATATTAACAGTTACACTAAAAATATGATCCCTGGGTATATCCATATTTAAAACCAAACAAATAAATGTGAGCACCAGGGAGTGCTAAAAAATTTAATAAATTTAGTAAAATGTCAATAAAATTACAATAAAACCAATAAAACGCCTAGCTTTCGTCAGCAACTGCTGACATCATCAGGACTCAAAATGCCGGTCAGTGGGAGAGTCCTCTTTATAGATTGGCCAGAGTCTGCACCCGGCTCCTAGATCTTGTCATTGGGCCTGCTGGAATAGGCTGTTTCCTGGTTGCCGGTTTCTCATTAGCAATAATTGCTTTCTTGCATTTCTTGCTTGTGTAATTATCATCGGATGTTTTCTCTTTGCCAAATTCGGGGTTTGATGGAACGTCCCCCCTCTCTTTTTTTGCTTTATTGCCATACCCATTTTGTTTAGTTACACCCCTCCATCCTCCCCTTTCCCCACTCCGTTCTGATTGCCCCGTTGCAACGCACTGTCTCTTATTTTCTTTGTGTTTTCCCCAATCATGGTCTCCGCAGATGTTATTCAAGTTAATTGCTATCACACCCCTTGTTTCCTCCTTGCTCCTGTAACAACTCGACCACCCCGTTCAGCAGTACCAACCCAAATGCGCCAATGGGAGGTGTGGAGTGACCCCGATGAGGATGCACATGGGAGGAACACCGAGAGTGGAGGGGAGAGAGTGGTGAAGACTGATGCTCCTGATTGCCGTACAGAGAACATCCAGGGCGAGTTGGTTAAAACTAGGATGGAATGTATAAAGATCGGAGATAAAGAAAGGAGACGCCTGGGAGCAACAACTACCAGATCGTACTCAAAAAGGGGAGAAACAGCCTTCATTAGCATGTTTGGGGAATACGACCCGCCCACCCCACCTCGCAATGCCGATCTGCCCGTATCAACAGGCAACACGGAAGAGCCCTCAAGGCGGCACCGTGCAAGCAAGGAGCAAGGAGGAAACAATACATACACATACACATACATACATACATACATACATACATACATACATAAATACTATTGAATTGTATGGGAAAAAATCAATAAAAATTTTACAAAAAAAGAGAGAAAGAAATACTATGATGTCACAAAGCCTGTTACAATTCAAAGTGACTCAAGCAAAAATGGCCTAGAATGTTGCCTATTGCAAGAAGGTCAGCCAGTTGCATATGCGTCCAGGGCTCTTTCATCTGCTAAGCTAAATTACGCTCAAATCGAAAAGGAATGTTTAAGCATTGTATTTGTCTGCCAGCATTTCCATCATTATCTTTATGGCCGGGATATAATCATAGTGAAACTGATCACAAGTCACTAATAGCCATATTCAAGAAGCCACTTTGTGTGCTCCCAAGCATTTACAGAGCATGATGTTTACATTGAAGCATTACAACTTCAGTGTTGTCTACAAGCCAGATGTGAAATGTATATCAGTGATACCCTGAACAGGGCTACATCAGATCAGGTGATACCTGGAGGAGAGCACAAGCACCATACGGTTTGTTGGTTGCAACAGGAACAAACCTTTTTTGCTAAAGTCAAGCAGACTATCTTAACGTCACAAATCAATAGCTGTGCCAGCTCAAGCAGTGCACAGATGCTGATGCAGCTTTACAGGCACTGAAGGCTATTGTTCTGAGTTGGCGGCCAGATGAGAAAGAGGCAGTTCCTGCAATTGGGGGAAAATATTGGTCCTTCAGAGATGAGATCAGCATACAAGATGTATCTTGCACAAGGGCCCAAAAGTCAGTGCCAAAACCACTGAAGCAGAGATGTTATTGCGCATACACTCAAGCCACACTGGAGGTGAGGCATGCTACAGACAAGATCGTGATATTCTTTACTGGCCTAACATGCAAGGTGAAATCAAAGACTTTGTTAGCAATTGTCCCACTTGCAATGAATATGCAAATTTGTAACAAAAAGAAACCATGATGTCACATGAGATATCCTCACATCATTGGCAGATCATCAATATATATTTGTTCAACTATGCAGGAAAAAAGTACCTGATACTAGTTGATCATTAATCAGACTTTTGGGAAATTAAACTTCTTCCTGATTTTTCTGCTAAAACTACCATTAAGAGATGCAAGGCTCAGTTTGCACATGATGGCCAAACATATAAAGTGATCTCTGATAATGGCCCTCAATTTGCAAGTGTACAGTTTAGGAAATTTGCCACTGAGTGGGAATTTGAGCATGTGACTTCCTCACCATGTCATCCAGATGCTAATGGCAAAGCTGAATCAGCTGTGAAGATTGCTAAGAGTTTATGCAAGAAAGCGCAAAGTGATGGTAAAGACCCATGGAAGGCAATTCTACATTGGAGAAATACTCCAACTGAGGGCATGAACAGTAGTCCTGCACAGAGACTGATGTCAAGGAGACTAAAGACTTCTTTACTAGTGACAAATAAGTTGCTTGAGCCTTCTGTGATACAAGGTGTCCCAGAAAAGTTACAGCTTAAAGCAAGATATGACAAATCAGCCAGAGATTTGCCAGAATCGAATATTGCAGGACGAGTCCAAATGAAACTGCTACCTGAGGATCGAACAGGTTGCTGAAAAATGGGTATCTGTTTACAGCAGGTGGCACTATGCTCCTATAGTATCTAGTGGACATTGATGGAACCCTCTATCATTGCAATTGTGTGGATCTGCATATGGCTGAGCAGCCTGACTCACAGCCTGACTCTCCCTATCCAGTGGATAGGCCCACCTCACCTGGTATTACCAGGCCGCACTTATCCACTGACAATAGGAAATGGACAGTATTGATGTTACAGACCAATGCTAATAATAGTCCTGAGCGAGCCGATATACCTGACAGCAGTCAAACACAGAACATCCCAATAAATGGTGAAAAGAGCTCAGCAACCTCAGCAAGGTCGGAAAAACTCTTAGTACAAAGAGGGCCAGTCTTCACTCATAGTGACAGATGTTCACAACCACCCAACAGACTCAACCTGTTATTAGTGGGAACAGCAAGGCATTGAAGACACAGACTAGAATTAACAGCTCATTATTAGGTTCTCACAGAAGCAAGCTCTAGCAAGTGCCTGACTTATATTTATACAGACCGCCACTTGGTGGCGGCCAATCAGTTTAAAGTATCATTCCCACCTAAAACAACAGACTTAAAAGTTATATAGACAGACAGTCTATCATTCAAACAAAGCAATCAGTTAACCATTTCTTTATAACAGATCCTTTGAATTGCTTAATACATAACATCCCTTCCCCCTAAATTAATACATATCCATAAACGGTACATATTCATTTAGATAAGTAGGTGGTTTCTGTGATCGTTTCCATCGCCTCATTTCTGCCTGAGGCTCCTGGTCTACCCTCGATTGGCTGGGTAGACCAGAGTCTTTTTGACCGCTTTGGTCAGATAGACCAGTCTCTGTTCGCTTTGCCTGTCCAGGTAGACCAGTCTTTGTTTGTCTTTGCTGGCCAGGTAGACCAGTCCCTGTTTGTCTTTGCTGGCTGGGTAGACCGGTCTCCTTTGATTGGTCTTGTTCTGTCCCAGCCTATGTCCATCCTTGTTACATCACAAGAACAAACCCCTCTTAAACAGTAGGCTGGGAAAACCAACCTCTTTTTATTTTCAAAACAGTCCTGATAAGTTTTTCTCCAAAACAAAAACACAGAATACTTTCCTAACAGGTAATTGGTTACAAAAGCAAACAGAGCAGAAGTTTAAACAAGAAATTCACAAAACAAAACAGACCAGGATCCTTGGAAGTTTTTTACAAACGGTTACCTTCAGCAACCAGCACCGCCCACACTTTCCCTTTTTATAAAGCAGTCCCAAGGCATGGCTTCTCAATACCTTCTCCTTCTCCCCTGGAGCTGTCGTATTGACTGCTGCTGATCTGCTCTAGCTAATTGCCTGCGTCATGAAAGGCGATCACTAAGGCAGGAGCATGAACGGTGGTCACATCCTCCCAAGTGAATTCCTCCAGTCCGTAACCTTTCCATTCAATCAGGTACTGAAAGTGACCTTTCACCCAATGGGAGTCCTGAATGGTGATAACCTCATACTCAGGAGCACTGACTCCATCACGTTGTTCTGGTGGAGGAGGTTCGGCTTAGCGAAGTGGACCAACAGAGACTGGTGAAAGACCGGATGTACCCATAGGGAATGTGGCACAGTTAAGCGATAGGTGACCGGATTGATGACAGCCTCAATTGTGAACAGTCCTAAATATCAGTGGTCTAATTTCTTGGCTGGCCGGGTTGACGGTAGGTTCCTGGTGGACAGCCATACCCAATCTCCCACCATTAGTGGAGTCGTATCCCACCTCAACCGATCAGCAAACCTTTTGTAGTCGGTCTTGGCCTTCTCTAACGCTGCACCAATCGATGGATCGCCTGTAACTCTGCCATGTAGTCATTCGCTGTTGGTACCGGTGAGTCTAGCAGGGAAAGAGGGAAAAACCAGGGGTGATATCCCACATTGGCTAAGAACGGTGTCATCTGCGTGGAGGTGTGCTGCGAATTATTGAACGCGAACTCAGCTACCACCAGATAGTCTGACCAATTGTTCTGCTGCTGATTCACATAGCAGCACAGATATTGCTTGAGGATCCCGATGACCTTCTCGGTCCCTCCGTCAGTTTGGAGATGATGTGCGGACGAGAAGCAGATCTTTACATCCAATGCCTGCATCAACCCCTGCCATAAATGAGCTGTGAACTGAGCCCCTCTATCAGACACGACTCTATCAGGAAGGCCGTGCAGCCGGAACACCTGCTGGATGAACATACGACCGGTGGCGCGGGCAGATGGCAAGCCACAGCATGGGATGAAATGTGCCATCTTGGTCAGCATATCCACCACCACAAACACTGTCATGAATCCAGAAGGGGGGGGTAAGTCCATCAGAAAGTCTATGGACACAGCCTCCCAGGGTCTTTTAATTGTTGGCAAGGGCTGCAGTAGTCCGGGTGGGGCCCCCATCGCTGACTTGGCCTGTCTACATGGGATACAGGATGTGATGTAGGCCTGGACGTTGTGTCAGACTCGGGGCCATCAGAAGGTATGGGAGACCAAATTCAGAGTCTTGAACAGGCCAAAATGCCCCACCACCAGATTGTCATGACACTGATTGAGGATGAGTCCCCTGAGCGTCCCTCCCAGAACATAGAGCCAGTCACGATAGTGGAGGAGTCCATCTGTGACTGTCCATGGGGAATTGGGTCCCACCTCCTCCTTTTGCTGAGCCACCCCCATCCTGCTGCTGGGCCTCCCGAATCCAAGCCTGTACATCTATTGGCTCCTGCACTGCAGCAAAAGACTTGATGGTGAACACTGTCCCGGGCAGAAGCTTGTCTTCTCGGGAATATTCGGACTTCCTGGACAGAGCATCCACTCTTTGGTTGTGATCACTGGGTATGTATGTTACACGGAAATTGATCTTCGCAAAAAAGAGAGACCATCGGATCTGGCGTTGGTTCAATTTCTGAGCAGTCTGCAGGCTTTCCAAATGGTCCGTCTGGACCTCAATTTGATGTCGCGTCCCTTCCAGATAATGCCTCCAGGGCTCGAACGCCACTTTAATGGCTCCTTCTCCCAGATGGTATAGTTGCGCTCCGCTGGATTCAATTTCTGTGAATAGTACGCGCAAGGGAAGAGGGCACCGGCGAGCATCGTCGCCTGGAGTAATACTACCCCAATGGCAATGTCGGAGGCATCCACCTCCACGACAAATAGCCGTTGTGGGTCAGGATGCTTCAGGAAGGGCTCCTTCATGAAGGCTTCCTTCAAAGCCCGGAAAGCCCGTTGTTCTGGAGCATCCCACTGAAACCGAGTCTTTTTCTGCAGGAGCCGAGTAAGGGGGGCTGTCATGGTAACAAACCCGGGGATGAAAGTCCGATAATAGTTGACAAACCCAAGAAGTCGCTGGACATCCTTTACATGACATGGGGGTTGCCCGCTCTGCAGAGACTCAGCCTTACTCGGCTCCGTGGCGATGCCCTCAGGAAAAATGCGGTAATCCAGGAACTCGATAGTCATCTGGTAGAACTGGCACTTCTCCAGTTTGGCATACAGCCGATGTTCTCGAAGCCGCTGACAGAGATGCTGATGGTGAACCTCTCACGACGGGGAGTAGATCAGAATGTTGTCCAAGTAAATCACGACAAACTGATCTAACAAGTCCCGGAAAATGTTGTTCATAAAATGCTGAAACACAGCAGGGGCATTGGTCAGGCCAAATGGCATCACCGTGTACTCAAAGTGCCTGTACCGAATACCAAACTCCATCTTCCACTCATCACCCGACCGAACTCTGACAATGTTGTAAGCTCCATATAAGTCCAGTTTCGTGAAGATCTTTGCCTCCTGGAGCCGGTCCAAGAGTTTGGGGATGAGGGGCAGCGGGTATCGGTTGCACAACGTGATGACATTTAATTTCCTGTAATCACAGCAAAGCCGCAATTCACCAGACTTCTTCTTGACAAAAAGCACAGGTGCAGACACTGGCGAGGACGAGGGCTGAATAAAACCCCAAGCCAAATTCTTGTTGAAAAAGTCCCGCAACGTGGCCAACTTGGTGTCTGACATGGAATACAAACGCCCGATTGGGAGAGGCATGTCAGGGACTAAGTCAATGGGGCAGTCATAGGGCCTGTGCGGGGGCAATTGATCCACCTCAGTCTCGCTGAAAACATCAGTATAATCCGCCAGTTTGGAGGGTAAGGAGACCCACATGGGCCCCTCTACCTGATTGGCACAGATTTGGCAGGTGTGGTCCACGCACTGTAAGCTTGGGAAGATGACCAAGTTCTGTGACCAATAAATCTGTGGGTCATGCACCCGGAGCCACGCCAATCCCAAGACCATGGGGAAATTCAGGTCTGATGTGATATAGAACTGGATGGCCTCCTCATGTGAACTGATGGCCATACATAACGGTTGTGTGGCAGCCTTAATTGGCCCAGACAGGAGGAGTCAACCTTCAGTGGTCTCCACTAACATCGACGGTTCCACTGGGCATTGGGGAATCGCCCATTTGGCCACAAATGCTGTGTCCATAAAGTTCGTAGTGGCACCAGAGTCAATCAACGCATGGACTGGAATCTCCTTGGGCAACCTGGGGAGAATCAGGCGCGCCTCCAATATCAGATGCCGTGGGGGTCCGTGGGCAGCATCTGAAGGGTGTCGCTCTGTGTTGCAGGATGCCCAACCCAAAATGCCCTTCAGGTCGGGCTTGGGCCGTTTCCAGACAGAGGAGCAGGTGGCAGTCTTGGGGCAGGCTCGGTCACAGATGCCCTTCGTCGCTTCTTGGGGCAGAAAGCGGCCAAATGCCCAGGGTCCCCACAGTAAAAATACTATCCCCCCGAACATCGCCTGTTCATCTCTGCCACTGATAGGCAAGGTCTGGCAGCAGCTAACTCCATTGGCTCCTCCCTCTGGACTGGGGTCTCCCACACAACAGGGGAAGCACAGGTCTCTGGGGTGACACGGTGATTCCTTCGCTGCTGCTGCAGCCAAGTGTCAATCTGCAGACAGAGATGAATGAGCCCATTGAAGTCTGGGGGAACATCAACACGGGCCAGCTCATCCAACATCTCCTCTGACAATCCATCCTGGAAAGCATCCACAAACGCAGCCTCATTCCAGGCTGAATCCTGGCTAAGCAGCCGAAATTCGCTGATATAGCCCTATAGGGGGTGTTGGCCCTGCCTCAGAGCTTTCAAGTGTCGGGTAGCTGTCTGGGTCTTGATGGGGTCCTTGTACATCATCCGCGTGTAATCACAAAACCCCACAAAGCTGTCCACCAATGGATTAGGTTGGGCTAGCAGGAGTGTGCCCTAACAAGTTGCAGCACCAGAGAGCAGGCTTATCATAAACCCCACTTTATCCCGGTCAGTGGGGAAATCAGCTGCTCTTACACTGATAAATAGCTGGCATTGTCCCATGAAAACAGGAAACATGTCTGGATTGCCATCAAATTTTTCTGGCATCGCAACTTGGCATTTTCTCCTGGGTGGTGGAGCAGCAGGGATATGTGCTTGGAGCTGAGCCACTTGGGCTGATAACAAAGCCAGCTGTTGGGAGAGCTGGGCATTCTCAGCACATAGCTGCTCCATAATAGTAGGGGGTTAGGCTGAAGGCAAACTGCTCTGTCCCAGCCTATGTCCGTCCTTGTTACAACACAAGAACAAACCCCTCTTAAATAGTAGGCTGGGAAAACCAATCTCTTTTTATTTTCAAAACAGTCCTGATAAGTTTTTCTCCAAAACAAAACTACAGAATACTTTCCTAACAGATAATTGGTTACAAAAGCAAACAGAGCAGAAGTTTAAACAAGAAATTCACAAAACAAAACAGACCATGATCCTTGGAAGTTCTTTACAAACAGTTTCCTTCAGCAACCAGCACCGCCCACACCTTCCCTTTTTATAAAGCAATCCCAAGGCGTGGCTTCTCAGTGCCTTCTCTTCCTCTCCTGGAGTTGTCATATTGATTGCTACTGATCTGCCCTAGCTAATTGCCTGTGTCTATGACCATCAATCATGTCCATCAGGTGTGAATCCTCCAAGTCTGACTCATTCTCCCACACAGCTGAGCTTCATCCGGAACACGACTGGAGGGCCCAGGCTCTTCATCAAACCATGAGTCTTGTAATTCATCAGAGCCTCCCTCTGATCCTGATGGCCCTCCCAATGCCTCCTCCACCTCCTCCTCAGATTCCTCACTCAGCTGTTGGGAGCACAGGCTGGCATGGAATCACAACAGGTGGGTGCAGTTTTAGCATGACACATTCTATAATCATATGATTACATCGGGTAAGCTATGTGTGGAGAAGATTCTGTGCACTTCCTGGAGTGTCCTGGCAATAGTCATAGAAGGGACAGGTGCTACCTCAAGCCACTTTGAGTGTCTGTCCACTGCAATGAGGAACACCTATCCTTGGAAGGGTCCTGCGTAGTCTATGTGAATTCTAGACCAAGGAGTTTGCATAGTTTCCCAGCGATGTACTGGGGCTTGAGGCATTTCAGGTCTGGACTGTTGGCAAATCTGGCATCCTTTAACTTGAGCCTCAATATCTTTATCCAACCCTGGCCACCACAGGTAGCTTCTCGCGAGTGCCTTCATCCTGATTATTCCAGGATGACCCTTATGCAGAGATTCTCTTTCCCTGAGCGTGTGTGGGACTACAACCCTGCTCCCTCATAGAATACATCCCTTGTGTGCAGACAGCTCATCCTGTCTTGTAATAAAGCTCTGAAACTCTGTTCCAGGACTGATTCCTAGCCACCCCCTCAGCACCCAGTTCAAAACTCTGCTGAGAGTTTTGTCGGAGGCTGTCTCAGCAGACACATCCCTGCATGAAGGGGAGATTCTGGCAAGTCCTGAATTGACAGCATGCATGCAGCAGGTGCGGGGTCTGGTGTCAGAATCCAGTTATATTTCCTTTCTGTCTGTCTTCTCTGATCTAAAACCAATTCTTACCCTTTCCTGGGGTAAGGGGGATGCCTCTTATCCTTTATCCCTCTGAACTTCTTCTTACCAGCCAGCTAGGAAAAGGGGGGTGAAAAGATACAGCCCTCTGGGATCTGGTTTATTTCTCCATCATCAAAATAAGGTGTGAGGAGCTGTTGAATGATCATACACAACGGAGCCGGATTGATGTTATCTTTCCTGGATTTAACACCTAGAAATCTACCGGTCTGAATTGCACGGAAGAACTTCAGGGTGGGGCTTACTTAGGGACACTTTAAAATATCAATTTGTAAGGAAATCCCTCAGATCTTGTCTATCATGCCTGCTATCAATTTCTCTTAATAAAAGTTCCTGTTGGAAGAGATTGCTTCCAAGAGTTCTGCTTTCTTAAGATGTGGATTGAAGTGATTCCTTACATCTGGCTCTGAGTTTGGCAGGGGCATCAGCGTGGCCCATTTCCCTGCCCGTTTTGTGAATTAGACTGTAACTATAAGCGGCAAGAAATATGGACTGTCTCAGCATCCTTGGAGATAGGATCTGAGGAGTTTGTTTGTCTGTCAAGGACAGACCAAGTAGTGGCTTATGGTTGGTGAAGACTGTGAATAAGTGACTATGAAGGAAATCATGAAATATTTTGATGCCAGTCATGATGGCCAGTGCCTCTTTATCTATTTGGGCGTAGTTGCGTTCTACCAGTGACAGTGTCCTTGAATAATAAGCTATGGGAGCTTGCCTCCCGTTGGCCATTAAATGGCTCAGCACAGCTTCTATTCCGTACGGAGATGCATCACATGCAATGCTGATAGGCAGCTTTTCGTTAAAATGAGTTAACACAGAGTTTAATGACAGCAGTGATTTGACTGCTTTGAAACTGTTTTTGTGGGCGCTAGTCCATTGCCATGGTGCCCCTTTATCTAAGAGCCTGTGTAGAGGCTCTGCTAATGCAGGTTTATGAGGTAGAAAGGCATGATAAAAGTTAAGTAGCCCAAGGAATGCCTGCAATTCTCCCTTTGACTTTGGTCTGGGAGCCTATAAAATAGCTTTGAGCTTTGAATCAGCTGGGTGTATTCTGGCAGCATCGATCCGGAAATCTAAGAATTCTGTGGAGTTGACTCCAATTTGACATTTTTTCCTTTTTAGCTTCAGCTCTGCTTTGCGGAAGCACTGAAGTACAGCCCTTAAATGTTCTGCAAGTATCTCCTCTGATTTCCCAGCGATTAAAACATCATCGCAGTAAGAGCACACCCCTGGAATGTTTTTTAACATCATTCCATCACACTCTGAAAGAGCCCTGGGGCTACACTGACCCCAAACTGCAGGCATTGAACCTTGAATGCCTCTCTAGGGGTACCTATTGTTTGAGCCTCAGCAGAGGCATCATCCACAGGTAGTTGCTAATAAGCCTGTGCCAGGTGCAGCTTTGCAAATAAGCGACCTCCTTGTAAAGATGCCAGAATGTGGCTAACTACAGGTACTGAATACGCATGCTGCTGCAGTGCCTTATTAATAGTGCACTTATAATCAGCGCAAATGCGCACCTCTCCATTAGGCTTGACAGGTGTAACTATGGGGGTTTTCCACACACACCTGTCAATGGGTTGCAAGACTCCCTGTTAAACAAGCTTATCTAGCTCTGCATCAATCTTGGGCTTAAGGGCAAAAGGCACTCTATGAGGCTTTACTCTGATTGAGGCTACGGTTGGATCAAGTTGGAGAGCAATTGGTGCTCCTTTGTACTTCCCTGAGGTGGGACTGAATACGTCCACAAACTCCTGGCAGACAACTGTTAATGCCAGTCACATGTATGCCCAGGGCATCAAACTAGTCTAAGCCGATCACACTTATTCATTGGCCTTCTACCACCACGACACTGAGGGAACCCTCAAACTCTTTGAATGTCACTTTTATTGTAGCTTCTCCTTTAACCACTAAGCGGGAGTTTTGAAAATCTGTCAAGACTAAGACTAAGTCTGGTGGCTTGAGTCTGACTCGTTTTCCGCCATTTCTGCAGATGAAGTTAAAAGTCTTATAAGAGATTATAGACACAGCTGATCCAGTGTCCAGTTCCATGGTGCATGGAACTCCTTGCAGCTTGACTTTTAGTCTAAGATTTTCTTTTAGGGGGCGAGGGGCTCCAGTTCTGAGGATGCTCCTTCTTCCGGAGCAAAATCCTACTCTGTTCTGCCCCAGGGCCCCATTACCTTCCTGAGGAATTCTTCATGTGGCGATTCCCTCTGGCGACCTTTATAGACGGTAGTGATGTGGCCTTTTTTGCCACATGCTCAGCACACAACTGTATGGAACTGGCATTCTGAGTGCTGGTGTCATCCACCACAGCCAAGACAGCTAGGAAAGGGAACTGCCTTGTCAAGTGGCCGCTGCCTTCTTTCTGGGATCTTTTGCACCCGGTCAATCTCAATGTCAACGTCTGGGTTTTTTGTTCTCTCTGACTCTTCATGATGCACAGCAGTCTGGCTGGGGAAATTTTTTGAGGGATGTAAAGCCTTGACAACTCCACCTGCATCCTCTTCTGCCATCACTTCTTTCAGTGCGTCCTGGAATGTCAGGGTCTCTTTAGTGAACAGTCTCTGTTATAAGTCCCTGCTTTTCAGGACACACACTAGTCGGTCCCAGAGCCTGTCATCTAGATCGGGAAATTCGCAGAACCGGGACGCTTGGCATAGGGCGGCCACGAATTCAGCAATGGTTTCACCTGGCTGCTGCTCTCTTGTCTTGAATGCATGTCTGTATGTGATAATGGACAGACATGGTTCAAAGTGCTCCTTGAGTCTACATTTTAAGTCAACTAAAGTGACTGACTCCAAGGGAACAACTAAGTTCTCTGCTATATCAAAGGTGGCTTGGCCACACACGCACAACAAGGTTGCAGCTTTTAAGTTATCTTCTCTGACCTGGTTCACTCTGAAGTAGTTTTCTACTCTTGAGATGTACGAACTCCATCGTTCGGGGTGCGTTATGTCAAACTCTGAAAGCTTGACAACTTTGGCCATGGTTTGGCTGTTTTGGCATTTCCAATGCCTTATGCTGCTAGGGCTTCTGTGAGTTTCCTAGGGATGGGTCCCTTAGGAAGGTGATACCTCCAGTGTTTGCGTACTGGCAGGTAGAAGGTGGGAACGCTGTTCCAACCAGGGCACTGATGCCTGGTCTTACCCTTTAGTGACTTAGCTCTCTTCTTCTTAGTAGCATAATCCCACCTTCGTTGCCACTGTTATGTAGTGGGAACAGCGAGGCATTGAAGACACAGTGTAGAATTAACAGCTCTTTAGTAGGTTCTCACAGAAGCAAGTTCTAGCAGCTGCCTGACTTATATTTATACAGACCACCACTAGGCGGCAGCCAATCAGTTTAAAGTACTCATTCCCGCCTAAAACAAGAGGCTTAAAGTTATAAAGACAGACATTCTATCATTCAAATAAAGCAATCAGTTAACCGTTTCTTTATAACAGATCCTTTGAATTGCTTAATACATACCACAACCTACAGGAAGTATTGTTACTGGTTCTCATCCAAAATTTTATAATGTTGTTTGGTTAACATGAAAAGGGGAAGATGTTATGGGTATTATGTTTGCCTTATATGCAGCTCTATCATTCATCTCCATTGTATTTGTTTCCTGTGTCATATTGCTACTTTATGATTCATCTCTATTGTTCCTATGATGCATTTTCTGTTCCTGTTGTATTCCCTGTCTCTCAGAAAAATGGCTTTTGCATAGTGATGCCTAGTATTGAATGTACTGACTCCACATGAAACATCTATTTTCCTGCAGGGATAATAGCTGTGTGAAGACTGAATTAAAATAAGTTAACAAAAACATAGCTACTGATTGCAGATAAAAAGGAGTGCTACATTGTAATTTGGATACCCTATATCAGTGTGGCAAATCTTTTAGAGACCAAGTGTTCAAACTGCAATCTGAAACCCACTTATATTTCACTGGGTGCCGGGGGCGTGGCCACCAAATAGGTGTGACCAAGTGGGTGTGGCCACCAAGTGGGTGTGGCCACCAAGTGGGCATGACCAAGTGGGTGTGGTCACTGGATGGGCATGACCGAGTGGGCGTGGCCACCTCAATGTTGCTCCTACGGAGAGATGCCTGTGGGGGCCAGGCAGGATTGGGGGCGATCCAGGCATTCTCTGGCGGATGAGGCAGTGGGTAGGAGGCTCGTCCTGCATGGTGAAGTAAGGCAAGGGAGGGGGGCAGGGAAGAGGTGTCATTGCCGCGGGGCAAGGCAGGTGAGGCAGGGGCTAGGGCAGGTTGCAGACAAAGGAGGGCTCCGGTGAGGAGGAAGTGGAAGATTTAAGCAAGCTTAGCAACCAGAGTGGGGATCCCCCCCCAAAATAAACGTGCTTTGTGGGTAACCTCAATGCATGACAGAAGAGACCAAAAGCTGCTGCAACCACCCAGCAGACGGGAGGGGAATTAAAAACCAAACAGCTTCCCCCCGCCAATCCTCAATGAAAGCCTTGGACAGGGGAAGAGCATAGGCAGGCAGGCGTCTTGCTCAGCTGATGGCTTGGTGAAGGGTAACTACACCCCCTCCCCAATGCTGCCCTCTCATGAAAGCAGGCTAAAAACTTCAAAAAGCAACAAGGAAAAAAAAAGTTAAAACAGAAGAATGTCTCGTGATGGTTTTCTTTCCCACTTCCTTCTAGCTGCAGGCTAAAAATGTAAAGACCACAAAAGAAAAAAACTTGGTTTTCTCTCGTTTTAATTCAGAAGGAAGGAATGTGAGGATTGGGGGATTGTTTCAAAGGAAGGGAAAGAAGGGCTGGGGGAATGCAGCAGGAGAATGGGGATGGCACAAGGCTTCTGGCTATGCAGGGGGGCATTGGGGGGCATTCTTTTTAAAAGAGCAAAATGAGGCAAAAAGTAAAAATCCCCCACTCACTCCATCTCCCAAAAACCGAGCTTTCAATGATACAAACAAATTTTTATTGAAAAGGAAACGTTTGCATTTGAATGAACCTTTATTATCAAAGTATAACATGTAAACAGTGAGATTGGCTGAGCCTCCCTCCGTGCCCCCCCAAACTCAGTGACTACAAGCCCCCAACTTATTACACCCTGTGGCATGCTTTTAAAGAATTAATGTAATTTTTGCTGTTGTATGCCTGCTGATAACTTATCTACCCTTGGCTCATAGTCTGTAATTTTGAGAGCAACACATGCAGCACTCAGGTCATCTCTTAGTCTGCTTCTAGTGTCAGATTTTATTTAATACAAAGCTGAAAACAGCTGCTCACAGGCATAAGATGATCCAAACAAAGTAAGAAAGCAATGTCAAGTGCTTTCATGGATTTAAAATTATCTAGCAGAAAATTCCACACTTTGAGGATTTCGTTCTCAGCACTAACTGTGCTGTTCTTTGTCATCCTTTCCATCTTCTCTAGTGTTTCACGCAAGTCACAGAATTTATTTTTCCAGATAGTATTTTCCTGAAATTACAGTAGCTCCATTTCTAGATTTCCTAAATCTAACCACTCTAAGTAGGAAAGATCAAGTTCTTCAAATTTGGCTTTATCTGGAGAAGAAAACACAGGGTTGTCTCCATCTTACGGAACTGTGAAAATCTGTTACTAAAATTTACCTTTGCAGCTGCTACAATGCCAGAAAATTCTATGTAAATTTCCTGATGGCTTGTAGGATTGTCTGCAAATGATGTAGAATTTTCTAAATGAACTTTTAAAGTAGGAAAATATTTCAGCCGCCCACTTTCAAGATTTCTTTCAAAAATCTCCAGTTTTCTCTCAAATGTTTTGATGTCACAAAACATCCTTTCTGCTGTTTTCCCTGCACCTTGTAATTGTTTGTTGAGCAGACTGAAAGTGGCGTGTAAAGTCTGTAAAAAACATGAGGTTGGTAAGCCAGGCCATATCAGTGAGCTGTGGATATTCTTGCCCTTTTTCATCCATAAACAGTGAATTTCATCCAAGTAGGCCACAAATCTCTCCAGGACTCATCCTGTGCTCAGCCACCAGATATTGTTATACATAAACAAACAATCATACTGTGCCTGAACCTCCTCAAGTAGTACTTGAAACTACCGACAATTAAGAGCACAAGCCATGATGTAATTCACTATTTTTGTGATGTCTTTGAGGTCATTGTCAAATTTTTTGTTGCTTTCCTTGGCACAAAGAGCTTCCTGGTGAATGATGCAGTAGAATTGAATTACTTTATGTTTTGTTTCTTGAAGAAACAACTGTATGAAACTAGATGTTGCCCCCACCATAGAAGGTGCTCCATCACTTGTAATTGAAACCACCTTTTCTGGTCTTATGTTTTGTGACAAAAAAGCTTCCTTCACAGCATTGTAGATATCTACACCTTGTGTTCTTTCAGGCAAAGACATCAGTTTCAGCAGCTCCTCTCTCATGGTGTCACCAACAGCATAACACAAAATTACTGCCAGCCTTGCATGGTTATTGATATCTGTGCTTTCATCCATGCACATAGAGTAACAGGCTGCCTTTTGTAAGTCAGTGGTGAGCTGCTGACTAACATCACGTACCATGCGCTGTACTCTATCTTTAATGGTGTTTCTGCTCACTGGTATCTCAGAGATGCGTTGAATAATTTTATCCTTGTCTTGGAAATCTTGAAAAATAGAATCATTTGCAGACATCATAGCCATTTTGAAAATATCCCCATCAGAGAAGGGCTTACCATGTTTTGCTAGGCACAGTGAAATTTTAAAACTGGCAGCTGTCAGATTATTTGTTCTGGAAAGATAGTTGGAAAACCTAAGATGCTGGGAATGATAGCTCTTCAATTTCCCTTCAATAAACTCTTTTGTTTCATTATCACTAAGCTCAGCAACATTTTTGTTGTTGGTTTCAAAGTGCCGTCTGACACTTGATGTGCGACATACAACACTTTCGTTGCATATAACACATAATGCTTTCCCACTGCGTTCAATCACTCCAAATGACTGTGTCCAGACCTCTTGGAATAATCTTCCGCTACCTGTTTTTGTTTTTTGGGCTGTAGCCATTTTTGGGTAGGTGTACAACACTTGGAGTCTAAAAAACACAACATTTTTTAAAAAATGATGCAACCAATACAAATCTATCTCTAAATAACTAACACAATTAGTTAACACTAAAGAAATGGATATTCCCTGAATCAACAATCTAGGAGGGGGGAATTAAACAATGAAAGCAGTGTCTTGGATTTTATAGGTTGTTGGAAAAGAACTCATTCATTTTATCAGATACTGAAAATAGCAGAGAAATCTGAAGCAGAACGCCTGTATTAGCAGATGCAACTGATATAAAATCTGGACAAAGAGTGGTCAATAAAGCATTCTTTTTTTATTGAAAAGTTTTATACAAGTTTTTAACAATATCCCCCCCTAAAATAACCCCCTCCCTCCCTTTCCCCCCTCACTTCCCACAGCTGGTTACAGGGTTACAAATAAATAAACAAATTCTAAATAAAGTTATCCAACTATACAAATAACAAAATCAATAATGTACTTTAACTCAAATGCAAAACAAATTTAAGCAAATAATATATATATATACCGTAAATGCCGGCGTACAAGGCGACCCGGCATATAAGACAACCCCCGTCTTTATAGCCGGGCCACATTCCTAGAACATCGTCTTATACGCCGGAAACTACCAGTATTTCCGGCGTATAAGACGACTCAGCGTATAAGACGAAAATTGTCTTATACGCTGGCATTTACGGTATATAAAAACAAAAAAACAAAAATATCAATATAAGCAATTCCAAATTAAAAAACTAAAAATTATTCATAATCTAAATAATACTTTTTAATCCCATACCAAACTCTATTTACTCTTCATGTAATTTATCCATCTTCTCCTCACTGAGGTGTATATTTCTTTTAAACAATCATTCATCCATAATAAACACAAACTTTTCCTTCCAATATAACCCAACCAACAAACTTACATTCAATAAACTTGGCTATTTGCTTTTTTTCCCACCCCTAAGTAAATCTATTAATACCCTCCTGCTTAAGAAATTTCAACAAACCATCTTAATCACTAAAATTCTCACCAACAGAGATCATTAGAATTTCTTTTACACGTTTACCCATAATATCTCATAATTATTTTTATACACTTTAAATTAAAATTTTTTATAATATATATACTCCCAAATATTTAAACTTTTCCATTAAATCGTCACCTTCTATTATTATTTTTCTTTACATCTACATACTACACAAATCATTCACTATTCCTTTAAAACATACTATTTATTGTTCTTTTTCTTTACTTCTACATATTACACAAATCATTCAGTATTCTTGTAAAACATCTTCTATCTCAAAAAACTACTACAAAAGTTCATCATTTCCTTTTCTTTATTCCAACATTTGCCTTCTGCTGTTCTTTTACTTTACATCTATAGACTGCACGAGTCATTCTCAGTTTCTTTAAAATATCTTCTGTCACAAGGGACTGCTGCAGAGGTTCAGCCTGTATGTCTCCTACATCCAATAACATAGCACCTTCAACTGGCTGCCCTTCCGATTTTTCTTCTGTAATCTCAGGTCGTAAAGATGATGGAGAGCCCACCTTCAAAACAGAAGTGTAAAAATCTTTCGCCTTTGAAATTGTGTTAAGTCTATGATATATCCCCGCATAATTCACCGCTATTCCAGCCAATATCTCTCATCTGAACCGGACCTGTCATTTTTTGAGCTCATCAGCCAAAAAAGCAAAATCCTTTCTTTTTCTAAGAATTTTTGAAGGTATTTCTTTTAAAATTATAACATCTTGAGTTGCAATTTGAAATCTCTGCTTATAAAATGCCTGTAAAATTTCATTACGAAGTGATCTTCTAGAAAAATAAATAACCATGTCTCGTGGCAAATTCCTCTGCCTCGCAACCCTTGAATTAACCCTAAAGACTTTTTCCATCTCTCTCAGTATTTCTTCAGGCTCAGCCCCCAAAGTGAAAACTATATCTTTTACCACCAATTATCTCAAATCCTCTTGTGTGTTTTCCTTCATTCCCTTTATTCTTAAAGCAAATTCCATGTCTCTATATTGTAACATAGTAATTTCATCCAGTATTATTTCCACCTTATTTTCTACTTTATCAATTCAATCTTCCAGTTTTTCAAAATTTTCCACAACATCATCAATACGATCATCCATTAGATCTATATTACCAGCAAACATTTGAAACACAGACACAATATCCTCTCTCAGTTCCCTAATTGTATTTTCAAGAAATTCCTCCATCTTTTCTTTAATCTGTCTTGCCTTATTTCCCAAAGCCTCCTGTAAATGTATTAATGTTTAATGTATTAATGTATTAATGCTGGTAACGATAGAGAAGTTGGTGGTAACTTAAACTTAGCTTGCTGAACTGTCTGCATTACCGGGAAGATCAAGGCTTTAGAAACAATAGAAGCTCCGAGACACTTTGAAGCCATTTTATTTTTAAGATCGCTTGTTAAAAAGTCTACCTAAAATCTTATAAAATCAACAAATACCCAAAAAGGGGGAGGAAAAAAGACAAAAGCCCCCTTAAAAGAAAAAAAAATTCCTGCATTTTATATAAATACAAAATCTGTTGCATTGTTTCAAATAGAAGTTCCGGTCCTTTCACTCAAAGAATCAACATCTCAGTGCCATTTTTCACCACTCTTAATTGAAAAAAAAAAGGAAAAGATAAATTCTTTTCCAGAGTTAACGTCTCGAAATAATCACCATTTTAATCTCTCCTGGTCAGCTCTGTCTGCTTTAAATTTTACTCACAAATTCATTTTAAGCGCAGATGTGGAAGCAGCATTTAGCTTTGCCCTGGATAAAAATCAGGGCAAAGGCATCCTGGAATGTGGAGAACACCTCAGACTCTGTAGGAGCTCTCATCCTCCAACCAACAAAAAGAAAACTTTGGGGTCTCGGGGAGTTCTACCACTATCTGAGGAAAGCTCACCTCCTCCCCTTCGCCCGGGGAGAGACAAGACAGCTGTTGTTCGCTGTCTCAGCTGGCTTTGACACATCCCAAGGCGGATGGCTGAAAAAAGCCGCCATCGGCGCAGCTGTCGCCACCGGAAGTTGTCAATAAAGCATTCTTGGTTATCTATTTTATCTTTCCTAAAAAGCTGTAACCAACTTCCTCACCTAACTTTGCAAATCCTGTGGGTCCCACGCCATTCCACATACCTGCAAGAAAGCAGCGGCAATCCAGGTAGTGTTAAAGAGCTTTTCCAGTCACCTAGCATGGTGCCAAAAACTTGATGTAAACTTGATGACCCAAAAAAAGGAAAAAAGTGATAAAGTACAGTAGTCCTCACCTTACAACAGTTCACTTAGTGACGGTTTGAAGTGACAACGGCACTTTAAAAAGTGACTTAAGACCATTTTTCACACTCTGGCGATGCACACCCCCCCTTCACTGCTGCCACAAGGCTGGGCAGCCGGTGAGTGTGAAAGCTGCCTCATTGGGGCTTGCTGAGACCAGCGGCCAGCTGAGGCAGCTTCAGACACTATTGCTACTGCCTACGAGGCAGGGCAGCCCGCTGAGACAAGAAAGACAGCCCCAGCCGCCATTAATGCTGTGCCGCCGCTGCATGTATTTTAATGCATGTTTACCCTGCCTTTAAATGTGAGGCCAAGATTTACAGAAAGTTAGTAAATAATAAATAAGAACAGACTGCTTTCATTTGAACCATAGATTATAGTGGGGATCTGGAGGGATTTTCTTTCAGTGAAGATGAAAGAAAATACATGAAAGAGAGGGAATAAAAAGCAAAGCAGAAAGGAATAAAAAAAGTGAGAAATGGCATGGAGGTTATAGGTTTCATGGATCAGAAATAAACAACAATTAAATCAGTTTTAAGAGAATAAATGGCAACAAATGGAAGAATCAAACTAATGGCATGGAGGTTATAGGTTTCGTGGATCAGAAATAAACAACAATTAAATCAGTTTTAAGGGAATAAAAGGAAATAAATGGAAGTATTAAACCAGTTTAAACAATAAATGGAAGAATCAAACCAGTTTTTAAAAGGAAATAAATATCAGCAAACACGAATGCTTTAACCAATTTTTTGTAGCCCGGATGTGATAGCCTACTCAGAGATTACATGCATATTTGTGCAGTTGTGCATTAGAATAGCACAAAATATTGGTTTCAAATAATTTTACTGTGCAATTGATAAACAGTATTGCAATGCAAAACTGCCAGGATCCAAACTTAAAGCTAAAGTTATAAACTTTCCTTAGGCATAATCCGGATATAACAAGGATGGTATTTTTGAATAAGTTTAAAGATCAAAAAAATGCGGGAGACTCAAGGAGTAATTCAGGATGGATAGAAGGAAAACAGATGGCTCCTTTATGGCAGGGAGACTCAAGGAGTAACTCAGGATGGATAGAAGGAAAGCAGATGACTCTTTTACGGCAGAGAGTACAGCCAGTTCACACTCGCTCCAAACTAAAGACCATTACAAACTATAATTTCAAATCTGACCATATGTGAGAATCTCCCACCATCCACCTTCCCCACAAATTTCCTCATTTCTACCCTTCCAACTGTCAGTGATTAAGCCCAGCCCCTCCCCCTCCTTTAGTTTTTGATATGTGAGTGTTCAGCAGGCCCTCCTGTTCGGCCTGCGCAAAGGCAGGCCGGTGTGAGAAGGCAGATGCTGTGCAAGACGGGGAAGGAGAATGCAGCGAGCCAAGGAGATTGGCCCAGGGGCGTTCAGGCCACTGTTACCTTTGATGCTGTCTTGTTCTTGCTGGCGAGGTGTATTGGATTGCAGCTCCAGGTCTGCTGCCACCTTTGCCTCGCAGCATCACCGCGCTGTATCGCTCCTGTTTGGTCACGGTGTCTTGTCTGGCAGGCTTCACCTGGTTGCTTCATGGCTGAGTGGGGGACCTGGTAGCTCCCTCCCGCCCTTCAGCGGCGCCGCCAAACTACCTTCTGCACCGCCGGCCTCGCTGGAGCCTCCACAGTAAACTGTAGGTCTGTTATGCCCGACGACCAGTAGCATTGCTTTATAAACTTTGTTAGCCAATGAAAATCAGACAACAGAGCCATTACATCATAAAGAAGACATCAATCATTCCTGTACACTCCCTTATTCCCTTCTTCAGTACATCCCATCCATGTACATATTTCCCATGCTTGCATGAAATTTGTCCCTGACGCAAATTCTGACTACAAAAACGAGATAGCAATAGTTAAGCTAAACAATATCTTTTTGTTCCAGTTACAGAATCCTTCAAAATGTCCATTGGCTAAAATGGATTTGCTTAATGACCACTGCAGTTGCTTAACAATTGATACAAAACAGATCATAAAATTGCATAGAGTCATATAGTGACCTGCTTAACAAGCCCAACAATTTATGATCATAATTCTGGGCTCAATTACACTTGTAAGTCAAGAACTAACTATAAACCAATCACAACTTGGTTTAGTACATCATGTGAATAAGCTCATTAACAGGTTCCATTTACATATTGTGGAAGTAATCTAGCGCAGGGCTTTTCAACCAGTGGTACGGATACCACCTGTGATACATTGGCACCTGGCAGGTGGTACGCGACCATCCTAGAAAATTGGTAGCGGAGGAGGGGAATGAGCTGAACCAGTGGCAGCACCACACAAGCCTGAGGGAGAGATGGCTGGAGCTGCAGGGCTATCAGGGCTCAGAGGAAACACCAGAATCAGTGCTGCTTTCCAGCTGATCGGCACTTCTTCAGGGCTGTTAGGGCTCAGTGGAAGCACCAGGATCAGTGCCAGGCTCCAGCTGGAGCTCGGCACTGATCCTGACGCTTCCGTTGAGCCCAGAAGAAGCGCCGATCAGCTGGAATGTTGCAGCATCTCCAGGTTCTTGTGATTTACATTCAGATGCTTGGCAACTGATTCATATTTTGACAGTCACACTGTCCCAGGGTCATGTGAAGTGACTACAACCTGCTGCAACCACCCAGCAGACGGGGGGAATAAAAACCAAACACCCTCCCACCCCCTGCTGCCAATCCTCAATAGAAATGATCACAACAATGAAAACCTCGGACAGGAGGAAGAGCGCTGCCAGGTGGGCAGGCAGATGTCTTGCTCGGCTATGGCTTGAGGGGCACTTTTTTCAATGCCGTTGTAACTTCAAACAGTCACTAAGTGAGCTGTTGTAAGTTGAGGACTACCTGTATTTTATCATTTTTTTGGGGGGGGGGGGTCAAGTTTTTGACACTTGGTTAGGCAACTGGTGGTACTCGAATGTTGCCATATCCTAAAAGTGGTACAATGGGTGAAAAGGTTGAAAAACCCTGATCTAGTGTAATCTAACTATAATATCTAGAACTCTAAATGCTATAATTTATGTTTACAATTTCTGTATTTAAACATAATTAAATTAACATGTGGTTAGAATATATGTTGTTCAAGAGACTTTTGGTTTTGTGTGGTAGTGACCAGTTGCAGGCTTGCGGATTCTCCACACCCCCATGGCTAATTTTGCCCTGCCTGGGGACCCTAAATAGGTCTAAGTCACCCCAGAGAGGCAACAAAGAAAGAAGAGTGCTCTAGCAATTCTGGAATGGTGGCGGCCGTTCCGTTCGATTTGGGGAAAGACTTCTAACCCGACAGGAGAAACGCTGGCCATATTGCATCGACCAGCCCAAGCTACTAGCCACCGAAGTCCAAAAGCACTAACCAGCACAACTGTGAACAGCGTACTTGAAACTGGATGAGGAATTCGATTTTCTCTTTTCTATTATTCTATATTTAATTTCCTGGAAAAGATCCCCAAGAAGCAAAACACCTCCAAAATGGAAGGAGGGGGATTTCCACCCCGCCCTTATACTAACGGAAGTGGCGAATTAATCTTTTTATGGAGGAACCACATATA
This sequence comes from Crotalus tigris, assembly GCF_016545835.1. NCBI lineage: Eukaryota > Metazoa > Chordata > Lepidosauria > Squamata > Viperidae > Crotalus > Crotalus tigris. Next base: position 367,994 of record NW_024100617.1, on the reverse strand, counting down.
TGGAACTGAAATAAATATAAAACCTGAAATTTAAAACTTAAATCTGGATAAATCTAAAATTGTTTGAATGGTTAAGACTCTCATTTTAAAGATAACTGTTTATTTTGGAAATTGAAAAATAAATAGTTGCTGACACCTAGTGGTGGATTAAGACTATGATAGCTATACCTTAATATAAGACTTGGCAAAATCTGGGAAAAGCTAATCTGTGTTTGTGACCTTCAAAGTTTTAACAACAAAGAACTGGGCTGTAGACAAAGAGAGAATGATAAATTTCATGGGAAAAAACCTTTTTTGAACTATTTGGATTACAAATATATATTTAATTGGGATTCTAAAGCTATTTGCTGAGAAAAGAAAGGAAGAGAAAAATTCAAATTCTGGGCATCATGGATCAGAGACATGTAAAAAGAACATATCAAGAAAACATAAATTTTTCATAGGAGGAGATATATAGTAAACTGCAACTAATTCAAACAACAATGATTTTAAATCACAAAGAAATCCAAAATAACTTTGAAAATATAAATCAATCTATTTCTAAGTTAACTCTACAACAAAAAAATTCCCAGAAAACAACAGAGAAGGAGCAAATAAAACAGATAGATAAGATAACCTTTATTGACATTTTTTTACTGTGGACACAATGACACATATCAAAAATGAAATTTAGTTGCCCACTCTCAAAGTGAAATACATACATGACACACACGTAAACATACTATGAACAACATATGTACAGACACACATCCCTTGTTAGAGAATTTTAATTTCTCTATTGGTGAAAAAAATAAATCAGAAGCTCTCACAGTTGACTGCATTTAGCTGATTCAAAATAACTTCTTTATATTTATATCAAAATATTTACAATACCATAGGTTCTTCTTTACAGCAACATAGCTCAATTGAAGACTTCTTACAGAGAGATACAGAGACAAACCTGAGACTGGAATTCCAGCTCCTAACTCAATACTCTTTTTGCACAGACTCAGTAGCACTTTCTTCACATTGGCTGACTGAGTTACCACATGAATATTCATGAATATTCCAACACTCCTCCCTTCATGACAGGAAGAGACATCAGACCTATTGACTTAACACATTCTCCATAGTGAACACTACCCAATGGTTTAGTCATCATGTCTGCCAAATTATCCTCAGAAGAACAATGATGTAAACTAATTAATTTTCCTTTTACAGCTTCCCTGACATTACAATACTTAATGTCTAAATGTTTACTTTTGTTCTTCACCCTGTCACCAGTTGCCATTTTTATACAGGCAGCATTGTCTTCAAAAAGCTTTACAAATTCTTTTACATTAATATTTAAATCTTGGGACTTCCTGTGGATCAAGCAGCTACGATGGCTGCTTTTCACAAAGCAGCCTGTTCCTGGGTTGTGTAAAAGCCGCGGGACATTGACAATCAGCTGTCCCGCGGCTTGAATCTCTTCCCTGGGAGAAAAGGAAGAGAAGAGCTGCTCAGAGATAAGAGCTCCCCTGGATCCCCATAATTTCGGGGATCAGAGGGTAGAGCTCCCTCGGAGCCTGAGCCAACTCCGCACTCCAGGACATCTTTGTCCTGAAGTTCTGGGATGAAGCAAGGCGCCGCTTCCACATCTGCTTTTTTGGGAGGCTTGTGAGTATTCAAATGCAGACGGAGAAGACCAGGAGAAAGCGGGTTTAAGATTGATTGTGACTTTAACTCCTGCAAGCATCTCCCCCCCTTTTTTGTTTACTTTCCCTTTTGAAGAAAGGGAAAGTGAAAGGCAAAATGGCGACTGTCTTTCTTGTTTGACTTTGTAACAAAGTTAAAAGTTCACGTTTTAAATATAGAGGCAAGAATTTTGTTCCTCTTTCTTTTTTTCCCCTTTCTTTTTTTATTATTATTTAAAGAACTGTGATATTATAGAGGCAAGAATTTTGCTCCGTTGAACTTAACAGAATAGCTTCAAAACGTTTGGTCTCTGTCCCTAAAGTTTCCATCTCCTCCCCAATGACTCAGCCTGCTTCTCAGTCTAAACCAAAATCACCCCCACCCTCTCCTCCTCCTGAAATCTCTCTCAAAGACTTACAAAAGGCTTTAAAAATGATTGCTTTGGATATTAAAGAGGAGGTAAAAGATCTTATAATTGCAGAGAGGGCTATTACAGAAGAATTATTGGAGAAAAAGAACAAGCAAGTCAGAGAAGACATACTATTTGCATTTTCTGGTTTTGCCCTGCATATTGAAAGGATTGACGATAAAATGGAAGAGATTACTGAAAATGCAGCAAAACTGGAATTTAGAATGGAGGAAGTGGAGAATAAGATAGAAGTTACACAGGATGAACAAACTATTTCACAATACAGAGAAAGGGAGTTCGCATTGCATATCCGAGGATTGAAAGAAAATTCCCAGGAAGATTTGAAGATGCTTATTGTTAGAGATATTGCTTTTAATCTTAGATGGAGACCAGAAGCGGTTGGGAATGAGATAGAAAAAATCTTCAGAGTCAACTCACGGGTTGCCAGACAGAGAAATTTACCAAGAGATGTGGTTATCTACTTTTCCAGAAGATCTATTCGTAATGAAATTATACAGGCTTTTTATAAAAAGAGGTTTCAGATTGCAGCTCAGGATGTGATAATTTTAAAAGAAATACCTCCAAAAATTTTAAGAAGTAGAAAAGATTTTACTTTTCTGTCTGATGAGTTAAAACGTCGTCAAATCCAGTTCAGATGGGAGATTCCAAGAGGAATAGTAGTGAATTATGATGGAATACGTTACAGATTAACTACAGTTTTAAAGGCAAGAGATTTCTATCACTCCATCCTAAAGGCAAGACCATCTTAACCTCCACAAACAAGGATAATTGAAGAGCCCGTTATGGCAGGAGCTTCCTCATTGATGGTCATGGAACAAGCGGTGTTGCCTGTACAGAATCTTGAGATAAAAGATCAAGGGGTGACACGAGCTGCCCATAAACACAAAGAAAAAGAGCAACAGCAGAAGAGTGGCGATAAAGTAGAAGGAATGGTTACTACAGAGCCTGTGAGAGGGGCAAGACCTAAAAGATCTTCGACAGTTGATCTTCAGGCTATGCTTCAAAGGCTGACCTGGAATGTATATGGCTTAAACTCACCTCAGAAACGGAGAAAGGTCTTCTATTATTTGAAACAACATAATAATGACTTGATATGTTTGCAAGAGACTCATATAACTTCAAAAGAGTCAAAATATCTGACAAATTCTCGTTTGGGATCACATTTTATAGCTCCAGGGAAAAAAGGGGGTGTTGTAATTTATGTGAAGAAAAATTTATTGGCTAAATTAATTGAGGTTGATCTTGAAGGAAGATATGTCTTTGTGGAACTACTGTTACAAGGCAAGAAAGTTCTTATTGTTGGATTATATGCCCCTAATCAACAACAGAAGCAATTTTATAAGCTTTTGCATGGGAAGATACCCCAGTTGGATTATAAATCTGTAATTTTGATGGGTGACTAGAATGGAGTTTTAGATATAACTATAGATAAAAAGAGCTCTTCAAAAAATTTCATTCAAACTAAATTACCCAAAACCTTTTCTTGATTTGAAAGAAGAGTTGGAACTTATTGACATTTGGCGAGAAAGGAACACAAGTGATAGAGATTTTACCTTCTATTCGGATAGACACCAGTCATTTTCAAGGATTGACTTCTTTTTGATTACTAGTAATTTTCTTTCTAGGGTGAAAAAGGTAAAAATCTTTCCCAGGACCCTTTCAGACCATAGTCCTGTGTGGATGGAGGATGGGAACAGAAGGCCTTGGAGACTGAATGAGAATTTGTTTACCCGGGGAGAGTTTGTACAAAAATGTAAAGAGTATTTAAAGGAGTTTTTTGCTATAAATATGAATAAGGGTACATCGATGCCCATGGTCTGGGACGCCAGTAAGGCGTATATGAGGGGAATTTTAATTGATTTAAATAAAGTTTCTAGGGATAAAAGGATACAAAGATGTAGAGAAATAGAAGATGAGATTAAAATAAAAGAAGAAGCGCTTGCTCTTAACCAACTGATAATAACTTAAAGGTTTCTATAAAGATGCTTAGGGAACAATTTAATATGTTGATGGCAGATCAGGTGGCTACCAATTTGTGTTATATGAGACATAATACTTTTTGTAATGCGAATAAGCCTGGGAGGTGGTTGGCTTATCAGTTACGAAAGAAACAGAAGGCTAGGATTATAGAGAAAGTAAAATATAAAGGTACTGAGGTTTTTCAGCAAAATTTGATTAAAAAGAGTTTTTTAGATTTTTACACAAAACTATACTCAAGTGATAATATAAAGGGAGTGGATATAGATAAATATTTACAATCAGTACATTTTCCTAAACTTTCTGAGGAACAGCAAAATGGGATTAATTGTTTAATTACTGTGGAGGAAATTGGTTTAACTATCAAGCAGTTAAAGGTGGGAAAGTCTTCAGGAACAGATGGATTGACATCGACGTATTATAAAAATTTATATGAAGAAATGTTGGAGCCATTAAAGGAGCTTTTTAATAGTATCTTGCTGGGAGCACAAGTTCCTCCTTCTTGGAAAAGAGCGTTTATATCATTGATTCCGAAGGAGGATCAAGAATTATAGGTCAATATCATTATTAAATGTAGATTACAAGATTTTTACAAAAATTTTGGCAAATAGATTAATGCAGGTTATGAAGGATTTGATTCACAGTGATCAATCAGGATTCATAACAGGACGATACATGAAATATAATGTTAGACAAATTGTTAACTTAATTGAGTATTTGGATAAGAACAACCAGATTCCTGTGGCTTTTATATTTTTGGATGCTGAAAAAGCCTTTGATCAATTAGATTGGCAATTCTTATTCTCACTGGTAGAGAAAATGAATTTTGGGGATAATTTTTTACATGCACTTAAAGGTGTATATCAGCAACAATCGGATCAAATTGTTGTTAATGGGGGATTGACTGAGACTTTTAATATTGAAAAAGGGACAAGACAAGGATGTCCATTATCTCCATTGTTATTTGTTTTAACATTGGAGATTTTGTTGATCCAGATTCGAGAATCAACGGTAATCAAGGGCATAAAGATAAGAAAAAATGAGTATAAATTACGGGCTTTTGCGGATGATTTGGTTTTGATTTTGGAACAACCAATTAGAGCGGTTGATTGTCTATTAGAACTTATAACACAGTATGGAAAATTTTCTGGTTTTAAAGTCAATAACCATAAGACTAAGATATTATCTAAGAATATGTTAGCCAATGACAAGGAAAGTTTGGTTAAAGCCACAGGTTTTCAGATGGTAAAAAAGGTTAAATATCTGGGAGTATATTTAACTGCCTCAAATGGAAAATTGTATAAAAATAATTATGAATTACTATGGGCAAAAGTGCAAAAGGATTTAAATGACTGAAAAAAATTGCAATTGTCACTGTTGGGGAGAATTTCAGCTATAAAAATGAATGTTCTACCAAAGTTTCTTTTCTTGTTTCAGATGATACCTATTTTAAAAACAGATGTAAATTTGGAGGAATGGCAGAAGGGTATCAATAAATTCATTTGGGCTGGGAAAAAACCAAGGGTTAAGTTTAAGATTTTGCAAGATGCCCGAGAAAGAGGAGGACTTAAAGCATCTAACTTGAAATTATACTATGATACAGCCGCCTTAACTTGGATAAGTGATTGGCTTAATTTAACAAATAAGGATATTCTTGTTCTTGAATGGTGGGATTTAATGTATGGTTGGCATGTATATTTAATTTTTAATAAGAAAGTGGACCGGGCTTTCAAATCACATATTTTGAGGAGTGCCTTACTTCGAGTTTGTAAAAAGTATTATTATAGGTTAAACTATAAAATACCTATCTGGGGGATTCCTAGACATGCGATTGAGGGGATTTCTAAGGGGATGAACTTTGATAAAATTTCGTATAAAGAATTATTAATTTGGTCAGGTTCAGATTGGCATTTAAAATCTCTAGATGTATTAAGGCAAGAAAATATTCTACAGTCATGGTTTCAATATTTACAAATAGTGGACAGGTGGACTGTAGATAAGAAAGAAGGAATAACACTAGAAGATGGAAATCTGGTTATTCAGATTAAAGATCAGAGTCAGGCCCATATAAAAAGAATTTACAATGCTTTAATAAAATTAGACTGAAACAGAATTGGTTAAAGACTGTATGATTAAATGGGCTCAGAATATCCAGGATCCGATCCCATTGGACTTATGGGAGACAATTTGGATTAGAAGTGTTAAATTTACACAAGCTCAAAGTTTGAGGGAAAATTTTTATAAAATGTTTTACAGATGGCATTTAGATCCTAAAAAATTATCTTGTATGTATCCAAATTTATAACCCAAATGTTGGAGATGTGGTAATATGGATGCGACATATTTTCATGTTTGGTGGAATTGTAAAAAGGTAAAGGCTTTTGGGATTATGATTTGGTGGAACATTCAAAAGATTTTTAGAAGGAAGATAAAGTTCACCCCTCAATTATTCCTATTGGGTATCTTTGTGGATTTAAATGACAAAGAAACTACTTTAATGTTGAATTTATTAACTGCAGCAAGGGTATTAGTAGGCTCTATTAGAAGAAGGACTCGTTGCCTACTTTAGAAGAATGGATATTTAAAGTTTCTAACTTTGCAGAAATGGCAAAAATTTCTGCTTATTTGAAGGATCATACACAAGAAAGATACATTGTTGTATGGAGAAGATGGATAGATTATATTCAGAAAAAATATGGGACTATAAAGTTTCATTTATTTTATGGGTAAATTTTATAGTAACTGTTGTAGAGATTTGTTTATATGTCTTAATTTAAGGGGAGGTAAAGGTTAAGTATGATGGTGTTTTTGTTTTTTTTTCTTTCTTTCTTTCTTTTTTCTTTTATTGTTAATCTTCTTATTAATAACCCTGTACTCTGCTCTGGGAAGCGATGGGGGGGAAAGTTGAGGGTGGGTGGGTGGGTGAGTGGGTGGGTAATGATAATATAGTCATGGTAAATGCTTGGGCATTTCCCCTATGCTGTGTTCATGTGTGTGAGAGGGATGAGAGGGGAGGAAGGAGTAGGGAGGAAGTAGGATGGTTAGAGGAGAAGGGGACGGGAAGAGAGTAGGAGAGGAGGAGAGAAAGAGGAGGGAAGTAGGGAAGGTTTAGAGAGGGTGGATGCAGCCTGGGGGGAATGGGCAGGCGGTACCAATGGTTAATTGTATTTTGTATGAATAAATGGAAAATAAAATTTTTTTAATAATAATATTTAAATCTTGCAACAACTGTACATACCTATTTGGCAATATCTTTTTCTTATATACCCACTTACAACCCACAGCTTTGGTTCCCGGTGGCAAAGTCACTGATTTAAATACTTCATGGTCTCCCATGGATTTCATCTTTTTATCCATGGCCTCCTTCCATCTTTCTTGTTCAGCTTTTGGTAATGCCAACACCTCTTTATAACTTCTTGGCTCATACCACACATTGCAAACCTTTATCTTGCTGGCAGAATACCTGTCAGGTGGAATTCCTTTATTACATTGCTCTGACCTACGTGGTATTAACTGCTCCTGTGTCTCAAGTCTATCTGGCTTTATGTCTTGTTCAGCCTCTCCTCCCTGAACATTGACATCTTCAATAATCATTTTTTTTATCATTAGATGAGTTATTGTCATTAAATAGATCACCATCATTAAGTGAGACATACCCAGAATTTGCATTAATTCTGTCCCAATTTTGTTCTGCAAAATTAGCAGACCTTGAAATTACAATTCTTTTACTTCCATTGCTAAAGCGATATCCTTTTGACCCTGGCTCATAGCCCACAAACCTGAGCTTTCTTGCCTTTTGCTGTCCCTTTCTTCTGATTGCTTTCAGAATATGTACCCATGCAGTACTTCCAAAAATTCTCAAATGTGCCAGTGATGGCTTTCTCCCATATAGAATGGCATATGGAGTATTATTAATGGAGGAACTCCACAGCCTGTTATATATAATTGGCAGTCAATATGGCTTCTCCCCAATATGACCTGCTCATACCAGAATCTTCTAATAATGAATCTTTCATTGTTTGCAAAACACCATTCCTTCTTTCAGCTACACCGTTCTCTGCTGCTGTGTAAGGATTTGTATGTCTGTGTCTTATCCCCAACTGCCCCAACCATTGTTGGAATTTAGTTGACATAAATTCAGTACCTCTGTCAGTTTGCAACTGACACACTTGTTGAATTGTTGTAGCACCTCTGTCTTTGCTCTAAGCAAGTAGCAAAAACTATACCTGCTATAATCATCAACAATTAACAGTGCATATTTTGCTCCTCCCAAACTGGCTTGCATAGGTCCCACCAGATCTGCATGGACCAGCTCTAGAACTCTTTTTGTCTGTCTTGTGCTACATTTACTAACTGGGAATACCTTTGACTTCGATGCTTTGCATACTGCACAGTCCAAATATGTTTTGCATCCCTTCAAATTTAGCCCTTCTGCAAAATCTTGCATTTGCTGCAAAACTTTAAAGCTTGCATGGCCAAGTCTTCTATGTAGAAGGTGAACACATGAATCATGCTCTGCAACATTCTTAAATATATGGGAACATTGAACCTTTTGTCCCTGCAATACAAATAGATTATCTTCCTTTATGCCTTCTGCACAAATATTCCCATTCCTTTTGATGAGACACTTCCCATTTACAAAAATGACCTCAAAACCTTGTTTGTCTAAATTAGACACACTTAACAAATTATGTTCCATCTCAAGTACACAAAGCATATTGGTAAACTTTGATTCCAAATATGGAATTTTTACATCGCCTTTTCCAATGACTTTTGCTTTCTGACCATTTGCCAAAGCCACAGCTTCTTGTGCTACTGGAACAAACCTGCAAAATAATTCAGAGTCATGAACAATTGTTTGACTTGCCCCACTATCTATTATCCACTTGTCTCTATTGTTGCTATAGCAAACTTTTGCAACACCAAAATGCTCCTTTTGCAAATTAGTCCTTTTTGGTTGCACAAATGTCCTTTGCTGCAAATTGTTCCTTTGCAAACAGTTCCTTTTCAGATGGTTGCTTGCTCCACAAATGTAGCAATTCTTTTCTTGCTTAGCTCTCTGCCTGCAAAATGTTTCTTCTTCGGAGACTTGCAGTCTGGACCCCCTCCTCAGGAATTTCACCTCCTTGTGGCTGTTCTAAAATGGCGCTTTTCTTGTTCATTAAGCAAACATGTCTTTAAAGCCTCAAACTTGCTCTTCTTTACATTCAGATATGGCAGAAACTGTGTCCCAGGTTTTATCTAAACTGTTCAACACCAATAAAACCTTCTGGGACTCAGGAAATTTATTCCCACGTTGTTCTAAGTCAAAAAATAAACTTTGCATTTTATTTAAATGCTGTTCCACAGATTCACCTGGTTGCAAACAGGCCCTGTAAAGTTTTCTTGACAATTGCACTATATTGCACATAGAAACATTCATGTGCACAGCTCTTAACTTCAACCAAATCTCCTTTGCAGTCTTTAAATTTGCAACATTTAGAAATTGTTCATCATCTAAATTCAAGATGAGATAAGCCATTGCTTGATCATGACTTTTCTGATCAGCAGCTGCAAATACTTGTGGTGGATTTTCTACAATATACCACAGCTCTTTTCCTTTGAGCAAACATTCGATTTTTGCAGCCCATATAATGTAATTCTTCTGGCCCAAACAAGGCACAGAGGTTTCCCTAAATTCCATTGCAGCCATTCTGCTAATTCTGCCTTGTTTTTATACTTTCTAAACACAGGCAATTTCTTCCAGCTTTAAATTACAATGCAGTCCTTAGTAAGCTCTGGGCCCATAATCTTTAGAGAATTTTAATTTCTCTGTTGGTGAAAAAATAAATCAAAAACTCTCAGTTGACTGCATTTAGCTGATTCAAAATAACTTCTTTATATTTATATCAAAATATTTACAATACCATACATTCTTCTTTACAGCAACATAGCTCAATTGAAGACTTCTTACAGAGAGATATAGAGACAAACCTGAGACTGGAAATCCAGCTCCTAACTCAATACTCTTTTTGCACAGACTCAGTAGCACTTTCTTCACATTGGCTGACTGAGTTACCACATGACTCTTCCTGCTCATGAATATTCCAACATCCCTACATATACGTAGCAAATAAATATTAAATACTGTCCATCTTGAATATATAACAGAAGGAGGAAGCTTGAGAGTTCACAAGTTTAATGCTGTATGGGATGAAACTATGGCTGAATCTGGATGTTCTGCTATGGATACCACGAAGTCTCCTCCCAGAAGATAACAAGGAAAACAGGTTGTGAAGAGGATGTATAGTGTCCCAGATATAGAATGGATATAGAATTGAGAATGGAGACTTAAAGATGGAGCTTAACAAAACAAAGAAACATGATTTAATGCTAGTAGAAAAAAATTCACAAGAATTGGAAAAAACAACTTATTCCTTAAGACCACAAAATAAATCTGAGGACAAGAAAACAGATTAGATAAAATGGACTGTACAGATGTCAGGAACATTGGAGAGAAAGGAAATGGTAAGGGAATCGGAGGAAAAAAAAGATTTTCAACAAACATGGAAAGGCAGAAGCCCTGTACAAAGACATTTCACTTGATTTACTTTTTATATCTATAGCAACATTTTCGAACATACAGAAACACTTTGATTCAGCAAAATACATTGATTAAGAAAGATATTGGGCAAAGGAAAAAGACTAAAGTGGAAACCAAGAAAATAGATGTTGGGACTTACAAGAGAAAATACATAAAAAAGAAACATTTGTTTGATTATGGTTAAAGAAATAGAAAAGTTTTGGAATATATATGTCATTCTAAGAGGGATGAATTCCCTAAATAATATAGTATGCTTTTTTGCCTTTTTTGTTCTCTTTCTTGATATAAGTAAAAAAAAGTTGAAATGATTTAGATAAAGGAAATGTTTTAGATACTTAAATGTGATTGAATTTAAAAAAATTATAATGGATTAAAATGTTTTGAATAAGAGTTAAAGGACTAGATGACTAGATGTATTAAATGGAATGTTTAAAGATTAAACATTTTTAATTACAGTTAAAAAGAATAAGAAATTTAGGAAATATAGGTATATTAGTTTAGGAGGGATATGTAGTATGTTATTTTTTATGTTTCTTTACTCTTGCTCTCCTTTCTTTTTTTCATTATTTTATCTATTCCTTAAGAAATGTAAAAGTGTGAGATGGTTCATATGGAAAAATAGAGTTAAATTTTTAAATGTAATTAATTTTTGAGAAAATCTTAACCAGTAAGAATATCTAGAATTTGGTGGGAGAAACAAATTAAAATAAGGACTGTAACAGGATCTATGATACGGCAACCAGAATGATTGGATAGAAAAGAAATATTATATAGATGTGATTATTATTTTTAGGAATATTGGGAAAAATTATATATTTAATTGTTATCTATCAAAACAATAAGAACTGTATTAACTCAATATTTGCAAAAGAGGATATTTTGGGAAAAGAGGAAATCAACTAAAACCATTATGTGGATTATAGATTATAGAAATCAATTGTTAATAATTGTTTTACAAATGTAACCCAGGCAACACACTATTAAGTGATTTTTTAAAAAAATCAATAAAATATATTACAAAAAAAAAGAATATATGTTGTTTTTCTACACATACACATTATTACTGACTCTTCCAACTGGTATGGCTAATCTTGAGAATTAATTACTATAATATTCCAAAAGCTTAAATTTCACTTTTGTCTGGATTTTGAAATTGTTTTTCATTTTGTCCATTTAAAGTATTGTGAATATATCTACATACTTGGGACTTATCAGTATTTTTTTAAGTAGTTTAAAACACTGTGTTGTTTAGTTGTGGAAAATGAATTTGATGCAGACCAGTGGTGGGATTCAGCCAGTTTGCACCACTTCGGCAGAACCGGCAGCTTGCCCAGGCCCAGAATGGATTCCGGAAGCAGCATCCACCCAGAGAACCGGTTGTTCACATATTTAAATCCCAGCAGTGATGTAGACCGTCAAGGAAGTTTCATAATGTAAAAACACTGTAATCCCAGTAGGTTCCAACCAGATTAGTTAAAAACATGTAGGTCTTAGGGGAATCTAGATTAGGTTATTTAATACATTATGGATTAATTTTCTTTTCAGTTGCTGAAATATATATCTAAATTGTGAATGTATATCAAAATTGTGTTTATTTTGGAGTCTGAAAATCTTTTTTAAAAGGTTCATGTCTATCTGTGCTTCTGCCAGAAATAAGGCATCTTTCCCACTCTGGATCTACTGCATACCCCAGTGTACAGTATGAGGATTTGTTATATATTGTTTGAATAGAAACTCTTGTCAATTAAATTAAATTAATTCTTTTGGAATAATAATTAAATTTATTCTTTCACATGTTTTAATAAAGCACTTTTGCTATCAATAATATTAACACATTTTGTTTCAAGAATTATATTGTTTAGGTATTAATAATTTATTATTTGAGAATATGTAAGTACTGCCTTGACTTTATTCAATGGTTACACAAATATTAGCATATTTTTATTACAGATTACATAATGTGACCACCTTAATTTTAACTGTACAAATATTTTCCCTTCAGGAAAATAGCGTACAGGTTGAGGGCTCTCCAAGCAGTGTGAAAGAAGAGGTGAGTTAAGGGAGAATTTTTATAAAATAAGGGAGAATTTTTATAAAATGTTTTATAGATGGCACCTTGATCCACAACAAATGTCTTATATGTATCCTGACGTGCAACCCAAATGTTGGAGATGTGGTTATAAGGAGGCTTCCTATTATCATATTTGGTGGTCATGCAGAGAGATAAAAGCATTTTGGATTAAAATATGGTGGAATATCCAGAGAATTTTTAGAAGGAGGGTAAAATTTACTCCGCAATTATTTTTGTTAGGTATTGTTACAGATTGTGATACAAAGGAGGTTGTATTGATGTTAAACTTGATCACAGCCGCTAGGCTGTTAGTAGGACAATACTGGAAGAAGGAATCTTTGCCTACATTGCAGGAATGGTTTCTTAAAGTAGCTTATCTGGCAGAAATGGCAAAGATTTCGGCTTTCTTAAAGCAACAAACGCAAGAGAAGTTTTTTGCTGTTTGGGATAAATGGATAAAATTTATACAATTTAGATTGGGTATACAAAAATATTATATAGTTTTTTCATAAGTTTTATTTTCATATATATTATAGATAATTTTTTTATATATATAAATATAAAGTTTTTAATTTAATTTTTATTTTTATTTTTTAAGCCTATATTCTGCTCTGGGAAGCTCAGGGGGGGGGGGAAGGGAGGGTTTTTTTTTTTTTTTTGGGAGGGCTGGGGGATGGGGTTTTTTTTTTTTATTTAATATATGTATTGTTTAGTTTTATTTTTCTGTATATGTTGCCTCTTGTTTTGTATTATTTTTCCTTTTTTGTAAAATTTATAAAACTTTCAATAAAAAAAAAAAAAAAAAGAAGAGGTGAGTTTACTAAATCACATTTTGACTTTTTAAAAGCATTGTTATATAGTCACCAAGTTCACAAACGGACTCTGGGTAGTATGCAACACAACAGTGAAAAACTCAATAACTATCTAAAAACAATAATAAATAAAGTAAACATATAAAATAAACAAAACCCAAGAAAGTGGGAGAACAAACATCAATTTCATACAACCATCTTGCAAGCTGTCCTTGGGATCCCCAAAGCTTGTGAAAAAAAACATGTTTTAGGGGGCTTTCTGGAAGATTGACAGAGATGGTGTTAACCTCGCCTCAGGATGAAAGATGTTTCAAGGGTTTTGCTGGGTTCACAGCAGAAAAGACATATTGCCTGGTTCCACCAGATAGAGCTCCTTTGGGGACTCACAGAGCATATCTCTCTTACTGACCAGGTGGGTGGTTAGATATAACAGGGAAGAGGCAGTCCCTCAAATGTAGGGCTTTAAAGATCAAAACCAACATTTTCACTTGTACCAAGAAACAAACTGCAACCAATGCAGCTGACAGAACAGAGGTATAATGTATTCTGTCCTAGGAGCACCCAACTGACTGCAGACTCACATTCTGCATCAGTTGAAGCTTTGAGATGTTCTTCAGGGACAGTCCCAGTGGTGGGATTCAGCCAGTTCGCACCACTTCGGCAGAACCAAAAGTTAATTTTTTGTTGCCCAGGCCCAGAATGGACTTCCAGAAACGGCATCCACACAGAGAACCGGTTGCTCACATATTTGAATCCCATCACTGGACAATCCCATGTAGAGCACATTACGGTAATCCATTCTGAAGATGACCAGGGCATGAGTGATTATGAACAGAACCTTATGTTCTAGGAAGCAATGTATTGGCAAAAACATGAAGTTGTGAAAAGCCCCTGTCCCCAGCCACAACTGCCACTTGCTCCTTGAACAGGAGTCATGTCTAGAAGGACCTCAGATTGCACACTATGGTCTGTTTGAGCAATGCCATCCCATCCAGTACTACAGAACTAAAGAATCTTGCTAGATTTCACTGAAATCTGTTGTTCCCCATCCAAACCCCTACAGTTTCCAGGCGCTAGGATAAGACATCTACTACATCACTAATGACAGAGCTACATAACTGAGTATCATCAACTTATCCTACTCCATGTCAATGGATGAACTCCCTCTGTAGCTTCCGGTAGTTGTTCAATAAGAGTAGAAAGATATCAAACCGTAAGGAACCCTGAGGACAGGATTTCTTTCTCTCAGTTAACATTGATTGGTAAAACTCTGCAAAAAGGAAGTGAACCAGTGCAATATTCCCACTAGATTCACTCCCAACCCATGAAGCCAATCCAGATACTATGGTTGATGGTATCCAAAGGTTGCAGAGAGGTCAAAAAGATCAAGGATGGATGCACTACCCCTGTCCTGCTTCCACTTCCATCAAAGATGTTCTAAAAATGTAACCAGTGCCATCTCTGTTCCATGTCCAGGCTGAATCGTTATTGAAAGAGATCCAAATAAGCTGCCTCATTTAAGGACCATTGAAGCTGCTATGCAACCACCATTTCCAACATCATTCCTAAAAAAACAGAGGTTCAATACAGTGATAGTTTCTTAAGGAGGGGCAAACAAAGCCTCCTTAAGGATGCTTGTACAATAACCCCTTCTTTCAAAGAAGAATTAATCACTGCTAGGATCCAACCACAGAATTCCACAGAATCCCTGCAAAACAGCATTAAGTCACCAGGGGAAATATGAGTCTAAGGAGTGGGTGGTGGTAAGTGGTGAATGTGTGTTGTAGGGTCTGTTCACATTAGTATGTTTCAAAGGATGTATGTATGTTAAGGGCAGATTGAACTATGTGGTTAATTGGTTAGTTAGATAGATTCTGCATTTACCTAGCCTTTTTTTTTTTACTCATTTTGCAATTAACAAATTGGACTGGACTCCAAGCTAAATGAGCTGGGCTATGTACCTAGTATTTCTTCTTGGGCTGTTTGGTATGAAGGTGCAGAGCTAATGCACACCTCTTGCTCTTGTAAATCTATATAAGCAGTGGGAGTTTTGCTGAGGCTGTTTGCAATGAGAAGAAAGCTTGTCAGACTGGTGTAGCTTGGGTGATTGGTCATTAAGGTGCTGAAGGTGTCTAGTGGGGGTGCAGGTGTTGATACCAGTGATGCCAGATGCCATTTTTCCTATTGGTACTGTTTGGTCAATGTGCATCATGTTGAGACAATCCTGACAATGCCACTGGCATTAGAAATGGTGGCAATTTTCGTAATGAAATTATACAGGCTTTTTACAAACAAAAGTTTCAAATTGCTGATCAAGATGTGATAATTTTAAAAGAGATACCTCCAAAAATTTTAAGAGCCAGAAAAGATTTTACTTTCTTGTCTGATGAGCTAAAACATCGTCAAATTCAGTTCAGATGGGAGATTCCAAGAGGAATAATAGTAAATTATGAAGGGATACGTCACAGATTAACTACTGTTTCCAAAGCAAGAGATTTTTACCAGTCTATCTTAAAAGTAAGATTGTCACCACCTCCACAAATAAGGATAACGGAAGAGCCTCTTATGGCAGGAGCCTCATCAATGATGGTTATGGAACAAGCTGCACAGAATTCTGACATAAAAGAGCAAAGGATGACACGAGCTGCCCATAAACATAAAGAAAAAGAGCAGTTGCAGAAGAGTGATGAAAGTTTGGTTGCTACAGAGCCTGTGGGAGGGGCAAGACCAAAAAGATCTTCGCCAGCAGATCTGCAGGCCATGCTCCAGAGGCATGGAGATGGTCAGGTTTCTGACCTGGAATGTTAATGGCTTAAATGTGCCACAGAAATGAAGAAAGATTTTCCATTATTTGAAACAACATAATAATGATTTGATATGTTTACAGGAGACTCATATAACCTTAAAGGATTCTAAATTCTTGATGAATTCCCGTCTGGGCTCACATTTTATTGCTCCAGCCCCTGGGAAAAAAGGGGGAGTGGTAATTTATGTGAAGAAAACTTTTTCAGCTAAACTAATTGAGGCTGACTCTGAAGGAAGATATCTTTTTGTGGAATTATTATTACAAGGCCGAAAAGTTCTTATTGTTGGACTATATGCTCCCAATCAACAACAGAAACAATTTTATAAATTGCTGCATGGTAAGATATCTCAGTTGGATTATAAATCGGTAATTTTGATGGGTGACTGGAATGGGGTTTTAGACCCAACTATAGACAAAAGAAGTTCCTCTAAAACTTTCATTCAAACTAAACTACCTGTGACTTTCTTTGACTTGAAGGAAGAACTGGAGCTTATTGATATTTGGCGAGAAAGGAACACAAGTGATAGAGACTTTACTTTTTATTCTGATAGACAGCAGTCATTTTCAAGGATTGATTTTTTTTTGATTACTAGTGACTTCCTCCCTAGAGTGAGGAAGGTGAAAATTTTTCCCAGAACATTGTCAGATCATAGTCCTGTGTGGATGGAGTTATATTCGGAAGATGGGAATAGAAGGTCTTGGAGACTGAATGAGAACTTATTTAATCGGGAGGAGTTTGTACAAAAGTGTAAAGAACATTTAAAGGACTTTTTTGCTATAAATATGAATAAGGGGACATCGATGTCTGTGGTGTGGGATGCTAGCAAAGCATATATGAGGGGAATTCTGATTCAATTGAATAAAGTTTTTAGGGAAAAAGGGCTACAAAGACGTAGAGAAATAGAAGAAGAGATTAAATCAAAAGAACAACAGTTGGTTCTTAACCCTACTGATAATAATTTAAAGGTATCCATAAAGATGCTTAAGGAACAATTTAATATGTTGACGGCAGATCAGGTGGCTACCAATCTGTTGTATATGAGACATAATACTTTTTGCAATGCGAATAAGCCTGGGAGGTGGTTGGCTTATCAATTACAAAAGAAACAGAAAGCTAGAATCATAGAGAAAGTAAAATATAAAGGTACTGAGGTCTTTCAGCAAGATCTGATTAGAAAAAGCTTTTTGGACTTTTACACAAAATTATATTCAAGTGATAATATAAGGGGTTTGGATATAGATAAATATTTACAATCAGTACATTTTCCTATACTTTCAGAGGAACAACAAAATGGGATGAATATTTTAATTACTGTGGAGGAAATTGGTTTAGCTATTAAGCAGTTAAAGGTTGGAAAGTCTCCTGGAACAGATGGACTGACTTCTAGGTATTATAAGATCTTATCTGAAGAAATGATAGAGCCATTAAAGGAACTCTTTAATAGTATTTTGTTGGGTATGCAAGTTCCTCCTTCTTGGAAAAGAGCTTTTATATCACTGATTCCGAAGGAAGATCAGGATCTTACAGAGCCTAAGAATTATAGGCCAATTTCATTATTGAATGTTGATTATAAGATCTTTACAAAAATTTTGGCAAATAGACTAATGCAGGTTATGAAAGACTTGATTCATAGTGATCAAGCAGGATTTATAACAGGGAGATACATGAAACATAATGTTAGACAAATTATTAATTTAATTGAGTACTTGGATAAGAATAATCAGATTCCTGTGGCTTTTATCTTTTTGGACGCTGAAAAAGCTTTTGATCAATTGGACTGGCAATTTTTATTTTCTTTGGTAGAGAAAATGAATTTTGGGGATAATTTCTTACATGCACTTAAAAGTGTATATCAGCAGCAATCTGCACAAATTGTTGTAAATGGGGGATTGATTGAGAATTTTAATATTCAAAAAGGGACAAGACAAGAATGTCCATTATCCCCATTGTTATTTGTTTTAACATTGGAAATTTTATTGATTCAGATTCGGGAATCAAAGTTAATTAAGGGTGTAAAGATAAGGAAGAATGAGTATAAATTGCGGGCATTTGCGGATGATTTGGTTTTAATTTTGGAACAACCGAATCAGGCGATTGATGGTTTATTAGAATTTATAACACAGTATGGGAATGTTTCTGGTTTTAAAGTTAATAATTATAAGACTAAGATATTATCTAAGAATATGTCAGTTAAAGATAGGGAAATTTTGATTAAAGCCACAGGTTTTTAGATAGTAAAAAAGGTTAAATATTTGGGAGTATATCTAACTGATTCAAATGGAAAATTGTATAAGAACAATTATGAACCACTATGGGCAAAAGTCCAAAAGGATTTAAGAGATTGGAAAAAATTGCAATTGTCATTGTTGGGGAGAATTTCAGCCGTAAAAATGAATGTTCTACCAAAGTTTCTTTTTTTGTTTCAGATGATACCTATTCTTTTTTTTTTTTTTTATTGAAAATTTTTACATTTTACAAAAACAAATCCCCTTCCCATACCCCCCCCTACCTCACCCCCCCCCCCTTCCCAACCTCCCAAACCCTCCCCTGGACTTCCCAGAGCTGAGTACAGGCTTAATTAAAAAAAAAAAAAAAACTTAAAACACTTTTAAAACCTAAACAAATTTAAATACAATCATCATTCTATATAAGCTCCCTCCAAAAACACAAATTTAAACATTACTTTCTTTGAATATCTATATCTATAATATAAAATCTAATTTCTCCCTCTTTCTTTATCCTAAAACGAAAAAATAAACATACAAATCTTTGTTATACCATTAAAGCTAAATACTCTTAAAGAACTTAAAGTAAGTACATATTTCCTTCAATCTTCATAATCTTCTCTCCTATCCAAAAAGAAAAAAAAAAAAACAAAAAACAAAAACTTAAAAAACCTATAAGTCCTAAACAAATCTAAGCACATTTAATTAAACAAATTATTTTGTCTTAAAAATATTAATAATAATATTTAAAAACTAAAAACACTTTTAAATCCTAAACAAATCTAAATACAATCATCACTCTATATAAACTCCCTCCAAAACCACAAATTTTTAAAATTTAAAATATTAGAATCCACTCACTAAAATAAGCAAATTATAATCCCTTCAAAACACAAATTTAAACAATATTATCATTAAAGGTTCAAAACTTAAAACAACAAAGTTAATAAACACATTAAACATTTCAATCTTCACCAATAACTAATTCCATCCGTAAAAAACTACATCCTTATCAATCTCAATTATATTAATATTATTAATTATTCACATTCCAGTTTTTTCCATTCTCCATTCTTCCATTCTTCCATTTCCCTTCTCCATTCTTGTATCAAACTCGTAAGAAATGCTGCAAGTTCTGCCTTAGGAGACTGCTCCAAAATTCCTGAATCTCCCATCGACTCCGAAGCCAATAAGGGTTCCTTAAATTCCTCCTTGTATTGATCTTTACAATTGTAAGTTGTACAAGTTATCCTCTGCCCGTTCCTCTCTTGTTGATGCCCCTCAGACTGAGATTTCCCAGTTTCCATTTCAGGCAACAATTCCACCCTTAAAGATTGCTCCAAAGACTTTGTAGGTCTAACATCTCCCAGAGATTCAGAAACCACTAAATATGAAACTTCCTTAACCTTCTTCTGTTGCTGCTTTTCTTTGGGATTATATACTACACAAGTTGTCTTCTGCTCCTCAACCTGGACTTGTTGAGGCCTCTCACACAAAGATTCTCCAGTTTTCATAAATATAGGCTCTTCAAACTGTGATTCTACATTCTTTTCTTCCAAAGCTTTAAACTTAATTGATGGCGATGCACATACCCCCAGGACCGAAGTATAAAAATCTTTTGCTTGAGAAACAGTATTAAGTCTATAACATGTCCCCAGGTAATTCACCACCATTCCAATCGGAACATCCCATCTGAATGAAATTTTTCTCTTTTTAAGTTCATTTGCTAAAAAAGCAAACTCCTTTCTTCTTCTTAAAATTTTAGATGGGATCTCTTTAAAAATTATAACATCTTGTGAAGCAATTTGAAATCTCTTCTTATAATAGGCTTGCACAATTTCATTGCGTAAAGATCTTTTACCAAAGTAAATTACCACATCTCTTGGCAGATTCTTCTGTGCTGCCACCACAGAGTTAACCCTAAATAATTTTTCAATTTCATTAAGTATTCCCTCTTTTTCTTTATTCAAAATCAATGCAAAGTCCTTTGCAACCATCTCTTTCAGATCTCCTTGCAAAGACTCTCCCAGGCCTCTAATTCTTAAGGCATATTCCATTTGTCCATATTGAAGCATAAGAATCTCATTTTCCATTTCTTTTTCCATACTTTCAATTTTCCCCTCCATTATGTCCACTTTTTCATCTACCTCTTCCACATGGGAGTTCACCTTTTCAAGAACAGAAGCAACACCTTCTAAAGCCAAAACAAAATCTTGTCTCAAGATCTTATTGTTTTCCTCTAAAATCTTTTTCATTTCTGCCCTAATTTGAATTATAACATCTCCCATCATGTCTTGCAAGTCCTTCATAGTTATTAGCTGACCCCCAGAAGAGGGTGAAACTGTTGATTTAGAAACTGTAGAAATCCCTGGACGCTTTGGAGCCATCTTAAAGAAAAACCTTTAGTCCTTCTTAAGCAATTATAAAAATTCCTTCAAAAATATAACTCCCTCCAAAGAAGGTCATTATAATAAAAAGAAAAAAGGGAAAAAAAAGAAGAGAAAAAGAATTAAAAAAAAGTTTTACTCCTTCTTAAAAATTACAAAAAATTAAACAGAAAAAAAGTCCTTCAAAAAAGGGTCATTACAATAAAAAAAAAAGGGGGAGTTCAAAGGAAAAAAAAGGGAGAAGGGGAAAAAAAAAATAATTAAATAAAAAAAGTCCGTTCCAAAAAAAATACTTAGAGATACCAAAAACAACCATTCCAATCATAAGGAAATAAAAAGAGAAAGGGAAAGGAAAGAAAGAAAAACACCAAAAAGCCTGCCGGTCAGCATTCTAACTTCCAGAAAAAAAAACACCGAGGAGTTTGCCGATCGCCATTTTACTTTCCCTTTCAACAAAGAAAAAAAATAAAAAGAGAGAATAAAAATAGAAACAAATCTTAAAACTTAAAATCCAAATAAGTCAAAGAAAGCAAAAACTAAATCCTCTACTCAGCTCTGTCCATTTAAAAAAAAAAAACTCACCAGTTCTCTTTAAGCACGGAGGTGTTTGCGGCGGCTCGTTTTGTCCCTGAGGACAAAAACAGCTGGGAAGCGGAGACAAGTCTGAACTCCGTGGGAGCACTCCTTTCACCCCCCCAAAAAAAAAAACTTGGGGGGTGCGAAAGAGGCTCTACCACTATTCAGACACTCTCTACCCCCCCCCTTTGCCCGGGAGGGGGATTTTGAACCGCTGAACAGCTGATATCTGCTGTTCATAGCGGTTCTTACACTTACCCAGGAGGACGGCTACAAAGTAGCCGCCATCACGCACGCAAAATCCACCGGAAGTCCAGATGATACCTATTCTTAAAAAAAAAAGAGGCAAATTTGGAGGAATGGCAAAAGAGTATCAATAATTTTATATGGGCCGGGAAGAAACCAAGGGTTAAATTTAAGATATTACAGGATGCTCGAGAAAGAGGGGGACTTAAGGCACCTAATTTGAAATTATATTATGATGCAGCCGCCCTAACTTGGTTAAGTGATTGGCTTAATTTAACAAATATGGATATTCTTTTTTTGGAAGGTTGGGATTTAATATATGGTTGGCATGCATATTTAATTTTTAATAAGAAAGTTGATCGGACTTTTAAATCACATATTTTGAGGAATGCTTTACTTCGTGTTTGTATTATTATAGATTAAATTATAAAATACCTATCTGGGGGATTCCCAGACATGCAATTGAGGGAACTTCTAAGGGGACAAATTTTGACAAAATCTCGTATAAAGAATTGTTAATTCGCTCTGATTTGAATTGGCATTTGAAATCCCTAGATGTACTAAGGCAGCAAAATATTCTACAGTCATGGTTTCAATATTTACAAATAATGGATAGATGGACTGTAGACAAGAAAGAGGGAATAACACTAGAAGATAGACAATTGGTTATTCAGATTAAAAACCAAAGTCCGGCTCATATAAAAAGAATATACAATGTTTTATTAGAGTTAGATTCGGAAACAGAATTGGTTAAAGACTGTATGATTAAATGGGCTCAGAATATACAGGAGCCGATCTCATTGGATTTATGGGAGACAATTTGGATAAGAAATGTTAAATTCACACAAGCTCAAAATTTGAGAGAAAATTTTTATAAAATGTTCTATAGATGGCACTTAGATCCTAAAAAATTATCTTGTATGTATTCCAATATACAGCCCAAATGTTGGAGATGTGGCAATAATGATGTGACATACTTTCATATTTGGTGTAAGGACCCACCCCACTTTGCATCTTAAGAAGACAGAACTCTTGGAATAATTCTTCCAACAGGAATCCCTTATTAAGAAGAAGTGGTTGCAGGCATGCTAGACAGGACTTGGGGTCCAAGCTCTCCCATTCAAGGTTTTAAGGGGTTCCCCAGCAGTCTCACCCAATCACCCCCCCCTTCCAGTGATAGTTTCAGGCATCACAATTCCACCCCTTTGATCCTCTCTTCCGTCTGAATGGAGACTTCAGATAAACTACATGAAAGGTAAATAGCTTCTTTGTCATGGTAAGGTTCTTTGGTGCTATTTACATTCAAACTCTTTGAGGTTGCAATAAACACATTCAAATCCTTAGAAGTATACTGAAGGAAGTGAGGGCCATAAAGCCCCTTTGTTCTCCCCCTTCTCTCCCTCTTATGGCAGAATCCAGAGAAGGCACAATTGGGGCTTCCTATATTTGATGATTAAAGATGAAATATAATTGGATTCTGACATCTGGTGGAATTGTAAAAAAGTAAAGGCTTTTTGGATTATGATTTGGTGGAACATTCAAAAGATTTTTAGAAAAAAGATAAAGTTTACTCCTCAACTATTTTTACTTGGTATTTTTGTTGACTTAAATGAAAAAGAAACTACTTTGATGTTGAATTTATTAACTGCAGCAAGGTTACTAGTAGGTTTATATTGGAAGAAAGATTCCTTGCCTACTTTAGAAGAATGGATATTTAAAGTATCTAGTTTTGCAGAAATGGCAAAAATTTCTGCTTATTTAAAGGATCATACACAAGAAAGATATATTATTGTATGGGGAAGGTGGATAGATTATATTCAGAAAAAGTATGGAATTAAAAAGTTTCATTTATTTTATGAATGAATTTTAAATATTATAGAGAATTGTTTTATAGGTCATGGTGTTAAAGGTTAATTATGATACTTTTTTCTCTTTTTTCTTTTCTTTTTTTTCTTTTTTCTTAATTATTATAATTTTTTATTTATTAACCCTGTATTCTGCTCTGGGAAGTGAAGGGAAGGGGGTTGGGGTGGGAGGGAGGGTAAGGGGGGGTTTCTACTTTAAAATTTTATTGTATTTTTATAAATGATTGTATGTTTAAAAAAATAAAAAATTTTCAATAATAAAAAAAAAGAAATGGTGGCAATTTGATGTGATGGTTTATCCAGAGAAGACAATATAGCATGTAGTTTGCCAAATCCTAGGCAATTCAGCCTAGGACTTGAAAGACTTCTGGATTGTCCCCTTGGGAATGTTGGAGGGGGGCAACACGTTGAATTGAGAAAGACTAGCAGTAGAGGAGGGTTATTTCCTGCAGATTGCTATGGATTCTTTTCTTATAGAAGCAGTCTGTAATAAAGCCTTTTTTATTTATGATTTAATCATGGATGAGAAAGCCAACCTGATGTGAATTATTGAGATCTAGCTAGGTCTGCCCCTTTATGGATTACTGCCTTGTCGTGGCGAAGGGGCTTGCGTAACTCAATGAAGCTATAAGCTATGCCGTGCAGGGCCACCCAAGACGGACAGGTTATAGCAGAGAGTTTTGACAAAATGTGATCCACTGGAGAAGGAAATGGCAAACCACTCCAGTATCTTTGCCATGAAAACCCCATGGACAGTACTAAAAGGAAAAAAGATATGACACTGGAAGATGAGCCCCTCAGGTCGGAAGGTGTCCAATATGGTACTGGGGAAGAGCAGAGGGCTAGTACTAGTAGCGCCAGAAAGAATGAAGCGACTGGGCCAAAGCTGAAAGGACGCTCAGCTGTGGATATATCTGGTGGTGAAAGGAAAGTCCGATGCTGTAAAGATTTTTTCTCCATAGGAACCTGGAATGTAAGATCCATGAATCAAGGCAAGCTAGACGTAGTCAAAAAAGAGATGACAAGAATGAACATCGACATCTTAGGAATCAGCGAACTAAAATGGACAGGAATGGGTGAATTTAACTCAGATGACCATCAGGTATACTACTGTGGGCAAGAATCCCTCAGAAGAAATGGAGTAGCCTTCATAGTCAATAAAAGAATAGGAAAAGCAATACTGGGATACAATCCCCAAAATGACAGAATGATCTCAATTCGAATCCAAGGCAAACCATTCAATATCACAGTAGTCCAAATCTATGCCCCAACCACTGGTGCTGAAGAGGATGAAATTGACCGGTTCTATGAAGCCCTACAGCACCTTATAGAATTAACACCAAAAAATGATGTCCTTATCATCATGGGGGACTGGAATGCTAAGGTAGGAAGCCAAAAGATAACCGGAATAACAGGCAAGTTTGGCCTTGGAGAACAAAATGAAGCAGGGCACAGGCTAATAGAATTTTGTCAAGAGAATACGATGGTCATAACAAACACTCTTTTCCAACAACCCAAGAGACGGCTCTACACATGGACATCACCAGACGGTCAACATAGAAATCAGATTGACTATGTACTCTGCAGCCAAAGATGGAGAAGCTCTATACAGTCAGTAAAAACAAGACCAGGAGCTGACTGTGGCTCAGATCATGAGCTTCTCGTTGCAAAATTTAGGCTTAAATTGAAAAAAGTAGGGAAAAGCACTAGGCCACTCAGGTATGAACTAAATCATATTCCTGATGAATATACAGTAGAGGTGACAAATAGATTTAAGGAATTAGATCTGATAGACAGAGTGCCTGAAGAACTATGGATGGAAGTTCGCAACATTGTACAAGAGGTAGCAACTAAAACCATCCCAAAGAAAAAGAAATGCAAGAAAGCAAAATGGCTGTCTCAGGAAGCTTTGCAAATAGCTGAGGAAAGAAGGGAAGCGAAAGGCAAAGGAGAAAGAGAAAGATACACCCAATTGAATGCAGAATTCCAGAGAGTAGCTAGAAGAGATAAGAATGCCTTCTTAAATGAACAGTGCAAAGAAATAGAAGAAAACAACAGAACAGGGAGGACCAGAGATCTCTTCAAGAAAATTGGAGATATGAAGGGAACGTTTCATGCAAAGATGGGCATGATAAAGGACCAAAAGGGCAGAGACCTAACAGAGGCAGAAGAGATTAAGAAGAGATGGCAAAACTACACAGAAGAACTATACAAGAATGAGCTTAACATCCCAGATAACCACAATGAGATGGTCATTGACCTCGAACCAGACATCCTAGAATGTGAAGTGGAATGGGCCTTAGAAAATCTGATCAACAACAAAGCTAGTGGAAGTGACAGTATTCCAGCTGAGCTACTCAAAATCTTAAAAGAAGATGCAGTAAAAGTGCTACACTCAATTTGCCAGCAAATTTGGAAAACTCAACAGTGGCCACAGGATTGGAAAAGGTCAGTTTACATTCCAATTCCAAAGAAAGGCAATGCCAAAGAATGTTCAAACTATCACACCATTGCACTCATTTCACATGCTAGTAAAGTTATGCTTAAAATCCTACAAGCTAGACTCCAGCAGTATGTGGATCGAGAACTAACAGAAGTACAGGCAGGATTTCGAAGAGGCAGAGGAACTAGAGATCAAATTGCCAACATACGCTGGATCATGGAGAAAGCTAGGGAGTTCCAGAAAAACATCTACTTCTGCTTCATTGACTATGCTAAAGCCTTTGATTGTGTGGATCACAACAAATTGTGGCAAGTTCTTAAAGAGATGGGAGTACCAGACCATCTCATTTGTCTCTTGAGAAACATATATGCGGGTCAAGAAGCAACAGTGAGAACCGAACACGGAACCACTGATTGGTTCAAAATTGGAAAAGGAGTCCGGCAAGGCTGTATACTGTCGCCCTGCCTATTCAACTTATATGCAGAGCACATCATGAGAAAGGCAGGGCTAGATGAATCAAAAGTTGGAATTAAGATTGCCGGGAGAAATATCAACAACCTAATATATGCAGATGATACCACTCTAATGGCAGAAAGTGAAGAGGAACTAAAGAGCCTCTTGATGCGGGTGAAGAAGGAGAGTGCAAAAGTTGGCTTGAAACTCAACATTAAGAAAACCAAAATCATGGCATCCGGCCCTCTCAATTCCTGGCAAATAGATGGGGAAGAAATGGAGGTAGTGACCGATTTTATTTTTCTGGGCTCCAAGACCACCTCAGATGGGAACTGCAGCCAAGAAATTAAAAGACGCTTGC
The DNA here is from genome assembly GCF_016545835.1 of Crotalus tigris. Lineage (NCBI taxonomy): Eukaryota > Metazoa > Chordata > Lepidosauria > Squamata > Viperidae > Crotalus > Crotalus tigris. Next base: position 341,102 of record NW_024100617.1, on the reverse strand, counting down.
TCCTGGGGAGGAAAACTATGGCAAATCTAGACAGCATACTAAAAAGCAGAGACATCACCCTGCCAACAAAAGTGCGTATAGTCCAGGCCAGGGTTTTCCCAGTTGCAATGTATGGCTGTGAAAGTTGGACCATAAGAAAGGCTGAGCGCAAAAGAATTGAGGCCTTTGAACTATGGTGCTGGAGAAGACTCCTGCGAGTCCCTTGGACTGCAAGGCGTTCAAACCGGTCAGTCCTGGAAGAGATCAACCCCGACTGCTCTTTAGAAGGCCAGATCCTGAAGTTGAAACTCAAGTACTTTGGCCACCTAATGAGAAGGAAGGATTCACTGGAGAAGAGCCTAATGCTGGGAAAGATTGAGGGCAATAGAAGAAGGGGACGACAGAGAATGAGATGGCTTGTTGTCCATGGGGTCGCGATGGGTCGGACACAACTTCGCAATTAACAACAACAACAGCTAGGTCTGGGGGGTAGTATGTGTTCCCCTTTTGGAAATGTGTTCAGCCAGGTTCTGGATTATGTGGAGAGTGTCTTCCAGGAGTGTCACTTTTCTGCCAGTTGCTGAATTTGAGACTCTATTCTTTTTATCAGTACCAGAGATTGTTGCTTCTGTACTAGCGTCCCTGGTGTGAAGCAACATCCTTGCCTGAGTTGCTCAACTCATTCTCAGGATTGGCAGTGCTCCAGGCTTATGATTCTGGGAGATTTTAATCTGCCTTCTCTGCGAATGGGATCTGAGATGGCTCGGGAATTCATGACCACCATGACAGCCAAGGGTATATTCCAAGTCATCCAAATCCTGACATGGGATAATAGTTATAGCCTTGGTCTGATTATCTTGCTCCTTAGAGCCATCCTCTTTAGACTTGCTAAAATAAAAATAAAAATGAATCAAATGAAGTATTTTAGAGAATCATTTAACAGCTATTGAGACAGGGCTAATAAAATTAGAACAAATTCTTCTAAAAAAATACAGTTTTGTTAAACTTCGTTAACACAATCTTTGTTGTTTCCAGCATGAATCTATGCATAATCATAATTTACTTTAAACAAAAGTTAACTCATTAGTTTCAAATTCTAATAAAGAATAAACTCTGGGTAGAATAAATAAATTTAAATTGTTACAAATGTATTGCTTACCTATTTGATTACTTTAGTATTGCTGTATAATTGTAAGGACCCACTTCAGTCCCACATCTGAAGAAAGCAGAACTCTTAGAAACAATTTCTTCCAACAGGAACTTTTATTAAGAGTAGTTGATAGCAGGCATAATAGATAAGATTCGAAGGATTCTTTATAGATCGATAGTTTAAAGGGACCCTAAGCAAACCCCACCCCACAGTTCATCCGGACAGTTCAGACCGGCCAACTTCGGTCTGGCTCCGTTTGTAGTACGATGTTCCACAGTTCTTCCCACCTCCCTTTGAGACTGGAGAAATAAGCCAGGTTCTGGATGTTTGTATCCCCCCCCCTTTTTTTTTCTAACTGCCAGGTTAGGGAGAAGAAACTTCAGAGAGATGCATAGTGTAGGAGGCAATTTGTTACATTGTAATGGCCAGCAGACCCAGCGGGAATAAAGAAAAGGTTACATTGTAGGGAATAGAGGAAGTAAAAGTCATAATCCCACAGGCATATCTCCCCTCCCCCTTGGGAGTATGGCAGAATTCAGGAAAAGGTGAGATTTGGTTTTAGATCAGAGCAGATAGATAGAGATGAAATATAAATGGATTCTGACATCCTGCCCCTCTTAAAAATAAGAGAGATCCACCTGTAGAGAAACAAAACAGATATAGAGGTTAGTCTGCTTTGTTGGGATATTCTGTATGAAACTTCTTTAGCAGTTTCGATGCTCTGACATGACTATTATAGACCCACTCATTTTGTGAGGAGGGAAGGTATTTCCATGCTACTAGGTATTGCCCCATGATACTTCCTAGAATCTAGGATTTCTTTTATCTTGAAGTGTTGTTCTCCTTCAACTGTGATTGGGGGTGGTGGGGGGAATTTTTGGCCGTAAGGGTGACTGTTGTTCTCTTTTCAGCAAGTTGCAGTGAAAAATTGGGTGTATTTGCCTGAGGCTTTTGGGTAGTTCTAATTCTACTGTTATGATTCTTTTAAATGGAAAAGGTCCTATATATTTTGGGCCAAGTTTTTTTACAGGGCTGTAGGGATTTTAGGTATTTTGTAGACATATATACCATTTCTCCTAAAATGGATGGTATGGGTTCGACTCTCTTTTTATCTGCTTGTACTTTGTGAGCTTGCCTAGCTTTGTCTAACGTTTTCCTAATGACTGGCCAGGTGTTTTGTAATTGTGCTATCCATTCTTTCATTGATGGGATTGCTGGTTCATTTGGGATTAGTTCTGGCATAGGGTTGAAACTTTGACCGGTGGCTATTTGAAAAAGAGTGTAGGCTGTGCTGGAGTGGACTGCGTTATTGTAGGCAACTTCTGTGAAAGGGAGTAGGTCCATCCAATTTGTTTGCTGGAAATTATTATTTTTTATAAGAATTTTATTAGTTTTTCTCTTCCTCTGATGGTACTGCTTCATTTTTCCAATATTGCACAAAGACTATTCTTGCTGCTGTTATGACATGTAAAGCCAAATATAAACTTTGTTTATTAGTCTTTTCTGGCATTATACCTAGTAAAAAAAGTTCAGGTTTAAATTCCACATGTTCTACCAACATTTTTTCTAACCCAGCGTTTCTCAACGTTTGTGTGACGGCGACCCCCGTCACACGAACGTGCTGCGCATGCGTGGAGCACATGCGCGCCACCGCCCCATGCGCAGCACGCATGCGTGGCACCGCCCCATGTGCGGTGTGCATGCGTGGCGGCGCCCCCATGTATGGCGCGCATGAGCGGCGCCGCCCCCTGAGGGGGGGAAATGGCGGATCGCATTGTTGGCGACCCCTGTAAAATGGTCGATCGACCCCAAATGGGGTTGCGACCCATAGGTTGAGAACTGCTGTTCTAACCAAACATGTATCTTTTTCCAATAAGCCTTTGCTTTACCATATGTCCACCAAATACGATAATACGTGCCTAAATTATGTTTACATTTCCAACATCTATCTGACATATTTTTAAACATTTTTGCTAATCTTGCTGGTGGCAAGTGCCATCTATAAAACATTTTATATAAATTTTCTTTATATGAGGTTGACATTGTCAGTTTATAGTTTCTCTCCCATAATTTTTGCCATTTTTCTAGTTCTATGTTATAACTAAAGTTTTCCCCCCACCTTGTCATTGTTTCTTTAACTTGTTCACTTTCCATCTCCAAAATTAACAAAAACATATACGTTTTCTTAATTAATTTCTCATCAGAAGTTAATAATATCTTATCAAATACAGTTTGTTCTTTATAAAACCCATACATTTTCATGTCTTTTTCATATCTATTTTGCATCTGTAGATGTGCCCACCACGACAGGTTGATACCCTGATTTTCCAATTCTTGTCTCGATCTTAAAGTCCCATTAGTATTTAGAATATCTCTATATGTCCAAATTTTTTCAAAGTCTGCCAAGTTTGGATGTAAAAAAGCTTCCATCGTTGATAGCCACTCTGGAATTTTTACATATTTTAGTTTTAATTTTTTCCCATACTGTTAACAAAGCATTTCTTATATAGTGGTTTTGAAAATACTTATGAATCTTATTTTTCCTATACCACAAAAAAGCATACCACCCTAATTGTAAATCATGTCCCTCCAGATATAACAACCTTTTGTTTCTAAGAGTTATCCATTCCTTTATCTATGTTAATACAGATGCTTGATAGTACAAAGCCCACACAGGTAACCCAAAACCTCCATTTTCCTTAGCGTCTTGTAATGTTTTCATCTTTATTCTAGCTTTTTTCCTTGACAAACAAACTTCTAAATTAATTAATTTAAATCTTGAAAGATTTTTTTCTCAAGTTTTATCAGAATTGTTTGAAATAAAAATAAAATCTTTGGCAATATATTCATTTTGACTGTAGCAATTCTTCCTAGCATTGACAGTTGCAAATTCTTCCACTTTTCCAAGTCTAATTTTATTTGTTTCAGGAGCTTTATATAGTTATCTTCTTTTATTGTTGAGCATTTGGCTGATTGGTATATACCCAAATATTTAACCTTTTTCACTATCTGTACCTCTGTTGTTTCTGACATTCATTTTTTTTTGCTTATCTGTAAGATTCTTAACTATTACCTTAGTTTTTTCTCTATTTATTTTTAATCCCACCATTTCTCCATACTGTTCTATCTTTCCCCACAGTTTAGGAATAATCTCCAGATGATTTGCTGGGAAATTAATAAAGCATCTTAAATATTGCTCAAGTACTGAGTTTGAGCGTTCTGATTGGCCGTTACACTGAGGATGATGACTCGATGATAGTCATCGAGGGTTCCTAAGAGGGATAAAAATTCCTTCCAAAGTTCTGAGGTAAATTGCACTCCCCTATCAGATATGATATGTTGGGGTGCCCCATGCAGTCTGTAAATGTGCTGCATGAATAATTTTGCTAAGGTTTTTGCTGTGGGAATATTTTGGCAAGGGATAAAGTGCACCTGTTTGGAAAACAAGTCTGTAACCATCCAGTGTTTCAGTTGCTTTCTGATACTTTTACTATAAAATCCATGGCTATTTCTTTCCAGGGGGCTGAGGGATTCGCCACTGGTTGTAACAGTCCGGGCAATTTCCCTTGCAACCTCTTAGCAGTTGTGCATGTTGGGCAGCTGGCCACGTAACTTTCTATGTCCTTTTTCATGGACGGTCATCAAAATTGCCTTTTAATTAAATGTAATGTTTTTACAAATCCAATATGCCCTGCTGATTTTGTGTCATGGCATAGCTGCATGAAAGTGACCTTCTGGGTGGTTGGTATATATAACTTTTCCCCCACACATGGCAGTCCGTCCTTGATTATGCACACATGTCTATTTTTCTGGAACCATTCATCTGTTTCCAAAGTTTTCCGGAATTCGATTCCAGTTTGGCTACCCAGCTGCAGCTTTAATTTAGCTTGGGCTCTGTTGGTTACTGGTGCTGCCAGTTGTGGTTCTGGCATAAGTAGTTTAGAATTGGTGGCTCGCATGCTGTTATATTGGGGCATATGAGACAGTGCATCTGCCAAGAGGTTCTCCCCCCCAGGCAGTGCTTGAGCATGAAACAGAATTGGTGAAAATGCTGGGACCAGCAGGCTTGCTTGGGAGTGAACTTCCTTGGTGTCCAAACCTGAAAAGGGATTTTATTTCCTTCAAGGAACTGGTGCGATGTAGGTAATGACCAACGAACCCTGTATGCCCCTTTTTGCCACACAGCCCAGCACTGTTCTGTTTCGGTGAGTTTCTTGGACATATACGCACAGGGTTGCAATACCCATTCATCGTTTTCTTGTAATAGTACACCCCCACTGCCACATCACTTGTGTCCGCTTGTATTACAAAAGGTTTATCCGTGTCTGGATGCCTCAGTCTCTTTAATCTTTTGAATGCTGCTTGGCATTCCATTGTCCATTTTAGTGGCTGGCTAGGTTTCACTGAGGATTCTCCCTTTGTTTTTAGTAAGCTCGTGAGGGGCAGGGCTATTTGGATGAACGAAGAGATGAATTGCCGTAAAAGTTTGCGAAGCCCAGGAAACTTTGCAATTGCTTCCTCGTGTGAGGTGGTGCCCATTCTAGTACTGCTCTGACCTTCTCGGGGTCCATTTCAATGCCCTGTGGAGATATGCGATAACCCAGGTAGTCTATTCTTTCCTGGTAAAATTCGCATTTTGATAATTTGGCATATAGGTGGGCAGATCGCAGTTTCTTTAAAGTGCTCTGACTAGGCTGACATGTTCCTCTTTGGATTTGATGAAGGTAAACCATAACCCCCTTAAATAGATGCTCCCTTAGTGCCTCATTGATTAATTGTGGGGGGCCCTTGTAGTCCAAATGGCAAAACTTTGAATTGGTAGCATCCTATTAGGCAATTAAATGCGGTTTTCCAATCATCCCCTTCCTTAATTCTAATGTGGTAATACGCTTCACTTAAATCTAGTTTAGTGAAAATTCTTCCTTTTAATAGGTGGGACAACATGTCCTTCATGAGGAGTCAGGGGTATAGGTTACTTTCACTGATTGCCTTCAGGGCGCAGTATTCCACACATAAGTGCAAAGTACCGTCTTTCTTCTCTCTAAAGAGGACTGGGAATGATACCTTAGGTTTGGCAGGTTCGATAAATCCCCTTTCTAGGTTTTTATTTATGAATCTTTCCATCTCCTCCTTCTCTTTAGGGCTCATAGAATATAGTCTGGGCTTTGTGAGTTTTGCCCCGGGCTTGAATTCTATGGCACAATCCGTGGGTCAGTGAGGAAGGAAGCTCATCCGCCCACTCCTCACTGAAAACTTCAGCAAGGTCTTGGTATTCCTCTGGTATTTTGGGTAGCCCCTTTTCTTCTCCCATTAATGCTTTCTCCATTCCTAAATTTGGTAGGACTCCTTGGGTTTTTAAGTCCGTAGGATCCCTCTTCGGGAAATTGATTTCTGCCATCCTCCAATTTACCCAGGGGTTCCATTTCTTTAACCATTCCAGACCTAGGATCACTGGGCATTCCATGCCTGGGTCACTACAAACGTTATGTCTTCCTCATGGTTCTCCAGGGATAGGTGGACTGGTAAAGTGGCTAGGGTAGTTGGCACCCCCCACACACTATGGACCCATCTAACTGCCAAATGAGATTGGTTGTTTCTGCCTCCTCACCAGAATGCGCATGTTTCCCACTAGCGTCAGGTTATTGAGGCAGCGGGTGCAGCCAGAGTCTATTAAGGATTTCACTTTGACAGCTTTGGGCATGGAGGGTACTAATATAGTCACTGTCTTAAGGATGGGTGCAATGGGTCCAATTACCAGGGGTTCGCCCTCCGAGCTGTCGTCCGAGGTCCGAGGTGTCCACTGGTCCTGCAGTGTAGGCTGGAGTTCCCTCCCCACGTTTGGCAGGTGTTGGGGACTCCACAGCCTCTATCACTCTCATGGCGAGTTCTTTTGGCTTGGCTGGGACTTCCCTGATTTCCTGGCAGGTGATCAGTCTGGGTTGTGCTGAGGGGCTTTCGAGCGGCATTCTATGGTGCGATGCCCCTCCCGCATTTGAAACAGCCCGTTGACTTCTTGGCCGGTGGCTTCGCTGGCTCACACGTCGGCTCAGGAGGCAAGCAGCCCCATGGTTTTCCTCAGCAGTGCCTCTTCAGTAGGTAGATCTCTGCTTCCTCTGCCAGGCTATACCATTCATCGAGTTGCCATGGGTCCCCTCGAGGCAGGCAAGCATCTATACAGGTTGTAATTTAGGCTGTCTTTGAAATGGCTAAGGAGGATGTCTTCCGGCCAGTTCAGCTTGCTGACAATGGTCTGTAATTCTTGTGTATATTTGGCTACCAGGCTTCTGCCCTGCCGCACTGTTTTGATTCTCTTGCAGGCTTTGCGATCAGCCAGGGGGTCCTCGAATCGCCTTCTCAGAGAGGACATGAAATGGTTGAAGTCGTTGAGCTTTGGGGCATTGGAATCATGCAGGTTCACCATTCAGTCTGCGGCCAGTCCGTCCAGAGTGGATTGTACAATATGGATATGGGCTTTGTCGCTGGGGATGTCCTGCCTGTATTCTTCCATGTAGCTGAGGACTTGGAAGAAGAATAGACAGGAATAGACAGGAAGAACCCCAAGCGTGGTGATTCCCCCCTGAATTTCTTCCAGTGGTAGGAATCTTTGAATGGATTGATGCCTTCATCGCCAGCGGTATTGTCTCCCATCCTGATCGCCACCTGCGGGTTGGGGGGAGTGTGGACTGCTGAAGTGGTAGCTGTTGGTTCAGCGGACGTCCCTGGGACTACTGGTTCCAATTCCCCTTCACGTCTCTCCAGCAGCAGTTCCAGGTGGGACTCAGGTTTTTCTTCCCCTAGAGAGCCGAGTGTTCTTTTCATCAGGCCAATAGCTTTCTCTAGGATCCAGTTTGAGTGTTGTGCCCAACTTCCTTCCTCTTTGCTAACCTGCAAGGATTTCTCCATCTCTTGCTTCCATTTGGGTTGGTGGCTGCCCTGTCTCATGGTCACCTTCCTCGATCTCTTTTCCCACTTGACTTTCTTTCCACCGCCATTGACCACCAAGGTTTATGGTCGCACACCTCCATCACTTCTCCTGAGGAGTATGACAATTCAGACCCTGACAGCTGGCAGGATCCCAATATGGGGGAAGGCTCCTTTTCCATGGGGTGTTCTTCCTTTTCTGCCTCGTCGTCCCACATTGTAATTTTTGCAAAATCCCCCAGTAAATTTCTTCCTTCCTGATTGACTATTACTGCAGAGCCTATCTAATGTAAGGACCGACTTGAATCCCACATCTTAAGAAAGCAGAACTCTTGGAAACAATTTCTTCCAACAGGAACTTTTATTAAGAGTAGTTGATAGCAGGCATAATAGACAGGATCTGAGGGATTTCTTTACAGATCGATTACTTAAAGTGTTCCTAAGCAAACCCCACTCTATGGTTCATCCGGATGATTCAGACCAGCCAATCCCCAGGTGTTAGGTCCATCGTGGGAGAGGGGAGATAACATCAATCCTGCTCTGTTTGTAGTGTGATGTTCCACAGCTCTTCACACCTCTTTTGAGAACGGAGAGATAAGCCAGGTCCCAGAGATTTGTACTTCTTCCCCCCCCCCCCACTTTTCCTAGCTGCCCAGTTAGGGAGAAGTAGGTTCAGAGAGATGCATAATACAGGGGGCAATTTGTTACATTGTAATGGATAGCAGACACGGAGTCAGTAAACAAAAGATTACATTGTAGCGAATAAAGGAAGTCAAAGCAATAAACCCACATGCATACCCCGCCTCCCCCTTGGGAGTGTGGCAGAATCCAGGGAAAGGTGAGATTTGATTTTAGATCAGAGGAGATTGATAGAAAGGAAATATAACTGGATTCTGATAGAAACTTTTAATTTCAAATTAGATGTTGATTTAATAAATTACACAGAAGAAACAAATGTTTAAATACATCTAAATCCCACAGACCTTCTAACTCCTAGACCAGTGATGGCAAATCTTTTAGAGACCAAGTGCCCAAACTGCAACCCAAAACCCACTTATTTATCACTGGGTGCCAGGTGGGCATGGCCCACAGGGTGGGTGTGACTGTGGTCATGGCAGACTGGGTGGGTGTGGCCAAGGTGGGTGTGGTCATCTCAATGTTACTTGTGGCGAGGGACACCTGTGGGGGCAGGGTTGGGGGAGATCCAGGGGGTCTTTGGCAGGTGGGGCAGTGGGCAGGAGGCTCGTCCTCCGGGGTGAGGCGAGGCAGGGCAAGGGTGCTATTGCCATAAGGTGAGGCAGGGGTCGGTGTGGCTGCTGCCTGACACCATCGGCCCCCGCACCCAGAGGCTAGTGAGCACCAACAGTATCCTTCAGCAGCCATAGCCTGCCAGCCCCTGACCGGCACACTCTGGGGCTCCGTAGCCCACTGCCAGCAATTCAGAGAAGCCGCCTCTGAGCTGAATGGCCTGCTGACAGTTGACGAAGCGATGCAGTGGATCGTTCCTGGGAAAAGGAGAGCATGCGAGGCCAGGAGGGATGGGACGGGGGGAAAGGAAACCAGCCGTGCTGGGATGCATCCGGCCATATGGAACCTTGCCAAGTTAGTGGGTGGCTGGTTGAAGAGGGATGGTTGCCATTTCCGGGGCATGGCGCTTGTGCCCACAGAGAGGGCTCTGAGTGTCGCCTCTGGCACGTATGCCATAGGTTCACCACCACTGTCCTAGACACATACTGCAGAGAAAATAAGACATTGCATTTCTAGCCAACATAGCCACAGGATGATGGGAACTGTGGTGCATGACACCCAAAAGATATTAGTTTGGGTAAGGCTGGATTAAATTATAAAAGAGCAGATGTGGGGAAGTAGGAGCAAGAAACACTTTCCACGTCTCTGACAAAATAATTGGAGGGGGAGTTGACTCGATCTTTTAATTTCAACTCACACCAATTCCTCTTAATTTCCCATTCAATTCAAAGAGTTCTATTATTGGCTGGATTTTAGGGATGGGAGGAGGCAAGAATAGACCACAAAGTCAATCTGCGAGTTTGCTCTCTCGCCTGCCTGCACATCACCTTCCTGACGCAGTACATGTGTATGTGTGTGAGAGACAGGGAGAGAGAGATCCCCCCTTTTTAAGTTTGCTTACTCTGCAATGCTCCCCATTCTCCACACTTTTGCTTCCGTGCTGTCTCTGTCTCTCTGTCTCTGTCTCTATCTCTCTCTGTCTCTCTCTCTCACACATACACATACACACACACACACACACACACACACACACACCCTGCTTTCTTCCCCTTCTTGTCTTTTTCCTCCAACTGCACCTGAATGGAGCAGGAGGAGGTTAAAAAAAGAGAACGGGGGAGAAAGGTGGAAGCTTCCCTTTTTTGTAACACCTTGGCTTACTCCTCCTCCTATTCCCTTCCTTCCTCCCTCTCTCTCTCTCTCTCTCTCTCACACACACACACACACACACAGAGAGAGAGAGAGAGAGAAACCCTTCCTGCTTTCTCCTCCTTCTCACCCTTTCTCTCCAGCCACCACAGAGTTTCACATTGCTGGCCACCAGCAGTTCCAGGCTACAGCCCTGCATGACTGCTGCGTTCCCCTCTCCAGCCCTATCACATGGCGGAGAGGGCAACTGGGAGCCGGCCGATGCTTGGCTTGTGCCACCCCACACTCACATCTCCGTGCCTTTCATCCCACAGGCTGGGCATGCTAGGCTTACAGAACACCATGGCCCAAGCGAGGAAAGACGTGGCACGGGGTGGCAAAGCAGAGCTGGGCGATGAAAAGCCCAGAAAAGTGGGGCATGGCCAGGCATGACGGGGTTAGGCTAGGAGGAGTGGGACAGGCTGACGTAAATGAGCTGCAACTGCTGCTGCACACCACCAGCTTCTGAGCGCTTGCTGTTTCCTATGCGTGCACCAGGGCGCCCAGGGTGGGTCAGGGCTGTGACAGCGGGAGCCACAGAAATGATCCCTTGCTATTTCTGGGACAGCCCCGGTGGGCCAAATCTGGCCCCTCTCGGGCCAGATCCGGCCTGTGGGCTTTGTGTTTGACATATCTGTTGTAGCATGATATGTAACCCAGTTATTTTTGTCAGTTGGTATGACTAATATGCAAGCATATTAGATAACACATTTCCCCTAAGAATAAGTTTAAATCCAATCCCTATTATGTGGTCCAAATTTTAATTTAGGAAAAATCTATGTTAAATACAAAGCAAAATCTTAATTACTTTAGCATTAAGTACTAAAATCACATGTTATTTTGCAACTGACCTAAACAAACTGACATTAAAAAAAGGTTCCTTTTTCCTTTCTTTTTCCCAGAATTGGTCAAAAATTCTGTATTTGCTTAGCTTTGTAGTTCTATTTTTGTTTTATGAATTATGAGTCTACCATTTTCCTTCCTCAGTTGAACTATAGTAAGGATATTTGGATTACTTAAGATATTGAAGAAGGATCCAAAAGAATATTATCAGCTTTTATGAAAAAAACCTGGCTAGTCCATTAATAGGACTCCATGGTAGGACCCCAAAGAGAGCAAACTGGAGTGGAAGGATTGGCAAAATAGATAAAAGCAGTGGCAGAATAGAAAATACTCCAAAATGTATGTGCTAAAAGTCTCCCCCTCCCCCCATAGTCTTGAAATAATACTATTTGCTTGAAAAAAATTGTCACAGTCCAAACCTTATCAGTTATAAATGTTAGCTCCATTTAACTATTTGCATGCAGTATGGTAGAAATATCTTCCAGGGACTTCTGGTTGTGACGTTGCAGTAACACGGATGCAGAGAAACAAGGCTCCGTTTCCTATGCCTGAATTCTACCTGCTGGGGGGTCCGAAAGGACCGAAAGTCGCCCAGTAGAGGTGACGGGCCAAAGGGTGAATCCTTGTAGATTGCGGATTGGCATTAGCCGACTAGCTTGATCCAAGGAAGTCCCTGGGACTGGCAGGAAGAAAGGCTGACCGCACCCATGCTGCCAGCCAGCAGCTGCTATCCGCCGGGAGAAACAACTACAACTAAGTGATAGCAAAACAGCTGATCTGGATCAGATTATCTTCCTTATCTTTCTACAATTGTAAAACCTGTTTTGGAAAAATTCCCTAAAAGCAAGAAATCCCCAAAACTAAAGGGAGGGGGATTTTTTTTACTCCTCCCTCTTGAATAGAAGCGGTGGTTTTTAATTTTAATTTATTGGGATACAAAAAGATACAGACTGGATATGCCACTTAAAGCAATGGAATTCTATGACAACCATAAAATGTTCATAGAAGGGGGTGACTTTGAATCTGATACAGTGAGAGAAACAAAGAGACAGGAAGAGATGACAATAGAAGGAGCAGCCAAACCAAGAGAAGAAGAAACTAAAAATACAAATACAGAAGGGGCAAGACCAAGAGAACAGAGACAGATAAGATCGACTAGAAGATCAAGACCTAAATATAATTGAAAGAGATGGAGAAGGAAAATGGGATCCTTTCAATGAATATAAACGGACTGAACTTCCCCTCAGAAAGGAATTTTTTTCCCATGACTACAAAAATTAAAAATAGATATAATTTGCCTCCGGGAAACACATAATAATTGAATAGAGCTGGAAGGGACCTTGGAGGTCTTCTAGTCCAGCCCCCTGCTTGAGCAGGAGAACCTATGCCATCTCAGACAGGTGATTGTCTAAGTCTTTTCTTAAAGATCTCCAGTGATGGGGCACCCACGATTTCTGGGGGTAAATTGTTCCACTGGTTGATTGTCCTCACTGTCAGGAAGTTCCTCCTTCAATCCAGGTTGCTTCTCTCCTTGATCAGTTTCCAACCATTGTTTCTTGTTTTTCTCTCAGGTGCTCTGATGAACAGCCTGACCCTTTCTGCCTTGTGGCAGCCCCTCAAATACTGAAACACTGCTATTATGTCTCCCCTATTTCTTTTTTTCTTTAGACTAGCCAAACCCAAGTCCCGCAACCGTCCTATGTTTTAGCTTCCAGGCCTTTGATCATCTTAGTTGCTCTTCTTTGCATTTTTTCTAAACTCTCAACATCTTTTTTGTTGTATGGTGACCCAAATCGGCTGCAGTATTCCAGGTATGGTCTTACTAGGGCTTTGTAAAGCAGTACTAGTACTTTGCATGATCTTGATTCTATGCCTCTGTTTATACAAACCAGGATTGTATTAGCTTTTTTGCTTGCTGCTGCACACTGCTGGCTCATAGTCAAGTGATCGTCCACTAGGACTCCAAGGTCCCTTTCACAGTTTCTGCTTTTAAGCCGGATCTCGCCCAATCTGTATTCGTGCTTTTGGCTTTTCCTGCTTAAATATAAAACTTTGCTTTTCTCCACATTGAAACTCATTTTGTTGGATAGGGCCCATTGATCTTTTTGGATCCTGAGTTTGTCTTTTGTGGTGTTGGCTATTCCTGACAGTTTGGTGTCATCTGCAAATTTGATGAGTTCCCCTTCAATTCTCTTGTCTAAATCATTTATGAAGATGTTGAAGAGTACTGGGCCTAAGACGGAACTTTATGGTACCCCATGCTTACTTCTCTCCATGTGGATATAGTGCTGTTGAGGACTACTCGTTGAGTACAGTTTGCCAGCCAGCTACAGATCTATCTGGTGGTGATGTGGTCTACTCCACCTTTTTCTAGCTTGTCAATTAGTAGGTTGTGGTCTACTTTGTCAAATGCCTTACTGAAATCTAAGTATACTATGTCCACTGCATTTCTCTGGCCTACTAGTTTAGTCATTTTATCGAAGAATGATATGAGATTGGTTTGACATGATCTATTTTTAACAAACCCATGTGGCTACTAGTTATGACTTTGTTTTCTTCTAGTTGTTCACAGACCTTTCTTTGATTATCTTTTCTAAGATCTTCCCAGGTATTGATGTTAAACTCATTGATCTGTAGTTTCCCGAATCTGTTTTTTTCCCCCTTTCTTGAAGATGGGGACAACATCAGCCCTCTTCCAATCCTCGGATATTTCCTCGTTGCTCCACGATTTATGAAAGATGTGGTGCAGTGGTTCTGAGATAGCATCTGCCAGCTCTTTCAGAACTCTGGGATGTAATATGTCGGGTCTAGGTGATTTATGCTTGTCAAGGTCGTGTAGGAGTTCTCTTACCATTATCTTGGTTATTTTAATTTTTTTCTCTTAGTGTGTCTTTTGCAGTGTTTTTTGTGTGTGTGTGTTGGGCTATAGTTTCTTTTTGTGTGAAGACTGATGCAAAGTATGAGTTAAACAGCTCTGCTTTCTCCCTGTTGATTGTAATTTCCTTGCCATCTTCTCTCTTTAGTGGGCCTACAGTTTCTTTGACTTTTTTCTTGCTGTTAATATGTTGGAAGAAACATTTTTGTTGTCCTTGATTTCTGTTGTGAATCTTTGTTCTGAGCCTTTGTTGTCTTGACTTCTTTTTTTCATGTTCTGGCTATCTGCTGATAATCAGATTTGGTGATGTGCGCTTCTTTCCATTTTTTGTATTTGCCCTTTTGGTCTTTTAATTTGTTAGACAGATCTTTGTGCAACCATATTGGTTTCTTCTTGAATTTCTTGTTTTTTTTCCAGTGGTATTGTGCTAGTTTGGACTTTTATGATCACATTTTTCAGAGTTTCCCATGTTTCTTGAGTTGTTTTCCCCTTTAGGATTTTCATCCATGGGATCTTTCTCTGTGTCAGCTCTTTTGAAGTTTAAGACACTGGTTGGATTGTTTTCTTTTGCTAGTGTTTGCATTATATTAAATTCCAGTATGACAGGGTCAATTTCACCCAAGGTTCTGGCAACTTCAACTCCCTCTATCATTAAGTCCAGTATAGCTTAATGTTTAGTTCCCTTCTTCACCTTTTGGATGACAAAGTTGTTGGCTAAATTGGTTAGGAATCTGTTTGATTTTCCGCTTGTTGCAGAGTTTGTCTCCTGGTTGATATCTGGATAGTTGAAGTCTCCCATTACTACTATAGTGTCAGAATCCTTTTCAAATAGCCAACGGTCAAAGTTTCAACCCCATGCCAGAATTAACCCCAAACAAACCAACGATCCCATCACTGAAAGAATGGATGGAACAATTACAAGACACCTGGCCAATAGTTAGAAAAGAACTAGATGAAGCTAGGCAGGCATACAAAGCACAAGCCGATAAAAAAAGGGTTGAGCCTACACCATTCATTATAGGAGAAATGGTGTACTTATCTACAAAATACCTAAAGTCCCTACAGCCCTGTAAAAAACTTGGACCAAAATATATAGGGCCTTTTCCAATTAAAAGAATCATAAACCCAATAACAGTAGAATTAGAATTACCCCAAAATCTCAGGCAAATACACCCAATTTTTCATTGCAGCTTGCTGAAAAGAGAGCGTCAGTCACCTCTATGGCCAAAAATCCCCCCCCACCTCCAATCATGGTGGAGGGCGAACAACACTTCGAAATAAAGGAAATCCTTGACTCTAGGAGATATCATGGAGCGACTCAGTATCTAGTTGCCTGGAAACACCTCCCTCCCTCCCAAAACGAGTGGGTCCATAAACGTCATGTCAGAGCCCCAAAGCTATTAAAGAAGTTTCACACAGAATAACCTAACAAACCTGACTAACTTTTATACCTGTTTTGTTTTCTTTCAGGTGGATCTGTCGTATTTTTGAGGGGGCAGGATGTCAGAATCCAATTATATTTCATCTCTAGTTATCAATTATAGAAAACCCCATTTCTGCCTTCTATGGATTCTGTCATACAATGAAGGGAAGGGGGTGAACAAAGGGGCTTTATGGCCCTCACTTCCTTTGGTACACTTCAAAGGAACTGGATGTGTGTATCACCAAAAGAACTAACCATAACAATAAGGCTATTACCTTTCATGTAGTTTTATCTGAAGAAAGGAACTGGATGCGTGTATCACCAAAAGGACTAACCATAACAATGGGGCTATTACCTTCATGTAGTTCTCTCTGAAGTCTCCATCCAGCCGGCAGTAAGGAAAAGGGGGTGGGAGTGTAATGCCTGAGACTGTTGCTGGAAGAAGGGGGTGATTGGGTGGGGCTACTGGGGAACCCCTTAAAGCCTTGAATGGGAGAGCTTGGACCCCAAGTCCTGTCTAGAATGCCTGCAACCATTTTCTCTTAATAAAGGATGCCTGTTGGAAGAATTATTCCAAGAGTTCTGTCTTCTTAAGATGCAAAGTGGGGTGGGTCCTTACATATAGTATGCTTCCTACATACATTTATTAACTGATTAGCATAGAGTTCATCTATTTCTTCTGATTTGTTGGTTCACCTGTAATATACACCTATGGCAATGCTACTTTTTTTCTCTTTTATATTGACCTATATGCATTCTGGAGAGATTTTGTCTTTGATTGTGTGCATTTCTGTAGATATGTAGTGTTCTCTTACATAAAGTGCAAGTCCCCCTCCTCTTTCTGTAGACATGTTTGTTTTGAACAATTTATAGCTATCTATCAGTTCATTCCATTCATGGGTTTCGTCCTACCAGGTTTCTGTAATGCCAACTATGTTCATACCCTCCCTTGTGTACTATTGCTTCTAGTTTGTCTTGTTTGTTCCCCAAACTTTGAGCATTTGTATATAAGCATTTAAAGCTTTTATGCCTGTCCGTGGGTATGTTTCCTGCATCTCCTGAATGTTGCTTACATTTTCCTTTTTTCTCATCTCTGCACACCTCGTTGTTTGATTTGTTTTCTTGTGATTTATTATTGGTTTTGGGTTCTAGAGATTCTGTAGATTGGTCACCCTCTCCCCTCAGTTTAAGTTTAAAGCCCTCCTAATGAATTGGGCCAATCTTTTTCCGAGTACATTTTTCCTTGTTTTCATGAGATGCAGCCCATCCCTTGCCAAGAGTCCTTCATGAAGGAAATGTAGTCCAAAGTTTTCTTGGCAACACCAACCCTTTAGCCAATGGCTTAGTTCTAGAATTCCTCTTTCCCTCAGTGGTGTTGGCCTTTTGTTGGGAGTACTGATGAGAACACTGTTTGTCGTCCTAGCTTCTTAACTTTATTGCCTAGCTATGTGTAGTCTTTCATTATTGTTCTCAGGTTGTTTGTTGTGTCATTCATCCCAATATGGAGGAGGAGGAAGGGATAGTAGTCTGTAGGCCTAATTTGGCTAGGTTCTCAGCCACATCTTTGATTTTTGATCCAAGGAAACAACATACCTCCCTAGATTGTATGTCCAGTCTTCAGATGAATGATTCCATGCGTTTGAGGATAGAATCTCCTATTACCAGCAGTAGCCTTCTTTGGGGGGGGGGCTGCAGTCTGGAATGCTTGACTGTTTACCTCTGGTGTGTTTGTTAACATGACTTTTTTAGGGATGTTTGAAGTGATATTTTTAGGGATATTTGAAGTTGTTTCTTTGCTAGGTGTCTGTATCTTTTTTTAGAGGAAGGTTGTAGGTCTGCGTGTTTCCATCTAGGGGGAGAAATTAATTGCTCAGTTTTAGTGGGGTTGCTTCTGGTTGGGTTGGATTAGGCAGTAGGGATTTGTTGGTTGTATGCTGCTTCTTTCTTTAAGTATTGTGTTTCCTTTTTTTGGTGACATTTGTCTTCCTCTGGGGATCAGTAAAGTCAGATCCTTTGGGAGTTATTTATTCATTAATTGGTTCTGTTTGAGTAGAGCTTTCTTTTGTAGGTTGAGGTTTGGCTAGAGTTGCATCTGTGATCCTTACTTTTTCCTGCAGCAGTTCACATAGTTTGCATTTAATGCATGTGTAATTTGGAGTTCTTTGGACATGAGCGAATACATGGAGCATGTATTGCATACCACAATAGTGTCAGTCATCTTTTTCATGAGTGTGTTGTTTGAAGGCCCTTCTTTTGGTTGGTGGATGTGTTTTGCTATTAGCTTTGTTTCTGGTTACTCAGTTCTGGGTAATTATGCATATTTTTCTGTCCTTTTTTTTTTTTTTGCCTGTGCTTGCTTTTCTGCCTTGTTATTTTGGTTTAGATAACTGTGGTAGGCCCTTTGGTTTTAAGATACAACACTATAAATTGTTAGAACAACTGAAAATTGGTAAACCCCATTTTGCATTAGCACAACAAAAGAAAAAAGGAATTGCTCTACATATTAAAGAAACAATGAACCCTAAACAAATTTATGCGGATGAAGAGGGAAGAATATTAATGGTGGAAATAATGATGGGCCAAAAACAGATACTAATGGTAGCAATATATGCACCAAATGATAAACAAGAAGAATTTTATCAAAAATTACATAAAAAATATTAGAATTTGAATATCAAAATTTTTGTATAATGAGAGACTTTAATGCAATAGTAGATGGAACTTTGGACTATAAAAGCACTAAAACAGGGATGAAAGGAAGAAAAATATTACCTAATTTTTTTTCTAAAATGACAGATGAAATTTGTATTCAAGAAATTTGGAGAGAGAAAAATCCAACAAAATTGCAATATACATTTTATTCAAATAGACACAAATCATGGTCTAGAATCAATATGATATCGATATCCTCTGAACTTAGCACGATGATCAAGAAATAGAGATAGAAACTAATATCTGGGTGGATCATAATCCAATAAAGATGACCTGGAGAAGAGCCAAAAAAACCTAAGATGGTCCCTGAATAAATCTATATTGAAAGAAAAAGATTTATACAACTAGCGACAAAGGAAATGGACTTTTTTTAAAAAAAAAAGAAAGAAGAGACATCACTTCAAAATATGTGGGATACAGCTAAAGCATATTTTAGAGGGCTGGCTATAGCTTATACTGCTAAAAAGAAAGAAAACAACAACAGTTGAAGTTGAAGGAAGAATTTAGGAAATTAGAATTAGAACTACAAACAGACCCAGAAAAGAAAACACTTAAAAAGCAAATGGAAATAATAAAATATAAACTAAACCTAATGTAAGGACCAACCTAACTTTACATCTTAAGAAGACAGAACTCTTGGAACATTTCTTCCAACAGGCATCTTTATTAAGAGAAAATGATTGCAGGCATTCTAGACAGGATCTGGGGAATTGTGTCCCATCCTTCAATGTTTTAAAATGTTCCCAAGCAGCCCCACCCCACAGTTCTTCCAGGCGACGATCACTCATCCTCATCTTTTCCCAGACCCCAGGCATTGCATTATTCCCTCCTTTTCCCTCACTGCCAGCAAAAGTGAAACTTCAGAGAGATTAGATGAAAGGCTACGGCCATAAGCAACCCCCTTGCTTATCCTCCTCCCCTTTCATAGTATGACAGAATCCAGAGAGAGTAAGAAATGGTTTTTTTCCAGAATAGGTAGCTAGAAATGAAATATAATTGGATTCTGACATCCTGCCCCCCTTAAAAATAAGAGAGATCCACCTGTAAAGAAAATAAAACAGGTATAAAAGTTAGTCTGGCTTGTTAGGATACTCTGTATGAAACTTCTTTAATAGCTTCGGGGCTCTGACATGACGTTTATGGACCCACTCGTTTTGTGAGGCAGGGAGGTGTTTCCATGCTACTAGGTATTGAGTTCCCCCTTGATATCTTCTAGAATCTAGGATTTCCTTTATCTCGAAATGTTGTTTGCCTTCCACCATGATTGGAGATGGTGGTGGTGGGGATTTTTGGCCGTAAAGGTGACTGATGTTCTCTTTTCAGCAAACTGCAGTAAAAAAATTGGGTGTATTTGCCTAAGATGTTACTGGGTTTGTGATTCCTTTAATTGGAAAAGGCCCTATATATTTTGATCCAAGTTTTTTACAGGGTTGTAGGGATTTTAGGTATTTTGTAGATAAGTACACCATTTCTCCTATAATGAATGGTGCAGGCTCAACCCTTTTTTTATCGGCTTGTGCTTTGTATGCCTGCCTAGCTTCATCTAGTGCTTTTCTAACTATTGGCCAGGTGTTTTGCAATTGTTCCATCCATTCTTTCAGTGATGGGATCGCCGGTTCGTTTGGGGTTAGTTCTGGCATGGGGTTGAAACTTTGACTGGTAGCTATTTGAAAAGGAGTGTAGGAGTGGACTGCATTATTTTAGGCCACTTCTGCGAAGGGGAGTAGGTCCATCCAATCAGACTGTTGGAAATTAGTAAACCTTCTTAAATATTGCTCAAGTACTAAGTTCGAATTTTCCGCTTGTCCATTCCCCTGAGGATGATGGCTAGATGTCAGTCCCTAAAAGGGATAAAAATTCCTTCCAAAATGCAGACCTAAATTACACTCCCCTATCAGATATGAAGCATTGGGGTACCCCTGCAATCTCTAAATATGCTGCACGAAAAGTTTCGCTAAGGCTTTTGCAATGGGAATCTTTTGGCAAGGGATAAAGTGCACCTGTTTGCAAAACAAGTCCATGACTGTCCAGACGACAATATTCCCATTGCTTTCTGGTAATTCCACTATAAAATCCATGGCTATTTCCCTCCAGGGGGCTGAGGGATTTGCCACTGTTTGTAACAATCTGGGCGATTTCCCTTGCAACCTCTTTGCAGTTGCACACTTTGGGCAGCTGGCCACGTAACTTTCTATGTCCTTTTCCATGGATGGCCACCAAAATTGCCATTTAATTAAGTGTAATGTTTTTACAAATCCAAAATGCCCTGCTGATTTTGTGTCGTGGCAAAGCTGCATGAATGTGACTCTTTGGGTGGTTGGTATATATAACTTTTCCCCCACCCAAGGCAACCCGTCTTTCATTGTGCATATGTGTTTATTTTTCTAGAACCATTCATCTGTTTCCAATCTTTTCTGGAATTCAATTCTGGTTTGGCTACCCAGCTGTGGTTTAATTTAGCTTGGGCTCTGATGGTTACTGGCGCTGCCAGTTGTGATTCTACCATCATCGGTTTAGAGTCAGTGGCTTGCGTGCTGTTATATTGGGGCATGCGAGATAGTGCATCTGCCAGGAAGTTCTTCCCCCCCGGCAAATGCTTGAGCATAAAGTGGAGTTGGTGAAAATGCTGGAACCAGCAGGCTTGCTTGGGGTTGAGTTTCCTGGGTGCTTTCAAGGCTTCCAAATTTTTGTGATCAGTCCACACCTGAAAAGGGATTTTATTGCCTTCAAGGAACTGGCGCCACGTGAATAATGACAACATATCCCATATGCCTCTTTCTCCCACACAGGCCAGCGCTGTTCCATTTCAGTGAGTTTCTTGGATGTATATGCACAGGGTTGCAATACCCCTTCATCGTTTTGTTGTAATAGTACAGATCCCACTGCCACATCACTTGCATCCGCCTGTATTACAAAGAGCTTATCCATGTCTGGGTGCCTCAGTATTGGTTTGCCAGAAAAGAGTCTCTTTAATCTCTCAAATGCTGCTTGGCATTCCATTGTCCATTTTAGTGGCTGGCTAGGCTTTACTGAGGATGCTCCCTTCATTTTTAGTAAGTTTATGAGGGGCAGGGCGAAACCCTGGAAACTTTGCAGTCACTTTCTTGTGTGAGGTGGTGCCCATTCTAATATTGCTCTGACCTTTTCTGGGTCCATTTCAATGCCCTGTGGGGATATGTGATAACCTAGGTAGTCTATCCTTTCCTGGTGGAATTCACATTTCGATAGTTTGGCATATAGGTGGGCGGCTCGCAGTTTCTTTAAAACCGCTCTGACTAGGTTGACTTGTTCCTCTTTTGTTTTGGTGAAGATAAGAATGTTGTCTAAGTAAACCAGGACCCCCTTAAATAGGCGCTCCATTAATACGTCATTGATTAGTTGCATAAATACTGTGGGCCCCCTTTGTAATCCAAATGGCAAGACTTTGAATTGGTAGCACCCCATGGGGCAGTTAAATGCGGTCTTCCATTCATCCCCTTCCTTAATTCTCATGTGATAGTACGCTTCCCTTAGATCTAGTTTAGTAAAAAAAATTCCTTTTAATAGGTGTGATAACATATCCTTCATGAGGGGTAGGGGGTATAGGTTGCTTTCACTGATTATATTTAGGAGCCTATAATCCACGCATAAGCGGAAAGAGCCGTCCTTCTTCTCTCTAAAGAGGACCGGGGCAGCCACTTTAGGTGGGGCAGGTTCAATGAACCCCCTTTCTAGGTTTTTCTTTATGAATCTTTCCATTTCCTCCTTCTCCTTTGGGCTCATGGAGTATAATCTGGGCTTTGGGAGTTTTGCTCCGGGCTTGAATTCTATGGCATAGTCTTTGGGTTGGTGGGGGGAAAGTTCATCCGCCCTCTCCTCACTGAAAACCTCAGCAAGGTCTCTGTATTCCTCTGGTATTTCTGGTAGCCCCTTTTCCTCTCCCATGGATGCTTTTTCCATTCTTAACTTTGGTAGATCCCCTTGTGGTTTTAAATTCACAGGTTCCCCTTTCGGGAAATTGATTTCTGCCATCCTCCAATTCACCCAGGGGTTCCATTTCTTTAACCATTCCAGATCTAGGATCACTGGGCATTCCACGCCTGGGGTCACTACAAACTTTATGTCTTACTCATGTTTGCCCAGGGAGAGGTGGATTGGTAAAGTGGCTATGGTAACTGGCACCCCCTCTGCTATGGACCCATCTAACTGGAGAAATGAGATTGGTTGTTCCAGTCTCCTCGACGGAATGCCCAGATTTCCCACTAATGTCAGACTAATGAGGCAGCAGGTGCAGCCAGAGTCTATTAAGGCTTTCACCTTGACAGCTTCGGGCATGGGAGGAATTAATATAGTCACTGTCTTGAGGATGGATGCAATGGGTCCACTTACCAGAGGTTCACCCTCCGAGCTGTTGTCTGAGGCATCCACCAACCCTGCGGTGTAGGCTGGAGTTCTTTCCCCCTGATAAGCAGAGGTAGGGGATTCCACAGTCTCCATCACTCTCATGGCAGGTTCTTTTGGCTTAGCTGGAAACTTCCCGGATTTGCTGGCCAGTGGTCTGTCTGGGTTGCGGTGGGAGGCTTTTGAGCGGCATTCTACAGCTCGATGCCCCTCTCTCCTGCACTTGAAACATCCCATTTGCTTCTTGGCCATAGCCGATGGTTCACGTGTCAACTCAGGTGAGGAGCGGCTCCATTGTTTTCCTCGGCGGTGCCTCTTCAATATATCGATCTCTGCTTCCTCTGCCAGGACGTACCATTCATCGAGTTGGTGTGGGTCCCCTCGGGGCAGGCAAGCGTCATATAGGTCTTTGAAATGGCTAAGGAGGATGTCTTCCGGCTAGTTCAGTTTGCTAGCAATGGCCTGGAATTCTTGCGTATATTTGGCTATCGGGCGTTTGCTTTGCCTCATCATTTTTATCCTTTCACGGGCTTTGCGATCAACCAGGGGGTCCTCAAATCACCTTCTCAGAGAGGACATGAAACGGTTGAAGTTGTTGAGCTCTAGGGCATTCAAGTCATCCAATTTCACCATCCAATCTGCGGCCGGCCCGTCCAGAGCAGATTGCATGATCTGGATATGGGCTTTGTTGCTGAGGATGTGCCTCCCATATTCCTCCATGTAGCTGAGGACTTGGATTAGGAAAAACCCCAAGCATATCAGCTCCCCCTTGAATCTCACATCCAGCAGCGGGAGTCTTTGAATGGATCGGTGCCTTCGTTGTCGGTAGTATTGTCTTCCATCCAGATCGCCATCTGCAGGTCGGCAGGGAGTGGGGACTACTGGATTAGCGGATGTCTCCATGGCTGCAGGTTCCACTTCCCCCTCGGTGTCTCTCCAGTTGCGGCTCCAGGAGCTGGTGTGGCTGTAGGGCTCAGAATTCTCCTCTCCTATGGAGCTGAGGGTTCTCTTCATCAGGTCGATAGCTTTCTGTAGGATCCAGCTCAAGTGCGGTGCCCAGCAGCTTCCTTCCTCTTTGCTTGTGTACAGGGATTTCCCCATCTCCTGTTTCCATTCTGGTTGGTTGGCCCCCCATCTCAGGGTCACCTTTCTTGATTTCTTTTCCCACTCACCTTTCTTTCCAACGCCCATTGACCACCGAGGTTTGTGGTTACGTGTCTCCACCATCTCTTCTCTTGATAAATCTGACCTCTCAGATCCCGACATCTGGCAGGTTTTCAGTCGGGCAGTGGCTCCCTCTCTGGGGGGCTTCCTCCCTTTCCTGCTCCGTTGTCTGACATGGTAATTTTTGCAAAGTCCCCCGGCAAGGTTCTCCCTTCCACGTGGACTAATTTTGCAGATCCTGTCTAATATAAGGACCCACCTCACTTTACATCTTAAGAAGACAGAACTCTAACTTCCGGTGGATTTTGCGCGCGCGATGGCGGCTACTTTGTAGCCGTCTCTCCTGGGTAAGTGTAAGAACCTCTATGAACAGCAGACATCAGCTGTTCAGCGGTTCAAAATCCCCCTCCCGGGCAAAGGGGGGGTAGAGAGTGTCTGAATAGTGGTAGAGCCTCTTTTGCACCCCCCAAATTTTTTTTGGGGGGGGTGAAAGGAGTGCTCCCACGGAGTTCAGACTTGTCTCCGCTTCCCAGCTGTTTTTGTCCTCAGGGACAAAACGAGCCGCTGCAAACACCTCCGTGCTTAAAGAGAACTGGTGAGTTTTTTTTTATAAACGGACAGAGCTGAGTAGAGGATTTAGTTTTTCCTTTCTTTGATTTATTTGGATTTTAAGTTTTAAGACTTGCTTCTATTTTTATTCTCTCTTTTTATTTTTTTTTCTTTGTTGAAAGGGAAAGTAAAATGGCGATCGGCAAATCTCTCGGTGTTTTTTTTTCTGAAGTTAGAATGCTGACCGGCAGGCTTTTTGGTGTTTCTCTTTCTTTCCTTTCTCTTTCCCTTTTTATTTTCTTATGATTGGAATGGTTGTTTTTGGTATCTCTAAGTATTTTTTTTGGAACGGACTTTTTCTATTTAATTATTATTTTTTTTTCTCCCTTCTTTTTATTGTAATGACCCTTTTTTGAAGGACTTTTTTCTGTTTAATTTTTTGCAATTTTTAAGAAGGAGTAAAGCTTTTTTTTAATTCTTTTTCTCTTCCTTTTTTTCTTTTTCCCTTTTTTCTTTTTATTATAATGACCTTCTTTGGAGGGAGTTATGATTTTTGAAGGACTTTTTATAATTTTTTAAGAAGGGCTAAAGGTTTTTCTTTAAGATGGCTCCAAAGCGTCCAGGGATTTCTACAGCTTCTAAATCAACAGTTTCACCCTCTTCTGGGGGTCAGCTAATAACTATGAAGGATTTGCAAAACATGATGGGAGATGTTATAATTCAAATTAGGGCAGAAATGAAAAAGATTTTAGAGGAAAATAATAAGATCTTGAGACAAGATTTTGTTTTGGCTTTAGAAGGAGTTGCTTCTGTTCTTGAAAAGGTGAACTCCCATGTGGAAGAGGTAGATGAAAAAGTGGACATAATGGAGGGGAAAATTGAAAGTATGGAAAAAGAAATGGAAAATGAGATTCTTATGCTTCAATATGGACAAATGGAATATGCCTTAAGAATCAGAGGCCTGGAAGAGTCTTTGCAAGGAGATTTGAAAGAGATGGTTGCAAAGGACTTTGCATTGATTTTGAATAAAGAAAAAGAGGGAATACTTAGTGAAATTGAAAAATTATTTAGGGTTAACTCTGTGGTGGCAGCACAGAAGAATCTGCCAAGAGATGTGGTAATTTACTTTGGTAAAAGATCTTTACGCAATGAAATTGTGCAAGCCTATTATAAGAAGAGATTTCAAATTGCTTCACAAGATGTTATAATTTTTAAGGAGATCCCATCTAAAATTTTAAGAAGAAGAAAGGAGTTTGCTTTTCTAGCAAATGAACTTAAAAAGAGAAAAATTCTATTTAGATGGGATGTTCCGACTGGAATGGTGGTGAACTACCTGGGGACATGTTATAGACTTAATACTGTTTCTCAAGCAAAAGATTTTTATACTTCGGTCCTGGGGGTATGTGCATCGCCATCTATTAGGTCTCAACAAGTCCAGATCGAGGAGCAGAAGACAACTTGTGTAGCACATAATTCCAAAGAAAAGCAGCAACAGAAGAAGGTTAAGGAAGTTTCATATTCAGTGGTCTCTGAATCTCTGGGAGATGTTGGACCTACAAAGTCTTTGGAGCAATCTTCAAGGGTGGAATTGCTGCCTGAAATGGAAATTGGGAAATCTCAGTTTGAGGGGCATCAACAAGAGAGGAACGGGCAGAGGATAACTTGTATAACTTACAATTGTAAAGATCAACACAAGGAGGAATTTAAGGAATCCTTACCTGTATTGGCTTCGGAAGTTAGACCTACAAAGTCTTTGGAGCAATCTTCAGAAATGGAAATTGGGAAAACATATAAATGTAAAGAGAAAGACCAACAGAAGAAGGAGGTTGAGGAAGTTTCACAGGTACTGATTCCTGAGCTTGGGGGTCAACCAGGACTTACAAACTCTTTGGAGCGATCTTCAAGGGCAGAATTCCACGCATTCTTTTCGATGCTTGCGGGCAAGAGAGACTGATATGGATTGTGCTTATAGTAGATGCAACTGGCTATTAGACAGAAGATTATGGATATTGAATGAAAATTTTAGATAAGAAGTTTGTGTTTATAGTGGATGTAACTGGTTATTGGACAGAAAATTATGGACATTGAATGAGAACTTTAGACAAGAAGTTTACTATTGAGATTGTGGGAGAAGTAAAACTTATATCGTTTTTGGAAAATGTCTTATGTAATGTCTAAACATGTGTTTTGGGATAATAATATATTTCAGCTTTAAGTTTTAAACCTTTAATGATAATATTGTTTAAACTTGTGTTTTGAAGGGATTACAATTTGTTTATTTCAGTGAGGGGATTCTAATAAATTTGTGTTTCGAAGGGAGTATAACTTGTTTAAGTTTCAAGTAATGCTTAAATTTGGTTTTTAAATATTATTATTAATATTTCTAAGAGAAAATAATTTGTTTAATTAAATGTCTAGATTTGTTTAGGAAAGAAAGTAATGTTTAAATCTGTGTTTTTGGAGGAAGTCTATATAGAATGATGATTGTATTTAGACTTGTTTAGGATTTAAAAGTGTTTCAAGTTTTTAAATATTATTATTAATATTTTTAAGAGAAAATAATTTGTTTAGATTTGTTTAGGATTTTTAAGTTTTTTTTTTTTGGATAGGTGAGAAGATTATGAAGATTGAAGGAAATATGTATTTATTTTAAGTTTTCTAAGAGTATTTAGTTTTAATGGTATAACAAAGGTTTATATGTTTATTTTTTTGTATTAGGATAAAGAAAGAGGGAGAAATTAGATTTTATATTATAGGCATAGATATTCAAAGCAAGTAATGTTTAAATTTGCGTTTTTGGAGGGAGTTTATATAGAATGATGATTGTATTTAAATTTGTTTAGGTTTTAAAAGTGTTTTAAGTTTTTTTTCTTAATTAAGCCTGTACTTAGCTCTGGGAAGTTCAGGGGAGGGTTTGGGAGGTTGGGGAGGAGGGGGGTGAGGTAGGGTTGGGGGGGGTATGGGAAGGGGATTTGTTTTTGTAAAAATTTAAAAATTTTCAATTAAAAAAAAAAAAAAAGACAGAACTCTTGGAATATCTCTTCCAACAGGCATCTTTATTAAGAGAAAATGATTGCAGGCATTCTAGACAGGATCTGTGGAATTCTCTCCCATCCTTCAATGTTTTAAAATTTTCCCAAGCAGCCCTATCCCACAGTTCATCTGGGCGACGATCACTCATCCTCATCTTTTCCCAGATCCCAGGCATTGCATTATTCTCCCCCCCCCCTTTTCACTCACTGCCAGCAAAAGAGAGACTTCAGAGAGATTAGATGAAAGGCAATGGCCATATTGTTATGATCAGTCCTCTTGATGAGAATCAACATCCAGTCCTTTGTAGTTTAATGAAGGAAGTGAGAGCCATAAAATCCCCTTGCTTATCCTCCTCCCCTTTCGTGGTATGACAGAATCCACAGAGAGTAAGAAATGGTTTTTTTCCAGAGTAGGTAGCTAGAAATGAAATATAATTGGATTCTGACACCTAGTAGATGCGGAAATAATGGCTCAATGAATCAAAAGGGCTAAACAGAACTTCTTTGAAAATGCCGGTAAACTGAGGAGATGGTTAGCATATAAGTTGAAAAAAGAAAAAGAGAAAAAATTGATAAACAAGTTGCAAGATTCAAAAGGTAAATTACAGTTTCAAAATGACACAATTAAAAAAAATCATTAAAGATTTTTATGAGACACTTTATGATACAGAGGAAACTTCAAAAGAAAAAATACAGCAGTACTTAAAAAAAGGAGATCTACCAAAAATTCCAGAGAATATTCAAAATATATTAAATGGAAAAATATCAATGATGGGGATAACAGAGGCCATAATAAGGCAAAAATATGACAAGATCCCGGGCCCAGATGGACTAGCTGCAGAGCTTTATAAATCCTTGCAAGATATATTAAGCCCAATAATGAAAAACTGTGTAATGAAATACTATTGGAGGCTAAAATACCAAATACATGGACAGAAGCTAACATTACTTAAATACCTAAAGAAGATTCTGACTTGTCGCAAGTAAAAAATTATAGACCAATATTGTTATTAAATGTAGATTATAAAATTAGTGTCTCAGTAATAGCAGAAAGACTAAAGAAATTTCTGACTGAATTTATACATACAGACCAAAATGGTTTTTTACCTAAAAGACAAATAAAAAATAACTTAAGAATGATTCTAGATGTTTTGGAGTACTATGAAATTCACCGAGGGAAACAGATGGCATTAATATTTCTAGATGCATAGAAGGGTTTGACAATGTAAATTGGCAAATTTTTTTCAAGCAACTAGAGGAAATGGACTTTGGAGAAAACTTTATAAATGTAATCAAAACAATTTATTATAAACAAATAGCTAAAGTAATTGTAAATGGGAGATTTTACAGAAATATTTAACATTAAAAAAGGCACAAGACAGGGATGTTCTTTACCCCCATTATTATTTATATTAACGCTGGAAGTATTGAATAAAAACATCAGGTAAGATATAGAAATTAAATGACTACAGATAAAAGCTGAAAAATATAAATTACAAGCATTTGCAGATGACTTGGTTTTTATATTAGAAGAACCGCTTGAAACAAGTGTCAAGCTTATGAAGAAAATAGAAGAATTTGGAGAAATGGCAGGGTTGAAAATAAATAGAGAAAAGACTAAAATGTTAACTAAAAATCTTACAGAAAACAAAAAAATCAACTAGCAAAAAAAACAAACCTTCAAATAGTTAAAAAAGTTAAATATTGGGGAATTTATTTAACAGCAAGATGTGCAACAATAAAAGAAAACAAATAAAATTAGACCTGGAAAAATGGAAAAACCTCCCACTTTTGATACTGGGGAGAATAGCAACAGTGAAAATGAATATCTTACCAAAAATATTCTTTTTATTTCAAACAATACCTATAAGATTGGGAAAAACTTTTTTTGATGAACTTAGTACAATAATACTGAAATTTATTTGGCAAGGAAAAAAAGCCAGACTGAAAATGGTGCAAGAAGCGAAAGAAAATGGAGGATTTGGACTGCAGACTGGAAGCTATATTACCAAGCAACTGTATTAACATCAATAAAAGAGTGGATAATGCTTAGAGACAACAGACTATTATACCTAGAGGGGCATGACCTACAATCAGTGATGGCGAACCTTTTAGAGACTGCAACCCAAACCCCACTTATGCATCATCGAGTGCTGGGTGGGTGTGGCTCATTGGCTGGGTGTGGCCAATTGGGTGGGCATGGCCCATTGGGTGGGCATGGCTGTGGTGGTAACAGCAGACTGGGCGGGACTAAAAGGTTCAAACAATCAATTCCAACATTGCAAGATTTTTTTTTCCCCACGAGAAGTTGAAATTGAGTGATTGAACCTTTTTTTTTCTGCACCCGGTGGCGGAGGCTTAAAGCGAAAAGGTTTTATAAAACCCAGCTGAAGGCCTAGGACTGGGGTGACAGTGCGTGTTCCCACAGAGAGGGCTCTGAGTGCTGCCTCTAGCACCATAGGTTCGCTACCATTGACCTACAACTTGGATGGCGTGCATACATAGATATTTTCAAAATCATTATATAAGAAATGCACTTATTTTAGAATGGGGAAAAAATAAAAGCGAAAAATTATATTAAAATACCTAGATGGCTTTCAACAATGGAGGCGTTTGCCTACCCAAACTTGATTAATTATGAAAAAGTTGTGATCTACAAAAGATATTCTAGACAATGAAGGGAAACTGAAATATAGGCAAGATTTAGAAGAACAGGGTATTGATTTATCATGGTGGCCATATTTGCAAATTCAAATGAGATATGAAAAAGATGTTAAAAGAACGGGATTTTACAAAGAACAGACAGAAATTGACCAGATATTGCTGAAAACAGATGAAAAATTGATTTAAAAACTTTACAAACATTTGTTAAGCTTAAAGATGGAAGAGGAACAAGTAAAAGAAACGATGATAATATGGGCAAAGAACTTTGGCTATAATATAGAATTAGAAAATTGGCAAAGCTTATAGGAAAGAAACTCTAAAATGATGAAAGCGGTGACCTGTAAAGAAAACCTATACAGAATGTTTTATAGATGGCATTTAACACCAGTGAGATTAGCAAAAATGTTTTTAAAATATGTGTAATAAGTGGTGGAAATGTAAACAAAAACCAGGTACTTACTATCATATGTGATGGACATGCCCTAAAGCTAAAAGATTTTGGTCAAAAATATACATATGGTTAGAGAAAATGACTAAAAAACACATAGACTTTAAGTCAGAATTGTTTTTGTTAGGCATAATAGGAAACCATGAGAAAGAATGTATATATTTAATTTTACATGTATTAACTGCAGCAAGAATAGTATTTGCTCAATATTGGAAAAATGAAAATCTACCAAGAAGGAAGAATTAATTAAGAAAATTTTAGATTGTGCAGAAATGGATAGATTGACACTGAAGATAAAAGAGAAAGAAGATTCAGTATACTTTAGAACACGGGACATTTTTTATCACTGACTAGAAAAACGAATTAGAAAGAAAGGAACATAATATGTACTATGTAACACCAAATATGTATTAGTAAGAAGAAGACTACTATCGGGTTATATATATATATAAGAAATATCTTCCAGGGAAATTGGCTCCCAAAGAAGCTCCTTATGTCATGGTTCCAACAGATGAAACTCTTTTAAGAACTTTGAGGCATTGTTTATCTTAAAGAATCTTTATTTGAGAAGCATAGCATCGAAGCCAAAAACTGGATTCCCCTTCCCTGAGCACATAGTATAAGCACAATTCCCTCCTCCAGTTAACCGTCATAAACCACATTCTCCAATTAATTTGAAATGCAGGCTCTACCTCCGGTTCTCCAGCCTGCCAATTCTTATCATCTCTTATTTCATTAACCTTGGTTCACACTTTAGTCCAGTATTATGTCTATCTAAATTCTCATGCACATTCCTCCCCCCACCCCTGCAGTATCATCTAACTCTAAAAGTAAAACATAAGAAGAAAATGGTTGCATCTCTAACTGTTGTCAAAGCAAAACATCCCATGTTAGCAGTGTTGACATCTGGGGCCCCCTTACAAAAAGGACAGATCCTTTTGATGTTAAAGAAATTAATTTGATGTTGAATCTTATAACAGCTGCAAGATTATTGGTGGGGCAATATTGGAAGAAAGATTCTTTGCCTACTATGGAAGAATGGATACTCAAGGTGTCTAATTTAGCAGAAATGGCAAAAATTTCCACATTTCAAGGACTATTCACAAGAAAGATATATCTCAGTTTGGAGAAGATGGATAGATTATATTCAGAATAAATATGAGACTAAAAAGTATTATCTAGCTTATGAGTAAATTTTAGATTATTATTAATAGTTTGATATGGTTGAGTTTATATTAGTTTTAGTATTATGATTTAATTATACTATTATTTTCATTTTTAATTTGTTAATATTTATTTTGAAAAGGAGTTAAAGTATGTTATGGATTTGATTGTTTGTATAGTTGGGTAATGTTAGTTAGATTATGATTGTTTATTTGTAACCCTGTAATCAGCTCTGGGAAGTGGGGAAGGGGGTGGGTGGGAGGGATTTGAGACATATATTGTATAAAATCTTTAAAACTTTTAATAATAAAAAAAGGACAGATCCTGTAATATAAACAAAAGCACATGTTAGAGATTGCCTCTTGGTTTATTAGGGTGTTTCCTATAGAACCTTTTAATGAGTCTGTTAGTTTTCACATCGCTAGACTTCACCCAAGTGGCTTCAGACAGTGAATATCCCTTCCATTGTATTAAATACTGCACTTTCCCTTTAAAAATTCTAGAATCAAGAATATGCTTTACTGACCTGCCACCATGAGGGTTCCGAAGTGCCTTCTTAGGGGGAGGTCTTAAAATGGAACATTGAAAAGGTTTCAGCAAGCTGCAATGGAAGACAGGGTGAACTCTCCCTAAACGTCTAGGGAGTTTTAATTTTATAGTGACTGAGGTAATGATCTTTACAATGGGGAAAGGCCCCAAGAATTTTGGTCCTAATTTCTTACTGGGTAATTTGAGGCATAAATATTTAGTCGACAGTTAAACCTTTTCCTCAACTTGGAATGTTCTTTGAGGAGCCCTTTTTTTATTTGCCTGCTTTTTGTAGGTCTCAGAAGTTTTTTTCAAAGCAGTCTTCATGGCTTTCCAGACTTCTGCCCACCTCCTCACCCATTGATCAAGTGTCTGAGAAGCAGAGAGTGCCTGGGGGTATTCAGATATTAGGCTGAACTCTTTTCCTGTGGCTACTCTAAAAGGCGTAAAGCCGGTCCTGCTGTGAACAGAGTTATTGTAAGCCACCTCTGCGAAAGGGAGGAGGTCGGTCCAGTTGGTTTGCTGGTGGGAAACATGGCATCTGAGATATTGCTCCACCATCTTGTTAGCAACTTCAGTGGCTCCATTAGTAGATGGATGAAAAGCAGATGATAGACTTTGAGATGATCCGATTAATTTAAGAAAGCTCCTCCAAAGCTTAGCTGTGAAATGCACCCCCCTGTCCAAAATTATTCTTTGAGGGGCACCATGCAGCCGGTATATATGCTTCAAGAACAATTTAGTCAGTTGGCCAGATGGGAGTCCTTTGCAGGCGATGAAGTGAGCCTGCTTTGAAAATAGATCTACCACAGTCCAGATGACAGTATTTCCTCTACTTTCAGTTAGGTCTACTATGAAATCCATAGCGATTTCTTCCCATGGTTGAGAAGGGTCTGCCACTGGCTGCAATAACCCATGGGGTTTCCCTGGAATTCTTTTCATGGTGGCACACAATTCCGAACATAATTTTCCACGTCCCGTTTTAATCCTGGCCACTAGAATTGCTGGTGGATAAGATGTTGAGTTTTTAAATATCCAAAGTGTCCCACCTGTTTTACATCATGGCCATGTTGGAGAGCATTAAGATGGAGGGTTTCTGGCAAGTATAACTTTCCTCCCTTGTAAGCCAAGCCATCCCTGCAAGTTAGGGAGGTTTGATTGTCTTTGAACCATTGATTGGTGAGGAGCTCTTGTTTTATTTTATTTTATTTTATTTTGCCACAGGGTCATCAGTATTAGGGGGCTCTGCAAGATGTGAGTTGAGCAGCAGTTTGTGGATTGGAGATAATTGCCTCATTAACCTCTTCCTGCTGGCTTTTGTACTGGGGCAATCTGGATAGAACATCAGCTAGGAGGTTTTTCCCTCCCAGTATGTATTTTAGAATGAAGTTAATATGGTTATACTGTGCCCATGACACTTGTTTCAGGGACAATTTGCAGGGAGTTTTCAGTGCTTCTAGAGTTTTGTGACCAGCTCATACTTCAAGGTAGTGCCTCCAGTTTAATAGAGCCCAGGGGATTGTGAAAGCCTCCTTTTCTTATATTGCCCACCTCCTCTCGCTCTCAGTGAATTTTTTCGAGGTGTAGGTGCAGGGCTGTAAGGTCCCACTTTGGTTCTTTTGCAGTAATACAGCTCTGACGGCCACGTTTCTGGCATTGGCTTGAATTATAAGGAGCTCCCCTAGGCAGGAGTGCTTTAGAACCGGTTCAACAGCAAATAGACTTTTTAAAGAGGTTTGACAGCTCATAGTCCATGCTAGTGGTTGGCCCGGTTGTGACTTCCCTCCTCCTTTGCCTGTTTTGAGTAATTCTGTAAGGGGTAGGGCAATCTCGGCAAAGGAGGGGCTGAATTGACGGTAGAAGTTGGCGAAACCTAGGAAGCGCTGGAGCTATTTGCGAGTCTTTGGGTGGCTGCCATTCAATTACGGCTTTCACTTTGGTCAGGTCCATTTCTATAACCAAGATAATCTAATTGGGTCTGGTGAAACTCGCAGTTTGACAATTTGACGTAGAGCTTGGCATTCAATTGTTTCTTTAACACTTCTCTCAGTAGTTTTACATGATCATTCATATTCGTGCTGTATATCAGGATGTCATCAAGATACACCAGAACCCCTTTGTATAAATGATCATGTAGGACCTCATTAATCAGCTGCATGAATGCGGCTGGGGCCCCCTATAGACCAAATGCCATGATTTTCAATTGATAGCTCCACATGGGAGAGTTGAAAGCAGCCTTCCACTCATCTCCCTCCTTTATCCTCACCCGGTAATATGCCTCTCTCAGGTCTAATTTAGTGAAGAGACTCTCCTTAGCCAGATGGGTTAGTAAGTCCTTCAGGAGGGGGAGGGGGTATTTATTTTCCACACTTACCATGTTGAGATCTTTATAATCAATGTAAAGACAAAGAGACCCATCCTTTTTTTCTTTAAACAACACAGGGGCTCCCACAGCAGATTTGGCCTGTTCAATGAATCCCCTCACTAGGTTTTTGTCCACCTATCACTGCATCTCCTCCATTTCGAGGGGGGGCATAGCATACATTCTTGGTCGTGAGAGTTTGGCTCCCAGCAACAGTCTGACAGAGCAATCATTGGGTTGGTGTGGGGATCGCATTCTTTCTCATTAAATGCTTCCGCTAAGTCCTGGTACTCGCTGGGGATGAGTGGCTCACCTGGTGGCGGTGAGGTAGCCATGTGCGCTCGCTCGTTGGGTGGGATAAAGTTTCCTGTAACATCCATTGAATCAATGGGGGAGGCTTGGGCTTTATAGATAGCCTCACAGTTTCCATTCCTTTCTCCCATCAGATAAACAGCTTCCATTTGTCCAACTAGACTAATCCTAGGATCACAGCCTCAGTTGTTTTTGGAGCCACCAAGAAGCGAATAATCTCCCAGTACTCACCTATTTTTAAGCATAGGAGCTTAGTTAATTGTGTAACTAAAGTCCCTCCCATCAGGGAAACTTCGGCTTGCTTAAGCCTCATGGGTTTGGAGAGCAGCTTTGCTTGTATACCCATTTTCATGGCAAATGGCATGATGTCCCTGCTGTCTGCTTCGGAAACACTTGATCATTAGGCCTGCAGGTGGCCTGGGACTTTCAGTAGCTGCAGCAGTTGGAGGTTTTTGGAGGTTTGGCTAATCCCTCTTTGAAATGATGGACTAGAGATTGCTCAGGCCACCTCTCTATCTGACTGGCTATCTTGCAAAACTCTTGTACGTATTCCAGTGCAGGCCTGCTGGCTTGCTTTACCTTATGGATTTGTTCTTCTGTTTTGAGGGCAATGGATGGGTCCTCGAACCTTGCTCTCATTCCTAGGAGGAAGAGATGGTGGTCCTCCAATTCAGGGCCTTGATCATTATATAAATGTTCAGCCATTCAGATGCCTCTCCATCTAAGCTGGATGCAGTCATGTCGACCATAGTGGCTAGGTCCGGATAGAGATAGGCACAGCAGTTCAAATAAGAGCACACTTGGTTGAGGAAAAAAATCAGCTTCTCTGGGTCCCCATTGAAGGTTTCTCTTAAAGGTGGTGAAATCAATTATTGCTGGCCTCCCCACTGTGGCTGTTGTGCCCCCAGCAGCTGCCGCATCCCCAGTGGCTGCACTTTTGGGGGCTGTTGCCACCCCCCTGGCTGTTGCTGCATTGCCGGCAGCTGTGGCATCCCGAGTTGCCGTAGGTCTCCCAGTCTTTGCTGCCTGGGTGCGGGCTGTTGCCATCCCCCTGTTACTGGTCTGCAGGGAACTGTGGCATCCTCAGTTGCTGTAGGCCCCCCAATGGTTGCTGCCTGGGTGGGGCCTATTGCCCTCTCCCCTGCTGTTAGTCTGCAGGGAACTGTGGCATCCTTAGTTGCTGTTGACCCCTCTGCGGTCCAGGAAGGGGTTGTTGCTGGATCCCCTTAATTTAATTAATTAATTTAATTAATGCTGGCCTCTCATCTGTGGGGGCTATGGATTTCCCCATTGCTGTATGGGGCCTGGGCTGGGTAGTAGATAAGCACGTTGGTCCAGGGATTGGTTGTCCTGGTGGTGGCCCAGGCTGTTATCTCGTCAACTGCGATCTGGGCTTTGGGAGGGACGATGGCTGGAGCTGTCCTTCCCTGTGGGACTAGAGGCCCTGGTAGGGGGCTTTGAGGACAGAAAGGGTACCTAATCTGTGAAGGGGCGGTTGGGGGATCCCCTTGGCAGGAGTTGGTAGCTGTCTCGTCGATCATCCACGGGGAACGGGAAGGTCGCTGTCCGCTTCTCATCTCTAGTTCCTTGAATCTTTCCACAAACCTCTCCACTGATTGACTACGAGCTGCAGACAGCTACTTCCACTCACATGAGTCCTCAGCGGCAGACAATTTTGTAGTTCTCCACCGGTCTGGAGAATGCGACATGTGGGAATCACTTTGTGGTGCCTCAACCTGGTCTGCATTTGAAGCACTTGAGGGTGGCAGGGCTGTCTTGAGGCATCTGGAGCCTCCACTGGATTGTGTCAATTCCGACAATTAATCAGCTGTCCTTGCAGCTTGTGCTTTGCCCCTAGCCGGGAGGCCTGAAAAAGCTCCTTCTCCGGTGCACTGGCTGTCGCTCCCCCATCTGGGATAGCAGCTGCTGCTGCGATGCTGGTTTCAGGTGTTTTCTCTTTCTCCATGCTGAGAACTTCCCTGAATCTTTGTCAGCTTATTCTTCGATTCTAGGGACAGTGACTGGGGCTTGGGACCCCTAGATAGTTGGAGTTTTGGGCTTAATGTCATGGTTCCGACAGATGAAACTCTTTAAAGAACTTCGAGGCATTGTTTACCTTTAAAGAATCTTTATTTGAGAAGCATAG
Organism: Crotalus tigris; assembly: GCF_016545835.1. Classification (NCBI taxonomy): domain Eukaryota; kingdom Metazoa; phylum Chordata; class Lepidosauria; order Squamata; family Viperidae; genus Crotalus; species Crotalus tigris. Next base: position 304,017 of record NW_024100617.1, on the reverse strand, counting down.
CATTGGCGCTAACACGGTCGAAGGCAAAAACTGGATTCTCCTTCCCTGAGCACATAGTATCAAAACACAATTCCCTCCTCCAATTTAACAGTCATAAATCACATTCTCCAATTAATTTGAAATGCAGGCTCTCCCTCCAGTCTTATCATTTATTTATTTATTTATGAGACTTATATACCGCTTTAAGTGCAAACAGTCTCTAAGTGGTGTACACCAGTAAGCAATGTTTATATATATATATATATATATATATATATATATATATATATATATATATATATATATATATATACATATATATTTACATTGCCCCCAACAATCTGGATCCTCATTTTACCTACCCTGGAAGGATGGAAGGCTGAGTCAACCTTGAGCCGGTGAGATTTGAACCGCTGACCTGCTGAACACAGTCAACTAAAATGGCCTGCAGTACTGCACTCTAACTGCTGTGCACCTCGGCTCTTATTTCACACACTAGTCCAGTATTATTATGTCTATCTAAACTCTCATGCACATCCCCCCCCAGTGTCATCTAACTTTAAAAGTAAAACAGAAAATGGTTGCATCTCTAACTATTGTCAAAGCAAAAACATCCAATGTTAGCAGCGTTGACACCTTATTTTCTATGATGAAATCTACTGCTTAACTCTTGTAACTACTTTTTTTTTTTAGCTGTTTCTTAAGTTGGATATAATAATAATATGTGAACTACTGAAATCATTTTCTTTTTACACAGATAAAACTTCCTGCTATTACACCAAGATACCCACACAGAACTCAGCAAGCTGTCATCTCTAAAGAATTCCATGGAGGAAACCGACTTTATTTTCCTCCAATGTAAGTAATTTGCAATGCCAATTCCTATAAAAAGAATAAAAAAATAATAGAGTTGGAAGGAATCTTGGAAGTCCAACCCCCTGCTAAGGCAGGAAATCCTATAGCAGTGATGGCAAACCTTTTTGAGTGCCCAAACTGCAACCCCAAACCTACTTATCTATCACGAGTGGGCGTGGCCCGCTGGATGGACATGACCTGCTGGGTGAGTGTGGCCCACTGTGTGGGTGTGGCCCACTGGATGGGCATGGCTATGGTAGTCATGGCAGAGTGGGTGAGCGTGGTCACCTCAATGTTGCTCGTGGCGAGGGATGCCTGTGAGGGTCACAGGATGGTAGGAGATCCAGGGTGTCTCTGGTGGGTGGGGCAGTGGGCAGCAGACTCATCCTGCAGGGTGAGTCGAGGTGAGGGAGGGGGCAGGGCGGGGGTGCCATTGCCAAGGGGCAAGGCGAGGGGCCGGAGGCAGGGGCTCATTGCAGACAAAGGGCTGCTCCAGTGAAGAGGAGGTGGAGGAAGAGGGTTTAAGCAAAAACAAACGTGCTTCGTGTGTACAACAGAAGACACCAAAACCTGCTTCAACCACCCAATAGATGGGAGGGGAATAAAAACCAAACAGCCCCCTCTGCCAATTCTGAACAGAAATGCTTATGACAACGAAAGACTTGGATGGGGGGAAGAGTGTGGGCAGACAGCATCTTGTTCAGCTGATGGCTTGGGGGAGGGGGCAGCTACACCCCCTCCCAAATGCTGCCCTATCATGAAAGCAGGATGAAAACTCCAAAAAGTGACAAGGAAAAAAAGTTAAAACAGAAGAGTGTCTCGCGATGGTTTTCTTCCACACTTCCTTTTAGCTGCAGTTTAAATATGTAAAGACCACAAAAGAAAAAACTTGGCTTTCTCTTGTTTTAATTTAGAAGGCAGGAACAGGAGAATTGGGGGGGGGTATTTGTTTCAAAGGAAGGAAGGAATGCTGGCTGAGGAATTCTGGGAGTTGAAGTCCACAAGTCATAAAAGGGCCAAGTTTGAAGATCCCTGTTATAAGCTAATGTTTGGAAACACCTCCATAAGAGCTAGGTTTTGCATATACCCATATGTTTGGGACTACATAACCCCATTCCAGTCTGATCCCTCCTGAACATGGATGTCCACTTAAAATTAGGGTGCTCCTGATTTTTCAACCCTTCCAACGCAGCTTCCCTCCTTCATCAAACTGAAAACACAACAAGACAGGAATTGCCTGCAGACAGAAACCGATGAAAGTCGAGTCAATTTTCAAGGCAGCTTAGTCGGGAAAAAGGTCCAAACACGCCCAGGTCAGTCGATCATCTCAACAACTTAAACCAAACGCCGCATCTGAGCGGCTGGTATGCCACTTCCGCTTACTGAGCCCAGGAGCCCTCCCCCCCCCGGGCTTAAAAATCTCCCGGTCTAGCCTGACACACGGTTTTCCCAACAACTGGAGGAAAGAGCTCCCATCATCCACAGCCAACCATACCCCCAGCCTGCTCACTGGCAATGACACTGGAAAATCAGTCCAAAGGCAGCCGGTCGGTTAGCTCTGATTCTCAAACCTCATAGCTTTGGATGGAGAAAGTCCCCACGCAGTGGCGGAAGGACCAGCACCCAGCCGCACCAACCGCAAGCCCTTGGGGGCTCCGGCATCCAAACGCAACTGACTGGTTGATCCCCCGAGTCAGAGAAGCCATCGTTTGCATCATGCACGAGCCTGGGAAGGGGGTTGACCGCATGGGAGACAGACCGACCGACACCCCCCCCCATGTCTGCCACTGCCATGTCTCGCGTGGGCTCTGCACCGGCCCACTCACCTTCAGAGCTTCCCCAGCATCTTGCTGAGCTCGGCATTGTGCAGGTGCGGGTACTGGTCAGCCTGCACGCTGCCTGCACCCAGACCATGAAGGCGTTCATGGGCCGCTTGACATGTGGCTTGGCCTTCAGCGCCCCGTGGCCCCACACTGGCATGGGCACCAGGCTCCAGTCATAGCCCTTCAGCACTTGCAAGATGGCATCCCAGATGCAGGTAGGGAAGTGCTTGGCCCTGCTCAGCTCTGCCTGGCTTAATCAGCGCCCGCCTGGGCCACCACTATCATTGCCGTGCATGAGACTGGGCAGCTAACTTCTCCCCGGTCCCTGGATGAGGTAAAAGGGGCCAGAGCCCAATCCCCTCCACCCAGCCCTGCTCTCACTTGCTGGCTGACTAGCTCCTCAGCCCTACCTGGCTTCCCAGAGCCTGCTGCTGCCACCATTCTCCTCAGCACCTGGACGAGGTAAAAGGGGTCAGATCCCAATTTCCCCCCCCCCATAACCCTGCTCTCGTATGCTGGCTAGCTGGCTCCTCTTGCCTGGCTTACCAGAGCCTGCCCAGGCTGCCGCTGCTGCTGCCACCGCCGCCACCATTGCCGTGCATGAGGCTGGGCAGCTAACTTCTCCCCAGCCCCTGGACGAGGTAAAAGGGGCCAGATCCCAATCCACCCACCCAACCCTGCTCTCGCTGGCTGGCTGGCTGGCTGGCTGGCTCCTCAGCCCTGCCTGGCTTACCAGAACTTGCCTAGGCCTCCGCTGCTGCTTCTGCCATTGCCATGCATGAGGCTGGCAGCCAACTTCTCCCCGGCCCCTGGATGAGGTAAAAGGGGCCAGATCCTGATCCCCCACCCACCCAACCCTGCTCTCACTGGCTGGCTGACTCCTTGGCCCTGACTGGCTTATTGGAGCCTGCCCGGGCCACTGTCACTGCCATTGCTGCGTATGGGGCTGAGCAGCCAACTTCTCCCCGGTCCCTGAATGAGCCATCTCCCAAACATTGCCGCTGCTGCCGCCACCACCACCTCTGAAACTCACCACTGGTTGCTGATGCTCACTCACTGTACTGTCTGCACCAAATGCTGCTCCTGCCAAAACTTGCTCCTTTTATAGCCTCTCCCTGCCCACTCTTGCAGCTGTTCCCAGACTCTGCATGTGCGGAGAGGGGGAGGGGAACAGCCCAGCCCTGTGTCCCTCTGTGGCAATGGCGCACATGCCAACAGGGACAGCTCTGCATACTGCCTATGGCGCATGTGCCATAGGTTCGCCACCATGGTCTTATAGCATTCCAGGCAAAGGGTTTTCCAATCTCTTATTAAAAACCTCCAGTGCTGGACTACTGATTAATTGTTCTGTCAGGAAATTTCTCCTCAGTACTAACTTGGTTAGCTGCTTGATTAGTTTCTATCCATTGCTCCTTATACTGCTTTCAGATGCTTTGGAGAATAGAACATACAACATAGAATAATAGAGTGGATCGGACCTTGGAGGTCTTCTAGGTCAAACTTCTGCCTGAGTAGGAGACCCTATACCATTTCAGACAATGGTTTGAAAGCCTTAAGTGATGGAGCACCCACAACTTCTGAATGCAAACTATTCTATTACAGGTAATCCCTAAGTTATAAGCATTCACTTAATACTCATTTGAAGTTATGCAACAAGTGACCCCTAGTATTTATGAGCAAGTCCCAAAATCATGAATGCTGCAGCACCATAGCAGTTGTTCGCCCTTACGAACAACCTCAGAGGCTCTGCAACATTCACCCTATTTCCCCCTCCACTCCCCACAATTGCTTCCCTCTCTTTTCCTGCCATGCCGGATATACTTAACTTGCAAAATCTATCTCCTCTCTGCCACGGTTATTTTTCCTTTGAGAGAGAGGAGAGTCGACTTGAAAATGCTTTTCGCGCCGACAATGGAACCTCCTGGGTGCCGTAATATCACTCCAAACACAAATTCTCTGCAAAAGACATCATAGCCTCCATAAGTTTCCATTCTAGGGGGGGGGGATTGTTTGTTTCCTTTGCATGCCGATGAGGCATGGTGTGTAATCGAAGTTGGCTGGGCACAGGAACCAATGCCATCCATTGCTGGGGGTGCTGCTCATTCACATGCACTGGACTTAGTTTGAGGGCAAAAATGAAGCCTTCAGTTGAGCAGGCAGGCATTGCGGAACCAGGCCCCTTGTACCTGCATCCAAGCAACTTCTAGCAATGGGAGTACCCCCTAAGCAGCCATGGTTCCCCCCTCCCCAGCCAGCCAATCATCCCACCTGACCTACTTCTTGTCTGATTGGCCTGCTGGTACAAATCCTGACCACTCTTCTCCATATTGTCCTCCCCACTCAAGTGGCAGCAGCGGCTTGAGTTTCTCAGCTCTGTCCAAACGATAAAAAGCAGAAATGCAGCAGAAGGATTGCTCTCAAGAAGACCCATGTGCATTCGTGTGTGCCAGCCATATTGGGAGCAATCCTGCTGCTGTGCCTCTAATTTCCACTCGGATGGAGCTGAAAAAGTCAAGCTGCTGCCACTGCTTAAGTAGAGAGGCCTGGCAGGTAATGAATAAGCTGGGCAGGGTGGCTGGATGGCTGGGGAGAAGGGATCATGGCTACTCAGATCGCTGCCGCAAACACTGCCAGAACTTGGGTTTCTTGGCTCTGTCCGAGTGGAAAAAAGTAGAGACACAGCAGCAGGATTGCTCTCAGTAAGTCCAGTGCATGCGAGCAAGCAGCGCACCCGGGTCTTCTTGAGAGAAATCCTGCTGCTGCGTCTCTGCTTTCTTCCACTCAGACGCACTGAGAAACTCAAGTTGCTACTACCGCTTGAGTGAGAAGGTCGACAAGGAGAAGAGCGGTCAGGATTTGGGCCAGTTGGCTTGCCAACTGATGTGAGGTGGCTGGATGGCTGGAGAGAGAGGATCATGGCTGCTCAGGTGGCTGTTGGCACCAGTGGCTTGAGTTTTGAAGCACCCCATAGGCACTGAAACACTTTTTATCTGAATGGAGACCTTGGGGAGACTGGAAGCTCTGCGTGGCTACCAATGTACACTTAGAAACAGAGCAGAGCAGAAGGCTCCATTTCCCACATGCCCCATTCCAGGTATATCGAGCTTGCAGTCTGTTAAGTCTCTATTTGGATAAAAAGTGTTTCAACACCTATGAAGCGCTCCAAAATGCAGGGATTGGCTGCGTTTTGAAGCACTCTATAGACTCTGAAACACTTTTTATCCAAACGGAAACCTGACAGAGACTGCAAGCTCCGTATGCCTGGAATGGGACTTTTGGGAAACGGAGCTTTCTTCTCCATTTCTAAGCACGCATTGGCAGCCCTACAGAGCTTCCAGTCTCCGTTAGGTCTCTTTTCAGATAAAAAATGTTTCAGAGCTTATGAAGTGCTTCAAAACACAGGAATTGGCTGCATTTTGAAGTGCTCTCTGGTGCTGAAACACTTTTTATCCAAACAGAAACCTGACAGACTGGAAGCTCCGCGTGGCTGCCAGTGAGGTGTTTGAGCAATGGAGTGTTTCTCTCTGTTTCTAAGCATCCATTTGCATGCAGATGGAGCTTCCAGTTTCCCCAAGGTCTCCGTCCTGGAAAAAATTGTTCTGGCAGTGGTGGAAAGGAGTTGTGGGTGGGAACAAACACCATGAGAGTTCAGGCTCCCATTCTCTGCAAAAGAGGATGAGTGCCTGAACCCGCGTGATATTACAGTCACCCAGGAGCTTCCATCAACTCTCCTCTTCCTCAAAGGCCGAAACCGCAACAGAGAGAAGACGGATCTTTTCAAGATAAGTGAGTCCAGTGCAGCAGGAAGGGAGGGGGAAGCATGAGGTATCTTTGTGGATCGGGGAGGCCTTGGGGGCCTGTTCTATCACTAGGCCCTCCATGGCTTTCCCCATGGGATACCTCATGTGCATTTAACAAGCCGTGTGTGTGTTAATGAGCAGGGAGTGATCTTGTCTGAAGTACGAGATTCACTCCCAAGAATTCTCAAATTACAAATAGAATGGGCAGGCTCCATTACATTTGTAACTTGAAGACTACCTGTAGTTGATTGCTGTCACCTTTATAAAATTTTCTTTAAGCCTAGATTGCTTCTCTCCTTGATTGGTTTCCAACTATTGCTTCTTGTCTTGACTTTCAGTCCTTTAGAAAATAATTTGACCCCCTTATCTTTGTAGAAGCCCTTCCAATGGTAAGAACAGTGCTCTCATGTCACTCCCTGTCTATTCTTACTCTGATATAAAAACGCCTTCTCTAAATCAAGTCAGATAGATAACTCAAGAGAAACAATCTCATAATAAACAAAAATATATTTTAATCAAAAAGATTATTTGCATTCATGCTGTGGTTGATACTCCTGGAAAATACATCTTTGTCCAGACCATTTCTTTAGGTAAAAGTATTATGCTCTCTTCCATACCATCTTATAACAACTCAAGCTCATTGTGTGACTTTCGATGGCCCATGCTTCTTGTAGACAAAGATATTCCCCCTGGCTTGTGTCCAGGAAGTCTCCCAATTACCTTTTGAGACTCCTCCCACTGACCCATCAACATACCTAGCATTTAACCCAATAACTGCCAGATATTCTAACATGCTGATACCTACTCTCTAGTTAGGGTTACATAGAGCTATATGGTCCATGGAGCTATATGTTCCAGAATACTCCCCGCTTGGAAATTTATATTTCCACTACTAACTAACTGAAATAGCAAAAACATAGCATCAAGGCATGCAATACTCATTGTTAACTAACTTGTGACTAAATAGGTAAAAACTTGGTATCAAACATGCGTAACTATTGGTAAATATAAAACATGCATAATTATGCAAAAAAGCAAGTGTTACATCAAACAATGCATAAGACAATACATAATTTGAGGTTTGATCTTCTGGTTCAGTCTTTATCAGCAACGGGAACAAATCGATGATCAGCCTGGTACAAGTGTCTTTGAGTCACGACTTGACTCACGTGGCTTAACGATCTGGACCTCAGCTGGGCAAACTAGTTCATCAAGTGGGTGGGCCCAGTGCGCAAGTCCCATGGGCCAATAGTTCTGGTATGCAGTCTTGTCTCCCAGCGAGACAAGGTCTTCTTCCTGTGAAGGAAACTGGAACCAAATCTGGAACAGAAAAACTGGAACTGAAAGTTTCTCAGGAATGAAGGGAACTGGATTCACAGGATACTCAGGAACTGAAGAACCTGGAAAAACATGAACAGCTGGATCTGGAAACACAGGAACACTGGGGCTGAAGAATCAGGAACAGGAACATCTGGAAACTCGGGAACAGCCAGAACTGAAGAATCACAAACAACAGCTGTAACTGAAGAGGTTCAATTTTCCAAGCCAGTCTTCTTTAGCAACAGGACTAGATCGGTGATTGGTCTGGTGTAGAGCTAGTTGCTTGTCATGACTCCTTGGACAGTGTCTTAGGTTCTAGGCGTAAGGCTGCTGGGTGCTTGTCACTGTCACACAGGTGGCATTTCACCTTAACTGTGCAGTCTTTGGCCGTGTGATCCATAGAGTCACAGCATTTGAAACATATCCTATTCTCTTTGAGTCTTTGAGTCTTTCGGTCATCTAGGGATTTTTTCCTAAATTCTCTGCAATCGTTTAGAGAGTGAGAAGACTTGTGCATTGGGCAAATCAGGCCTTTTGTAGTTGGATGAGGATTCAAAAGAACGCTTCTCGGTATTCGTTCATCTGGAGACTTCTTTGGGGGAGGCGTGATGTCTGTTTTATACACTGAAGGGGTGGTTCTATCCGTAGCTTGGACAGATCACTTGGTTACATCAGGGCTGTGACTGCTTCGCCCGGTCGTCGGATAGTGTGCTTCTCTGATGGGAAGGTACCGGGGGTCATTGTGGAGTTTAGCCTTCTTGCTGATAAATTTAGCAAGAACCGCAAAGGGGGGGGGATTTTGTTTTGGTTGTCTTCCCCGTAAGTTTGAGAAAACTCGATCCATTGTTCACATATCAACTGTGGTAGTTTTTGGATGATAGGAGTTTGTATTCTAAGCAGGTTGAGGCAAGCTAATCCCAGCAAGGTAGAATCCTGTTGTGCTGACCGTAGTCGAGTAATGAGTGATGAGAAAGTCTTCAGCTGTTGATGGTCGTTGATTCTTATGTTGGGGAAATTGAGAATGCGATCCAGAAGCGAGGACTCCGTCACTGAGGGATCACCATAGTCCTCGTCAAGTGCAACCCAAGTCTCTGCAAGGCCGATGCCGGGGTTGCCCAAATGGGATGTGAAGATGTCGTTCACAGTGTTTACAGATTCTGGGCTTAGCCATGCTGTCAGCTGGACAAGTTCCTCGTCTGGCCCAGCCCTTTCTTCGTTAATGGCGCGCTTGAAGATGTGTTTCCACAACAAGTAGTCTCTTCCAGGTTTGTCGGAGAATCTTTGTACACCTCTGGCTGCCAAGTCTAACCTTCTTCCAATGTACATTGGGGATACATTGATCCCATGTGTGGGCTGTAGTTTGGTGGAGGTGTTGCATCCCTTCCGGGAGTGGGGGCGTGCACCATGGCTGGCTGGTAAGTTCCTTTGGTGTATTGTTGGCTGAGGGTATTTTGCCATGTCACGTGCAAGGGACCTTGTTGGCTTGGTCTGAACTCCTCTGCTCTGGCATTGAGCTGAGGGAGCCCAGGCTCCTGCTTGCTTACATGTTGGAGGGTCTTTATTTCTGGTAAGAGTGTAGCTAGCTCCCTGGTAGGCTGGCACAGCTGATGCTCGAAGCTGTCCTCTGTAGTCGGGACTGGTAGTATTTCCTTGGGACGCTGCCTCCTGTTGGTGCAGCAGGGACTCTAGTGTGGCTCGAACTCTTTCAACCTCTTCCCTGAGCGATGGCTGGTTCTGCTGTAGGGCTGTTGGCGCTGCAGGTGGATCCATCCGGTTGCCATTAGTGGTATGGTTCGGCGGGTTCTGTGGGGTAACAATGGTGGAAAGATCTTGTGGCACTCCCTGCTGTATAGTCGTTGCCATTGCTGGTGGTCCCATCTGGTTGTCATCAAGGGTGTGGTTCAATGGGTTCAATGGGACAGCAACGGTGGGAAGATCTCGTGACTTAGGTGTCGCGACATCAACTCTGTGGCTGACCGGTGCATGTGGTCGTTGAGATTCCTCTGTTCATCTACTCGGTCTTGGGAGGCTTGTGGCTGGCTGTGGCACTCTCACCTGTGCATTCTGGAATGCGCTTTGGTTGTCCACGTAGGCCTGTACAAGGCTGTGAGAACTTTCCCTCCCTAGTCTTTCCAACTTGGGCGTTGATATGGCATCTTCCAATTCTCTCTGCAGGATCGCTTCTATTGCGGCTGCCTCTTTTGCTCTCTGTTATCACTGGAAAATCTTAAAGTTGGCCTGAGCTTTGGCCAAGTCTTCTCTATGTAGCTTGTCATCTACTGCTGCTTGTGCAGCAATGTCAGCCATTGTGGTATTGATCTGTGCTTCCCTGAGATGGGCGGCAATGCTCTCTGCCCCTGAGGCTCGAGATGCATGGCTTTGGCGAGAAGATGCCTTTGAATGGCAGGAGGGTCCTGTGACATGCAATTGTTGGGACACGCTGGAATGTGCCTTGGACATGTGGCGAAAAGATGAGGCCTTTCCAGACACATGGGATGGAGCTGCATGCGATCGTTGGGATGGCGCGTGTGAGGAGCGGGAAACTTCGGACTTGGCCCTGTCAACCGGCCTCTCTGGCAAGGCTCTGGCTGTGGGGAACCCTGTGAGCTCTCTAGAAACTTCTTACATTCCTTGTTTAGTAGCTTGAGGCTTTGCATCTCCCTATCGATAGCTGAGTCTCTTAATTGTTCTTGAATGTCCTTGAGTTGCCGTTCAGAGCTCCTCCATTGCTCAAGGGCATCTTCTTTATCTTCTTCCAATTCACTCGCCTTTTCAGGGGAAATCTCCTCCTGAGGCTCTTGGTAGAGTTGGAGTAGTTTCTTCCAGTGTCTTTCATGTTGTTTGTAGACGTGTCCCATTTCTCCGTCAGATGTGAGTGCATTGCTGCCATGAGCTTTCTTTGTTGTCTTAGATTGTATTGACCCTGAGACATTTTTGGCTTTGTTGAGGCTTGAGCTTCAGCCTCTGTGTGCAGGTCAAGGTTGGCTGTTGGCAGCATTTTTCCTTGGCCGGCTGGTTGGTGTATCTCAACTAGGCTGGTTGGTTGAACCCCTTCTGCTAGACCAGTGGGACACTCTGCCATGGCTAGGGTAGGTTCAGTGTTCTTCTTAGCTATTTTGAAGCGAATTTGAAGAACTTCTCTCTTTGACCACTAGGGGTCGCTACTTGTAGATCAGCTTCAGAGGTGCTGTCTGTGGGTGGAGATGCCACTGGGTGCATTCTCCTGCATTTGTGGGTACTTCAGTGCAGTTCATCCCTTCACCACTAGGGGTCACTTGCTGCGGGTCAGTTACCAGGGTGCTTTTTTTTCGAGGTTCACCCTTTGTCCACTAGAGGGCCTTCTCTGGTGTGGTTAAAGGCTTGCGTGTAGTTCCTCCTTTAATCACTAGGGGGCATCTGAAGAAAGGCCAGCCAAATTCTTCCTATTACCACGTTACTGCTAGTGACCACTGAGAGAATGTAGAGATACAAACTCCCACCTGGCGACCGTTAAGTTGCAGGCTGGAACTCTGGGTCATCAGCTTGTGATAATAAGCAAGGTTGGAACAACTTGGCTTCGCTTTGGTGAGTGAGTACTTTTGGTAAGTTCCCTCTGTGCCCCCTACGGGGTGTTGGTAGCTTGGGATAAATTTAAGTAACTTGCACTTTAACTAACAGATTTACTCTGCGTAGTTAGTGATGCGTGCAGTGAAGTACCTTCTTTCCCTCTGTTGTGTGCTGAATTAATTGATAGATGTTGTAACTCAGCTTTAGATTCCAAAGGGCAAAAAAAAATTGCATAAGGGTGTCATGAATAAGTTGACCACCAGGGGGTGCTTTTGCAATGCTATTGGGGTTGGTTCTGCCTCTGTAACCAGATTCCTCCTTATCCCATAACATTGGCTGAAATTCCAAGCATTCCTAAGGAGGGGGGAGCTTAGCTTTTCCACCAGTGCTGTATCTCTATAGCAACAAATGGGCCTGAAGGGGAGAACGGCTTTGCAAAGGGCAATCAGCCTTTCTCGGCTAGCAAACTCATGAAGAAGAAACAAATTTGTTGTTGCTTTGTTACTCTTCAAGCATAAAACTCAACATATTTCTAAACGCTTAAATTTCAAATCCTTGATTTGCATTAGGCAGGCTGAGAGAGAGAGGCTTCCCCTTTGAAGGCAGCGAAGAGTTAATTGCCTGCCTTTGGCTGCCTTGCAAACATAGAATATAACGAGGGGAAGGGGTATCACCTTTCCAAGCCTTTTATCTGAACTTTAGAGGCAGTCATTAAACAGTTCTTTGTTTCAGGCTGTGTAATTCACTGGCAAAGAAAGGAGGGGGATAAAGCCCAAGCTCCTTTTGGTGTTAGAATCCAAACTTTACATGCAAGAAACAAGAGTGTAGATTTTTCCTTTTCTACTCTCTTCGCTATAAATGTTAGCTTGTGAACAGATCCAAAGGTAATTTAGCAAAAGTATCCAGCAGAGGCTTGTCAGTATGCAGATAAACTTGGTCATGCAGTGGCTGCTTGCAGAGTTAACAGCGAATAACAAAACAATGCATCTGAATCACACCTTGAAACGCTGTCCTTTACACAAACACACTGGCTTTGCTTGTAGGCTTTAGTGGGAGACTGATCCCAGAGATTACTTTTGCAGGCAATTGAAGGAGATTAGCCACATCGAATTACTACTTGCAAGAAAATATCTGCTTTACTTCCTGAAGGGTTAATGTAGAGAAAAGGCTAACAAATTTACTCTCTTTCTTCAAACTGTTGCAGCTTTGAGAGGAGAATTAATCTTTATCAATTTACTATTTGCTTTCACAAAGTTGATATGAATTCTGAACATACTTTTACTATTCTGACTCTGATATAAAAACGCCTTCTCTAAATCAAGTCAGATAGATAACTCAAAAGAAACAATCTCATAATAAACAAAAATATATTTTAATCAAAAAGATTACTTGCATTCATGCTGTGGTTGATACTCCTGGAAAATACATCTTTGTCCATTTCTTCAGACCATTTCTTTAGGTAAAAGTATGGTGCTCTCTTTCATATCATCTTTATAACAACTCAAGCTCATTAAGAGCCAAGGTAGTGCAGCAGTTAGAGTGCAGTACTGCAGGCGACTTTAGCTGACTGTGTTCAGCAGGTCAGCGGTTCAAATCTCACCGGCTCAAGGTTGACTCAGCCTTCCATCCTTCCGGGGTAGGTAAAATGAGGACCCAGATTGTTGGGAGCAATGTAAATATACATATACATTGCTTACTGGTGTACACCGCTTAGAGAGTGCTTGCACTTAAAGCGGTGTATAAATCTCATAAATAAATAAATAAATAAATAAATAAATAAATAAATAAATAAATAAATAAATAAGTTGTGTGACTTTCGATGGCCCATGCTTCTTGTAGACAAAGACATCCCCCCTGGCTTGTGTCCAGGAAGTCTCCCAATGACCTTTTGAGACTCCTCCCACTGACCCATCAACATACCTAGCATTTAACCCAATAACTGCCAGATATTCTAACATGCTGTGATACCTGCTCTCTAGTTAGGGTTACATAGAGCTATACGGTCCATGGAGCTATACATTCCAGAATACAGTCCTTCTTTTCATTAGAGTAGACATACCTCATTCCTGTAATCATTCTTCATATATTTTAGCCTTAATTCCCCCTAATTATTTTGGTTACTTTTCTCTGCACTCTTTCCAGAGTGTCTTTTTTTATATTGTGGTGACCAGAACTGGATGCAGTAGTCCAAATGTGATCTGACTAAGGCTTTGTAAAGCAGTACTATAACTTTACATGATCTTGATTCTGCCCCTCTATTAATTCAGCCTAGGTTTGCATTGGCTTTTTTGGCTGCTGACACATACTGTTGGCTCATATCTAAGTGATTGTCCACTAGATTCCAAGATCACTCTCACAGTTACTGGCATTAAGCCATGTTTCAGTTAGTCTATACCTATACAGTTGGTTTTTCTTGCTTAAATGTAAAATCTTACTTTTTTATCTATGTTGGATTTCATTTTGTTAGATAGAGGCCAGCATTCAAGTCTGTCAAGATATTTTTGGATCTTGAGCTTGTCTTCTTGGGAGTTGGCTATTCCTGCCAGCTTAGTGTCATCTGCAGATATGATGAGTTCCCTCATCTAGATCATTTATGAAGATATTGAAGAGTACCGGACCTAAAACAGAACTTTGGGGTACCCCACTGCTTACTTTCCTCCACGTCAATGTAGTTCTGTTGAGGACTACACATTGAGTATGATTTGTCAGCCAGTTATAAATCCACTTGGTGGTGGTGCTGTCTATCCCACATTCTGCTAGCTTGCCAAGAAGTAGGTTGTGGTCTACTTTATCAAATGCTTTACTGAAATTTAAGTATACTATGTCCACAGCATTTCATTGATCTACTAATTTAGTCACTTTCTCAAAGAATAAAATAAGATTTGTTTGGCATGATGTGTTAATCTTTTATTAATTTTCTATTTTTACATATCCTAAATGCTTAATAAACAGCATGTTGTCTGAGTCCATTTTTTACTTAATAATACATATTAAATTCCTAATCTCTACCCCTTTTTTCCAGCCAGTGATAAACTACATCTCATATTTGAAATTATTCTATGTCTTCTTTTTCTTTATCCTTCAATATCGATCTGTCCATTTTTACACAGTCCAATGTTTTCTTGATTATCTCTTCTTCAGGTGTTTCTTCATTTTTCATTTTTCCAGCACTAAACAAATACAACTCTTACTACTATCCATCCATGCAATATTAAGTATATATTTAATCATCATATTTTTCTAATATTATACCTAATAAAAATATTTCCAATTTATGACATCTTTTCTAGCCAACTCATATCTCAATTGTATTTACAATTTTCTCAACATTGATTAAGTAGGCAAAAGCTTATCTTGTTAAAAGCCATCCCGATATTTTCATATTTCCCATACCATAAAAAAGTATACCATCCTAATTGTAAATCACATGTTCTAAGTATAATGATCTTTTTGTGTCTAAGGGTTATCTATTTCTTTTAGCCGTGTTCAAGCATCTGTTTGGTAGTATAGGTCTCCCTCCAATAGGTCAAGTCCTCCATTTTCTTTAATCTAACTCTAGCTTTCTTCCTTGCCAGATAAATTTTTCCAGATCAGTGTATTTAAGTCGTCAAAACATTTTTCTGTTTTTATAGGTACTATTTGAAATAGGGAAAACCATTTAGGTAAGATATTTTTGAGGGGGGATTCAACCCATTTATATTTATTGAAAAACTACAACTTTCCTTCTCCCTCAGCTTCTCTTTTCATTTCTTGTTTCTCAATTTCTAAAATTTCTCCTAAAAGCTCTATAATCCATTCTATAAAGTCTTCTTCCTTATCTTCAGATATGTTTTGAAACCTTGAGGGATGGGATGCCTTTTCCATTTTCAGTATTATTGCTGAGTCTTCCAGGTTTCTCTTTGTCTGCACCAGCCTATGATTTTCTTCCTTATATCTTTCATCTTTGGATCAGTTTCCTCTGATTTGTCTTCTATTTTCTGAATTCCTTTATAGTTGTTTTCTGAAGGTTTTCTAGTTGTGAATTTTTCCAGTCATCTGATAGCTCCCTGGTGCTCCCGGATCTCTGAAAGATATGGTTCAGTGGTTCTCAGATAACATCTACTAGTTCTTTCAGAATCTTGGGGCATAATTTATCAGGTTCTGCTCATTTAGAATGAATAGGCGTTCTCTTATCATTTTCTTTCATTTCTGTCCTGCATTTTACAGGATTTGTCCTTTTTTTGATAGGTTGGACTATTTTTTTTGTGTGTGTGTAAAGACAGATACAAAAAAAATAAGTTAAGCACTTCTGCTTTTATTCTGCTATTCATCACCATGCCATTTTCTCCCATTGATGGACCAATCATTTTCTTAACTTTGTTTTATGTGTTGAATCAAGTTTTTTTTATTATTTTTAACTTTTATTGCAAGCCTTAGTTCACTTTGCATCTTAGCTTTCCTGACTTCATCTTTGCAGGTTTGGACTATTTGCTTATATATGCTGCCTTATGTTATGTGCCTGTAAGGACCCACCCCACTTTGCATCTTAAGAAGACAGAACTCTTGGGAGTTTGGTAGTATAGGTCTCCCTCCAATAGGTCAAGTCCTCCATTTTCTTTAATCTAACTCTAGCTTTCTTCCTTGCCAGATAAATTTTTCCAGATCAGTGTATTTAAGTTGTCAAAACATTTTTCTGTTTTTATAGGTACTATTTGAAATAGGGAAAACCATTTAGGTAAGATATTTTTGAGGGGGGATTCAATTATCTTGGGATAATTCTTCCAACAGGCATCCTTTATTAAGAGAAAATGGTTGCAGGCATTCTAGACAGGACTTGGGGTCCAAGCTCTCCCATTCAAGGTTTTAAGGGGTTCCCCAGTAGCCCCACCCAATCACCCCCTTCTTCCAGCGACAGTCTCAGGCATTACATTCCCACCCCCTTTTCTGTACTGCCGGCTGGGGGGAGACTTCAGAGAGAAGTACATGAAATGTAATAGCCCCATTGTTATGGTTAGTCCTTTTGGTGATATCCACATCCAGTCCCTTTGCAAAAGGGAGTAAGTCCGTCCAATCGGTCTGTTGGAAATTAAGAAAACATCTCAAATATTGCTCAAGTACTGAGTGACAACGTTCTGTTTGTCCATCCCCTTGTGGGTGATGGCTAGATGTCAGTCCCTGAGTGGTTCCTAAAAGGGATAAAACTTCCTTCCAAAATGCAGATGTAAATTGCACTCCCCTATCAGAGATGATGCGTTGGGGTGCCCCATGCAATCTGTTAATGTGCTGGACGAAAAGTTTCACTAAGGCATTTGCGGTGGGAATCTTTTGGCAAGGGATAAAGTGCACCTGTTTGAAAAACAAGTCCATGACCGTCCAGACAACAGTATTCCTATTGCTTTCTGGCAATTCCACTATAAAATCCATGGCTATTTCCCTCCAGGGGGCTGAGGGATTTGCCACTGTTTGTAATAGTCCTGGCGATTTCCCTTGCAACCTATTTGCAGTTGCACATTTTGGGCAGCTGACCACATAGCTTTCTATGTCTTTTTTTATTGATGGCCACCAAAATTGCCGTTTAATTAAGTGTAATGTTTTTACAAATCCAAAATGCCCTGCTGATTTTGTGTCATGGCAAAGCTGCATGAATGTGACTCTTTGGGTTGTTGATATATATAACTTTCCCCCTACCCAAGGCAACCCGTCTCTCATTGTGCACACATTTTTGTTTTTCTGGAACCATTCATCTGTTTCCAAACTTTTCCGGAATTCAATTCCAGTTTGGCTATCCAATTGTGGTTTTAATTTAGCTTGGGTTCTGGTGGTTACTGGTGCTGCCAGTTGTGACTCTGCCATCATTGGTTTAGAGTCTGTGGCTCGCGTGCTGTTATATTGGGGCAGTTCTCTCCCCCCCCCAGCAAATGCTTGAGCATAAATTGGAACTGGTGAAAATGCTGGGACCAGCGGGCTTGCTTGGGTTTGAGCTTCCTGGGTGTTTTCAGGGCTTCTATATTTTTGTGGTCAGTCCACACCTGGAAGGGGATTTTGTTGCCTTCAAGGAACTGGTGCCATGTGAGTAATGACCAACATATCTCGTATGCCTCTTTCTCCAATACGGGCCAGCGCTGTTCCATTTCTGTGAGTTTCTTGGATGTGTATGCACAGGGTTGCAATACCCCTTTATCATTTTCTTGTAATAGTACAACCCCCACTGCCACATCACTTGCATCCACCTGTATTACGAAAGGCTTATCCATGTCTGGGTGCCTCAGTACTGGTTCGGCAGAGAAAAGTCTCTTTGATCTCTCAAATGCTGCTTCGTACTCCATTGTCCATGTTAGTGGCTGGCTAGGTTTTACTAAGGATGCTCCCTTTGTTTTTAGTCAGTTCGTGCAAGGTGATGCCCATTCTAATACTGCTCTGACCTTCTCTGGGTCCATTTCAATGCCCTGTGGGGATATGCGATAACCTAGGTAGACTATCCTTTCCTGGTGGAATTCGCATTTCGAGAGTTTGGCATATAGATGGGCGGCTCGCAGTTTCTTTGAAACCGCTTACTAGGTAGTCATGTTCCTCTTTTGTTTCGGTGAATGGTTTCACTGGTTTGTGTGTCAATTCAGGCGGGGAGCGGCTCCATTGTTTTCCTTGGCGGTGTCTCTTCAATATGTCGATCTCTGCCTCCTCTGCCAAGACGTACCATTCCTCAAGTTGGTGTGGGTCCCCTCGGGGCAGGCAAGCGTCATATAGGTCATAATTTAATCCATCTTTGAAATGGCTAAGGAGGATGTCTTCTGGCCAATTCAGTTTGCTGGCAATGGCCCGGAATTCTTGTGTATATTCAGCCACTGGGCGTTTGCCTTGCCTCATCGTTTTTATCCTTTTGCAGGCTTTGCGATCAGCCAGGGGGTCTTCAAATCGTCTTCTCAGAGAGGACATGAAACGGTTGAAGTCGTTGAGGTCTGGGGCATTGGAGTCGTGCAAGTTCACCAACCAATCTGCAGCCGGTCCGTTCAGGGCAGATTGCACGATCCGGATGAGGGCTTTGTCGCTGGGGATGTCCCGCCCGTATTCCTCCATGTAGCTGAGGACTTGGGTTAGGAAAAACCCCAAGCGTGTTGGCTCCCCTGTGAATTTCATCTCCAGTGGTGGATGTCTTGGAATAGATTGGTGCCTCCGTTGTTGATGGTAGTGTCTTCCGTCCAGATCGCCATCTGTGGTTCGGCAGGGAGAGGGGACTACTGGATCAGCAAATGTCCCTGGGGCTGCAGGTTCCACTTCCCCCTCGGTGTCTCTCCCTTTGCGGCTCCAGGAGCTGGGGCGGCCGTAGGGCTCAGGATTCTCCTCTCCTAGAGAGCTGAGAGTTCTCCTCATCAGGTTAATAGCTTTCTCTAGGATCCAGTCCGAGTACAGAGCCCAGCTCTCTCCCTCTTCACTTGCGTGGAGGGATTTCTCCATCTCCTGCTTCCATTTTGATTGCTTGGCCCCCCCATCTCAGGGTCACCTTTCTTGATTTCTTTTCCCACTCACCTTTCTTTCCAACGCCCATTGACCAGCAAGGCTTGTGGTCACATGTCTCCACCACTACTTCTCCTGAGGAATGTGACCTCTCAGATCCCGATATCCGGCATGGTTTCAGTCGGGGCAGCGGCTCCCTTTCCGGGGAAATTTCCCCCTTTCTTGCTCCATTGTCTCACATGGTAATTTTTTGCAAAAATCCCCCGGCAAGGATCTCCCTTCCAGGTGAATTAATTTTGCAAGTCCTGTCTAATGTAAGGACCCACCCCACTTTGCATCTTAAGAAGACAGAACTCTTGGAATAATTCTTCCAACTGGCATCCTTTATTAAGAGAAAATGGTTGCAGGCGTTCTAGACAGGACTTGGGGTCCAAGCTCTCCCATTCAAGGTTTTAAGGGGTTCCCCAGTAGCCCCACCCAATCACCCCCTTCTTCCAGAGACAGTCTCAGGCATTACATTCCCACCCCCTTTTCCTTACTGCCGGCTGGAGGGAGACTTCAGAGAGGAGTACATGAAATGTAATAGCCCCATTGTTATGGTTAGTCCTTTTAGTGATATCCACATCCAGTCCCTTTGAAGTGTACTGAAGGAAATGAGGGCCATAAAGCCCCTTTTTTCACCCCCTTCCTTTCATCATATGACAGAATCCAGAGAAGGCAGAAATGGGGTTTTCTATAGTTGATAACTAGAGATGAAATATAATTGGATTCTTACAGTGCCCCTTTCCCCTTTTTTATACTTACCTTTTTTGTCTTTCAGTTTATCAGAGAGTTCTTTGTGCAGCCAGCTTATTTTGAGATCTTTTTATTTATTTTTTCTCGTTCATTGGAATTGTGCTAGACTGGCTTTTATAATCTCACTTTTTAAAGTTTTCAAAATTTCCCAAGCTTCTTGGGTTATTTTCCCCTTGAGATTTCTTGTCCATGGAATCCTTCCCAAGCTCTCTTAAAATTATTGAAATTAGCATTCTTAAAGTCCAAGGTTCTAATTTGACTTTCTTCTATTGCTTGTGCTTCCATAATATTAAATTCCAGTATTGCACGGTCATCCCCCCACCAAGGTTCCTATATCTTCAACACCATCTATCATTTCATATCTGAGAATTAAGTCCAGTATGGCTGCCCTAATTCCCTTCTCTGCTCTTTGGGAGACAGAGTTTACTGCTAGGTTTGTCAGGAATCTGATCTTCCACTGGATGCAGAGTTTGACTCCCAGATGATGTCAGGATATTTAAAGTCCCCCATTACTATTGTGAAGTGCTTCCTACATCTCTATTTCTGCTGAGAGGGAGGGAGGGAGGGAAGGAAGGGAGGGAGGGAGGAACAAAGAGGGAGGGAAGGAAGGAAGGAAGGAAGGGACAATGGGAGGGAGGGAAGGCACCCAACCCAGTCCTACCCCCCTCTACCAGAGACCCATGGATCCCCCCACAGTCCTGCCCGCACCACCACAGGTGCCCCGCAACCTGAGTGATGTTGAGATGGCCATGCCCCCCCCCAGCCATTGACTTTGCTTGTCAAAATGTTGCAAAAGGTGATCACATGATCCTCGGACAGCATGACCATCATAAGTATGAATCAGTTGCCAAGTTTCCGAATGTAAATCACATAACCCTGGGGATGCTACAAAAGTCATAAGTGTGAAAAATGATCATGTCACTTTTTTCAGTGATATTGTAACTTCAAACAGTCACTAAGTGAATTGTTGTAACTTAAGGACTACCAGTACTTTATACTTTTTTCTTTTTTTTCTTTCAGTCATCAAGTTTTTGACACCTTGCTAGGCAACTGGTGGTACTCGGATATTGCCATATCCTAAAAGTGGTACAGTGGATGAAAAGGTTGAAAAGCGCTGCTATAGATCATCCAAACAACACAGCCATGAGCTTCGTTTCTTACCTGTATGTCGCTGCCACCTGTGTGCGCACCCAGCCTGGTTTTTGTCCTCTCTTCTCTCTCTCCCTCCTCCTCCTCCTCCTTTTCTCTTCAATGCAGCTCCAGCTGACTCTTCCTCCTCCTCCCAAGGCTGTGTTTCTTTTTTCTCCCCCTCTCCCACCCAAACTGCCTCCTTTTATATCCCTTCCTTTCTCCGCCCCCCTCCTCCTCCTTTCTTTTCCGGGTGTGCCGGAAGTGCTGATCCTGGGGCCTTTGCCTCACCCCAAGCAGCCCTGCAGCTCCTGAAGAATGTCTCAGGGCAAGTCCTGCGCAGCACTGCTTTGGCTCATTCCCTCTCCTGCTACCTTGGGCTGAGCTGGGCAGGGCTGCGTATCACTTGCCAGGTGCCAATGTACCACAGGTGGAATGCGTACCACCGGTTGAAAAGCTGTGATCTATAGTATACAGCTATGGCAATCTCATTCTTTTTTCTTTTTATATTGACCCAAATGCATTCAAAATGGTTTTCATCATTATTTTGCTGCATTTCTGTAGAGATATAGTTATTTCTTATGTATAGCACAATTCCACCTTTTCTTGTATTATGTCTGTTTCTTTTAAACAACTTAAACCCTTTTAGGTGTATATTTCATTCATAGGTTTCATTCATCCACCAAGTTTCCATAATGGCGACAATATCATATCTGCCCCCAATGGATTTCCAATTCATCCTGTTTATTCCTCATACTTTATGCATTGATGTATAGGCATTTGAATCCTTTTTGACTGACCTTGTGTTTATTTTCTACACAACCTGTTTTGTATCTGAATTCCCCTTCTTCCTGTTTAAATAGTGCCCATGATACGGCACACACTGTGAAAAGTTTGGTTTTTCTTAACATCAACCATAATATTCTTGAACCACACAAACATTTATGATAGAAACACTGACAATCCTATTAATTTTAGATTACTGGGGACTGATATGTGCTGTACCAATTAATTCTCTGTTCCCATTGTTCAGTTTAAATGTTTCTCCAGAAAACTCCTGAATTTAGTACAAAGTAACTCAGTCTCTTTCTGTGATGGATGAAAACCATTTCTTTTGGATAGGTTTTCATCAGACCAACTTCAAAGATCATGATTAACATAACCAAAACTTTCTACTTTACCCCACTTGTAAGGACCCCAATTCAGCTAACCACCCAAGAAAGCAGAACTCTTGCAACAGGCATTGTCTCAAAAGGAATTTTTATTAGGGGTTAGTGACAGTAGGGAAGTCAAGGCGAGATCTGGGGAAAATCCCGCTTAAATGGTATATTTAAACTAGCAATCTTCCTCCTCCCATCAAAGTCATAGTGTCCATTTGAAATCCAGCTAATCCACAGGTGGCATGATGTTTGGGTAACTGGCACAGTTGGTGCACATCTCAAGGTCTTCTCCAGTTTTGTTTCTCCATAGCTGTCTCCCTGATAAGGGAGACACGTTCTTTTCTCAAGTGGATAGGGGCGGGAGAAGAAAAGTAGAAAGTGAAAGTTGCAGAGGCCTAAGGTTAGAAGTAACTTCCTATCTGAGTAAGCTGCAGTGGAGGGTGGATTTTCCATAGGTTCTTTGGCAAGTACAATTCAACTGTCCCAAGGTTGATGATGCATTTGACAGGGAAAGGTCCTACAAATTTAGGGCCTAATTTCTTTGAAGATTGTAAAGATTGCAAATACTTAGTGGAGAGATATACCCTGTCTCCAACTTTATATGATTTTTGTTCCACCCTCTGTTTATCGGCTTGAGTCTTATAGGCTTCCCTGGCTTCATCCAGAGCTTTCCTGACTGCTGGCCAGGTATTCTATAACTGTATAATCCATTCCTGCAAGGAGGGGATTTCAGGTTCTTTGATAGGGAGTTCAGGCATGACCACGAACGTTTGACCATTAACTACTTGAAATGGAGTGAAACCTGTACTGGAGTGTACAGCATTATTATAAGCAACTTCAGCATATAGTAACAGGTCGGACCAATTGTCCTGATAATTAATAAAACATCTCAGGTATTGTTCTAGAACTGAGTTCAGTCTCTCTATCCCCCCATTCAATTGAGGATGATTGGAAGATGACAACCCTTGACTAAAACCCATTAAGTCCAGAAAAGCTTTCCAGAACTTTGAGGTGAATTGAACCCCTCCAACTGAAATTATGTGTTGTGGGATCCCATGAAATCGATATACATTTTGCACAAAGAGTTTAGCTAAAGTCTTTGCAGTTGGGATCTTAGGGCATGGAATGAAATGATCTTGTCTAGAGAACAAATCCATTATGACCCAAATTACAGTGTTTCCAGCATTTTCAGGCAGTTCCACAATAAAATCCATAGAGAGCTCTCTCCAGCGTGCTGACAGACTTGCTACCGGTTGAAGCAGTCCTGAAGTTTTCCCTTGCTGCTGTTTAGCTGCTGTGTATGTGGGGCAGCTGACTACATAGCTTTCTATGTCTTTTTTCAATGCAGGCCACCAAAATTGCCTCTTAAGGAGATGTAAGGTTTGTACAAATCCAAAATGTCCAGCAGTTTTCGAGTCATGCCCTGCTTGCATTACTTTAAGTCATAAGGCTGCTGGGACATAAAGTTTTTCTCCAATCCAGGCTAATCCACCTTTTCACACACACAGGTTATTATGGTTTCAAAACCACTCATCAATTTCTAACACAATTTTAAAATCCTGCAACAAAGTCTTTCTGACAGGAACCACAGATTTTGATTGGGGCCTATTGGTTACAGGGGTTACTAATTTAGTCACTTCTGCTTTCTTGCTGTTATATTGTGGTAGTCTGGACAATGCATCTGCCAAAAATTTCTTTCCCCCAGGGAGGAAATGGATAGTGAAATCAAAACAATGAAAATGTTGGGACCATCTTAGTAATAGTAATAGTAGTAAAGTTGGAAGGGACCTTGGAGGTCATCTAGTCCAACCCCCTGCTCGGGCAGGAAACCCTACACCATTTCGGACAAATGGCTGTCCAGTCTCTTCTTAAAAACTTCCAGTGTTGGAGCATTTACTGCTTCTGGAGGCAGGCTGTTCCACTGATTAATTGTTCTCACTGTCAGGAAGTTTCTCCTTAGTTCTAGGTTGCTTCTCTCCTTGATTAGTTTCCACCCGTTGCTTCTTGTCCTGCCTTCAGGTGCTTTGGAAAATAGCTTAATTCCCTCTTCTTTATGGCAGCCCCTGAGATATTGGAATACTGCTATCATGTCCCCCCTTGTCCTTCTCTTCGTTAAACTAGACATACCCAATTCTAGCAACCGTTCCTTATATGTTTTAGCCTCCAGTCCCCTAATCATCTTTGTTGCTCTTCTCTGTACTCTTTCTAGAGTCTCAACATCTTTTTTACATCGTGGTGACCAAACTGGATGCAGTATTCCAAGTGTGGCCTTACCAAGGCATTGACGAGTGGTATTAATACTTCACGTGATCTTGATTCTATCCCTCTGTTAATGCAGCCTAGCACTGTGTTGGCCTTTTTGGCAGCTGCAGCACACTGCTGGCTCATATTTAAGTGATTGTCTACTAGGACTCCGAGGTCCCTCTCACAGTTACTACTATTGAGCATGGTGCCACCTATGCTGTACTTGTGCATTTGGTTTTTCTTGCCTAAATGTAGAACCTTGCTTTTTTCACCATTGAATTTCATTTTGTTAGTTAGTGCCCAGTGTTCAAGTCTGTCCAGATCCTTCTGTATCTGAAGCCTGTCTTCTGGAGTGTTGGCTATTCCTGCCAGCTTGGTGTCATCTGCAAATTTGATGAGTTCCCCATCTATCCCTTCATCCAAATCGTTGATGAAGATGTTGAAGAGTACTGGGCCCAGAACAGAGCCCTGGGGCACCCCACTACACACTTCCCTCCATATAGATGCAGTTCCATTGAGGACCACTCGCTGAGTACGGCCGGTCAGCCAGCTACGGATCCATCTGGTGGTGGTTCTGTCTACCCCACATTTTTCTATCTTGTCAAGTAGTAGGTTGTGATCTACTTTATCAAATGCCTTACTGAAGTCCAAGTAAATTATGTCCACAGCATTCCTCTGATCCACTAATTTTGTCACTTGGTCAAAGAATGCAATAAGATTTGTCTGGCATGATCTATTTTTGACAAACCCATGTTGGCTTTTAGTAATGACTTTGTTTGCCTCTAGGTGTTCGTTGATTCGTTGTTTGATTATCTTTTCCAGGATCTTCCCAGGTATTGAGGTCAGGCTGATAGGTCTGTAATTTCCTGGATCCATTTTTTTTCCTTTTTTGAGGATGGGAACTACATCAGCTCTTTTCCAGTCCTCTGGTAGTTCCCCTGTGTTCCAGGATCTTTGAAAAATATAGTTCAGTGGCTCCGATATCACATCTGCCAGTTCCTTGAGAACTCTGGGGTGTAATCCGTCTGGTCCTGGCGATTTGAACTCATCTAGGCTGGACAGGTGCTCACTAACGATTTTCTTGCCTATCTTAACTTGTGTTTCTGTTTTGTTTTTTGTGGCACTATTTTTGATAGGTTGGTCTGTTTTTTCCCTTTGTGTAAAGACAGATGCAAAAAATGAGTTAAATAGTTCTGCTTTCTCCCTGTTGCTTGTCACCTTCTTGCCACTTCCACCCACTAATGGACCAATCATTTCCTTCACTTTTTTCTTGTTTTTTACATGTTGAAAGAAGCTTTTTTTGTTATTTTTGACTTTGGTCGCAAGCCTCAGTTCATTTTGAGCCTTGGCTTTCTTCACTTCATCTTTGCAGGCTCGGGCTATTTGCTGATATTCTGACTTAGTTATGTTCCCCTCTTTCCACTTTCTATACTTGTCCTTTTTATCTTTCAATTTGTCAGAGAGTTCTTTATGCAGCCATGCTGGTTTCTTTTGAGAGCTGTTATTTTTCCTCTTTGTTGGTATTGTGCTAGACTGTGCTTTTATTATCTCATTTTTCAAAATTTCCCAAGCTTCTTGAGTTGTTTTCCCCTTGAGGATTCTCATCCATGGAATCCTTCCCAAGCCCTCTCTAAGTTTATTGAAATTAGCTCTCTTGAAGTCCAAGACTCTAGTTTGACTGTGTTCTATTGGTTGTGCTTCTATAATGTTGAATTCTAATATTGCATGATCACTTCCTCCCAGGGTTCCTATGGCTCCAACACCGTCTATCATTTCATCTCTGTTAGTGAGAATTAGATCCAAAATGGCTAATCCCCTAGTTCCATTCTCTACTTTTTGGGAGACAAAGTTGTCTGCTAGGTTTGCCAGGAACCTGTTTGATCTTCCACTTGGTGCGGAGTTTGTCTCCCAGTTGATGTCAGGGTAGTTAAAGTCCCCCATTACTATTGTGATGTGCTTCCTACATACCTTAGTTAGCTGACTAGCAAAAAGTTCATCTATTTCCTCTGTTTGGTTGGGTGGTCTGTAGTATACACCTATGGCAATGTCATTCCCCCCCCCTTTTATATTGACCCAAATGCATTCAAGACAGTTTTTATCATTGTTGTACTCTATTTCTGTGAAGATGTAGTTATTTCTTATATAGAGAGCAACTCCACCTCCTCTTTTATTTGGTCTGTTTCTTTTAAATAATTTAAATCCCTCTAGCTGTGTGTTCCATGTGTGAGTTTCATCCCACCATGTTTCCGTAATGGCAACAATATCGTATCTGCCCTCATTAACCTGAATTTCTAGTTCACCCTGTTTGCTGTTCATACTTTGTGCATTGGTGTATAAACATTTGAGTCCTTTGTGGGTGGCCCTGTGTTTCCTTTCTACATAACCTGTGTGGTTATCTTGCCTGTTTGGGCGAGAGTTTCCTGGGAGTTTTCATTGCTTCAAGGTTCTTATGATCAGTCCATAATTGAAACGGTATTTTACTCCCTTCCAGGAAATGCCTCCAAGTGAGGAGAGCCCATAGTACAGCATAGGCCTCCTTCTCCCAAGGTGGCCACCTCTGCTCAGTCTCTGATAATTTCCTAGAGATGTCAGCACAAGGTTGCAACTGTCCTTCTTTATTTCTCTGTAGTAAAACCACTCCTGTAGCCACATCACTGGCATCAGCTTGAATTATAAATGGCTATTCTGGATCTGGATGTTTCAAAACTGGCTCCACGAAAAAAGTTTCTTTAAGTTTCTCAAAAGCTGCTTGATATTCTCCTGTCTATTTTAATGGTTGACTGGGCTTTGGCTTATCCCCCCTCTGGTTTTTAAAAGTTTGTGATTGGGTGGGTAATCTGTGCAAAAGATGGGATAAATTGTCTGTAAAAGTTTTCAAATCCTAAGAAACTTTGGAGTTGTTTCTTGGTTTTGGGGGAAGCAAAGTCTAAGACTACTCTCATTTTTACTGGGTCCATCTCTACCCCTTTGTTTGATATACGATAGCCCAAGTAATCAATACAATCCTTGTGGAATTCACACTTTGACAGTTTGGTGTACAGTTTGGCAGAGCGTAGCTTTTTTTATACTGCTCTGACTAGCTTAACATATTCATCTTTGGTTTCGCTGTAAATAAGGATATCATCCAGGTAAACCAAAACCCTTTTATACAGGTGCTCATGCAGAACTTTGCTGATCAATTGCATGAATACTGCAGGGAGTCCAAAAGGGAGAACTTTAAATTGGAAGCAACCCAATGGGCAGTTGAAGGCAGTTTTCCATTCATCCCCTTTCTTTATTCATATGCAGTAATAAGCTTCTCTCCAGTCTAGCTTGGAATTTTTTTTCCCTTTTGACAAGTACGCTAACATGTCTTTCATTAAAGGTAGTGGGTACATGTTTTCCATGCATACAGCATTCAGATTTCTATAATCTACACACAGACAAAGAGAGCTATCTTTCTTGTTTCTGAATAATACAGGGACTGCTATCTGAGGTTTAGCTGGCTCTATAAAATCCTTTTGATAAACTTTCCCAGTTCGTCTAACTCCCTGGAAGTCATAGAGTACACTTTTAGCTTTGGCAGTTTTGCCTCTGGAATGATTTCAATAGCACAGTCAGTGGGCCAATGAGGAGGGAGTTCATCTGCTCTCTGTTTGCTGAATGCCTCGGCCAAATCTCGGTATTCCATTGGGAGGCTTTGCAAGTCTGACTCATTAAGGGTGAAGGCAAAATCATGGTGTAATCCACATCTCTCGCCGTTTTCTTTAGAGATGGGCAGGGCTTCCCCTGTGGGAATTTTAGCCATCCTTCCCTCCAGTTGATCATGGGGTTCCACTTCTTTAGCCAAGCCAGTCCCAAAAATAGTGGCCACTCCATTCTTGGGGCCACAAATGCTAGAGTCTCTGCATGGTCCCCCAGGTCAATCTGTAAAGGTCTGGTGGCAAAACTGGTAGGCATTTCCCTGCAACCGAGCAATTGGCAAAAGATAATTGGAGTTTTTAGCCACCTGTGTGGTATTCCCATTTTCCCCACTAATTCTGGGCTCATCATGCATCGGGTGCACTCTGAGTCCTGCAAGGCACCTAATTTTACTGTTCTCCCAGTGCTGGGTATGGAAAGTTCTAGAGGCACTATTATGGGGTCAACTGGCCCACTCACCAATGGGTCATTTTCATAGCCACTTTCTGTCCCTTCTGGGTCATTGTAGCATGGAGTCGGAGCTCAATCCTCTGATTGCAGCCATGGAGGAGCTCTACAACTTCATTGGATCTCATTGCAGTCTCCCTGGGGTGCAGTGAGGCTCTTGGAGGTCTTCTAGCCGGTTGACAAACTTTTTTCTTGGCAGGTGTCTTGCTGTGGCAATCCATGGCACGATGTTCTTCTTTACCACATTTGAAGCAGGCAGTGGTGCGAGGCAGGGCAGGTGAAACTCAAGCGGTCTCCCCTCGCTTCTCTGACTGCAATCTGAAGCTTGGTTCACTGGGCAGTGTAGGTTCTTGCATTGATTTATCTCTACTTCCTCAGCTAGCAGGCGCCAATCGTATAGCAGTCCCAGGGCTCCCCGAACCACACAGGCATTATACAATAGGGTTACCATCCAGTCAGCTACTCCACCTCCCAAAGGTAGGGTAATTACCTGGACATTTTCTACATTGGTAGGCAGTGTTCTCCCATAGATTTGCATGTAGGTGATGCCAGGAAATACCCCAATTGCTTCAGATTATCAAACTTCACTCCAATTGGAATCGGTTTCACCTGCCTTTGATTCCTTGAGATGGATGGCCTTGTCATGGTGCTGCCTCCTGGGCTCCAGCCATTGCCAGTTCTTGGATTTCTAATTCCTCTTCCTCTGACTCACCCTCTGATTCAGGGCATTCTTTCAGCTGCACCTTGAATTCGTCAAGGGTTTTTTTCACATACTCCATCACTACTTCCATCGTTTCCAATTTCGATTCTCCCTTTTCTCTATCTTTATCAGGAGAAGCAGGATCTGGATTTTTCTTCTTCACCTTTTTCTTCCCTCCACCTTGAGTAAGGGTGACCTTTGGGGCTTTTTCTTTTCATCCTTCTTTTTTCCCGACCCTGAGTGACCATTTGATTCGATCTTCTTCACCAGAAGGCTCAGCTTCTTCCAGATCCCTGGAGAGGCTTTCTTTGGGTTTCAGACAAAGGAGATCTTCGGGCCATTTCTCTGCCTGGAACTCCTCCATGTGGAATTCAGTTGGGACTCCCCCTGCAGAGCAACAGCCTCTCCAGGTTGAGTACTATGCAGATCTTGCCTTATGTAAGGACCCACCTCAGCTAACCACCTAAGAAAGCAGAACTCTTGAAACAGGTATTGTCTCAAAAGGAATTTTTATTACAGGTTAGTGACAGTAGGCAAGTCAAGGCGAGATCTGGGTAAAATCCCGCTTAAACGATATAGATAACTAGCCTCCTTCCACCAAAGTCATAGTGTCCATTTGAAATCCAGCCAATCCACAGGTGGCATGATATTTGGGTAACTTGCACAGTTGGTGCGCATCTCAAGGTCTTCTCCAGTTTCATTTCTCCATAGCTGTCTCCCTGATAAGGGAGACACGTTCTTTTCTCAAGTGGATAGGGGCGGGAGAGGAAAAGTAGAAAGCGAAAGTTATTCCAAACAAAAGCAAATCCTACTCCTCCCAACAGAAGGGCAGGCTCCAAACAAGAGCACATATATAGGAAAAATAATAAGGATTTGGGGACCTGACACCACTCTTTTAGCCACATATTGAACGTCTTTTCCATTTTGCTCCTTATATATAGATAATACCTGTAAGGACCCACTTCAATCCACATCTTAAGAAAGCAGAACTCTTGGAAATGGTCTCTTCCAACAGGAACTTTTATTAAAAGAAACTGATAGCAGGCATGATAGACAGGATCTGAGGGATTCCCTTACAATTTAATGTTTTAAAATGTCTATTCTGATCCAGAATTAAATTGCGTTGTAAACCCAGGTCAGATAGTTAAACTCAATAGGAATAATTTCATAACAAAAATATATTTATTCAGAGAGATTACTTGCATTTATGCTGGTTGCTTCTCCTGGACAATACATCTCTGTTCATTCCCATAGGTGAGAAGATAATGCTCTTTCCATACCATCTTTATAGCGGAACAGGGTCATCGTGTGACATCCTATGGCCCATGCTTCTCTTTAGACAAAGACATTCCAATCTAGCTTGTATCCAGGAAGTCTCCCAATGCCCTTAGAAACTCCTCCCACTGACCCATTAACATGGGATGACTGACTAGCTAAAACTACATTTCCCATAAACCATCTCTTAAGGAAACAGCACTTAACCCAATAAATGCCAGATATTCTAACATATAGATACATGCTCTAGTCAGAGTTACATAGAGTTATACGATCCAGAACACTCCCTGCTTGGAAATTTACATTTCCACTACTGACTAACTAAAATAGCAAAAAACATAGCATTAAGGCATGCAATACTTATTGTTGGTTAACTAGTGACTAAATAGGCAAATATGGTAACTGTCAGAATCCAATTATATTTCATCTTTAATCATCAAATATAGAAAACCCCAATTCTGCCTTCTCTGGATTCTGCCATAAGAGGGAGAGAAGGGGGAGAACAAAGGGGCTTTATGGCCCTCACTTCCTTCAGTATACTTCTAAGGAATTGAATGTGTAGTGCAACATCAAAGAGAGACTTTGAATGTAACTAGCATCAAAGAACCTTACCATGACAAAGAGAACTAATTACCTTTCACGTAGTTTATCTGAAGTCTCCATACAGACGGAAGAAAGGAGCAAAGGGGTGGGATTATGATGCCTGAAACTATCACTGGAAGGGGGGTGATTGGGTGGGACTGCTGGGGAACCCCTTAAAACCTTGAATGGGAAAGCTTGGACCCCAAGTCCTGTCTAGCACGCCTGCAACCACTTCTTAATAAAGGATTCCTGTTGGAAGAATTATTCCAAGAGTTCTGTCTTCTTAAGATGCAAAGTGGGGTGGGTCCTTACATTAGACAGGACTTGCAAAATTAATCCACCTGGAAGGGATACCCTTGCCGGGGGATTTTGCAAAAAATTACCATGTCAGACAATGGAGCAAGAAAGGGGGAAAACTCCCTGGAAAGAGAGCTGCTGACCCAATTGGAACCTTGCCAGATGTTGGGATCCGAGAGGTCAGATTCCTCAGGAGAAAAGTGGTGGAGACATGGGACCACAAGCCTCGCTGGTCAATGGGCGTTGGAAAGAAAAGTGAGTGGGGAAAGGAATCAAGAAAGGTGACCCTGAGATGGGGGACCAAGCAACCAGAATGGAAGCAGGAGATGGAGAAATCCCTGCACGCAAGTGAAGAGGGAGGAAGCTGGGCACCGTACTCAGACTGGATCCTAGAGAAAGCTATTGACCTGATGAAGAGAACTCTCAGCTCCCTAGGAGGGGAGAATCCTGAGCCCTACGGCCGCCCCAGCTCCTGGAGCCGCAAAGGGAGAGACACCGAGGGGGACGTGGAACCTGCAATCCCGGGGACA
The DNA here is from genome assembly GCF_016545835.1 of Crotalus tigris. Taxonomy (NCBI): domain Eukaryota; kingdom Metazoa; phylum Chordata; class Lepidosauria; order Squamata; family Viperidae; genus Crotalus; species Crotalus tigris. The sequence goes on along the minus strand of NW_024100617.1, from coordinate 272,424 downwards.
TCTACTGATCCAGTAGCCCCCACCCCCTACCGGACCACAGATGGCAACCTGGACGGAAGACATTACCACCAACAACGGAGGCACTGATCCATTCCAAGACGTCCACCATTGGAGGTGAAATTCAAAGGGGAGCCAACACACTTGGGGTTTTTCCTAACCCAAGTCCTCAGCTATATGGAGGAATACGGGCAGGACATTCCCAGCGACAAAGCCCGCATCCGGATCGTGCAATCTGCCCTGGATGGTCCGGCTGCAGATTGGGTGGTGAACTTGCATGACTCCAATGCCCCAGAGCTCAGTAACTTCAACCGTTTCATGTCCTCTTTGAGAAGACGATTTGAAGACCCCCTGGCTGATCACAAAGCCCATGAAAGGATAAAAACGATGAGGCAAGGCAAACGCCCGGTGGCTGAATATACACAAGAATTCCGGGCCATTGCCAGCAAACTGAATTGGCCAGAAGACATCCTCCTTAGCCATTTCAAAGACGGACTAAACTATGATCTATATGATGCTTGCCTGCCCCGAGGGGACCCACACCAACTTGAGGAATGGTACGTCTTGGCAGAGGAAGCAGAGATCGACATATTGAAGAGGCACCGCCGAGGAAAACAATGGAGCCGCCCCCCACCTGAGCTGACACACGAACCGGTGAAATCATCGGCTACAGCCAAGAAGCAAATGGGGTGTTTCAAGTGCGGAAGAGAAGGGCATCGAGCTGTAGAATGCCGCTCAAAGGCCCCCCAGCCCAACCCAGACAGATCCCCAATCAACAAATCCGGAAAGTCTTCAGTTAAGCCAAAAGAAACGGCCATGAGAATGATGGAAATTGCAGAACCCCCCACTCCTGCTCACCAAGGGGAAAGAACTCCAGCCTACACCACAGGGCCGGTGGATGCCTCAGATGACAGCTCGGAGGGCAAACCCCTGGTAAGTGGATGCATCACACCCATCTTCAAAACAGTGACTATATTAATCCCCCCCATGCCCGAAGATGTGAAGATGAAAGCCTTAATAGACTCTGGCTGCACCCGCTGCCTCATTAGCCCAACACTAGTGGGGAATCTGGGCATCCCATCCAGGAGACTGGAACAACCAATCTCATTTGGCCATTTAGATGGATCCATAGCAGGGGGGGTGCCAGCTACCCTAGCCACTCTACCAATACACCTCTCCCTGGGCAAACATGAAGAGGACATAACGTTTGTGGTGACCCCAGGCATGGAATGCCCAATGATTCTAGGGATGGAATGGTTGAAAAAAATGGAACCCCTGGGTAAATTGGAGGACGACAGAAATCAAATTCCCGAAGGGGGACCCTATGGACTTAAAACCCCAAGGGAGGCTACCAGAATCAAAAATAGAAAAAGCATCCATAGGAGAGGAAAAAAGATTAACAGAAATACCAGAGGAATATAGAGACCTTGCTGAAGTTTTCAGTGAGGAGAGGGCAAATGAGCTCCCTCCCACCGACCCACAGACTGTACCATTGAATTCAAGCCTGGGGCAAAACTCCCGAAGCCCAGATTATACTCCATGAGCCCAAAGGAGAAGGAGGAAATGGAAAGATTTATTTAAAAAACCTAGAGAGAGGTTTCATTGAGCCAGCCAAGCCTAAAGTGGCTGCCCCAGTCCTTTTTAGAGAGAAGAAGGATGGCTCCTTACGTTTATGCGTGGATTATAGAGCCCTGAATACAATCAGTGAAAGCAACCTATACCCTCTGCCCCTCATGAAAGACATGCTGTCACACCTATCGAAAGAGAAAATTTTTTCTAAACTAGACCTAAGTGAAGCTTACTATCGCGTGAGAATTAAGGAAGGGGACAAATGGAAGACTGCATTTAACTGCCCCATGGGGTGCTATCAATTCAAAGTCTTGCCATTTGGATTACAAGGGGTCCCTGCAGTCTTTATGCAATTAATCAATGACGTTCTAAGGGAGCACCTGTTTAAGGGGGTCCTTGTTTACTTGGACGACATTCTTATCTTTACTGAAACAAAAGAGGAACACGTCAACCTTGTCAGAGCGGTTTTAAAGAAGCTGCGAGCCGCTCACCTATATGCCAAACTCTCAAAATGCAAATTCCACCAGAAAAGGATAGACTACCTAGGCTATTGCATATCCCCACAGGGCATTGAAATGGACCCAGAGAAGGTCAAAGCAGTATTAGATTGGGCGCCACCCCGCACAAGAAAGCAACTACAAAGTTTCCTGGCTTTGCAAACTTTTACCGCCAATTCATCCCCTCATTTGCCCAGATAGCCTTGCCCCTCACTAACTTACTAAAAATGAAGGGAGCATCCTCAGTAAAACCTAGCCAGCCACTAACATGGACACTGGAGTGCCAAGCAGCGTTTGAGAGACTAAAGAGACTTTTTTCTGCCGAACCAATACTAAGGCACCCAGACATGGACAAGCCCTTCATAATACAGGCAGATGCAAGTGATGTGGCAGTGGGGGCTGTGCTATTACAAGAAAATGATGATGCAGTAGTGCAACCCTGTGCATATACATCCAAGAAACTCACGGAAACAGAACAGCGCTGGCCCGTATGGGAGAAGGAGGCTTATGGGATACGTTGGGCCTTACTCACGTGGCGACAGTTCCTGGAAGGCAACAAAATCCCCTTCCAGGTGTGGACTGATCACAAAAACTTAGAAGCCCTGAAAACTTCCAGGAAACTCAATCCCAAACAAGTCCGCTGGTCCCAGCATTTTCACCAGTTCCAATTTAAGCTCAAACATTTACCAGGAAGAAAGAACTTCCTGGCAGATGCACTATCTCGCATGCCCCAATACAACAGCGCACGAACCACAGACTCTAGGCCAATAATGGCAGAGTCACAACTGGCAGCACCAGTAACCACAAGACCCCAAGCCAAAATAAAACCACAACTGGACAGCCAAACTGGAATTGAATTCAGAAAAAGTTTGGAAACAGATGAATGGTTCCAGAAAAACAAAAATATGTGCACAATGAGAGACGGGTTGCCTTGGGTAGGGGAAAAGTTATATATACCAACAACTCAAAGAGTAACTTTCATGCACCTTTGCCATGACACAAAATCATCAGGGCATTTTGGATTTGTAAAAACTTTACATTTAATTAAATGGCAATTTTGGTGGCCATCCATGAAAAAGGACATTGAAAGTTATATAGCCAGTTGTCCAAAATGTGCCACGGCAAAGAGGTTGCAAGGGAAATTGCCAGGACTATTGCAAACAGTGGCAAGTCCCTCAGCCCCCTGGAGAGAAATAGCCATGGAGTTTATAGTGGAATTGCCAGAAAGCAATGGGAATACTGTGGTCTGGACGGTCACGGAATTGTTTTCCAAACAGGTGCATTTTATCCCTTGCCAAAAGATTCCCACTGCAAAAGCCTTAGCAAAACTTTTCATCCAACACATTTACAGATTGCATGGGGCACCCCAACGCATCATCTCTGACAGGGGGGTGCAATTTACGTCTGCATTGTGGAAGGAATTTTTATCCCTCTTAGGAACCACTCAGGGACTGACATCTAGCCACCACCCTCAAGGAAATGGGGGGGCTGAAAAAATGAACTCCGTACTTAAGCAATATTTAAGATGTTTTCTTAGTTTCCAGCAGACCGAGTGGGCGGACTTACTCCCTTTGGCAGAAGTTGCCTACAATAATGCAGTCCACTCCAGCACAGGTTACACTCCTTTTCAAATAGCCACCGGTCAAAGTTTCAACCCCATGCCAGAATTAACCCCAAACGAACCAACGATCCCTTCGCTGAAAGAATGGATGGAGAAACTACAAAACACCTGGCCAATAGTCAGAACAGCACTAGATGAAGCTAGGCAGGCATACAAAACACAAGCCGATAAAAAAAGGGTTGAGCCTACACCATTCATTATAGGAGAAATGGTGTACTTATCTACAAAATACCTAAAGTCCCTACAGCCCTGTAAAAAACTTGGACCAAATTATATAGGACCTTTTCCAATTAAAAGAATCATAAATCCAGTAACAGTAGAATTAGAATTACCCAAAAATCTCAGGCAAATACACCCAATTTTTCATTGCAGCTTGCTGAAAAGAGAGCATCAGTCACCTCTACGGCCAAAAATCCCCCCCCCACCACCTCCAATCATGGTAGAGGATGAACAACACTTTGAAATAAAAGAAATCCTTGATTCTAGAAGATATCATGGAGCAACTCAGTACCTAGTTGCCTGGAAACACCTCCCTCCCTCACAAAACGAGTGGGTCCATAAACGTCATGTCAGAGCCCCGAAGCTATTGAAGAAGTTTCACACAGAGTATCCTAACAAGCTTGACTAAGTTTTATACCTGTTTTGTTTTCCTTCAGGTGGATCTCTCTTATTTTTAGAGGGGCCGGATGTCAGAATCCAATTATATTTCATCTTTAGTTATCAAATATAGAAAACCCCAATTCTGCCTTCTCTGGATTCTGCCATAAGAGGGAGAGAAGGGGGAGAACAAAGGGGCTTTATGGCCCTCACTTCCTTCAGTATACTTCTAAGGAATTGAATGTGTTTATTGCAACATCAAAGAGAGACTTTGAATGTAACTAGCATCAAAGAACCTTACCATGACAAAGAGAACTAATTACCTTTCATGTAGTTTATCTGAAGTCTCCATACAGACGGAAGAAAGGAGCAAAGGGGTGGGTTTATGATGCCTGAAACTATCACTGGAAGGGGGGGTGATTGGGTGGGACTGCTGGGGAACCCCTTAAAACCTTGAATGGGAAAGCTTGGACCCCAAGTCCTGTCTAGCACGCCTGCAACCACTTCTTCTTAATAAAGGATTCCTGTTGGAAGAATTATTCCAAGAGTTCTGTCTTCTTAAGATGCAAAGTGGGGTGGGTCCTTACAGTTAACAAAACATGCATAACTATAAGATAAATATAAAAACATGCACAATTGTAACAGAAATAAGCAAATGTTACATCAAACAATGCGTGAACACAAATACATAGTTTGAGGTTCGGTCTTCTGGTTCAGTCTTTGGCAGCAACGGGACCAAATTGGAGTTCAGCCTGGTATAAGAATCTTTGAGTCATGACCTGATTCACGTGGCTTCACGATCTGGACCTCAGCTTGGCAAACTAGTTCATCAACTGGGTGGGCCTGGTGCGCAAGTCCCATTGGCCAATAGTTCTGGTATGCGTTCTTGTCTCTCAGCGAGACAAGGTCTTCTTCCTGTAAAAGAAACTGGAACTAAATCTGAAACAGAAAGACTGGAACCAAAACTTCTCAGGAACAAAAGAGACTGGATTCACAGGAAACTCAGGAACCAAAGAACCTGGAAACACAGGAACGGCTGGATCTGGAGAATCAGGAACAGAAGACTCAGGATACTTAGGAACCGAAGAACCTGGAACAGGGAACTCAGGAGCTGAAGAACCTGGAAAAACAGGAACAGCTGGAGCTGGAGAATCAGGAACATCTGGAAACTCAGGAACAACAGCAGGCGCTGGAAATTCAGGAACTTCAGCTGGAACTGAAGAATCAGTAACATCAGCTGGAACTGAAAAATCAGGAACAACAGCAGGAACTGAAGAATCAGGAGCATCAGCTGGAAAATCAGGGACAGAAGACTCAGGAACATCAGCAGAAGCTGGAGAGTCAGGAACAGCAGGAGCTGGAGACTCAGGATACTCAAGAACCGAAGGATCTGGAACCACCGATGGAGTATTAAAGATGGCTGCTGCTGTTGTCATCAGGGTAGTGAAGACTTCATGTGTGGGTGTGGGTGTCTTTATCGACATAAGAGTCTTTGATTTTGTGGGGTGCACCAATCATGTGCTCCCACGCTTCGCCCATGTGAGATGCACTGGATCATGACAAATATCTTCAATAGTCTGTAAGTCCTTCCAGGCTCCTACAAGGCTAATTCTTGGGATGCTAAGTGATCAAGATGATCAAAACTATGCCCAATCTCAGGTGTCTCCGCTTAGCTGCGGGTTAGAAGCTGATTGGTTGAAATTCACTGGGTGCCTGAGATTGAAGTCTGGCTCATTGATTTGGAGCTGGAAGTATATAGCATTTTGTTCTCTGTGGCATCTGTCGGTTTGGATAAGTCAAGAACTCAGGATTTTTTAGCCAGATCAATTCTGTGGGCTAGGTTGGGCCACTCAATTTGGTTCACAGGGTTCTTATCTTTTGGCACATGTTGCTATTGTTCAGGATTTAAAGATGTTTCGATCTTTTCTACTCTGTTGCCTACATAGATGTAGAAGTGTCTGCTTTGTTTGTAGATGTAGCTTGACATCACTTTGCTGTCTGCGAAGAAGGTGGTAGACTGTAGTTCAAGGCACAACATCTTCGCTGTCAAGTTGGTGAGCTTTACAGCCAAAGTGGTACCACATAGTTCTAACCTTGGTATGGTGTGGCCTTGTTGTATTGTTAGTCTTGCTTTTCCAAAGAAGTCTCCCCGCTGTAGACTCTGATGTATCTTATGGTTGCAATCAAGATGATGTAAGTGTGGCTCTCCCCGCTGTAGACTGTGACGCATCTTAAGGCTGCATTTGTCTTATTTGACACATCTGAGGAAGCGTATAATTCTTTCTTTTGTACGGTGGCGGGTGAGCTGGAGACATATGTGCGCTGCACTTGCATACTTTGGAGACATCTTGGGAGTACACTCCATGACTCCCAGTTTTGTTTCTGTTCTGGCAGACGCGGCTTGTCCCAGTGTGTGGAGTTCAGGGAGAACACGCATAGCTGCAGACGTTGTTTGTCCTTTATGGACAAGGCTAAGTTGTTGTAATTCTTACCGGTCTAGAACACTGTTGCTTCCAAAACACAAGCATACAGTGTTCTAGGTATGGTTTTAGGTGAGGTACTGTTCCATTACTGGGAATGGAGATTTTTGGGATGCTCACCTGGGTTGGGGTTTGTGGTTAATCAACACAAACCGTTCCTGGGATGACCCATTCAGATTCCATCTTAAAGGCAGTTGAGAAGCTTGTTGGGCCTCTGACCATTCCGTGGTAGGCAAAGGTGTCAGGGGCGTCTATTCTCAACGGAGCCAAATTTTCTGCTTTGGGAGTTAGGAACCATAAGGCAATTGGGGGGAGCTGGTTGACACAGAACGTGGCTTTCCTCTCCGCTGTGCTCTGTGACACAGAGCATATTTCTTTGCTTGGGGGTTCGCTGAGGAATGGTGGTTCATTGCACCATTAAAGTGCAGTTGATCTTGACGGGTGCCTCTGGGCACTCTTCAGAGCCATGTGGCTCCTTGGTTGAAGGAGGAGTAGAAGCTGCTCGTTGTAGCTGTCCAGGGTCTGGATGCAGGACTTCTGAGTGTTTGTCACTCTTGCTTGATTGATACTTCCCCTCAGCTTCATCAGCTTGGGCTGTGTCTTCCTGAGACTCATTGCATTTGAAACCAGCCTCGTACTCTCCTAAGTCTAACTTTCTTCCCTGGGGTATTGGGGAATCCAATGGTGCAGTGCAGGGTTTGCCGTCAGGCTGGGCTGGTTCAATATTGAGGTTGTGTGGAGCATGATTGATGCCTTCTTGTTGAACCTCATAGACATTGTTTCCAAGAGCAGGGAAATGTGGCACAGAGGGCTGGCATTTTTCTTCAGAAAAGTTCTTGCTGGGGTTAACTCCCAGTGGCACAGATGAGGAACCTTCCTGTCTACTTGTTCTTGGGGGACTTTTGGGTAGCCGCAGTGCTTCTGCCTGCTCATGTTGAAACGCGCTCTGGTCATCAACGTAGGCTTGCATACGGTTATGAGGGCTTTTCTTTCCTGACCCTTCCAACCTGGGCACAGATGTAGCTTCTTCCAGCTTTCTCTAGAAAGCCGCTTGTATTGCAGCTGCCTCTTTTGCTTCTTGTTGGCGCTGGGAAATCTTAAAGTTGGCTTGAGCTTCTGCTATAGTTTGGGCTGCTGCAGTCTCCACTTTTGCCAATTCTTCTCTTTGCTGCTTGTCTCTACTGCTGTTTGTGCAGCAGCTTCAGCCCTTGTGGTATTGATTCATGCTTCCTTGAGACAGGCAGCAATGCTCTTTGCCCCTGAGGCTCGACATGCTTGGCTCTGGCAAGAGGATGCCTTTGAATGGTGGGAAGCGCCTGTGATGTGAGATTGTTGTGACACGCTGGAATGCGCCTTGGATATATGGCGAAAGGATGAGGCCTTTCCAGAGATGTGAGATGGAGCCACATGTAATCGTTGGGATGGTGTTTGCGAATGGCGGGAGATTTCAAACTCAGCCCTCTTGGCTGGTCTGTCTCTCGGGCAAGGCTTGGGCTCTGGGAGGCATTATGGGCTCTCTAGAAACTTCTTACATTCCATGTTTTTTAGCTTGAGGCTTTGCATCTTTCTATCAATAGTTAGGTCTCCTAATTGTTCCTGAATATAGTTGAGGAACTGTTCGGAGTCCATCCATTGCCCAAGAGCGTTTTCCTTATCTCCTTCCACTATGCGTGCATGTTCAGGGGAGAGTTCCTCCTTAGGCCCTTGGTAGAGTTTGTGTACGCTCTCCCAGAATCTTTCATGGCGCTTGTAGTTCGAATCCCATCTTTCCATAAGATGTGAGTGCATTGCTTCTGTAAGCTTTCTTTGTTGCCTCATGTCATAGGGACCCTGAGACTCTTTGGCTTCACTGAGGCTTGAGCTTCAACCTCTGTGTACAGGTCAAAGTTGGCTGTTTCCAGCATTTCTCCTTGACTGGCTGGGTCAGAATAGTGAGAAGATATGCTCTTCTTTCTATCAGCTTTATAAACGCAAAAGTAATTTGATGAGACTAATTCCTTCAATCATCTGCACCAGTGATTTGAATCATCCTCAGATTGGCTTCAACCTCAGTGTTGTTCCTTAAAGCATCCATCTGCATTAATGCAGCCTTTGTCAACCAGTGTTTCAAAGGAGTGATTTGGGTGGTATCTTTCTCCCCTAAGCATTTCTGACGGATGCATTGTGTTGCTGATCTCCTTTAAATCTGCAAGAAGTTTCCTATGCCTGTTAGCTGCCTATAACTGATGTTATAAGTGACTGCCTTGAAGCTTGCTAGCAGCCAAAGTAGAGAAATACAAAATACACTTGTTCTGAAATGCTATCAAATTAGTTCGCTAGGCTGTTGCATGTAAAGATTATCTTATGAATCAGAGAAATTGTTGGATGCAATTGAGCTTCTTCAAACGTTCCTGCCGATCGCACCTCATTGTAAGGATTCCCTGCATGTAAAAGCTGAGTCACCCCCCTCCTCCTTTCTTCAAACAGCTTAGGGCAATGAGAGGATTGTTTCAAAAGATTGTCTGTGAACCTATTTCCGTTTGCTTGGAAAGCAAAGACAAAGTTTAGCATCTGGGTTACTAAAATGCAAAAGAGCTGTGCGTATTATAACTGTTTCAGTAAGCCTTGAAGAAGAACTTTGTCATTAGCATGTGAGACTCAAAGTTTAGCAAACCTCTGATGCTTTTGTTTAACACTAGAGAAAGTGTTATTCAGTTGCGAGAAATCTTTCTATCCCCAGAAGCCAGAGGCAGGCAATTAACTCTCAACCAAATGCTGCTTTCCCTTAGCAACCAAGCCAAAGGGTGTTACTAAGAAGAGCAATTAAGTAATTAACCTCTTCACACAGCCACAGCACTGGTGAAAGAAGCTAAACTCCCCCTCCCTTTGGAATGCTAGGAATTTCAACTATGTCAATGGAAAGAAAGTGTTCAGAGGCTCCAATAGCAATGCAGTAGCATCCCCTGGTGGCCAATACACACATGACATCTTTCCGCAATTTCCATGCTGGATTACAACAACTTGATAATTAATTCAGCACATAGCTTATACCAAGCCAAGTTAAGAGCACCCCCTAGAAGGGAAAGAAGGTACTTCACGCATTACTAACTATGCAGAGTGAATCTGATAGTAAAAAAGCAAGTTACTTAAATTCATCCCACGCTTCCAACACCCCCTAGAGGGCACAGAGTGAACTTCACCTAAAGTAATCACTCACTCAAGCTGACGACCCAGAAGTTCCAGCCTGAGGGCAAATTAAGGAGAAGAAGAGGCAGCAATTAACCTTGCTTATTATCACAAAGCTGATGACCCAGAAGTTCCAGCTTGTGACCTAACAACCAGGTGGGAGTTTGTGCGAGCTAGTGGAAGCTCAGCATTCTGTCAGTGGTCACTAGAGGTAACGTGGTAATAAGAAGAATTTTGGCTGGCCTCTCTTCAGATGCCACGTAGTGGTTAAAGGAGGAATTACATGCAAGCCTTTAATCATGCACAGAGAAACCCTCTAGTGGACAAAGGGTGAACCTCGAAGGAAGGGCACCCTGGTAACTGACCCGCAGGAAGTGACCCCCAATGGTGAAAGGGTGAATTGTGCTGAAATACTCACAAATGCAGGAGAACGCACCGAGTGGCGCCTCTGCTCACAGACAGCACCCCAGTAGCTGATCTGCAAGTAGCGACCCCTAGTGGTCAAAGAGAGAAGTTCATCAAATTTGCTTCAAAATACCTGGGAAGAGTACTGAACCTGTCCTAACCATGGCAGAGTGTCCCACTGATTTAGATGAAGGGGTTCAATCAACAGCCTAGATGAGACAACTTGGCTGTAAGGATGACTGTTGTTCTCTTTTCAGCAAACTGCAGTGAAAAATTGAGTGTATTTGCTGAGATTTTTGGGTAATTCTAATTCTACTGTTACTGGGTTTATGATTCTTTTAATTGGAAAAAGTTCTATATATTTTGGTCCAAGTTTTTTACAGGGTTGTAGGGATTTTGTAGACAATTATACCATTTCTCCTATAATGAATGGTGTGGGTTCAACTCTTTTTTTATCTGCTTGTGCTTTCTATGCTTGCCTAGCTTTGTCTAGTGCTTTTCTAACTATTGTCCAGGTGTTTTGTAATTTTTCTATCCATTCTTTCAGTGATGGGATTGCCGGTTTGTTTGGGATTAGTTCTGGCATGGGGTTGAAACTTTTACCGGTAGCTATTTGAAAAGAAGTGTAACCTGTGCTGAAGTGGACTGCATTATTGTAGGCAACTTCTGCAAAAAAGAGTAGGTCCATCCAATACGACTGCTGGAAATTAATAAAGTATCTTAAATATTGCTCAAGTACTGAGTTAGATTTCTCTGATTGACCATAACCCTGATGTTGATGACTAGATGTCAGTCCCTGAGTGGTCCCTAAAAGGGATAAAAATTCCTTCCAAAATGCAGATCTAAATTGCAATCCCCTATCAGATATGATGCATTGGGGTGCCCCGTGCAATCTGTAAATATGCTGCATGAAAAGTTTCACTAAGGCTTTTGCGGTGGGAATCTTTTGGCAAGGGATAAAGTGCACCTGTTTGCAAAACAAGTCTGTGACTGTCCAGATGACAGTATTTCCATTGCTTTCTGGTAATTCCACTATAAAATCTATGGCTATTTCTCTCCAGAGGGCTGAGGGATTTGCCACTGTGTGTAACAGTCCGGGCAATTGCCCTTGCAACTTCTTTGCAGTTGCGCACATTGGGCAGCTGGCCATGTAACTTTCTATGTCCTTTTTCATGGATGGCCACCAAAATTGCCATTTAATTAAGTGTACTGTTTTTACAAATCCAAAATGCCCCACTGATTTTGTGCCATGGCAAAGTTGCATGAATGTGACTCTTTGGGTGGTTGGTATATATAACTTTTCCCCCACCCAAGGCAGTCCGTCTTTCATTGTGCACACGTGTTTATTTTTCTGAAACCATTCATCTGTTTCCAATCTTTTTCGGAATTCAATTCCGATTTCACTACCCAGCTGCGGTTTTAATTTAGCTTGGGCTCTGGTGGTTACTGGCGCTGCCAGTTTTGATTCTACTATCATTGGTTTAGAGTCGGTAGCTCGCATCCTGTTTTATTGGGGCATGCGAGAAGTTCTTTCCCCCCAGCAAATGTTTGAGCGTAAAGTGGAATTGGTGAAAATGCTGGGACCAGCAGGCTTGCTTGGGGTTGAGCTTCCTGGACGTTTTCAAGGCTTCCATGTTTTTGTGGTCTGTCTGCACCAGAAAAGGGATTTTATTCCCTTCAAGGCGCCATGTAAGTAATGACCAACGTATACCGTATGCCTCTTTCTCCCACACAGGCCAGCGCTGTTCCGTTTCAGTTAGTTTCTTTAAAACCGCTCTGACTAGGTTGACATGTTCCTTTTTTGATTCAGTGAAGATAAGGATGATGTCTAAATAAACCAGGACCCCCTTAAATAGGTGTTCCCTTGGTACCTTGTTGATTAATTGTATAAATACTGCGGGACTCCCTTGTAATCCAAATGGCAAAACTTTGAATTGGTAGCACCCCATTGGGCAATTAAATGCGGTTTTCCATTCATCCCCTTTCCTAATTCTAACATGGTAATATGCTTCCCTTAGATCTAGTTTAGTAAAAATTCTTCTTTTCAATAGGTGTGATAACATGTTCTTCATGATGGGTGGGGGGTATAGGTTGCTTTCACTGATTGTATTCAATAGGCGGTAATTCACACTTAAGCGTAAAGAGCCGTCCTTCTTCTCTCTAAAGAAGACCGGGACGGCCACTTTAGGCTTGGCAGTTTCAATGAACCCCCTTTCTAGTTTTTCTTTATGAATCTTTCCATTTCCTCCTTCTCCTTCGGGCTCATGGAATATAGTCTGGGCTTTGTGAATTTTGCCCCGGACTTAAATTCTATGGCATATTCCATGGGCTGGTGGTGGGGGGAGCTCATCCACCCTCTCCTCACTGAAAACTTCAATAAGATCTCTGTATTCCTTGGGTATTTTGGGCAGCCTCTTTTCTTCTCCCATGGATGCTTTTTCCATTTTTAATTTTGCTAAGACTCCTTGGGGTTTTAGGTCCATAGGGTCCCCCTTTGGGAAATTGATTTCTGCCGTCCCCCAATTTACCCAGGGATTCCATTTTTTTAACCATTCCAGCCCTAGGATCATTGGGCATTCCATGCCTGGGGTCACTATGAATGTTATATCTTCCTCATGGTTTCCCAGGGATAAGTGGCTAGGGTAGCTGGCACCCCCCTGCTATGGACCCATCTGACTGGCCAAATTAGATTGATTGTTCTAGCCTCCTCACTGGAATGCCCAGATTCCCCACTAGCATCGGGCAAATGAGGCAGCGGGTGCAGCCAGAGTCTATTAAGGCTTTCACTTTGACAGCTTCAGGCATGGAGGGAGCTAATATATTCACTGTCTTGAGGATGGGTGCAATGGGTCCACTTACCAGGGGTTCATCTTCCGAGCTGTCATCTGAGGCATCCACCGGCCCTGTGGTGCAGGTTGGAGTCCCTTTCCCAGGTTGGGCAGAGGTTGGGGGTTTTAAAGCCTCTATGACTCTCACGGCAGTTCTTTTGGCTTAGCTGGGGACTTCCCGGATTTACTGGCCGGTGATCTGTCTGGGTTGTGCTGGGGGGGCTTTCGAGCAGCATTCTACAGCCTGATGCCCCTCTCTCCCGCATTTGAAACAGCCTGTTGGCTTCTTGGCTGTAGCCGGTGGCTTCGCTGGCTCGGGCGTTGGCTCAGGCAGCAAGCGGCCCCATGGTTTTCCTCGGCAGTGCCTCTTCAATAGGTCGATCTCTGCTTCCTCTGCCAGGATGTATCACTCGTTGAGTTGGTATGGATCCCCTTGGAGCAGGTTAGCATCATACAGGTTGTAATTTAGGCCGTCTTTGAAATGGCTAAGGAGGATGTCTTCTGGCCAGTTCAGTTTGCTAGCAATGGCCCGGAATTCTTGCATATATTCGGAATTCTTGCGTATATTCGTCTGCGTTGCCTCACTGTTTTGATTCTTTCATGGGTTTTGCAATCAGCCAGGGGGTCCTCAAATCGCCTTCTCAGGGAGGACATGAACCGGTTGACGTCGTTGAACTCTGGGGCATCTGAATCGTGCAAATTCACCACCCAATCTGCGGCCGGCGCATCCATGGCAGATTGCACGATATGTATATGGGCTTCGTCGCTAGGGATGTGCCGCCCGTATTCCTCCATGTAGCTGAGGACTTGGGTTATGAAAAACCCAAACGTGTCGGCTCCCCTTTGAATTCTGTGTCCAGCGGTGGGAGTCTTTGAATGGATCGGTGCCTTTGTCCTCAGTGGTATTGTCTTCCATCCGGATTACCATCTGCGAGTCAGCGGAGGGTGGGGGCTGCTGAAGTGGTCACTACTGGGTCACTGGATGTCCCTGGGACTGCAGGTTTCAATTCCCCCTCAGTGTCCCTCCAGCTGCAGCTCCAGGTGCTGGTGCGGCCGCGGGGCTCAGAATTCTCCCCTAGGGAGCTGAGGGTTCTTTTCATAGGTCGATAGCTTTCTCTAGGATCCAATTTGAATGCTATGCCCAACTTCCTTCCTCTTCGCTCATGTGCAGGGATTTCTCCATCTCAGGGTCAAATTTCTTGATCTCTTTTCCCACTTGCCTTTCTTTCCAACGCCCATTGACCACCAAGGTTTGTGGTTATGCGTCTCCACCACCTCTTCTCCTGAGGAGTATGACATTTCAGATCCCGATAGCTGGCAAGTTTTCGGTCAGGGGGAAGGCTCCCTCTCCATGGGAGTTTCTCCCTTCCCTGTCTCTTCATCTGACATTGTATTTTTTGCAAAGTCCCCCAGCAAGGTTCTCCCTTCCAGGTTGATTATTACTGCAGATCCTGTCTAATGTAAGGACCCACTTCAATCCACATCTTAAGAAAGCAGAACTCTTGGAAACAGTCTCTTCCAACAGGAACTTTTATTAAAAGAAACTGATAGCGGGCATGATAGACAGTAGCTGAGGGATTCCCTTACAATTCGATGTTTTAAAATATCCTTAAGCAGCCCCCCCACCCCGTAGTTCTTCCAGGTGGGCAGATTTCTAGGTGTCAACTCCAGGAGAGATAATATCAATCCAGCTCTGTTGGCTCAATCATTCAACAGATGCCAGATGCTGCATCTCCCCCCCTTTCTCTGGCTGGCCAGTAAAGGAGGAGAAATTCAGAGGAACATAGGATGAAAGGCAAATGGCTACATTGTTATGGTTAGCAGATCCGAAGCAAATCAACAAAAGGTTACTTTGTAGTGAATAGAGGAAATGAAAATAATAAAAACCCCATGCATACCCCCTCCCCCTTAGTAGTATGACAGAATCTAGGAGAGAGTAAGAATTGGTTTTATATCAGAGAAAATAGATAGAAATGAAATATAACTGGATTTTGACAATACCTCTGAAAAAGTAAGACTACAACCTATCCTGCTAAGTTCCCGCCACAGGTTTTGGAAATCTTTTGGATAAATTATTAGTGCTAAGATGCACAACAACTTCAACATCACAATCCTTACTAGAATTTTTGACAATGTGTCTCTTTTCTCTGCTGTCAGTAGGATCAGGCAAACATCTCACATTGTTCAAAACCTCTACATCCTTTCCTAAATTGACACCTCTTACTACTGAGTCACCAACCAGAAAGTGGCTTCTTCTTTCTAGATTCCTTGTTCACCTCACATGACTTTGCAATACCTGATTCATACCTTCCATGATGCAAAACATCTTCCTCACAGACCACAGTGCCATGCTCAGTTGAGTCATCATCTTCATCACAAATAGCTGAACCTGCCACTTTAGTGGCATTAAGTTCAGTAAGAGTCCTGTATCTATTAGGCAGAGACACATCAAAAGCTTTGTGTTTATGTTCCACAGGTTTCACTTTGCCAGATCCAATAGTTGTCCATACTGCTCTTCTCCTGCAGGGTCTTTGTGATAGAGAGGGCTGATAGTGAGGCAACTCAAAAGAACACACAGGTTGAGTCAGACACTTAATTTCAGCCTAAAGAGTACAGACTAAAAACTTTAGATAAGTAATCTGTCCATGTAAACTATTAGTCAGCTTAAAATAGGATAGTATCCAAATTTAAAAAGAGTAAAACAAAAGACAACTGCAAAACAAGTGTTGCACTGAGCAAAGCCAGACATTCTAAAATAAAACTGCAATCACACAAGCACTTATCAAGGATAGAATAATCTTGGTAACATTGGTAATATCAAAGATGAATTATTGCTGCTTTCAAACTACAGATGTAAGTTTGCCCTCACAATAATTTCACAGAGTTGATGCAAATAAATATTCCCTTGCAGCCTTCCTGATTCAGATTTATAACTGTATGATTCTGTTACTACTAACTTGCTGCTGAATGAGAGAATATTAACTGAGGATTCCCTGGGCATATATAATTGATCAGATATGAAATGTTAATGCCTGCTATGCTTTAATTTGCTTCCCTAATTTTTCACTATTGCATATTTTAAAACAATATTTAAAACATCCATTTCATGAGTACATTAGTTTATTTTTGATACTTGTGGATATTAATTATGTTAAACAAAAATGACAAAATCAATATACATAAAAATCTGATTGTTGCTATTTTGAGGAGTTTGACTGTGCACATGATTACAACTGGTCACTTAGCTCTGACATTGTAGTGGACGCCCCACCCCAAAAGGCACTTGCAGCCTAGTTCCAAATTTATGATGGCTGGGAGAGGTGTGATCACATTTTTACATTGCAGGCACTTGGCAACCCATCTGCATTTATGGCTGTTTGCAGTGTCCTGCAGTTACATGACTGCAATTTCTGGCTTTTTGGTGAAAGCCAGCATTTATTTTTGGTTTTCAGCAAAAATGCCCCATAGCAAAGTGAGTTCGCTTAACAACCGTGGGTTCACTTAACAACTATAGTAATTTGCTTAATGACTGCCACAAAAAAGTCTGTAAAATTGGGTCAGTTACATGATGATCCTTTTATAACTGTCACAACTTATGATCGTAATGGGCAGGCTCCATCATGGTGATAAGTCAAGAACTATCCTTACTTACGTTAATTGTAGCTGGGTTCTTTGAACTTCTAACAGTTTTTTTTCCCCTTCACTACTGAAAGGGATGGTGTAATCAACAATATATACAATAATAGGATGTGTACAAGTATTGTTTTTTGTCATTTGTCCAAAGAACTGTACTGCTAATTACATATCTTTGGATTAGAAGAATTTTTGATACAATTTTAGAAATAAATTTCACAGAATAACTGATAATTAAACAACTAAAGGAAAGAAGTAAAACATGAGGTGTAATAATCTGCATGTTACAAAGAAAATGTACATACAAACCACAAAATAGATGTTTACACATAATGATACCTCTGTTGCTGAATTTACCTACTTGGGAAAACTTCTGTGAAATAATTTGACATTTTATTTTTCAGTTCCGCTAATTATTGGGCCTTCAATAATGGAATGTTTTCTCAAATTATTTACTTTTATTGTTATCCATAATAGGGAAATAGGTATTCAATTTTTCTTTTCTTTTTATACAATTAATGTTTGCTCATAATTATTACTATGAAAAATTTATTAGACCTAGTTTTAATTTAACATTTAATTATTTATTTTCTATGAAGGCCTGCTCATAAAAAAAATGAACCTATAAACTTCAGCAAACTGATTAGCAGTGGTTATGGTGATGAATGGCTTCAGCAACGTGATCAGTGGGAGAAAAAAAATACCGAACCTAATGGTAATGTGTTAAAAAAATTTTTAAAATACTACATCATTTTTAATGCTTAAAAGTTTGCTTAATAATCCCTGCTCTAATTTACAAGCCTGTTTTAAATATTTGTGGGTCATAAGTAAATAAAGTATATTTATTCACATTCTGTAACTAATCAGACTTGAATTCACACATCACAATATGGCAGCTGTATTTTCTTTTTTCAAAAATTAATATTTTATAAACTCAGCCATTATTTATATGAATTATGGTTTACAGTTTACCTTGTGTAAATTCTGTCAATTATCGCTTATTCAGCAATCTATAGTTAAAACTTAGTGTGATTCCATTAACTGTTTTTTAAGGAAGTCCAATTCTTTTCAATGAAATATGCTTTCAAAGAGTAAAGCATTCAGTTCTATCCTGATTATAAAAACAACAGAACATCTTCATTGTAAAGAAGAAATCATTAGCATTATTTTGCGGCAACTGCCATTATCAAAGTTATTCTACTTTAAAATATTTAAAATTATGGCATAATATATCTGTAGATTATATTCTGGTGGAACATTCATTTTATAATATAATTAATATTTAAATATATCTGAAGAAATGTTCAGAAAAGTAGCAGCTTTTAAGATTTTGCAAAGCATTAAAGATGATATTTTATAAGGCATATTGGTGCATGCCCAATACCTTTTGTACAAGCAATA
This sequence comes from Crotalus tigris, assembly GCF_016545835.1. Classification (NCBI taxonomy): domain Eukaryota; kingdom Metazoa; phylum Chordata; class Lepidosauria; order Squamata; family Viperidae; genus Crotalus; species Crotalus tigris. The sequence continues at coordinate 254,231 of NW_024100617.1, read as the reverse complement.
AAACTGTCACACTCTGTGAAAAGCTCTTGCAGTTGTCTGCACATAATTGTTTGTTGGTTTATTTTATGCAGTTTATAGTCCACTCCAACTGCATAGAAGAAGTAGTATTTGGCTCCCTTTCCATATCTCAGATTAAAACAAAATATGATATAGTTAACAAATTAAAGCCATAAAATCACAGTATAAGACCCTACGGATAATTGTAGACCATACTTTATATACCCTCACCACTGAAATTATGTCCATTTTTTTTAGGGACAAATAAGATCCTTTTTAAACACCAACAGGGAATGGGCCATTTGAAGGTCTGAAAGACTGCTGTTCCAAACAAGTGGATGAACAATAGAGAAGGCATACTATGGTAGCATTTGTAGATGGCATTATCTGAGCAAAGGGCATGGAGAGAGTTTGTCTTGTTTGACAATATTGGGTGAACAGATGTTTTGGAAGAAGATAATTCTGTAAATATCCAAGCCATGAACCATATAGGCCAGGAGTGTCAAACTGCCGGCCTGCGGGCCGGATGCATCATGGTGAAACTGCACCCACCCCATTGCTGGCAATGGAAAAAAAAGTCACGATATGTCGTGACACGTTACATGACATTGCAAGTTTGACACCCCTGATATAGGGCTTTGACAGTGGTAACCACTATCTAGAATTACATTTAATGTACAATCAATAATCAGTACAGTTCCAAAAATAATGTATTACAATGGTGCAACAAGGAGTGCCCATAACTACTTGAGCCATTGTATTCTGAATCAGATGTACTTTCCAAATGCACTTCAAAATCAGCCCCATGTAGAACGCATTATAATAGCATAATCAAAGTGACTAGGGAATGAGTGACTATGGATAAAGTCTATTATATGTGCACACACATTTACTACACACAGATAATTGTTTTGTGAATTCAGGCACAGATGCTTAAGTAGTCCTTTGTAAGTTTTGCAAAGTACAGTTTTGAATGCGTAATCTTAATTGTTTTTATAGAACCAAATTTATATCCATTTAAATGTTTAATATAGATCTGAACATCTTTTGTAGTCACTTTGTTTTAAGCAAGCACTTTGGACAATTGTTAAAACATATTGGCTGAATTCTAACTTAGAAACAGAACCTATAGCCCTCCAGATGAATTTCTATTATCCATGGGACAAGATTGCAATTCAACAGCTTTTGGAGGATGATAGATTTCCCATCTCTTTATATTCAGAATGCATTTTAAGTAAAGAATTCCTTTTCCATTATTTCTTGCAGATTCTCTCCTTCCTCCAAGTGAGTATCAGAAGAAAATAGAAAAGAGGCAGAAAGCTAGGAAACATACATTGTCATACAAAAGAAAATCTAAATCTCAATCTGGACTTGAAATGGGTGCCCAGCCTAAGAAGTCACTCTTCAAGCTCAGAATGTATGCCACCCAAGATCATATCCCAACAGCGCATTTCTGATCTAGCCAAATATAAGAATTCTATTTTGCTGTTTTTTTTTCTATTAGAAGAGAATTTAATAATTGGGAAAAGTACCTTTAGACATATGGTTAATACAGATATTTTTAATGTTAATCAAATATTGAATGATGCATTCCTCCTCAATGCATTTCTGAAAGTACAAGAATATTCAGTAAAGTTTCTTCTTATAATGGGAAATAATTGGGCCTTGTTGACAAAATTAGGCCTTGAATTGACAAAAAATAAATAAATAGTAATTTTGCATGTACTTTATACATAATAGCTTCAGTTCAAAACAGAATAAATTGGAGGTTAGTATATATGAAGGCTCTTGTTTACTTTTCCTGAATGATTTTGCAGACTAATTTTTAAAATGCATGAATTTAATGCAAAATAGCTGTTAGTTATGCAGCATGCAAAATGAAATTTCTACAACTTATATTGGTTCTAAACCAACTATCTGAATTCAGGTAACATTCATCACATTCAAAATAGAATTTAATTCTTATGATAGGGAAGTTCATTCTTTTTTTTTTAATGAGGTATCTGTAAAGAATGGCACAGACATAGACCTATACAATAACTCCATGGGCTGTATTTGTATTCTGTTGTAAAAGAAAAAGAAATTACTGATTAAAATGATTATTTAAAAACCCTGCATCCAATGAATTAATGATATACTGGAAATAAAACGGAATGTTTTTGAAAGGAAATTAGACTTAAATATTAAACTCTTATATGTCAGAACAACTCTTGTTCTTTTAACTACGGGTAGTCTTTGGCTTATAATCGTTTGTTTAGTGATTGTTTGAAGTTACAACAGCAGTGAAAAAAGTGACTTACGACCGTTTTTCATACTTACAACTGCAGCATTCCCATGGTCAGGTGATCAAAATTTGGATGCTTGGCAACTGGTTCATATTTATGAAGGTTGCTGTGTCCCAGGGACATAAGATCAGCTTTCTCAACCTTTTGACAAGCAAATTCAATGGTAAAGCCAGATTCATTTTACAACCGTGTTACTAATTAATGATTCACTAAACAACTGTGGCAAGAAGGGTTGTAAAATGGGGCAAAACCACTTAACTGTCTTGCTTAACAGCAGAAATGTTGGGCTCAGTTATGGTCATAAGTCAAGAACTGCCTGTACGTTCCAGCTTCTTCCTTGGAGAATTAAACTAAGTGCCTAAAAATAACTCTTTTTTCATATCTGCCTCCTCAAATTGCAAGACTGCACACTTCCCACTGAATTCAGTATGATTGTTTTAGCAAAGATGGATGGACAAAAAAAAAAAAGAAATAATTTCTGGCTAAATAGGTCTTTAATACTTAATAGTAAGTATGTGAAGGCTGTATTTACATTATTTTAAGAAAACTAAGTCCGGAGGAAGGGTGGTGACGGCGGTGCTGATGGCGGCTTTTTTCAGCCGTCCGCCCTGGAATGTGTCAAAGCCAGCTGAGACAGCGAGCAACAGCCTTCTCGCGGCTTGAAATCTCTATCCCCGGGCGAAGGGGAGGAGGTGAGCTTCCCTCGGATAGTGGTAGAGCTCCCTGAGAGACCCCAAAGTTTTTTTTCTTTGGAGGTCAGAGGGTGAGAGCTCCCACGGAGTCTGAGGCGTTCTCCACATTCCAGGATGCCTTTGCTCTAATTTTTTTTTTAGAGCAAAGCTAGATGCTGCTTTCACATCTGCTTTCAAAATGAACTTGTGAGTAAAATTTAAAGCAGACAGAGCTGACCAGGGAGATTATATTGGTGATTATTCTGAGACTTTAACTCTGGAAAAGATTTCATCTTCTCTTTCTTCTTATTTGAGAGGGGTGAAAAATGGTGCTGAGATGTGAAAGGACCGGAACTTCAATTTGAAACAGTGTAACAGCTTTTACAAGATATAAGAATTTTCTTTTTTTTTTTTTTAATATAGGGGGCTTTTGTCTTTTTTCCCCTCCTTTTGTCTCTCTTTTTTTTCTCTCTCTCTCTGCTAACTGTTGAAGGTTTTATAAGATTTTAAAGAGTTTTTTCTTTTTTATATAAGTGACAAGATGGCTTCAAAGCATCTCGGAGCTTTTGTTTCTAAAGCCTCGATTTCCTCTTCGGTAATGCAGATAGCCCAGCAAGTCGAATCTAAATTTCCACCACTTTTTTCAGCTTTACCAGCAGTTTTATCTAAAGACTTACAGGACGCTTTGGAAGATAGTGTACGACGGATTGAAAAAGAGATAGGTGAAATTATTGAAAATAAATTTAGGAAACTGAGAGAAAATATAGTGTCTGTGTTTCAGAAGTTTGTTGATCATATAGAACGTCTGGATCAGCGTATTGATGTTGCTGTAGAAAGTTCTGAAAAATTGGAAGATCAAGTGGATAAAAGAGAAAATAAGGTGGAAATAATTCAGGATGAAATTACTATGTTACAATACAGAAGTATGGAGTTTGCTTTAAGAATAAGGGGAATGCAGGAAAACATTCAAGAGGATTTGAGACAAGTGGTCATAAAGGACATAGCTTTTATTTTGAAATCTGAGCCTGAAGAAATATTGAGCGAGACGGAAAAAGTTTTTAGGGTTAATTCAAGGGTTGCGAGGCAGAGGAATCTGCCACAAGATGTGGTTATTTATTTTTCTAGTAGATCACTTCGTAACAAAATTTTACAAGCCTTTTATAAGCAGAGATTTCAAATTGCAGCTCAGGATGTTATACTTTTGAAAGAATTACCTTCAAGAATTCTTAAAGTAAGAAAACATTTTGTTTTTCTGGCTGATGAGCTTAAGAGGCGACAGGTCCGGTTCAGATGGGAAATACCGGTTGGAATAGCAGTGAATTATGCAGGGATACATTATAGACTTGATACAATTTCAAAAGTGAAAGATTTTTACACTTTTGTTTTGAAGGCGGGCTCTTCATTACCCACAGCTGAGATATTAGAAGAAAAGTTGGAAGAGCAACAGATTGAAGAAGATATACAGGTTAAACCTCTGCAACAATCTTTCTTGACAGAAGATTCATTAAAGAAATTGAGTATGACTCATGTAGCTTTCAGAAGCAAAATAAAGGCGGGCTCTTCATTACCCACAGCTGAGACATCAGAAGAAAAGTTGGAAGAGCAGCCGATTGAAGAAGATATGCAGGCTGAACTTTTGCAGCAGTCCTCCTTAACAGAAGATTCATTAAAGAAATTGAGTATGACTCGTGCAGCTTTCAGAAGTAAAATAAAGGAGGGTTCTCCGCCATTTTCTACGCACTAGACAATAGAAGGAAAAGTTGGACATCAGCCGGCTAGCTAGCTTTTGGGGGGGGGAATTATAAAGAGTTTTGTTAAATCTTTGTTATTTAGGGGGAAAAAGTTTAAAAATTTAAAATTATGATCTCTGTTTGGGAGAAGACTTGATAGGTTTTAATTTAATGATTTAATATTTGGGAGTTTATATTGTTTAAAAGAAATATACATCTCGGGGTGGAGAAAGTGGATAAATTATATGAAGAATAAATATGGGATTTAATGGATAAATTATGATTAGAGTAGATATGATTAAAAGTATTGTTTTGATTATGAATAATTTTTGGTTTAAATTTGGAATTGTTTAATTTGCTTTGTATTTGATTTTTATAGTTGATTATGAATAATTTTTGGTTTAAATTTTTTAATTTGTTTGAATTTGTTGTTTAAATTTGTTTCGTATCTGAATTAAAGTAAGTTATTGATTTTGTTATTTGTATAGTTGGATAGGTTTAGTTAGATTCAGTTTGTATTAGTTAAAGTTAAGTAGATTTTGTTCAATATGTTTGAAAACCCTGTGCCAAGCTCTGGGAAGTGGGGGGAGGGGGGGTTGGGGGTGGGTGGGAAAGTAGGTTAGACAATAGGATTAAAGTAAGATAATAGATGGGACAACTTATGAGAGAGATGTTGCTTGGGCATTTCCCCAGCACTGTATCCGAAGAGGGATGAGAGTGGAGGAGAAAGGTTAGGGAGGAAGTAGGACGGTGAGAGGAGAGGGGGAGGGGAGAGAGAGGTGAGGGGAGGTGAGAAAGAGGAGGGAAGTAAGGGAGAGTGTTAGGGCGGATGCAGTTTGGGGGAGTGGGCAAGCAACATCTAGGTGTATTTATTTTATTTTGTCAAATGTGAAATTTTTTCTTTTTTGTTTATGTAATTGATAAATGAAAAATAAAAACTTTTTTAAAAAAAGAAAGAAAACTAAGTCCGAGAAATGTCATATGTTCATAATATTAGAAAGTTAATTAGAAAATTCACCTAGATGCTTTAAATGTTTTTCTCATTAAGACATTTATTTATGTAAATAATTAATTTATATTCTATTGTTAGATGTCTTGACAGGCACAATAATACATCAAAACATGATAAAAAGAAAATAACCTAACAATATCTTCTTTCTGAAAAATATAGCTGAACATTTCCAAAAATAATTTCCATTTTCACAGGCATTTAAAGTAGCCCAAACCATCATATTTTACAAGCAAAAAATACTTAAAAGCAATGTTGATTATTCTGTCAAGGAAAAGCATTTCAGAGTTGTAAACCAGTTTAGAGAAGTATTGTACCTATTAGTGGCCCTCTTAAAATTTGGTGTGGTTGTGGCATGAGCTATAAAACACTCATGGTTAATATTAAATGATGCACTAAAAATGGAAAAAGATAATCTCTTGAGATTACAGGGCCATATCTGCAGTTGCTTAAAGTTTAATTTAAAATAAATATCTGAAATCAAAATTTTGTCTAGAAAGCCCCCATGTTCTGTAATAACTTTAAATAAAAGTTTTCCCATATGTCATATAGTGTAATCAATATTTCAAAACTGGGATTGCTTGGTTTCTTGATTTTTGTCTCCCACATAATCTAAACTTCAAATATATTCATAATCCATCTTTTATTAATGGATGGATCTGAGGATATTTTAATGCTAGGTGCCATTGACTATACTACTAACAGCAGTAGTTGCCAGAAGGGTCAGTTATGTCAGGTAGTTATTGATAGATTTAATATGCAGAAAAATATATCTGCATCTACTTTTTAAAAAGCTCAGTCTTTCAGCTGATATTAGTTTATATGTTTTCCAGTAGTAAATAGTAAATGAATTGTAGTAAGTACTTTTACATTTCATATGTCCATGACATTCCAAGTTTAATCTGTTCTAAAATCCTACATATTTTGTAAAAGCACTTTGAATATTTTGGGAATGAAATTAATATGTTTAATTTGTATTGAATCATAGTTATTCAAAATCTTTTCATGTGCAATATTTTATATAATATTTCAAGAACTCCTGGCAAGTTAAATTTAATATTATTTATAATTTTCAATATTGCCAAGTAAAACAAAAATTGGCAGTCATTGTCTTGTTTAAAGAAGTGATATCCTAGTTTTTATTATTCATTATAAAATAGTGAAGCCCTTCTGTTTCCCCTCCCTCCCCTATATACTTTTTTTCTTTTGTAAATCAGAAATACTGTGTCTTGCTGAGATTCCTAACTTTCTTCTCATTTTCATTTGCAGATTCAGAAACATCCCAGCCAGAATTGACACAAACAGAAATTGAGTAAAAGCTGGTACTTCACAGAATTGTCACAATTCTGTTGCTACTTCCAAACAGCACTGTATGCAGGAAACTATTATACAGCTTAGGAAGCAGGCTCCAATAGTAATCTACTAACCAACTATAATAGGCTTCTATGGTTATCTCATAAACCAACTATTACTAAGACTCACCTAGTCTCTTCTAAAGCCACACCTGTTGCTTGAGAGCTGATGAGTATCCCTACAGTCATAAGACACTGTTAATATAAGCTATACTTTGAATTGAACTACTGAAAATAGTATAGGGGAATACAAGAATGAGACCAGCTTGAACTTTACACTGCTGACTTTTTATTTTTGTATCTTTTTCCAAGTAAAAGCTAGTTATTTTCATTTTCTATGTAATAAATTGAATGTTGGTAGATACTGACACTGAAATTATTTTTCAGAATATTGGATTGTATTGATAGTTTTAAACACCATTTGTATTTTGTTCTGCTTTATTCTTTACATATAAACTTATACAAATACTTGGATTCTATTTGAATAAACATCATTAGAAATTGGAAATAACTGTCCTTTATTTATGGCTCTTTTGAGTAATAATACAATGTTATTTAAAAAAATTTGGGCCTTCAAACAAATGTGTTAAGAAATACAAGATCTAATGACAGTTTCCATTTAATTTTAAAGAAGATGGATATAAAACGTCTGCAGGACTTGGGTTTGGCTAGTCTAAAGAAAAGAAGAAATGAGTGACATGACAGCAGTATTCCAGTATTTGAGAGGCTGCCAAAAGAAAAGGGGGTCAAATTATTCTCCAAAGCACCAGAAGGTAGGACAAGAAACAATGGTTGGAAACTGATCAAAGAGAGAAGCAACCTGGAATTAAGGAGAAACTTCCTAACAGTGAGGACTATTAACCAGTGGAACAGCTTGTCTTAGAAATCGTGGGTGCTTCATCAATGGAGGTTTTTAAGAAGAGACTGTCTTCTTGTCTGAGATGGTATACATTCTCCTGCTTAAGTGGGGGGCTGGACTCAAGACTCCAAAGTCCCTTTCAGCTGTATTTTATTCAAAAAAAATTATATGATATGCTAAAGCATATCAGGTTTTGTAAACCACTTCTGGCAGCATCTGCTGGACTTATCTGGTCTTAGAAACTCAACAGGATCAGGACTATTTAGATGGTTCCAAATGCATATGGAGTGATTTGGGAAATTCATAGACATTTGGAAAGAGATAAGAGCAAAGTACTGGATTAGTTAAAAAGAAAAGCCTTATTGTTGTGTGGGAAGTCAGCCCCCCCCCAAGAAAGAAATATTAAAAGGGCAGAATTGTAAGGACCCACCCCACTTTGCATCTTAAGAAGACAGAACTCTTGGAATAATTCTTCCAACAGGAATCCTTTATTAAGAGAAAATGGTTGCAGGCATGCTAGACAGGACTTGGGGTTCAAGCTCTCCCATTCAAGGTTTTAAGGGGTTCCCCAGTAGTCCCACCCAATCAACCCCCCTTCCAGTGATAGTTTCAAGTATCACAATTCCACCCCCTTTCTTCTTTCTTCCGTCTGGATGGAGACTTCAGGTAACTACATGAAAGGCAAATACCCTGCTTTGTTATGATAAGGTCCTCTAGTGCTAACGCTTTGATGTTACAATAAACACACATTCAGCATTCAGCTCTTTGAAGTGTACTGAAGGAAGTGAGGGCCATAAAGCCCCTTTGTTCTCCCCCTTCTCTCCCTCTTATGGCAGAATCCAAAGAAGGCAGAATTGGGAGTTTCTATATTAGATAATTAAAGATGAAATATGATTCCTCAAAGGATCTTAAAGAGGCAGAAAAACATGCCCAGTTTTTCGTAATAGCCCCAAGTCTTCCTCCCCCAAGCAGAAACCAGTTCTGTAGAAATGCAGAAGTAAATAATCCATTCAGTAAGGTTGGAGCCCTCCAGCTAGAAGCTTAGGAAGACAAAGACACCTAAAATCTACATACCCCACCCAAACTCTAGGACAGGATATAATAGGATTAACCCACAGATGCCAAAGGGGCACACTCAGACTCAGGTCAAAGTACATGACACAGGAAATACAAAGCCTCAAACAGGAATAGGAAACAACTCCAAACAAAAGCCCAAGAGGGTATAAAACCCACTCCCTACTACATGTGGTCTCTCTTTTCTTCCAGAGCCATCTTTTGGACTATCTCTCCTCTTCAATAAACTACAAACTTCTTTCTAAAGCAGTAGCCATGTTGCTTATTCTTGGCTTGGACTGAACACTGATGAAGACTTTTCCTTCAACAATTTGGCAACTACCAAATAAGAGTAGTAAAAAGAATAAAAAGAAGAAAAATATATTACCAAAATCATTCTTTGACATGGTAACAGAACTCAATCTTCAGGATATATGGAGAGAGACACACAGATCAGACAAACAATATACGTTCTATTCGTAAAATTACTGAAGAACAAAAGGAAATGTTGAATAGACCAATAACTGCAATAGAATTGGAAATACCATTGAAAAAAAACAACAACAAATCACCAGGCCCAGATGGAATTCCGGTCGAGTTTTATAAAAATACACAAGAGTCACTATAATGGATAATGTTGGAGATTTACAATGAGGTGTTGGAAGAGGCGAAGATACCGACAACTTGGACTGAAGCAATCATCACCCTCATTCCTAACGAAGACTCAGACCTACAACAAATTCAAAATTATAGACCGATTTCTTTACTGAATACAGATTATAAGACATTTACAACAATAATAGCAGAAAGGATAAAGAAAATTTTGAATAATTATATTCACCCAGATCAAAATGGATTTTTACCAGGACGACAAATAAAAAATAACACGAGGATAATACTGAATACGTTAGAATTTTACGAAGTTCATCCTGAAAGACAATCTACGCTGGTTTTTCTTGATGCCCAGAAGGCATTTGATAATTTGAATTGGAATTTTATTATAACACAATTGTACTATATGCATTTTGGGACAAAATTTGGAAAGATGGTTGAGAAAATATATACTAAACAATCAGGGTAATTATAAATGAGGAACTGACAGAAAAAATTGATGTAACCAAAGGAGTAAGACAAGGATGCCCACTTTCTCCTCTTCTATTTATTTTATCACTAGAAATACTTCTTACAAAAATCAGAGAGGACCAAGAAATAAAGGGTTTAAAAATTAAAAAAGAAGAATATAAGGTCCAGGCCTCTGCTGATGACTTGGTATTTATTTTGGAAGATCCATTAGAAACCGGCTTTAAATTGATTCAAAAAATAGAAGAATTTGGTGAGGTAGCCGGACTTAAGATTAATAGGAATAAATCCAAATTAATAACAAAGGCACAAGAAAGGGAATTGGAAGATAAAACAAAGGTTAGTATAACCAAGAAAATAAAATACTTAGGGATCTGGCTTACAGCGAAATGCTCCTCGATTAAGGAGGACAATTATGATAAAATACTACACCAGATAACAAAAGATTTAGAAAATTGGGAAAATTTGCAAATTTCATTTTTAAGGAGGACTGCTATGGTCAAAATGAATGTATTGCCAAAAATATTATTTCTGTTCCAGGCTATTCCAATAAAATTAGGGAAAACATTCTTTCAAGAATTAAATAAATTGATCACTAAATTTATATGGCAAAGGAAAAAACCCAGGATTAAATTAAAACTCTTGCAAGACACGAAAGATAAAGGGGGATTGGCGTTACCAGAGTGGGAAATATACTACCAAGCATCAAGCTTAACTTGGCTAAAAGATTGGATGGATTTGAAAAATACTAGAGTCTTAACAATAGAAGGACATGATTTGCAAGCAGGGTGGCATGCATTCCAATGGGATCAAAAAAATAAAATACACAGATATTTTTAAAGACACATAGTAAGGAATGCATTGCTACAGACTTGGGAAAAAATAAAACAAAAACATTATACAAAAATTCCAATGTGGTTATCCCCAACAGAAGCTCTGAAATACCCAAACCTATTGGATATAAATAAGATAATTAGATACAAGGAATTAGTAAATGAACAGGGAAATTTGAAAACAAAACAAGAATTGGAACAAGACATTGGCAGAGAGATTGATTGATGGACATTTACACAAATTCAATCTAAATATACAGAGGACAAAAAATTATATGAAATCCAAAAAGAGCCACAAGAATTGGATAAAATTATACATGGAACAGAAATAAAATTAATTAGCAATTTATACAAATACCTATTGAGATATAAAATGGAAGAAGAGGTTGTCAAAGACACAATGATTAGATGGGCAAAAAATTTCGGATCTAATATAGAGTTAGAGAAATGGGAAAAATATGGGAAATAAATATAAAATTGACTATGTCGGCGGCATTCAAAGAAAACCAGTTGAAAATGTTTTACAGATGGCATCTTCCACCTGCAAAGCTTGCTAAGATGTTCCAGAATAATTCGCCAACATGTTGGAAATGTAAAAAAGTACATGGAACATATTATCATCTATGGTGGACATGCCCAGTTACAAAAAAAATACTATAAGAAAATGGATCCAAGAAATAATAGACCAACCTGTAGACTGGAAACCAGAGATCTTTTTGTTGGGTATTTTAAATAGAAAATATAGTAAAGAAATATGGTACTTAATTTTACATATAATAACGGCGGCAAGAATAGCATATGCACAGTGCTGGAAAAATGAGAATATACCATCAGAGGAAGAAGTAATAAGAAAAATCCTGGACTGTGCTGAAATGGACAAATTAACAAAAGAGATAAAAGAAAAGGAAGACACAAAGTATTATATAGTATGGAACAAGGTGTATGTCTGGTTGGAGACTAGAAATAATAGAGGAGAATAAATATGGAAAGGTCAAAAGTGAAAATATGTGTACAATAATGTATAATAATAATAATATGAATTATTCTTAGTAAGAAGTAGAACATGAAGGAAGAAAAATGTGAATAAGAAATAATGGGGCTATAAGGACAAATATTTAAAGAAGAATAAGGGGAAATGTAAATATTAGATTACCATTACGTAATTGCTGTAAAAAAAGGGAGGAGTATATATATATTGTGTGTATGTGTGTTATGTTTTGCTTTGTTCTGTTTTGTCTTGTTGGTTAATAATAATAATAATAAAAACAATTTGGCAACCACAAAGGGACCCCAAGCTAGCTTCTCCAATGGACTGAGTGTAAGGACCCACCCCACTTATCTACAAAATACTTTAGGTATTTTGTAGATAAGTACACCATTTCTCCTATAATGAATGGTGTAGGCTCAACCCTTTTTTTATCGGCTTGTGCTTTCTATGCCTGCCTAGCTTCATCTAGTGCTTTTCTAACTATTGGCCAGGTGTTTTGTAGCTTTTCCATCCATTCTTTTAGTGAAGGGATCGTTGGTTCGTTTAGGGTTAACTCTGGCATGGGGTTGAAACTTTGACCGGTGGCTATCTGAAAAGGAGTGTAACCTGTGCTGGAGTGGACTGCATTATTGTAGGCAACTTCTGCAAAGGGGAGTAAGTCCGCCCACTCGGTCTGCTGGAAACTAAGAAAACATCTTAAATATTGCTTAAGTACGGAGTTCATTTTTTCAGCCCCCCCATTTCCTTGAGGGTGGTGGCTAGATGTCAGTCCCTGAGTGGTTCCTAAGAGGGATAAAAATTCCTTCCAAAATGCAGACGTAAATTGCACCCCCCTGTCAGAGATGATGCATTGGGGTGCCCCATGCAATCTGTAAATGTGTTGGATGAAAAGTTTTGCTAAGGCTTTTGCAGTGGGAATCTTTTGGCAAGGGATAAAATGCACCTGTTTGGAAAACAAGTCTGTGACCGTCCAGACCACAGTATTCCCATTGCTTTCTGGCAATTCCACTATAAAATCCATGGCTATTTCTCTCCAGGGGACTGAGGGACTTGCCACTGTTTGCAATAGTCCTGGCAATTTCCCTTGCAACCTCTTTGCCGTGGCACATTTTGGAAAACTGGCTATATAACTTTCGATGTCCTTTTTTATGGATGGCCACCAAAATTGCCGTTTAATTAAATGTAAAGTTTTTACAAATCCAAAATGCCCTGCTGATTTTGTGTCATGGCAAAGCTGCATGAAAGTGACTCTTTGAGTTGTTGGTATATACAATTTTTCCCCTACACAAGGCAACCCGTCTCTCATTGTGCACACATTTTTGTTTTTCTGGAACCATCCATCTGTTTCCAATTTTTTCTGAATTCAATTCCAGTTTGGCTGTCCAGTTGTGGTTTTAATTTGGCTTGGGTTCTTGTGGTTACTGGTGCTGCCAGTTGTGACTCTGCCATTATTGGTTTAGAGTCTGTGGTTTGTGCGCTGTTATATTGAGGCATGCGAGATACAAGGAAGTTCTTTCTCCCTGGTAAATGTTTGAGCTTAAATTGGAACTGGTGAAAATGCTGGGACCAGCAGGCTTGTTTGGGATTGAGTTTTCTGGACGTTTTCAGGGCTTCCAAATTTTTGTGATCAGTCCACACCTGGAAGGGAATTTTGTTGCCTTCCAGGAACTGTTGCCACGTGAGTAATGCCCAACGTATCCCATAAGCCTCCTTCTCCCATACGGGCCAGCGCTGTTCTGTTTCCGTGAGTTTCTTGGATGTATATGCACAGGGTTGCAATACCCCTTCATTGTTTTCTTGTAATAGAACAGCCCCCACTGCCACATCACTTGCATCTACCTGTATTACGAAGGGCTTGTCCATGTCTGGGTGCCTTAGTACTGATTCGGCAGAAAAAAGTCTCTTTAGTCTCTCAAATGCTGCTTGGCACTCCATTGTCCATGTTAGTGGCTGGCTAGGTTTTACTGAGGATGCTCCCTTCGTTTTTAGTAAGTTAGTGAGGGGCAAGGCTATCTGGGCAAATGAGGGGATGAATTGGCGGTAAAAGTTTGCAAAGCCCAGGAAACTTTGTAGTTGCTTTCTTGTGCGGGGTGGTGCCCAATCTAATACTGCTTTGACCTTCTCTGGGTCCATTTCAATGCCCTGGGGGGATATGCGATAACCTAGGTAGTCTATCCTTTTCTGGTGGAATTCGCATTTTGAGAGTTTGGCATATAGGTGGGCGGCTCGCAGCTTCTTTAAAACCGCTCTGACAAGGTTGACATGTTCCTCTTTTGTTTCGGTGAAGATAAGAATGTCGTCCAAGTAAACCAGGATCCCCTTAAACAGGTGCTCCCTTAGAACGTCAGTGATTAATTGCATAAAGACTGCGAGGCCCCCTTGTAATCCAAATGGCAAGACTTTGAATTGATAGCACCCCATGGGGCAGTTAAATGCAGTCTTCCATTCGTCCCCTTCCTTGATTCTCATGCAATAGTAAGCTTCTCTTAGGTCTAGTTTAGAAAAAAATTTCCCTTTCGATAGGTGTGACAGCATGTCTTTCATGAGGGGCAGAGGGTATAGGTTGCTTTCACTGATTGTATTCAGGGCCCTATAATCCATGCATAAGCGTAAAGAGCCGTCCTTCTTCTCTCTAAAAAGGATCGGGGCAGCCACTTTAGGGTTGGCTGGCTCTAGGTTTTTTTAAATGAATCTTTCCATTTCCTCCTTCTCATTTGGGCTCATGGAGTATAATCTGGGCTTTGGGAGTTTTGCCCCAGGCTTGAATTCAATGGTACAGTCTGTGGGTCGGTGGGGGGGGGAGCTCATTTGCCCTCTCCTCACTGAAAACTTCAGCAAGGTCTCTATATTCCTCTGGTATTTCTGTTAATCTTTTTTCCTCTCCTATGGATGCTTTTTCTATTCTTGATTCTGGTAGCCCCCCTTGGGATTTTAAGTCCATAGGGTCCCCCTTCGGGAATTTGATTTCTGTCATCCTCCAATTTACCCAGGGGTTCCATTTTTTCAACCATTCCATCCCTAGAATCATTGGGCATTCCATACCTGGGGTCACCACAAACGTTATGTCCTCTTCATGTTTGCCCAGGGAGAGGTGTATTGGTAGAGTGGCTAGGGTAGCTGGCACCCCCCCTGCTATGGATCCATCTAACTGGCCAAATGAGATTGGTTGTTCCAGTCTCCTGGATGGGATGCCCAGATTCCCCACTAGTGTTGGGCTAATGAGGCAGCGGGTGCAGCCAGAGTCTATTAAGGCTTTCACCTTCACAGCTTCGGGCATGGGGGGGATTAATATAGTCACTGTCTTGAGGATGGGTGTGATGTGTCCACTTACCAGGGGTTCGCCCTCCGAGCTGTCATCTGAGGTATCCACCGGCCCTGTGGTGTAGGCTGGAGTTCTTTCCCCTTGGTGAGCAGAAGTGGGGGGTTCTGCAATTTCCATCATTCTCATGGCCGTTTCTTTTGGCTTAGCTGAAGACTTTCCGGATTTGTTGATTGGGGATCTGTCTGGGTTGTGCTGGGGGGCTTTGGAGCGGCATTCTACAGCTCGATGCCCTTCTTTTCCACACTTGAAACACCCCATTTGCTTATTGGCTGTAGCCCATGATTTCACCGGTTCGTGTGTTAGATCAGGCGGGGGGTGGCTCCATTGTTTTCCTCGGCGGTGCCTCTTCAATATGTCGATCTCTGCTTCCTCTGCCAAGATGTACCATTCCTCAAGTTGGTGTGGGTCCCCTCGGGGCAGGCAAGCGTCATATAGATCATAATTTAGTCCGTCTTTGAAATGGCTAAGGAGCATGTCTCCTGGCCAATTCAGTTTGCTGGCAATGTCCCAGAATTCTTGTGTATATTCAGCCACCGGGCATTTGCTTTGCCTCATCATTTTTATCCTTTCATGGGCTTTGCGATCAGCCAGGGGGCTTCAAATCGTCTTCTCAAAGAGGACATGAAACGGTTGAAGTTACTGAGTTCTGGGGCATTGGAGTCATGCAAGTTCACCACCCAATCTGCAGCCGGTCCATCCAAGCAGATTGCACGATCCAGATGCGGGCTTTGTCGCTGGGAATGTCCTGCCCGTATTCCTCCATGTAGCTGAGGACTTGGGTTAGAAAAAACCCCAAGCGTGTTGGCTCCCCTTTGAATTTCACCTCCAACGGTGGACGTCTTCGAATGGATTGGTACCTCTGTTGTTGGTGGTAGTGTCTTCCGTCCAGATTGCCATCTGTGGTCCGGTAGGGGGTGGGGACTACTGGATCACTAGATGTCCCCGGGGTTGCAGGTTCCAGGTCCCCCTCGGTGTCTCTCCCTTTGCAGCTTCAGGAGCTGGGGCGGCCGTAGGGCTCAGGATTCTCCTCTCTTAGGGAGCTGAGAGTTCTCTTCATCAGGTCAATAGCTTTCTCTAGGATCCAGTCTGAGTACGGTGCCCAGCTTTCTCCCTCTTCACATGCAGGGACTTCTCCATCTCCTGCTTCCATTCTGGTTGCGTGGTCCCCCGTCTCAAGGTCACCTTTCTTGATTCCTTTCCCCACTCACTTTTCTTTCCAACGCCCATTGACCAGCGAGGCTTGTGGTCCCGTGTCTCCACCACTTCTTCTCCTGAGGAATCCGACCTCTTGGATCCCAACATCTGACAATGTTCCAATTTGGTCAGCGGCTCTCTTTCCAGGGAGTTTTCCCCCTCTCTTGCTCCATTGTCTGACATGGTAAATTTTTGCAAAATCCCCTGGCAAAATCCAGGTGGATTAATTTTGCAAGTCCTGCCTAATGTAAGGACCCACCCCTCTTTGCATCTTAAGAAGACAGAACTCTTGGAATAATTCTTCCAACAGGGATCCTTTATTAAGAGAAAATGGTTGCAGGCGTTCTAGACAGGACTTGGGGTTCAAGCTCTCCCATTCGAGGTTTTAAGGGGTTTCCCAGTAGTCCCACCCAATCACCCCCCCTCTTCCAGTGACAGTTTCAGGCATCACAATCCCACCCCTTTTTCCTTTCTTCTGTCTGGATGGAGACTTCAGATAAACTACATGAAAAGTAAATAGCCTCCTTTGTTATGATAAGACCTTTTGGTGCTAACCCCATTCAAACTTTTTGAAGTTGCAATACACACATTCAGTTCCTTAGAAATATACTGAAGGAAGTGAGGGCCATAAAGCCCCTTTGTTCTCCCCCTTCTCTCCCTCTTATGGCAGAATCCAGAGAAGGCAGAATTGGGGTTTTCTATATTTGATAACTAAAGATGAAATATAATTGGATTCTGACACTGAGACTGGTAAGCCCCATCTTGCCGGCAGCAGACCCCTTGTGTCGGTGAATTGGTTTCCCAGGCCCTGCCCATGTGGAGCCAGGGTAGTAAAGGGTGTTTTGGGTTTGAGCTTAAGGGCTGCTTTGGAAAGAAGGTGGATACCTCTAAATTTTAATTTTAAAGCCCAGGGGAGTGAGAGAAATGTGTGTATGTCTCTCTGTGTGAGTGAGAAGACCCTTTCCCCAATCACAGTTGAATATTGTTCCCTCTGGCCTTTCCTAACCACAGAAAGGATCTGTTCACGTGGCAGACCCTGGAAAGCATGGGGGTTTGGCCAGAATGCAAGACCTTTTGTTAGGGAAAAGGGAGAGGCTGTGTGAAAATGGAATGGAATGAGTGAATGAGAGAATTGGATTTGGGCAACCATCTGGTAAGGCCTTGTAAACAAAGCCCATCTGCAGGAGGGCCCATACTACTGCACAAAGCAGAGGTTTTCCTAGACTCCTCCTGAGTCTGAAAACTGACAGCGGATGAAGAAGAAGGAGGCTCCCATACCTGTCTGAGCCGAGGGTGGCAGGTCTTCCCCAGGCCCCTTTTTGGTCTGAAAAGTGATGGTGGGAAGTTCCCTTTTAGGAGGATCCCGTACTCTGTAAGGGAACCAGAGTCCTCCTGGGCATCTTTTTTGTGTGTGTGTGTGCCCGCAAACTGATGGTGGGGCAACAGGGATAATGTCTCTAAGTGTGGCTGGCAAGTGCCACTAGAAACTGATTAAGCCAATTTGAATCCCATATCATAAAGGGAACATGGGAAGCTGTAGTTCGAGGGTCAAGTCTAGATTACCCGTTAGAGATTTGCTCAAGGCGTGGGATGAGAGGTGAGTACCTGTCCTAACCTGTATGAAAAGGAAGCAAGCAAGATAAATTTGTGAAGAATGGGTTTTGCTCAGGGCTTTGCTGGGAAACCAATTTGGTTAAATAAAGGTACTTAAAAGGAAATTAAAATATAGAAATAGTGTGTGTATATGTGTGTCAAAGTCTTTGTGTGGGGGATAAAGGTTAACTGTTAATTGTTTCTAATCCAAAGAGAAAATAATTTTAAAATTCTGCTAGAAATTCTGCTTAAAATAAGCCACCAAATTATATATTCTCACCTTTTTCATTTGGACAGCAAACAGGGTGAAAATAAATGCGTTGGGCATGTTTTCCCTTTCTCTGTACTCTTAAGAACAGCTCAAAGTTACCAGGAGGGAATGTTTTAAATTTATCTGCTGGAAAAGTTTCACTCTTGCATTTACTGTATGTGTTGTAAATGATTTTTATCTGTCTATCCTTTTCCTGAAATATGAGGTATGTCTAGCTACAACAATTCATGAGCTCAAGTTTGCTTGTGTAGGGAAATTATCTTCTTCTTAAGGTACTTTCCTTATCCTATCACTAATCAGTGAAACTACTATGAAATTAATCCTAGAACATAAAAACATTTTTAAATCTCTAAACTAATATGGTCTATTTTAGAATAAATGTTAAAAGTGATACTCCTGCCCCTTCTAAATTGAACACCTTAAAATATTAGGCTTTTAAAATTATGTGGAGCTTTCAGTGTTTTCAAGCTGCCCAGCATTTTCAAGTTGCAAGTCCTTAAGTCCTCTCTAATATGTTGCAAATGTTCAGTTCAGAAGTGAGACCTTTCATTTTGTTGTTTTCTTACCAGAATCCAGCCTCTCTTTTGTCCTCATCCCCCGCCCAATTCTACTTGTCCTTTTCTTATCCTCTCTTTTCCATACCTTTGTCTGCCTCTCCTGGGAGAGTCCACCAGAAAGGAGGGAGGAGATCTTGTTCTCATAACTTTCAGCCCTGCATAGATGACCCCCACAACCTTTTGGAAGCAGACCACATTGACCCAGAGGAGAACCTTCATTCATTTGAGCCATGGAATTGGGTTTGATTCAGCCATCCACTAAAAGCCACCATGCAACCAGAGTGGATCAGGCTTCCCAAGTCCTGCCATTCCCCCAGATGCCTGTGAAAGCTGCAAAGGAAGGAAGGAGTCCTGGAGCCATTGACCCTCACGTGAAGTCTCAGAAGACAACTGGGAAGACTATGGGGGGGGGGAGGGCAGAAACTCATTGTAAGGTTTTCTTTCTTGCCCCATTTGTGTTGTAATTAAGCAGTTGAATGTATTTATCGAGGGATGGCATTTGGGAATAGTTGGCACAACAAGTCCTGAACACCTTGGATTTCTGTCTGGTGGGAGGAAAATTTGTGCCGAATATTTGTATTGCCTGTTTTGTATTAGTAGCTGCATACACACACACGCACACAAACTATTCATAACCACACTGAGTCTATCCCTTTCACCTACCTTTAGTAAAGCTCCCCAGACTGATTTTTGCTTTGTGGCACCAAAGCTTTGCATGCACAACTTGCTGCAAATTCCAAGGGGGAGGGAATTTGGCCCCCTCAGGCAATTTGCAATTCATATGCCTTCACTGAGGAGGTAGCAGGAAAGAGATCTCCAAACCTAAGCCCTTAATATGTTGCACTGGTGGAATCAGAGTGTCAATCCTAGGGTTCACTATGTGCAATTTAAAAAAACAATAATAGACTAGCTTGCACACTGGCTAACCTCAATTGGACACCACAAACCTGGATGCACTGAACTAAGAGCTAAGGCAGGAAACAAACCTTGAAAATGGGCAGCCAGTGGTTATGTATTGAGGCAAAACATGGCTGTAAGGAGTTTTGGGGAATGTGCAAACCTAACTGGAAGCTCAAAGTGACATCCAACATTTGAAAATAATTGGCAGAAAATATTGGAAACTATAAATTTCTTTTCCATTTAACAAAACTATTGCCCTGACTTTTAGACCTTTGGAAACTCCCCTTTTGGGAGCCACTGCAAGGATCTGTTTCTGCTGCCTCTACTCTTTGCATTAACAGTTTAAAACAGTGGTTCTCAACCTGTGGGTCGGGACCCCATTTGGGGTCAAACGACCATTTCACGGGGGTCACCAAACAACGCAGTCCGCCATTTCCCCCTCTTTTCCTTAGCTGTGCTACTCCCTTTTATTTTATTGGCTTTTGAAAGCCAATAGAATAGACTCTCTTGAATAGAGTCTAATTCTATTGGCTTTCAAAAGCCAATAGGAATTGTCCAGGCTGTCTCTGCCCTGCTGAGCCTGCCAAAAGTCCCATTCTGCAAACAGTGCTGCAAGTTGTCTGCAGCGAAGGTGAGCTGTCTGGAAGCTTCCACCCCCCCACCCCCCGCTGAGCAACTACTAAAAATGTAAGTAAAAGAGGGCCAGGGGTGGGAGGTGGGAGGCCGGCGGGCACAAGGAGGGTTGCTGGTGCGCATGGGGCCCGGTGAGTGCCTTACCTCCTTGAGTTGGGCCAGCTGGTAGCTCAGCCGGTGGTTGGCCTGCGTCGTCTCTGCCGCTTGCCAGCTACGCCTCGGCCGGCGCAGGGGGCGGCACCACGCATGTGCGGTGCTCCCAGGCAGGGAAAGTCCTCGACTTATGACCGGTTGGGTAGTCCTCGACTTACGACTGGTTGGGTAGTCGTTGACTTACGACTGGTTGGGGTTGCAGCATTAAAAAGGTTGAGAACCACTGCTTTAAAAGCTTGTCTATCAAGTCTCCTTGACCAGAACAATTTTAATTTTGTGCCAGTAAAAGTGTGTTATCCACACTCTTATGGCACAAAGGGGGGATTTGTGGGAAGTCAGCCCCCCGCAAGAAGGAAATATTAAAAGGGCAGAATATTATATTTCCTCAAAGGATCTTAAAGGCAGAAAAGCATGCCAGTTTTTCTTAATAGCCCCAACTCTCCCTCCCCCAAGCAGAAACCAGCTCTATAGAAATGCAGATGTAAGGTTGGAGCCCTCCAGCTAGAAGCTTAGGAAGACAAAGACACCTAAAATCTACATACCCCACCCAAATTTAGGACGGCATAATAGGATTAACCCACAGATGTCAAAAAGGCACACTCAGACTCAGGTCAAAGTACATGACACAGGAAATACAAAGCCTCAAACAGGAACAGGAAACAACTCCAAACAAAAGCCCAAGAGGGTATAAAACCCACTCAGTACTACATGTGGTCTCTCTTTTCTTCCAGAGCTATCTTTCTGTCTGGCTCTCCTCTTCAATAAACTACAACCTTCTTTCTAAAGCAGTGGCCATGTTGCTTATTCCCGGTTTGGACTGAATCCTGATGAAGATTTTCCTTCAACAGTTGTTGTGCAAAATAAGTCCTTAAACTAAATTTCTTTTTTTTTAATTGAAAAGTTTTATACAAGTTTTTAACAATATTCCCCCCTAGAATAACCCCTTCCCTCCCTCCCCCCCTCACTTCCCAGAGCTGGTTACAGGGTTACAAATAAACAAGTAAATTCTAAATAAACTTATCCAACTATACAAATAACAAAATCAATAATGTGCTTTAACTCAAATACAAAACAAATTTAAGCAAATTTAAAAATAAAACCATAATAAACACAAGATTTTTCCTCCAATATAACCCAATCAACAAACTTACATTCGATAAACTTGGCTCTTTGCTTTTTTTCCCCCACCCTTAAGTAAATCTATTAATACTCTCCTACTTAAAAAGTTTTAGGAAACCATTCATCTTAATCACTAAAATTCTCACCAACATTAGAATTTAAATTATTTTACCCCTTTACCCATAATATCTCATAATTATTTTTATACACTTTAAATTAAAAAAATTATAATATATACTCCCAAATATTTAAACTTTTCCACTAAATCAACACCTTCTATTATTCTTTTTCTTTACATCTACATACTACACAAGTCATTCACTATTCCTTTAAAACATACTAAATCAAACTACCAGCTAAACTAACATTTATTGTTCTTTTTCTCTACATCTACATATTACACGAATCTACATATTAAACATCATCTATCTCAAAAAACTACTAAAAAAGTTCATCATTTCCTTTTCTTTATTCCAACATCCGCCTTCTGCTGTTCTTTTTCTTTACGTCTATAGGCTGCATGAGTCATTCTTGGTTTCTTTAAAAAATCTTCTCTCACAAGAGACTGCTGCAGAGGTTCAGCCTGTATGTCTCCTACATCCAATAACATAGCACCTTCAACCGGCTGTTCTTCTAACTTTTCTTCTGTTATCTCAGGTCGTGAAGATGATGGAGAGCCCGCCTTCAAAACAGAAGTGTAAAAATCTTTCGCCTTTGAAATTGTATTAAGTCTATAATATATCCCTGCATAATTTACCACTATTCCAGCCGGTATCTCCCATCTGAACCGGACATGTTGTTTTTTGAGGTCATCAGCCAAAAAAGCAAAATCCTTTCTTTTTCTAAGAATTTTTGAAGGTATTTCTTTTAAAATTATAACAACTTGAGCTGCAATTTGAAATCTCTGCTTATAAAAAGCCTGTAAAATTTCATTACAAAGTGATCTCCTAGAAAAATAAATAAACACATCTCATGGCAAATTCCTCTGCCTCGCAACCCTTGAATTAACCCTAAAAACTTTTTCCGTCTGTCTCAGTATTTATTCAGGCTCAGCCCCCAAAATGAAAGCTATATCTTTCACCACCACTTGTCTCAAATCCTCTTGAATGTTTTCCTTCATTCCCCTTATTCTTAAAGCAAATTCCATGTCGCTATATTGTAACATAGTAATTTCATCTTGTATTATTTCCACCTTATTTTCTACTTTGTCAATTCAATCTTCCAGTTTTTCAAAATTTTCCACAGCATCATCAATACAATCATCCAGACACTCTATGTGACCAATGAACTTTTGAAACGCAAACACTATGTCCTCTCTCATTTCCCTGATTTTATTTTCAAAGAATTCCTCCATCTCTTCTTTAATTTGTCGTGCCATATTTCCCAAGGCATCCTGTAGATCTTTAAATGTACATGCTGATGACGATGGAGAAGGTGATGGTACCTTAAACTTAGCTTGCTGAGCTGTCTGCATTACTGGGAAGATTGAGGCTTTAGAAACAACAGAAGCTCCAAGATGCTTTGAAGCCATTTTATTTTTAAAACCACGTTAAAAAGTCTGCTAAGATCTTATAAAATCAACAAATACCAAAAGAAAAAGAAAAAAAGAGGGAAGGAAAAAAGACAAAAGCCCCCTTAACAGAAAAAAGAAGATTCTTGCATTTTATATAAATACAAAATCTGTTACATTGTACCAAATAGAAGTTCCGGTCCTTTCACTCAAAGAATCAACATCTCAGCACCATATTTCACCACTCTTAATTGAAAAAAGGAGAAGATAAATTCTTTTCCAGAGTTAAAGTCTCAAAATAATCACCATTTTAATCTCTCCTGGTCAGCTTTAAATTTTACTCACAGATTCATTTTAAGTGCAGATGTGGAAGCAGCGTCTAGCTTTGTCCTGAAAAAAAAATCAGGGCAAAGGCATCCTGGAATGTGGAGAACACCTCAGACTCCATAGGAGCTCTCACCCCCCGGCCACCAAAAAAAAAGCTTTGGGGTCTCGGGGAGCTCTATCACTATCTGAGGAAAGTTCACCTCCTCCTCTTCTCCCGGGGAGAGAGATTCCAAGCCACGAGACAGTTATTGCTCGCTGTCTCAGCAGGCTTTGACATATCCCAGGGCGGATGGCTAAAAAAAGCCGCCATTGGTTCGGCCGTCACCACCGGAAGTCCTAAATTTCTTAATTATAACCATTAACCTAATAATCATTAAATAAATAATTGAGACTATAATTTGATTCAAAATGTTCATAGTCATTATTAATGAGTATTTTTGTTGCCTAAAGTGCAAGCCTGGCAGTAGTTCCTGTAACATACTATTTGAAGTATGGAATTCACCACCTATAAAATCCTCTGCTGCATTGTATGCTTAAGAGATCTCTTCTGCACAGAAACTAGAATACAGAATAATAGGATTGGAAGGGACCTTGGAGGTCTTCTATTCCAATCCCATGCCCATGGCAGGAGATCCTACACCATTCTAGACAGATGACATTCCAGTCTCTTCTTAAAAATCTCCAGTGATGTAGCAGCCACATCTTTTGGAGCAAACCTCTCCCTAATTGTTCTCACTGTCAAGAAATTTCTCCTTAGATCTAGATTGAATCTCATGCTAAAAGGAGGATCAAACCAGGGAGAAGTCTACTAAAAGCCATGATACTTAGAATGCAGTATTGCAGCCTAATTCTGCTGACTGCTAGGAGTTCGATCCAGAATGGCTGTAAGGACCTACCCCACTTTGCATCTTAAGAAGACAGGACTCTTGGAATATTTCTTCCAACAGGCATCCTTTATTAAGAGAAAATGGTTGCAGGCGTTCTAGACAGGACCTGGGGCCCAAGCCCTATGGTTCAAGGTTTTAAGGGGTCCCCAGCAGCCCCACCCCACCCCACCATCTTTCCAGCGACAATCCCAGGTATTACATTTCCACCCCCTTTTTCCTCACTGCAGGGGGAAGGGAGACTTCAGAGAGGAATAGATAAAAGCTGATGGCCCCGTTGTTATGAATTAGTCCATTTGGTGGTATCCACATTCAATCCCTTTGAAGTTGTACCGAAGGAAGTGAGGGCCATAAAACCCCTTTGTTCACCAACCTTCCCCTTCCTCATATGACAGAATCCAGAGAGGGCAGAAATGGGGTTTTCCATAGTCGATAACTAGAGATGAAATATAATTGGATTCTGACATCCTACCCCCTTAAAAATAAGATAGATCCACCTGAAAGAAAACAAACAGGTATAAAAGTTAGTCAGGCTTGTTAGGATACTCTGTGTGAAACTTCTTTAATAGCTTCGGGGCTCTGACATGACGCTTATGGACCCACTCATTTTGTGAGGCAGGGAGGTGTTTCCATGCAACTATGTACTGAGTCACTCCATGATATCTCCTAAAGTCTAGGATTTCCTTTATTTCAAAGTGTTGTTTGTCCTCCACCATGATTGGAGGTGTTGGTGGGGGGATTTTTGGCTGCAGTGAAAAATTGGGGTTATTTGCCTGAGATTTTTGGGTAATTCTAATTCTACTGTTACTGGGTTTATGATTCTTTTAATTGGAAAAGGCCCTATATATTTTGGTTCAAGTTTTTTACAGGGTTGTAGGGACTTTAGGTATTTTGTAGATAAGTACACCATTTCTCCTATAATGAATGGTGTAGGCTCAACTCTTTTTTATTGGCTTGTGCTTTGTATGCCGGCCTAGCTTTATCTAGTGCTTTTCTAACTATTGGTCAGGTGTTTTTTTATTGTTCCATCCATTCTTTCAGTGATCGGATCTCAGGTTCATTTGGGATTAATTCTGGCATGGGGCTGAAACTTTGACCGGTGGCTATATGAAAAGGAGTGTAACCTTTGCTGGAGTGGACTGCATTATTGTAGGCAACATCTGGGAAAGGGAGTAGGTCCGTCCAGTTGGACTGTTGGAAATTAAGAAAGCATCTTAAATATTGCTCAAGTACTGAGTGACACCGTTCTGTTTTTCCATCCCCTTGTGGATGATGGCTAGATGTCAGTGCCTGAGTGGTCGCTAAGAGGGATAAAAATTCCTTCCAAAATGCAGAGGTAAATTGCACTCCCCTATCAGAGATGATGCGTTGGAGTGCCCCATGCAATCTGTAAATATGCTGTATGAAAAGTTTTGCTAAGGCTTTTGCGGTGGGAATCTTTGGCAAGGGATAAAGTGCACCTGTTTGGAAAACAAGTCTGTGACCGTCAAGATAACAGTATTCCCATTGCTTTCTGGTAATTCCACTATAAAATCCATGGCTATTTCCCTCCAAGGGGCTGAGGGATTTGCCACTGTTTGTAACAGTCTGGGCGATTTCCCTTGCAACTGGGGGGATATGCGATAACCTAGGTAGTCTATCCTTTCCTGGTGGAATTCACATTTCGAGAGATTGGCATATAGGTGGGCGGCTCACAATTTCTTTAAAACCGCTTTGACTAGGTTGATAAGTTCCTCTTTTGATTTGGTGAAGATAAGAATGTTGTCCAAGTAAACAAGGACCCCCTTAAATAGGTGCTCTCTTAGAACATCATTGATTAATTGCATAAATACTGTGGGGCTCCCTTGTAATCCAAATGGCAAGACTTTGAATTGGTAGCATAGGGCGGTTAAATATGGTCTTCCATTTATCCCCTTCCTTAATTCTCATGCAATAGTAAGCTTCCCTTAGGTCTAGTTTAGAAAAAATATTCCCTTTCGAGAGGTGTGACAACATGTCCTTCATGAGGGGCAGAGGGTATAGGTTGCTTTCACTGATTTTATTCAGGGCCGTATAATCCATGAATAAGCGTAAAGAGCCGTCCTTCTTCTCTCTAAAGAGGACCGGGGCAGCCACTTTAGGCTTGGCTGGCTCAATGAACCCCATTTCTAGGTTTTTCTTTATGAATCTTTCCATTTCCTCCTTCTCCTTTGGGCTCATGGAGTTTAATCTGGGCTTCAGGAGTTTTGCCCCAGGCTTGAATTCAATGGCACAGTCTGTGGGTCAGTGAGGGGGAGCTCATTTGCCCTCTCCTCACTGAAAACTTCAGCAAGGTCTCTGTATTCCCCTGGTATTTCTGGTAGTCCATTTTCCTCTCCCATGGATGCTTTTTCTGTTCTTGATTCTGGTAGCCCCCCTTGGGATTTTAAGTCCATAGGGTCCCCCTTCGGGAATTTGATTTCTGCCATCTCCCAATTCACCCAGGGATTCTATTTTTTTAATCATTCCATCCCTAGGATCATTGGGCATTCCATGCCTGGGGTCACCACAAACGTTATATCTTCCTCATATTTGCCCAGGGAGAGGTGTACTGGTAAAGTGGCTAGGGTAGCTGGCACTCCCCCCCTGCTATGGATCCATCTAACTGGCCAAATGAGATTGGTTGTTCCAGTCTCCTCGACGGAATGCCCAGATTCCCCACTAGCGCCGGGCTAATGAGACAGTGGGTGCAGCCAGAGTCTATTAAGGCATTCACCTTCATGGCTTCAGACATGGAGGGAATTAATATAGTCGCTGTCTTGAGGATGGGTGCAATGCATCCACTTACCAGGGGTTTGCCCTTCGAGCTGTCATCTGAGGTGTCCACCAGCCCTGCAGTGTAGACTGGAGTTCTTTCCCCCTGATGAGCAGAGGTGGGGGATTCCACAGTCTCCATCATTCTCATGGCAGGTTCTTTTGGCTTAGCTGGAGACTTTCCAGATTTGCTGGCCGGTCATCTGTCTGGGTTGTGCTGGGGGGCTTTTGAGCAGCATTCTACAGCCCAATACCCTTCTCTCCTGCACTTGAAACACCCCATTTGCTTCTTGGCCATAGCCGATGGTTTCACTGGTTCGCGTGTCAACTCAGGCGGGGAGCGGCTCCATTGTTTTCCTCGGCGCTGCCTCTTCAATATGTCGATCTCTGCCAAGATGTACCGTTCCTCAAGTTGGTGTGGGTCCTTTCGGGGCAGGCAAGCGTCATATAGGTCATAATTTAGTCCATCTTTGAAATGGCTAAGGAGGATGTTTTCTGACCAGTTCAGTTTGCTGGCAATGGCCCGGAATTCTTGCGTATATTCGGCTACCAGGCGTTTGCCTTGCCTCATCGTTTTTATCCTTTCGCGGGCTTTGCGATCAGCCAGGGGGTCCTCAAATCACCTTCTCAGAGAGGACATGAAACAGTTGAAGTCATTGAGCTCTGGGGCATTGGAGTTGTGCAAGTTCACCATCCAATCTGCAGCCGGCCTGTCCAGGGCAGATTGCACAATCTGGATACAGGCTTTTTCACCGGGGATGTTCTGCCCATATTCCTCCATGTAGCTGAGCACTTGGATTAGGAAAAACCCCAAGCATGTTGGCTCCTCCTTGAATTTCACGTCCAGTGGCGGGAGTTTTTGAATGGACCAGTGCCTTCATTGTCAGTGGTAGTGTCTTCCATCCAGATCGCCATATGTGGGTCAGCAGGGAATGGGGACTACTGGATCAGCAGATGTCCCTGGGGCTGCAGGTTCCATTTCCCCCTCGGTGTCTCTCCAGTTGCGGCTCCAGGAGCTGGGGTGGCCGTAGGGCTCAGAATTCTCCTCTCCTAGGGAGCTGAGAGTTCTCTTCATCAGGTCAATAGCTTTCTCTAGGATCCAGCCCGGTGCCCAGTTCCCTTCCTCTTCACTTGCTTGCAGGGATTTCTCCATCTCCTGCTTCCATTCTGGTTGATTGGCTCCCTGTTTCAGGGTCACCTTTCTTGATTTCTTTTCCCACTCGCCTTTCTTTCCAATGCCCATTGACCACTGAGGTTTGTGGTCCCATGTATCCACCACCTCTTCTCCTGTGGAATCTGACCGGTCAGATCCCGACATCTGGCAGGATTTCAGTTGGGGTAGCGGCTCCTTTTCCGGGGAGTTTTCTCCCTTCCTTGCTCCGCGATCTGCCATGGTAATTTTTGCAAAGTCCCCCGGCAAGGTTCTCCCTTCCAGGTGGACTAATTCTGCAGATCCTGTCTAATGTAAGGACCCACCCCACTTTGCATCTTAAGAAGACAGA
Organism: Crotalus tigris; assembly: GCF_016545835.1. Classification (NCBI taxonomy): domain Eukaryota; kingdom Metazoa; phylum Chordata; class Lepidosauria; order Squamata; family Viperidae; genus Crotalus; species Crotalus tigris. The sequence goes on along the minus strand of NW_024100617.1, from coordinate 225,637 downwards.
ACTCTTGGAATATTTCTTCCAACAGGCATCCTTTATTAAGAGAAAATGGTTGTAGGCATTCTAGACAGGACCTGGGGCCCAAGCCCTATGGTTCAAGGTTTTAAGAGGTCCCTAGCAGCCCCACCCCACCATCTTTCTAGCGACAATCCCAGGTGTTACATTTCCACCCCCTTTTTCCTCACTGCTGGTGGAAGGGAGACTTCAGAGAGGAGTAGATGAAATTTGATGGCCCCATTGTTATGATTTAGTCCTTTTTGTGGTATCCACATTCAATCCCTTTGAAGTTGTACTGAAGGAAGTGAGGGATATAAAACCCCTTTGTTCACCCCCCTTCCCCTTCATCATATGACAGAATCCAGAGAGGGCAGAAATGGGGTTTTCCATAGTCAATAACTAGAGATGAAATATAATTGGATTCTGACACTGGCTTAAGGTTGACTCAGCCTTTCATTTTTCTGAGGTTGGTAAAATGAGGACTCAGATTGTTGCGAGCAATATGCTGACTTTGTAAACCACTTAGATAGTGCTGTAGAGCATTATGAAATGATATATGTCTTAGCTGCTATTGCTATTGCTTATTTAGAATGACACTTTTCCCCCTCCTTGGGCTTTGTAGACCTTGTTTATGACAAAGTGTTTTGGGGTCTTTGTTTTCAAAAGCAATTAAAGAATATGACATTTGCATATTTCTTGTTCAAATACAATGTAAAGTTAACACAGGAAACTTAAATGGCAGAAGACATACTTTTCATAGGTACAACACAAATCAGTCAAAAGAGAAGCCCACTGGGAGGCTGGGCATGATATTTATATACATGCTGTTCATTCCTTTCCAGCATGTGACCAATTGGAACAGGCCTATTACATTAATTTTCTTCCTGCCAGTATTCCCACAATTATTGTTGTTGTTTTAACCTTTTAGTTATGTCTGACTCTTAGAGATTTTTTAACGAGTGCTGTCCATGCTACTCTGTCAAGCACAGCTTCTTTCAATTGTTAGATATTCAACTTTGTATCAGATTTGATGTTACTATGCCAGCATGTTCTTTTCTTGCCACTTCGTCTTATTCCACTAATCCTTCCTAATATCATTGACTTCTCCAATGAACTTGAAGGCATGACATGGCCAAAATAAATCAGACATATTTTTATGATTCTAACTTCCTGTGATGTATCTGGTTTTATATGATTTAACACCTCTCTGTCAGTTACTCTGGCTGTCCATAATTTACACCTGTAGCACAGTTCAAAGGTGTCAATTTTTCTCTGATCAACCATTCTTAGCATCCAGCTCTCACATCCATATATCATTATAGGGAGGACTTTTGTTCTAACCAGCCTGCTTTTTGTATTTATATCAATATCTCTGATTTTCCAGATCTTATTCATGTTAGCCATTGCAGGGTGACCTTCATTTGATTTCAGAGTAGAATTGCCATCATAAACAATTTTGGATCCAAGGAATATAAGTTCTCAAACTAATTCAATTTCCTCCTTGTTGATTTTAAACATCTCATGTCTATCCGTGGCTCTTGTCATTATCTTTGTTTTCTTGATGTTAAAATTCAATTCTACTTTTTTCACTTTATCTTTGATTTTCCAGATCATTTTTCCAGTCTTCTTTATTTTCAGCCAATAGTGTTGTATCTGTGTATCTCAAATTATTTATTGTTTTCCTTCATTCTCCAACATCAGGCAGTTCCAGATCTAATTTCCACGCGATCACTTCAGCATACAGATTGAATAAAAATGTGATAAAATAAATTCCTGTTTAACTCCCTTACTGATTCTGAACCAATGTATGTTGCCATAAAGCAGGGGTGTCAAACTGCTGGCTCATGGGCCAGATGCATCATGCTAAAACTGTACCCACCTGTTGTGATTCCGTGCCAGCCTGTGCTCCCAACAGCTGAGTCTGAGGAATCTGAGGAGGAGGTGGAGGAGGCATTTGAAGGGTCATCAGGGGCAGAGGGAGGCTCTGATGAATTACAGGACTCACAGTTTGATGCAGAGCCTGGCCCTCCAGTCATGTTCCTGATGAAGCTCAGCTGTGTGAGGAGAATGAGTCAGACTCTGAGCACTCACACCTGATGGACATGCTAACTGATGCATGCATACATTGTTAATTAGCGAGAGTAAATCAGCAGCAGTCAATACGAAAAATCCAGGGTAAAAGGAGAAGGCACTGAGAGGCACTGCCTTGGGACTGCTATATAAAAAGAGGAGGTGTGGGTGGTGCTGGTTGCTGAAGGCAACCATTTTCAAAGTACTTCTTTGGATCCTGGTCTGTTCGTCTTGCTTGTAACTACTCTTCTGTTTGCATTGTGTTTCCTGTGGACTATTTCCTTCATTTGGATTGAGTTTTGCTGTTTGTGTTTTGGACTATTTGGCAGGTTTGTTACCCATATTAAAAGGGGTTTGTTTTGTTTTAAAGTCTCCAGCCTATTTTATCAATGGGTTTGGTTCTTGTGTGTTTAACAAGGACAGCTATAGGATGGGATAGAACAGTTTGTCTTCAGCCTCACCCTCTACTATCATGAAGTAGATACGTGCTGAGAACGCCCAGCTTGCCCAGCAGCTAGCTTTGTTATCTCCCCAAGTTGCTTAGCTATCTGCCCAGGTTCCTGCTGTTCCACTACCACCCAGGAGAAAATGCCAAGTGGTGAGGCCAGACAAATTTGATGGCAACCCGGACATGTTTCCTGTTTTCATGGGACAATGCCACCTGTATATCAGTGTGAAAGCAGATGATTTCCCCACTGACCGGGATATAGTGGGGTTTATGATAAGCCTGCTCTCTGATTCTGCAGCTCGTTGGGGCACACCCTTGCTAGCCCAATCTAGTCCATTGATGGACAACTTTGTGGGGTTTTGTGATTACATGCAGTTGATGTATGAGGACCCCATCAAGACCCAGACAGCTACCCGGCATTTGAAAGCTCTGAGAAAAGGCCGACGCCCCCTTCAGGGCTATATCAGCAAATTTCAGCTGCTTAGCCAGGATTCAGCCTGGAATGACGCTGCGCTCGTGAACGCTTTCCAAGATGGCTTGTCGGAGGAGATGTTGGATGAGCTGGCCCGTGTTGATGTTCCCCCGGACCTTAATGGGCTCATTCATCTCTGTCTGTGGATCGATGCCCGGCTGCAGCAGCAAAGGAGTCGTCGTGCCACCCCAGAGACCCATATGGCCCCCATTGTGAGTGCGACCCCGGTGCAGAGGGAGGAGCCAATGGAGTTAGGTGCTGCTAGACCTCATCTATCGGTGGCAGAGATGAACAGGCGATGTTCAGGGAGGTTGTGTTTTTACTGTGGGGACCCTGGGCATTTGGTCGCTTTCTGCCCCAAGAAGTGATGAGGGGTGTTTGTGACGGAGCTGGTTCCGAGACTGCCATTGGTTCCTCTGTTGGGAAATGGCCCACGCCCGACCTGAAAGGCCTTTTGGGTCGGGCATCTCATAACTCCGAGCCACCCCCTTCAGATGCTACCCACGGACCCCCAAAGCATTCGATCTTGGAGGCAGGCCTGATTCTTCTTAGGTTGCCCAAGGGGATTCCCGTCCATGTGTTGATTGACTCTGGAGTCACTATGAACTTTATGGATGCAGTATTTGTGGCTAAATGGGCAATTTCCCCAATGCCCAGTGGATCAGCCGATGTTAGTGGAGACCATTGATGGTCGAGTGCTTCTGTCTGGACCAATGAAGGCCGCCACACAACCACTATGTATGGCCATCAGTACACATGAGGAGGCCATTCAGTTTTATATCACATCAGACCTGCATTTCCCCATGGTGTTGGGAATGACATGGCTCCAGGCACATGACCCACAGATTTTTTGGTCACAGAACTTGGTCACCTTTCCAAGCTTGCAGCACATGGACCACACCCACATCTGTGCAGGTCAGGTAGAGGGGCCCAAGGGGGTTTCCTTACCCTCGGAATTGGCAGATTATGCTGATGTGTTCACCGAGATTGAGGCTGCCCCATTAACATAATCCCTGATGCGCCTCTCCCAGTGGGGCATTTGTATTCCATGTCGGACCCTGAGTTGGCCGCATTGTGGGACTTTTTGGACAAGAATTTGGCTTGGGGTTTTATTCGGCCCTCGTCCTCGCCAGTATCTGCACCTGTACTCTTTGTCAAGAAGAAGTCCGGTGAATTGCGGCTTTGCTGTGATTATAGGAAATTAAATGCCATCACAGTGCATAACTGATATCCACTGCCCCTCATCCCCGAACTCTTGGACTGACTCTGTGAGGCAAAGATCTTCACAAAACTGGACTTGCGTGGAGCTTATAACCTTGTCAGAGTTTGGTCGGGTGATGAGTGGAAGACGGTGTTTGGTACTCGTTACGGGCACTTTGCATACACAGCGATGCTATTTGGCTTGACCAATGCCCCTGCTGTGTTCCAGCACTTTATGAATGACATTTTCCAGGACTTGTTAGATCAGTTTGTTGTTATCTACTGGATGACATCCTGATCTATTCCCCATCGCAAGAGGTGCACCATCAGCATCTCCGTCAAGTCCTGCAGCGGTTCCGAGAGCATTGGCTATATACTAAACTAGAGAAGTGCCAGTTCTACCAGACAATTATTGAGTTCCTGGGTCACCACATTTCTCCTGAGGGCATCGCCATGGAGCCGAGTAAGGTTGAGTCTCTGCAGAGTTGGCAACCCCCACGTTGTGTGAAGGATGTCCAGTGACTTCTTGGGTTCGCCAACTATTATCAGACTTTCATTCCCGGGTTTGCTACCATGACAGCCCCCCTTACTCGGCTCCTGCAGAAAAAGACTCAGTTCCAGTGGGACGCTCCAGAACAACGGGCTTTCCAGGCTTTGAAGGAAGCCTTCATGAACGAGCCCAACCTGAAGCATCCTGACCCTCAACGGCCATTTGTTGTGGAGGCGGATGCCTCCAACATTGCCATCGGGGCGGTGTTACTCCAGGCGACAATGCCCGGTGGTGCCCTCTTCCCTTGCACGTACTATTCACGGAAATTGAATCCGGTGGAGCGCAACTATACCATCTGGGAGAAGGAGCTATTGGCCATTAAAATGGCGTTTGAGGCCTGGAGGCATCATCTGGAAGGGTCGCATCAACAAATCGAGGTCTGGACGGACCATAAGAATTTAGAAAGCCTGCAGACTGCTCGGAAATTGAACCAACGCCAGATCCAGAGGTCTCTCTTCTTTGCGAGGTTCAGTTTCCAGGTGACGTACATACCCAGTGGTCACAATCAAAGAGCGGATGCTCTGTCCAGAAAGCCCGAATATTCCAGAACAGAAGACAAGCTTCTCCCCAGGCCAGTGCCTACTGAGTCTTCTGCTGCAGTGCAGGAGCCCATAGATGTACGGGCTCGGATTCGGGAGGCCCAGCAGCAGGATGGGTGGGTGGCTCAGCGAAAGGAGGAGGTGGGGCCTATTTCCCCATGGACAGTCACGGATGGACTCCTCCACTATCGTGATTGGCTCTATGTTCTTGGAGGCCCGCTCAGGAGACTCATCCTCAGCCAATGTCACGACAATCCGGCGGTGGGGCATTTTGGCCTGTTCAAGACCCTGAACTTCTGGTGGCCCCGAATCCGACCTGACGTTCAGATCTACGTCTCATCTTGAATCTTATGTAGGCAGGCCAAGTCAGCAACAGGGGCCCCACCTGGACTACTGCAGCCCTTGCGGACACCCAAAAGACCCTGAGGAGCTGTGTCCATGGACTTTCTGACGGACTTACCCCCGTCTTCTGGATTCACGATGGTGTTTGTGGTGGTGGACATGCTGACCAAGATGGCACATTTCATTCCATGCCGTGGCATGCCGTCTGCCCACACCACCGGTCGCATGTTCATCCAGCAAGTGTTCCGGCTGCATGGTCTTCCTGATAGGGTCGTGTACGATAGAGGGGCCCAGTTCACAGCCCATTTCTGGCAGGGGTTGATGCAGGTGTTGAATGTCAAGATCTGCCTCTCGTCCGCACATCATCCCCAAACTGACGGAGGGACTGAGAAGGTCATTAAAATCCTGGAACAATATCTGCACTGCTATGTCAATCAGCAGCAGAACAATTGGGTGGACTATCTGGCAGTGGCTGAGTTTGCATTCAATAACTCACAGCACACTTCCATGCAGATGACACCATTCTTATCCAATGTGGGCTATCACCCTCAGTTTTTCCATCTTTCCCCACTAGATGCACTGGAACCACCAGCGAATGACTACCTGGCAGAGTTACAGGCGATCCATCGATTGGTGCAGTGACAGTTGGAGAAGGCCAAGGCTGACTACAAAAGGTTTGCTGATCGGTCGAGACGGGATACGCCTCCACTAACGGTGGGAGATCTGATATGGCTGTCCACCAGGAACCTACCGTTAACCCGGCCAGCCAAGAAATTAGACCACCGATATTAGGACCATTCCCAATCGAGGCTGTCATCAATCTGGTTGCCTATCGCTTAACTCTGCCATGTTCCATGCAGGTACATTCGGTCTTCCACCATTCTGTGTTGGTCCCTGAGCAACCGGGTGTCCACTCCGCCAAGCTGAACCTCCCCCACTGAAACAATGTGATGGAGACAGTGCCCCCGAGTACGAGGTTGCCAGCATTTGGGACTCCCGTTGGGTGAAAGGTCGGTTCCAGTACCTGATTGAATGGAAAGGCTATGGACCGGAGGAGTTCACCTGGGAGGATGCGACCACCATTCATGCTCCTGCCTTGGTGACCGCCTTTCATGAACAATTCCCATCCCGACCACATCTGGATTGGCAGACCCGGGGGAAGGCCCCTGTGGTGCGGGATAGTGTTGTGATTCTATGCCAGCCTGTGCTCCCAACAGCTGAGTCTGAGGACTCTGAGGAGGAGGTGGAGGAGGCATTTGAAGGGCCATCAGAGGCAGAGGGAGGCTCTGATGAATTACAGGAATCACGGTTTGATGCAGAGCCTGGGCCCTCCAGTTGTGTTCCTGATGAAGCTCAGCTGTGTGAGGAGAATGAGTCAGACTCGGAGGACTCACACCTGATGGACATGCTAATTGATGCACACACACATTGTTAATTAGTGAGAGTAAATCAGCAGCAGTCAATACGGCACTCCAGGGTAAAAGGAAAAGGCACTGAGAGGCAACGCCTTGGGACTGCTGTATAAAAAGAGGTGTGGGCGGTGCTGGTTGCTGAAGGCAACCGTTTGCAAAGTACTTCTTTGTATCCTGGTCTGTTCGTCTTGCTTGTGACTACTCTTCTGTTTGCATTGTGTTTCCTGTGGACTATTTCCTTCATTTGGATTGAGTTTTGCTGTTTGTGTTTTGGACTATTTGGCAGGTTTGTTACCCATATTAAAAGGGGTTTGTTTTGTTTTAAAGTCTCTAGCCTATTTTATCAACAGGGGTTTGGTGCCTTTAACAAGGACGGTTATAGGCTGGGATAGAACACCACCTCATTGCTGGCAATGGAAAAAAAGTTGCGATACATGAAGACAGGTCACATGATGTTGCAAGTTTGACACCCCTGCCATAAAGTGTTCTTATTATGGCCTCATCAGTCTACAGTGATCTGATGAGTCTGATTAAATGGGCTGGGACACCAAGATTCTGCAGAGTCACCCATAGCTTATTGTGTTCTACACAGTCAAAAGCTTTTCTGTAATCAATAAAGCATATATAAAGATCCTTTTGATATTCATATGTCTTTTACATAACCATCTAATACTGGCAATATAATCTCCAGTGCTGTGCTTCTTTTTAAAGCTAGCTTGTACATCGGATAACTCTTGATGTTGAAATTCTATAGCCTCTATTTAATGGTTTTTGTCAGAATCTTGCTTGCATGAAAAATGAATGCAATTGTGTAATAGTTAGAGCAGTATCTGGCATCGTCTTTCTTTACCTATAGGATAAAAACAGATCTTTTCCAGTCCTGATGCCATTGATATGTAATCCATATCTCATAGGAAAGTGATGAAGTTAATTGGCACTGGTCTTAGTAATTCCACTGGTATTCCATCAATACCTGGGGCTCATTCTACTTCTTTCAAAGATTGGTTCTTTATTAATTGAGCTATCATTATTGTCATCTTAATGGTAAGTGAAACTGCTATAGAGTCCTTCTGTATAATCTTTCCATCTGTTCTTGAACTTGTGCTGGTCACTTAGTACATTCCTGTTGTGGTCTTTAAGAGTTCCTTGTGGTGCTGAAAAGCTTGATTGCAACATTTCCACTATGGCAACATGATCTTAGTATGTGCCTTCCTATTAGCTTCTTCCAGACATTGACATAGTGTGCTCCTCTCACTGCCTATTTTTGTTTTTCCTGGCTTCACATTGGAAAATTGCATTCAGCTTTTTAATTTAATCCTTATTACCTTTGGCTTTGGCCTCCCTTCATTGATCAGCTATTTTGATCAGATAGCCATTTGTTTGTTTTCTTTGGTTTTGGGCATGACACATACTTCCCAGCAATTTCCATGATGTTACCTTGGATCATCACTGTTCATTTGGGTCTTCCCCTTCTAAATTCGGTGGCTCAAACATATTCTTAATTTCTGTGGCATACATAGATGAGATGTTCACATTTAATTTTGGGGGGATGTTACCTTTTTTCACTCTGCATGGTTTGAGATTCAGTTTAGCCACTAATATCTAATGATCTGAGCTATACAGTCAGCAGCAGGAAGTAACAGATGCAACTGTTTCAGTGTTGTTGATATAAAGTGAAGCCTATCTGATTTCAATATCCATTTGGTGTTGTCCATGTGTCAACATTGCTTGTGTTGTATAAACCACATTTCATTATGCTGAGATGATTTTCCTGGCAAAATTGCACTACATAATTGCCAGCTTTATTCCATTCAGATAGTCCAAATTTGCCTACTAACCTTTCAATGGGTCTAGCACAATTGGACACAGTCACCTCACCCTGGATGCTTCACCCCAGCCCCCTTACCTCAGCCAATCCATTGTGGTTGCCCCTCCCTGGCCCCCCAGCTGGGCTTGGGCATGAAGGGGTAAAGGAGTCCCCCAGTAAGGAGGGAGCTGGGTGTGGGAGGAGGGGCTGAGAGGAAACCTCAATGCTTGTGGTGGGATGTGGGAAGAAAGATACTGAGTCTCCAGCTATGATTTTGGGAAATGGGTCGAGGACAAGAGAGGTGGGAGGAAGCCTATAGCAACCTCAATTTCTGTGTGGTCTCCTCCCCCCCCCTCCCCACATTCTGACCAGGAGGACAGAGAGAGACTCTTCTTCCCTCCTTGTGGCTGAGATGGGGTGAAGATTGTGAGAATGCAGCTGATGTGCCAACACAGACTGCCCCCCAATTACCCTCCTGTGGATGGGTTAGAGTTAAGACCTTCTAGGCCCCAAATTAGATCCAGATCCATATTCCCCAAAGTCAATTGCATTGAAAGAGGAAAGAGACATAAAGCAAAAGGGGAAGAGGAAAACTGAGGGATGTTTAAATCTAAGATCTACCAAGAGTGGGACATGGCAGGGAGAACAGGTACACTACTTTGCAAGCTGAGCCTGCCAATGCCCCTCCATCCTGGCAGAGTGGCAGTAGTTGCAATCCCTATGGGTCTTGTCACAGATCCCCAGCATCTGTATTTTGGGACTAGCCCATGCATCTAATTGTCCTGGGCTGCGAATTGGCTGGAATGAGGCAGTAAGGGAGGATGACAAGGGAGGGGTGCCAGGGAGTGACACCTGCTGTGGGTTGGCTGGTGGGGTGCAGGGTGAAGCAGCCAGGGCAAGGTAGCTGTAACTTATTGCCCCATTCTGCTTGCAATGTCTCCTTGGCCTACCTTTGCATTGAAATCGCCCATAATATATAAAAGATCCTTTCTTGGTATTTGCTTGAGAGCACATTGAAGCTCATTGTAAAAAAGTTCAAAGTCATCATCATTTGAGTCTATAGTTGGTGTGTAGATTTGTACTATGGTGATGTTCAGTGGCTTGCTTCAAATTTGGATAGATATTATGCGATAGCAGTATACTCTGTGATTCTCAACATATTTATCTGCTTGTTTGTTTACGCAGAATGCAGCTCCTTATTTCCCATAATTAATGTCTGCCTATCAAGACTATTATAGAATGTTTTGTAATATAAATTGATCATCTTTCTTTTTAATACCTATTTATTGTTTTTATTTTTTTTAGATTTTTAAAGATTTTTTTACTTTTTAGATTTTTATATAATTTTTTTTTTATCTTTTTGTGTATTTTGTGTTTTTTATTTACCTTTCTTATGCTCGTCTTTGATCATAATAAAAATTGATTGATTGATTGCCTACTACTACTGTCAAAATTAGAATAATGTATTCTATTTATAGAATTTTCCATATAACATTTTAATTATAAGCGCCTCTAAAATTGAACTGGGATCTAAGGACAGGATCTATTTGTTAAGGAATACCTTACTAGCATATCAAAACTATTTCTAATTGTATTGTCTATATATCTCAGTTGATATAATACTGAAATGCATATTCTAAATGGAGAATCATTTTAAACTAAATGCACTTATTGGAGAATGGGCACAAACACAATTGATTATATCATTATTACATTTGATGAATCTCAGTTCAGGTGATAATGAACAAGCCAGATAGCAGTAACCTTCTGTTGATCTTAAATTTATAACTTTCTCCATGGATCTTGATAAATTGAGATTGTAGAAGAGTTTGCAAGGTGTAAACTTGGTCTTTTAGAGCAGGGCTTTTCAACCTTTTCACCCATTGTACCACTTTTAGGATATGGCAATATCCAAGTACCATCAGTCATCTAGCAAGGTGTCAAAAACTTGATGACCCCCCCAAAAAAGGAAAAAAGTGATAAAGTACAGGTAGTCCTCGACTTACAACAGTTCGCTTACTGACTATTTGAAGTTACAATGGCACTGAAAAAAAGTGCCCCCCAAGGCACAGCTGAGCAAGATGCCTGCCTGCCAGCCCGGCGGCGCTCTTCCTCCTGTCCGAGGTTTTCATTGTTGTGAGCATTTCTGTTGAGGATTGGCAGCGGGGGTGGGGTGGGGGAGTGTTTGGTTTTTATTCCCCCCTAGGTGGTTGCAGCAGGTTTTGGTCACTTCACATGACCCTGGGACACTGTGACCGTCATAAATATGAATCAGTTGCCAAGCATCTGAATGTAAATCACAAGACTCTGGAGATGCTGCAACATTCCAGCTGATCGGCGCTTCTTCTGGGCTCAGTGGAAGCACCAGGATCAGCGCCAAGCTCCAGCTGAGCCCTGACAGTCCCAAAGAAGTACTGATCCTGGCGCTTCTGCTGAGCCCTGACAGACCCGAAGAAGCGCTGATCCTGGTGCTTCTGCTGAGCCCTGATAGCCCTGCAGCTCCAGCTATCTCTCGCTCAGGCTTGTGCGGTGCTGCCACCGGTTCAGCTCATTCCCCTCCCCCGCTACCACTTTTCTAGGATGGTCGCATACCACCTGCTAGATGCCAATGTACCACAGGTGGTACCCGTACCACTGGTAGAAAAGCCCTGCTTTAGAGGAAGTGCAACCTGATCAAAAATAAGTAGAATGGTATTCATCTGGACAAACAACCTCTTATCAACATAGAATAGAGATCTTTTAGTAACACAGAACATAGAATAATAAGATTGGAAGGGACCTTGGAGATCTTCTAGTGACTAGTCAACCACCTGCCCTTTGCAGGAGATCCTATGCCTCTGAGGACTATCTACTGAGTGCAGTTGGTCAGCCAGTTGCAAATCCATCTGGTGTTTGAGCTGTCTATCCCACATTGTTCTATATTGCCAAGAAGTAGGCTGTGCTCTACTTTATCAAATGCCTTACTAAAATCTAAGCAAATTATGTCCATAGCGTTTCCCTTATCCACTAATTTAATCTCTGTCAAAAAAGACATTAAGGTTTGTCTGGCATGTTTCAGTTTTTAACTCTTATCCAGTTTTAATGATGGAGCTATTTCAAAGCTTTCTGACTTACAACAAGACACACAAATGAAAACAATTGTAGGCTGAAGAATTACTGCACATCACATCTTAGTACCAATTTTCTCTTCATTCTCTTCATCGGTTGAGTCACCAGTTTCAGGGAGGAGAGAGGGTTTGTTTTTTAAAAATGTCAAGATAACTCCACAAAAGGCCCTTTTTATGCACAGTTAATGCTGAAGATGCTTCTACTTTAAGCTAATTAATAGTGATTTAATTAAACGTTTTAACTTTTTATTTTTATTAGCTTTATTTTTATTAATTATGAGTAATCTTAAAAGCAGTATATATATAAAATAAAAATATTATAAGATATAATATTGTACCCTTTGCTATTTTATCAGTAGCTGTATTTAATGTATAACATTCAGAGAAATATTAAAATTGAAATAAAGATAAGGTTCATTCAGATTTGCTCAGAAACAATGATGGGGAAAACTGGATTTAAGAAACAAGTTTGTTTTGCTGTTCATTTTTTTCCTCGCTGGAATTGTTTGTGGTTGTGTCTTTAATTCTGTTTTTGTTGTTGTTGTTCTTTTAGAAATCTCCACTCATTAATTACTTTTCCCATTATGTCTTCCTGTCATATACTACCACTAATAATAGATATACTGAAATCTTGTTTCCTGAAGTGCAAGTCATGTATTTGAATATTCTCAATTTTAGATTTCCTTAATATTAAGAATTCCAGGTTGATATAATCACTTTTCTTTTAAATCTTGTTGCTTGTTACTCATTAAGTCTTTGCTAGTACATTAACTTAAATTAAAATTGTGAAAGTAACTAATTTTGTTTTTTTTTCAGTTTTTCATTAAAAAAAACTATTAACAAGGCAAATAAGGGATTTCTTGGAGACACTCTACTTGACAGAGTTTATCTCCCAATAAATAGATAATTAAATGTAATGACTTCTATTTTGATTTTAGAAAATATAATCCATATTTTATACTGATTTGGTATTTTATTTACGTATTAAAACAATTTATCTGGCCATCCAACTCACATACAGGTGACTCCAAATGGCTCATAATATTAAAAAAATTCACATAAAATAGAAAACCACATAAAACCCTTGCCCACTTCCCACATGGCAGCAGCGATAAAATCAAATCAACCACTTGATTGATTCTATCTCCATTTGTGATCCCAAGGCCCGCTAACAAAGTGGTGGGATTCAAATGTGTGAACAACTGGTTCTCTGTGTGGATGCCACTTCCGGAAGTCTGTTCTGGGCCTGGGCAACAAAAAATTAGTTGTCGGTTCTGCTGAAGTGATGTGAACCGGCTGAATCCCACCACTGCATTCCATGGACTCTGTTGCCAGAGTAGTTTGAGTTTGCCTCCAGCTCTGTTGTAAAAGCTTTGATTTATGCTAAAGAGGTGCCGAACTGATGCTAATCCCACCACTGGTTTGAGGGCCTTAATATGTTGGGAGTTGACCCATTCAATTTCTGAGGGGGGAAAGTTTTTCCAGGCTATCAAATACTGAATTATTCCCTGACATATGCAAGAGTTCCAAACATCTTTGACTTCAAAGTGCTGCTCGCAAATCCCAGGAAGCTTTGTATTGCTTATGAGTGCAGGGAGGAGCCTACTGTAGTACTGCCTGCACATTTTCAGGGTCCATCTCTATCCCCTCATGGGAGGTGTGGTAGCCCAGATAGTCGATTTTACCCTGGTGAAATTCACATTTGGACAGCTTGGCGTATAGTTTGGCCAGTCAAAATTTTTTAAGCACAGCTGATTAGTTTTATGTGTGCTGCCATGGTCTCAGTATAGATTAAAATGTTACCAGGTAAACTAACATTCCCTTATACAGGTGTTCATGCAGTACTTCGTTTATTAGCTGCATAAACACAGCAGGGGCTCCTTGCATTCCAAAAGGGAGGGCCCAGAACTGGAAGCATCCCAAGGGGCAATTGAAAGCTGTTTTTCACTCATTCTCTGCTTTGATTCTCACTCAGTAGTACAGCTCTGCAAATCCAACTTGGTGAAGACCTTTCCTTTGGCCAACTGGACCAGCATGTTCTTCATGAGGGGAAATAGATAAACATTTTCCACCCACATAGCTTAAGTCCATGATAGTCAATGCATAGATGAAGGGATTTGTGCTTCTTCTCCTTATACAATACCAGGGCAGCCACCCTCAGTCTGGCAGTCTGGATGAATCCATGCTTCAGGTTTTTGTCTATAAAAGTCTGCAATTCCTCCAATTCCCTAGGGGTCATAGAATACAGTTTAGGTTTGGATAGTTAGGCCCCAGGTAGCATTTCTATGGCCCAGTTAGCTGGCTGGTGGGGTGGGACCACATCTGACCCATTCTCACTGAAGATGTCCCATAAGTCCCAGTACTCTTTGGGGATCCGAGGATCACTCAGTCAATCTTTGATGGCTACTCCCACCTCCCTTTTTGGTTTCACCTGCTGCAGCTTTAGAGCAGATTTTTGATGGCTCTTTTCCCCTTCCCCTTCACGGCCAGAAAGCCGGATTTTTAGCAGCCCTTCCTCCAGTTCACAAAGGTTCCATTTCTGAAGCCAAGATTGTCCTAATACAAAGGGTCTTTCCATTCCAGGGACTATGATGAAGCTCAAGATCTCTGTGTATGCCCCCATCCTCATCTCTATTAGTTCGGTAACAAACGTTGCTGCCCCCTGCCACTGAGCCATGCAGCTGGCAAAAAGCTATGGGAACTTTAAGCTGTTTGAGTCTCATGCCCAGTTTCTTGATCAGAGCATCTGGTGCACCCCAAGTCCAGTAGGGCTACTAGGCTCCACTTTTGCCCTGAGGATTGAATCACCAGTTCTATAGGGATGGTCACTGGGTTGACCCAGGTGACTTACTAAGGGATTATTGTCATAGTCCAACTTGTTTTTCAATGGGCTGACCCCAGGGTCAGTCAGAGTTCCCCCACCCTCTTTGGGGATGAGGTGGACTCTATGACTTCTTTCAGGCAATTTCATGGACTCACTGATGTGATTTTTCTGGTTTTTGTGCAGGACCCTGAGTTGTCTTCTGGGCTGGGAGTGTAGTTCAGCAGTCAGAAGCTTGGTGCCCCTCCTTCCTGAACCTGAAGCAGCCAGCAGATCAGCGGCATGGGCTGTGCTCACATGGCACCAGTTTTGGGGCCTCTTTCTTTTCAGGGGGGAAACTTCATCATCAATGACTTGGGCACTATTTGAAGAAGAGTGGTCAGGATTTGTGCCAGCCAGCTGGTCATGCAAGGAGTAGATTGGGTGGGGTAAGTGGCTGGCTGGGGAGGAGGTATCATGGCTACTCAGGTGGCTGCCACCGGCGGCTTGGATGCAGGTGCAAGGGGTCATGCTCCACAATGCCTCCCTGCTCAGTTGAATGCTTTGTTTATGCCCTCAGCACACCCAGGCCAGAAACAGCTTTGGTTCCTGTACCCAGCTGACTCCAACTTTATGTTGCCCCATAGGCATGCAAATGAAGCAAACAACACCCCCCCCCCCCCGAGAATGGAAGCTTCTGTGGGCCATGATCTCTTTTGAATGCACGCTATATTACAGCACCTAGGAGCTTCCATTGTCGGTGCGAAAAGCATTTCCAAGCTGACGCTCCTCTCCCTCAAACGAAAAGAAATAGCAGCAGAGAGGAGACACTTTTTGCAAGGTGACTGTATCCGGCATGGCAGTTGTAGGGAGCGGGGGAATAGGGTGAATGTTGCAGAGTCTCTGCAGTTGTTCATTCCTAAGGGTGAACAACTGCCCTGGTGCTGCAACATTCATAATTTTGGGACTTGCTCATGAAAACTAGGGGGCACTTATTGCATAATTTTGAACGAATGTTAAGTAAACACTGGTAACTTGGGGATTACCTGTAGAACAGAATTATTTATTTCCTACAACAAATAAATCATATTGCATAAAATGTTCCATTTCTCTTTTCAGATGTAGTGAATTGAAGGAGCCACAGGCAAAGCAACTATCAGACAAGAGAAATCTGAGCTGAAAACAAAAATGCAATTTGAGAAAGCCATTCAGACTTGATCCTCCCTTGTTATGTTTACAAGTAAGGAAGGGAGAGGGGAGGCACATTCATAGCTGTCAGATTTTGTTACAACCCTAAAAATAGTTTTAGTATTCATGTCTTTGGTGTCCAAGTATGGCATACCTTGAAAGGTTGAAATTAGTAGCCAGAATTGTTCTTACAAAACACTAGAAAATGAATGCATAATTGTCACTAGATCAATAGTATTCTAGAATGGGAAATTGCACTAGCAGAAGAAATTAGTCCAGCAATAAAAATATTTGAAAAATGCCACAATGAAGAACAGAGATAGGTAAATTTGAACACCATCACTTATTTACATTAATACATTTTTTTGATGAAATTGTCTCAATTAGCCGAAATGTCCCTTTGGGTACATGTTTTGTGTACATATGTAGAATTTAAAGGAAGATTATTGGGTTTGAACTCAGGTAGTACTTGGTTCAACAATAATAATTGTGAGATAGATCTAGGTTCCTAATTACAGACTCATGGCATCCCCTGCTCCAACAAAAATCATCTTGCATGTCAGGGTCTGGCTTCATTCCAGTCTATTCTTTATAACCAGTTGTTTACTGTGAATTCATGTGTGTGGTACATCATACCCTGGTCACATCAGGAATTTCATATTCTTACTCCCTATTCCATGATTCCATGAAAAAATGCAATCCATTGCATTCCTTGCACCCACTAATGTTCCAATTGGTATCATCAGCAATAATTCACTTGTACACATATCCAAGATCTTGTGTTATCAGTGATACACACATTCCAGCAACATAAGTTTTCCAGTGGGTTCATGAAAAGGCTAAATATGGTTATATTGTAGGCCCACTATATTCATGACTTATTCTGATATATATTATACATTGTGTATCATATTTGTAATATATTCCTATCATATAACATATATGTAACAATAATACTGCTTTATACACTAGTGAGGCCACATACCTCCAGTTCTGGTCATCATGAAAAATGATGCTGAGACCCTAGAAAGTGTGCAGAGAAGAGCAACAAAGATGATAAAGGGTATGGAGACTAAATATTATGATGAATAGTTGAGGAGGCAAGAACAAGACGTAATTGGTGGAAGCTTGTTAAAGAGGGACCCAACCTAGAAGAGAAATATTCTGGTAGTGAGAATTATTAATCAGTGGAATAGCTTGTTCCTGAAGTTGTCAATGCTCCATCAATGGAGGTTTTCAGAAATAGATTGGACAACCATTTGACCAGGATGGAATAAGGTCTCCTGCTTTGGACTAGTCACTAGAAGACTTCCAAGATCTCTTTCCAGGCTATGATTCTATGAATTCCCTCTCTTGCACATGAACTCTTGCACTCTTCACATATGCTCTAAATGCCTAAATCATATGATGAGGATGAAGTTACTGACTTCCCTAACTTGCTAGCTAGAAAATTAAATGCTAAAATCATTACAACAACACATCCTTCCTCTAAGTTAATCTTATACTATGTAAGTTGTATAAAGAAGTCCCATAATCATTTTAATAATACTATTGATTTTCATTTGATTGTAATTTGCATACTATTTATGTAATAGAATTTTTCCTTATCCTTTGAATTACAGGAGATTCAGTATCAAATTATTTTTCTTGGTTAGTTGATCTCTAATGTATTTTGTGTGGTATGTGTAATTTCAGATTTTCTGATATGACCTCTTTTTAAGTGAATTTTCTGAAATATCTGAAGTGAATATCTGAATTTCTTAAGCATAATTCACAGAAATATACAACTTTACACATCATGTCTTTTGTTCATCCATACTAACTATTCTACACATTTAAGTTGCAAAAACAGAATAATTTATTAAGGGAGTTCCTGTTCTGCAAATGTACCATTAAACCATATCACATATTTGATATTAGAAATAGTTTATAAGTATATAATCTTGTGATAAGATGGGTGGCAAACAAATTAAACAAACAAACAAACAAATACTTTTATAAGTACACTCACAATTTAGCATAGTCCAGAGATCTCTAATGTACATGCAAGAGATATTCTTTTATAGATTATCTATTATCTTGTAACATTTTCCCCATCTTTCTGAACAAGTGATACACAAGCTTTAAAACATTTTGTGGTGCTTCCAAAGATACTTCTTTTTGTCATGGAACTGGAGCATGATTGGTTGGGGGCTAGAGCAGTGTTTCTCAACCTTGACAATTTTAAGGCATGTGGACTTCAACTCCCAGAATTCCACAGCCAGCAATGCTGGCTGTGGAATTCTGGGAGTTGAAGTCCACATGCCTTAAAATTGTCAAGGTTGAGAAACACTGGGCTAGAGGCTAAAACAGTGGTGGCGAACCTATGGCACGGATGCCAGAGGTGGCACTCAGAGCCCTCTCTGTGGGCACGCGTGCCGTTGCCCCAATCCTAGGCCTTCAGCTGGGTTTTATAAAACCTTTTTACTTTAGGCCTCCACCGCCGTGTGCAAAAAAAAAAAAAAAAAAAAGGCTCAATCAGTCAATTTCAACTTCTCGAGGGAAAAAAAAAAGATCTTGGAAAGTTGGGATTCATTGATTGAACTTTTCAGTCCAGTGGTTCTCAACCTTTGTAATGCCACGACCCCCCAACCGGTCGTAAGTCAAGGACTACTCAACCGGTCGTAAGTCGAGGACTACTCAACTGGTGCAGCACCGTTTGCAGAATGGGACTTTTGGCGGGCTCAGCAGGGCAGAGACAGCCTGGACAATTCCTAGTGGCTTTTGAAGGCCAATAGAATTAGACTCTATTCAAGAGAGTCTATTCTATTGGCTTTCAAAAGCCAATAGAATAAAAGGGAGTAGCACAGCTAAGGAAAAGGGGGGAAAATGGTGGACAGCGTTGTTTGGCGACCCCCATGAAATGGTCGTTCAACCCCAAATGGGATCCCGACCCACAGGTTGAGAACGACTGTTTTAGTCCAATCCAGTCTGCCGTTACCACCGCAGCCACGCCCAGCCAATGGGCCATACCTAGCGAATGGGCCACACCCAGCCAATGGGCCAAACCCACCCGGCACTCGATGATGCATAAGTGGGTTTGGGGTTGCAGTTTGGGCACTCAGTCTCTAAAAGGTTTGCCGTCACTGGGCTAAAACATATGAAGAATAGTTTCAAGAATTGGTTATGTCTAATCTAGTGAAAAAAAGGACTAGGGGTGATATGATAGCAGTGTGCCAATATTTGAGGGGCTGCCACAAAGAACAGGAATTAATTTATTTTCCAAATCACCAGAGAGCAAGACAAGAAACAATGGATAGAAATTAATCAAGAAGAAAAGCAATCTAGCACTAAGGAAAACTTTTCTGATATGAGAACAATTAACTAGTGGAACAGCTTGCCTTCAGAACTTGTGGATACTTCATTGGGGCAGTGGTGGGATTCAAATATACGAACAACCAGTTCTTTGTGTGGATGACACTTCCGGATTTCCATTCTATGCCTGGGCAACAAAAAATTAGCTACCGGGTCTGCAGAAGTGATGTGAACTGGCTGAATCCCACCACTGCATTGGGGACTTTTTTTAGTGGCTGGTTGCTGATTTGATTCAAACACTTCTTTGAATTGGCCCAAAGTCTCTTGTATTTTGATAAGACTGACCTATTTCTGTTTGGGTATTGTGGTTGATTCTCTGATGTTATTTCATGTAATATCATTAAAATATATAGGTATGTACTTAAACTAAATAATAGAAGATTTTGCTATATGGAGGTTGATGCAGTTTAGCTGATGTTTTTGTACTGCTGCATATGATTCCATTCAATGTGGCTTGTTCCACAAGTATGATGAAAGAAATAACAAGTTAGAGCATGATGTAGCAGGCCAGCCACAAAAAGCTATCACCAAAATGATCAATAGCATGGTGAAAAAATGTTTTTTTTTTCTCAAAAAGGTGAAGCAGGTCCAAATTCACACAGCTTTGTTTTTTTTCCCCACTGTTAAAAGATCAGAAGCCTCCTAAAACAAAGCGACAAGGTCATTAATACTAGTTGCAGGTCTCCTCAACTGAACCTGTCTAGGATGACTAAGAAGGAAATCCGGCAGGGAAGAAAACGCTTTCTATGGCTTTGTTTTGTAAGATTCGTTGCATCAACGACGACATTGAATAGAGCAGGAACTTTCCAGCTTGCTCAACAGGACACAATCACAGCCGCTCTGTAACTAACCTTCAGCCGCCTGTAACTTTCCTCGCTTTTCCACAGCTTAGAAAGGCGTGCGCACGCGCACCTGCCTCGTTGCTTTCTGCTGGCCAGCGGCCTGCCTCTTTCACTTCTTTTTAGGCTTTCTCAGGTAAGGATGCTGAGAGGAGGGCCAGCGAAAGAAGGGTGGGATGGCCGGGCGGGCGGGCTGCTTCGTCGAGGGTCTCTGGAGACATTTTGTAGGAAAGTAAAAGACTCTCCTTTCTAGTCGTCGCACTTTTTCCCGAGCCTTCTGCTTTTGCCATGTCGGCGGCGAGAGAGAACAGAGCGAGATCCCGTGCCCACCACGGATGCCCGTTATGATGTCGCCCCGCCGGCCGCCCGGCCCCCCAATTGGGCTGCTATTGTGAAGCCGCGGATCTGTCCGACTTGTAGGACTGTTTCTCTCTCCCCGTTTGGTCTGCACCCTACCCAAAATAAGCCAATCCGCTTAGGACGAAGTGAGAGGGGATAAAAACTAGACTGGGAAACCAACATGAGGTGTCGACGTACAGGAAGCGCTGTGTTGCTCAATTCTGTTGCATTAACTGAGACCGTGATTTTATGTGGTTTCTGGGAAAATGCTGGGTAAATGTGCATCGCAACAAAATGTATACTGAGAACGTGTATTTCCAGAAACCGGTTCCTTATTTGCATAATTTGTGCAATGTTTGATGCAACTTTCCGTTTCCATTCTTTCCCACTCAGAGTCTGAGGAAATAGAATGGCTACTAACAATGCTCTGAAGCAAAAGACAGAAGACAAGCAATGTGCAGAGTAAGAATTACTCTTAGAAACAATACCTCAAAAATAAGGGATGGGAGGGAACAAATATCTCTGTCTATCTATCTATCATCCATCATAGAAACGGATGTTCTAAAATAGGTGTGTAATGTATAACAATTACCACTGTGTTTATTACAGCAATATTCTTATTTATTGATTTTGAATCGGCAATTCCATTTAACACTGAGTAAATCTGTTCAGTGTCTCAGCATAGTCCATAAGGAAGTTGATCATACAAAAATGCACTGTATTTATGATATCATAATGAAATCAAAATTTTCAAGAAGAAATGTACTAATTTAGATATTACACTACCTTGGTTGAAGATTTGAGATTACTAATCTATTTAATTGTTTATTGATAGAGATGCCAGAGTTTGTGTCCCTAATCCATACCTTAAGAAAATGAAAGATGACGTCTTGTATCATTTTGCCCTTGGGACTAGTACTCATGATTTTCCTGCCTTATTTGGAGATATAAAGGTAAGAAAGAAAATGGCTCTAGACAGTAAATGAAAGTAATTGTTTTCCTTTTTCATTCTGCAGTTAAGTCCTATGAGAGTCTTTTTTCTTGTGCTACTATATTAGACATGGGTTGAGATAAAATTTGCAGAATCTACTTAAAAGCCAAATAACCTGGAGCCAGAAAAATAGTAGCGAGGGGAGGAGGCTAGTCTTTCTCAACTACTCATATTTTATATCCCACCAACCAGTCTATCAAAGAAGTAGTCTCACCAAGAGATAAAGAGAAAAAAACACTTTCTCCAAGAATTTAGAGATTTATAGATACCATATTCCTGTATTTGGTACTTTAAAGACTTAATTAAAGTTTGGCCCTTTGTCCCAACTATACTATTTCTGTGTTCACCAAGTGATAAGTATGCCACCAGATGAGCAAGGTGAAGATAGCATGGTCATCAATTATTGGTAAACTGGAACTCTCTTATCTCTCACCGATGACTATGTTAAGTTAGCAGAAATTATCTTGGAAAAGTAGACATTACTTAATTTTTTAATGAGGTTGTTCCCTTTCTTCCTGGAGGCCAGTAGCCTCATTTCAAAATGCTTTGAAAGATGTTCTAAATCAGGGCTTTTCAACCGGTGGTATGCGTACCACTTGTGGTACATTGGCACTTGGCAGGTGGTACGCAACCATCCTAGAAAAGTGGTAGCGGGGGAAGGGAATGAGCTGAACCAATACAGCACCACACAAGCCTGACCGAGAGACGGCTGGAGCTGCAGGGCTGTCAGGGCTCAGCGGAAGCACCAGGATCAGCGCCGTTTCAGCAGATCGTTGCTTCTTCAGGGCTGTCGGCTCAGCAGAAGCGCCAGGATCAGCGCCACTTTCCAGCTGATCGGCACTTCAGGGCTGTCAGGGCTCAGCGGAAGCACTAGGATCAGTGCTGCTTTCCAGGTGATCGGCACTTCTGGGCTCAGCAGACGCACTGGGATCAGTGCTGCTTTCCAATTGATCTTTGGGGTTGTCAGGGCTCAGTGGAAGTGCTAGGATCAGTGTCAGGCTCCAGCTGGAGTTTGCTGCCGATCCCGGTGCGTCTGCTGAGCCCAGAGGTAGCACCAATCAGCTGGAAAGCAACACTGATCCTGGCGCTTCTGAGCCCAGAAGTGCCGATCAGCTGAAAAGTGGTACTGATCCTGGTGCATCTGCTGAGCCCAGAAGAAACGCCGATCAGCTGGAAAGCAGCACTGATCCTGGCACGTCTTCGGAGCCCAGAAGAAACGCCGATCAGCTGGAAAATGGCACTGATCCCGGTGCGTCTGCTGAGCCCAGAAGAAGGCCGGTCACCTGGATGCAGATCTGGGAGACGTAAGTGTGCAGGTCTGGGAGAGGTAAGCTGAGCCAAGCCACGCAGAGGCAATGACGGGGGAGGGGGATCCTTTGCCCACCACTGCCTGCCTGTTGCCACCTCTTCCCGGAGCCTCTGGCAGTTTAAAAAAAGGGGAGGGAGGGAGGAAGGGCAGGAGGGAGGGAGGAACGAAGGAAGGAGTTAGGGAAGGAGGGAGGGAGGGAACTTGGATATAAAAGGGGGGAAGAGAAATTTGTTAAATGAGCTTTGCCCCATTTTATGACCCTTGGGATGCTGCAATGGTCATAACTCGCTTTTTTCAGTGCCATTGTAACTGCAGTCACTAAGTGAACTGTTGTAAGTCGAGGTCAAGTTTTTGACACCTTGCTAGATGACTGGTGGTACTCAAATGTTGCCATATTCTAAAAGTGGTACAATTGGTGAAAAGGTTGAAAAGCCCTGTTCTAAATGATGTGCAGCCAATTAAAATGGATCCCTCATTATATGCAGTTCTCAAATTATTACTGGTCATTTGGAGACAGTTTGAAGTTATGATGGATCCTTGAAAAGGATTTAAAATTCCCGCTGTTACAGCAATCCCTTGGCAATCCACCCACCCTTATGACTGATCACAGGGATGCTACAGCAGCTCGCCATTTATCTCCCTCACATCATACTCCACTAGCTCCTCACAGCTGATTCCCACTTTATTGTGTCCTATATCCTCCTTCTTTCTCCTCTTACCAGTGACTTACCTTTCATTATAGATCTTCTGGAAGCAGCTGCTGCTCCTTACAGCGTTCCTTACAGCGTTCCTTCGCAGTGAATATGAATTCATTTGCAATAAATTAAGCTCCTAAATGTGGTGCCTGCTTCCAGGATGGAGCCACACGACTTCAATTATGTAGGAAGGCCATGCAGCATAATGCTGCTTGTGGAAGAAAAGTTGACTGATCAGTCACCCAAAGCCTGCAGCAACCATAAAGAGTCAAAAGTAGAGCAAAGGGTGCCTCAGTGGGTGCACAAGGGCTTGGGAGACCTGGGGCAAGCTATGTGTGAGCTGGAGTGCTGCCTCTGTGTGAGCATGGGCCTGTGCTAGGCCTCCCTCATCCCGAGGCAACTTGTGCTCTGCTTAATAATCTGCAGCTTAATAGCTGCACTGGGGAAAGCAGGGATCGAGATTTTTAAGTGAGATCACATAGGTGCCTCTCTTAATAACTATTATGACTTGCAACTGCAATTGACAGGCTTCTTTAAGTTTGTAAGTGGAGAACTACTATACAGTAAACTTCTGCATCTATCAGTTATTATTTCCAAATGCCTCTGTCACATTATTATATCTTTCTAGCCTGCTTTCAAGGTATTAATGGGGAGATATAGTAATAATCTTCAAAATTATTTATGAATATGCTCAATGGAAAATCAAATCAGCTACATATATACTGTTGAATTTTGCTATGTAGTGTTGTTAGAGCAGTGGTGGCGAACCTATGGCACGGGTGCCAGAGGCGGCATTCGGAACCCTCTCTGGGCACATGTGCCGTTGCCCCAGCCCTACCTCCCCCCACGGCCGCTTCCTCTCCAGCAGTCCCCCTGAAGGAGACTCGCCCTCAAGCATGGCCCAGAGCAGCGCAACGAAGGACATGGCAGCCAGGCAGCGTAGACAAGATTCTGCCCTTACATTCCATCATGCAGTTGATGTTGCAGGGCGCAGCAGTGTGGCCACCATAGCACTGCTAGGCTGCCTGGGCGATCTGCGGCAGACCCTGGAGGCGGTGCATGGTCCTGTGGGCAGGCGGGGCAGGGAATGGGGAGGCAGAGCGGGGGCGGGCAGGGGGGTGGAGCGGAGGCAGGGCCAGTTTTTGGGCACTCGGTCTCTAAATGGTTCGCCATCACTGTCTTACAGAATGAAAATAATCATGCCCAATAATAAATCACTTGGGATAGCTTCATCAGACAACTTTGTGTTTCCTATTTTCAAAAAAAAATATGTTTTGCTCTTTTTATCTGTTGTGCCATTTTTTCTGAATTCAACAGATTTAGTTGTTTCTATTTCTCTTTTCAAAGTCTTCTTCTGCAGGTTCATTTGCAGTTCTGATTCTAGTTTTCCAATTTTTTCTTTTAATAGTACATAATCCTGTCTTTTCTGTTGTTTTTCTTTGCCGTGTATGTTATAGCTATACCTCTAGAATGTGCTTTAGCTGTGTCCCATACATTTTGTAATGTTGTATCTTCTTTTATTTTCTTTAAAGAAAAACTCCATTTCTTTTTTGCTAGTTCTACAAATTCTCTTACTTTTAATATAGATTGGTTCAAAGTCCATCTTAATTTTTTTTGTATTCCTTTCCACATCACTTTTAAAGGGTTACGGTCTGCCCATGTACCTGATTCTATCTCAATTTCCTGCATATTTGTCCTCAATTCAGATGTCATCCAAATCATATCAATTCTGGACCAGGATTTTTGACTGTTTGAATAAAAAGTATATTGAAGTTTTCCTGGATTAATTTCCCTCCAAACATCTTGTACTCCAATTTCTTTTATCATATTAAAAAAGTCTTAGGTAGTCTTCTTCTTCCAGTTTTTCCTGTTTTACTGCTTTTATAGTCTATTGTCCCATCTACTATCGCATTGAAGTCTCCTACTAAACAAATATTTTGGTACTCCATTTCTATTATTTTTCTATTGAGATTTCAGTAGAATTCTCTCTGGTTATTATTTGGTGCGTAGATTATTACTAACAATGTTTGTTTTTGGTTTAAATATATTTCTACCATCATAATTCTTCCTCCTTCATCTGAGTAAATCATTTTAGAATCTATGGTCTCTTTAATATATACAGCAACACCTCTTTTTTTCTGCTGATGCATGATAAAGTTTCCCAATTTTTGGGTATTCCAATAGCTTATAATATTGTTTTTTATATGTGTCTCTTGCAAACAAATTATATTTAATTTCTGTAGTTTTCTAAAAGTTTTGTTCCTTTTTGATGGGGATTTTAGTCCATTTATATTCACTGAAAAAAATCCATTTTCTTTCTCCATTTCAGTTATTTATATTTAGGTCTAGAGTCGATCTTGTGATCCTCTGATCTGTGGCAGTTCCTTCACTCTCTTGCTCAGATTTCTCTTTCTGTTCTCCTGTTTGTATATTACTTCTTCAGTTGTTTCTTCCATTTGTTTCTGTTCCTTTCTCTCCTCTTGCCAATGTTGCACTCCTTCATCTGAGAATGCTCGGTTTCTTTCATCAAAGTCTTCTGCTTTCCAGATTGAATCCAATTGATATCTTGTAATATTCCAGTTAATTAAAATCTCTTCTGGGATTAACCATCTAAAATTTATGCCTTTTGCAATTAGCTTTGTAAAAATTTATTGACCAAGTGTTTATTCTAATCATAGATAATATTTTCCTATAGTAAACACTAGGACATTAATAATTCTGCATAGTGGGGTAACATCTAGAAATCATTTTAGTTCAGGTAGATTTTGAAACCATCATTTTTAATATTAGTGCAATTAAAAGTGTATATTTTTCTAAGAATGTGTTTTATTTAATTCTGCTTAGTTTGTATGTGTTGGAGGAAGTCCTTCACGGATGAAAACGTTTACTACCTATATTGCTGAACTGCTTGAAATTGGTCACCCTGGTTATGACTATCCCAATATATGTGCTGGAACAGATCGGTATGCAATGTACAAAGCAGGACCTGTACTGTCAGTCAGTGTAAGTATAATATACATTTTAAAAACAAAATATATATGCAAAAATATATTAAAAAGATACATAGATCTTAAACATTTGCTTTTATTTTGACTAATTAGAATGTTTTATATAAGTATGCAAGCTTTTACATTCTCCAACATTCCTCCTTTAGTAAGAGCATTAATTTTCTTTTTGAGAAAAGTTAATTTTTAATGAGTTTAATATTTGTAACTTAATAATCAGTTATAAATATGTCTGAATATATATTTAATGACTATATGCCCCAAAGGAAGGCCTGAAAGGGGCACTGTCTTACCTGAACGCCTTTTCTCAGCACGGAGATGGAGAATCCACCAATGGGTTTAGACTGTATTCCTGCCCAATCAAATCAAGTCAGCCAAAGTTGCCATGCCCGTCCTGGACCATAGAGATCCCAGTCTTGACACGAGCATAGCCATGGCCTGACAGCAAGACATTGTGGCTCACTAAACTAAAACTAACCCTAGGCCTAGATGACCTACAAGGGTGGGAGTGGATTCTCCATCTCCGTGCTGAGAAAAGGCGTTCAGGTAAGACAACGCTCCTTCTCCAGCACTGGAGATGGAGAATCCACCAATGGGACATACCAAAGCCTACTGTCCCTGAGGGTGGGAAATAGACTGGTCCGGTGTGGCACTTTGAAATATGACCTGTTGTAGAACCCTCCTACCGAAGGAAGCCTCTGCCGAGGCAAACCTATCAATTTTATAGTGCCTTATGAAAGGAGAGGGTGAAATCCATGTGGCTACCCTGCAAATGTCCTCAATGGACGCCTGGGTGACCCAGGTCGCAGAAGTAGCTACACTCCTTGTGGAGTGGGCTGTAACCCGTCGCAGAACCAGCAATGATCCAGCTGTATACGCCCCGGCAATACACGCCCTAATTCATCTGCCAATTGTGGAAGAGGACACCTTCCGACCCCTAAAGTAAGAATATAAGGATGCAGAGAGGACCACTGATTTGCGGAACGCTGCTGTCCGCGAAATGTAGTACCGCAGTGCCCTGTGGACTCCCAAACTATGTCATTGCTGTTCTAGAGCATGCGATGGGATAGGGCAAAAGTCCGGCAGCACCATTACCGGGGATCTATGGAAAAGAGAACTGACCTTCGGGATGAAAGTAGGGCTGAGTCGAAGGACCACCTGATCCCAGTGGAAACTGCACGGGTCATCCGGGGTTAAGAGTGTTGCCAAGTCAAAAAAATACATTGTGCCGACATGATTGCCCCCTGGAATGCCACGTGTGGGACAGAAAACGAATGTCACATGTCTTAGGGGCTCAAGGGTGACTTTGTAAGAGACCGAGGGACCCGGTAATTCCCATGATGGGTACCTGAGTGCAGTACAGGGATTGATGTTAGCAGTCCCTATAAGGAATGAGCGGAGTAATGTGTGATGTTCCAATGACCCTCCCGGAGACACAGGTGAGGACTGTGGAAAGAGCAGTTATCTGTTTGCGCAAAATGTTTGGGGCCAAACCCTTCTCTAGATTAACAGGTAGTCCAGGATATGGGGAACCATGAGTTCTGCAAGTGACAAATGTTGACCTTAGCACCATGATTAAAAGCTCTTCCATGTGGCCTCATAAATGCGGTTTGTGGAAAGGCGACAAGAGGCCTGGATTGCAGTAATGATCCCTGGTGAGCAAAACTCCCATGTCAGGATCGAGCGCTCAAGCGCCAGATGGCTAACTGGAGCCATTGGGGTCCGGATGGAGAATAGCCCCTTGCTGAGAGAGACCTGTTCCGGAGTAATCCACCAAGGATCTGTAAGGCTTCCAGATCAGCGTACTAAGGCCTCCTTGACCAACAAGGAGCCACCAGAAGAGCCTCCGCTTGCTTCCGAAGAAGCTTGGGTATGGCCGCTGGGAGGAGAGGGAGAGGGGGGAAGGCTTAAAATAGACCCTGCAGTCATGGCTCCCGAGAGCATCTGTCTGATCCGCCCCTGGAGATAGGAATCGGGAGGAGAACAGGGGCAACTGAGTGTTGGCCGGGACATAAAGAGGTCCAAAAATGGAAGGCTGAAACGGTGAGAGATATCTCTGAAGACCCTCGAGTGGAGGTGTCATTCCGAGTGATCTACCGTTGTCCTGCTCAGAAATTGGCCAGAGTGTACGCCTGCCCCAAAATATGATCGGCCCTGGTAGAGGTCAGATTGTGTTCTGCCCAGGATCCCAGTAAGATGGACTCGGTCAAAAGGATTCGAGATCGGGTGCCCCCTTGTCAGTTTACATTGGCCTTGGCAGCCGCGTTGTCCGTGAGAACCAGTATGTGACACCTTGTAACCAGGCTGAGAAGATGGTGGAGGGCTAGATGTATGACCCATAATTTATGTTGTATCCAAAGTCTGAGCAGGACCAACTACTCTGTGTCCACTGTGATCGAAGATGTGCTCCCCAGCCGAACAGGCTGGCATCAGTCGATAGAACTATGCTATCTGGCTCCTTGAAGCCTGACCCTCTGGGCATGGTGAGAGATAGCCACCATGTGAAGGAGCACCAACCTGGGGTGGAAGTCTCGTCCTTCGTTGGGAGGCACTGAGATTCCGCCAGTGGAAAGGGAGCCTGAACCATTGCAGTTCTCTAGAGTGGAGCCTGGACCACGGGACGATCACTATGGCCGAGAGCCTCCTCCCTAACAATTGGGAGAGACTGACCAACATTACCGTCCATCCCCTGCACTCCCCTATGCTGTCTCGTCGCTCCTGGGATAAATACACCCAGCACTCCATCATGCCTATGGTGGTCCTGAGGTGTAACAGTCTTGTTGTGGGAACCATATGAATCTTGGGAAAGTTTACCGAGAACCCGTGATCCTGGAGCAATCTCACTACCAGTACGAGATCCGTAATGTGGACTGGGTTGACGACGACTGGATTAATATGTCGTCCAGGTAACACTGGACTCTGATCAGTACCCTCCTTAAATGAGCTGCCAGAACCGCCAGGGTCTTGGTGAATACCCTGGGAGCCGATTGTAGGCCAAATGGGAGTGCCCTGTATGGACAGTGGCACCCTCTGTACACGAACCGTAGAAGAACGGCGATAAGACAGAGAGAAGGGGACATGTAGGTACACCTCTGTGAGAACGATAGACGTCAGGAAGTCCCCTTTGTTTACAGTTCTCAAGATGGAGCGGAGCGTTTGCATCTTGAATTGCGTTATGTAAGATGAAAATTCAAGCCTTTGATATCTAAAAGAGGCTCTCCATCCCTTTGACATCTTTGGCACCCCAAAGAGGATGGAAGAAAATCTCTGACCTCTCTGGTCCGCCAGCACCGGTTCTGCGGTCCGTATAATTTGGGTGGGGGGATGGAAATGAACTCTATAACAGGCCATGACGTATGGTGTTTAGTACCCACACAACTGTGGTGAAGGCCTCCCACTGGTGGACAAAGAGAGAGAGAGTCTGCCCCCATGGGGGGAGACCGCTGGAGAGTTATCTGAAACGGCTGGGTAGTCGGCCGTTCCGCGAAAGGGCTGCATGCCCTGAAACTGCTGTCTAGGCCTGGCTGCCTGTCTGTCAGGCTGTCTCTCCTGTCTGTCTTACCTGGCTGGAGAGGAACGGATGGGATGAGTATAGTTATACCTAGCCCCTGCACGACAGAACTGCCTTTGCGGGTAATAATTCGGCCATTTGTCTGATTTCCTATGGAGGTGATTAAGGGCTTTGCGCTTATCATTCTTTGTGAGACAAGAGTTCAACATGTCCCTAAACAATTTCCCTTCCTTATATGGGGCTGCTGATAGACTCCTCTTAGACTTGGCATTGGCTTGCTAGTGCTTCAACCATAGCATACGGCGACCATTAATGCTGGACACCATAGATCTGGAGGAAATCTGGTGGTTTGGAGGGGTGGCCTATGATGCATACTCGGGGACTGCCACCATCTTGCTAAGATCCTGGTAGTTGCGGGTATCCTCCGCTGGAATACGGACCTGGAGCTGCCTGAACCAGCAAAGGGCAGATCTACTAAAGAAAAATGCACAAGTGGCCCCTTAATAGCCCATGCAGCCGCTTGATGCATTCTGCGATAGGCATGTTTGTACTTACGGTCCTCATCTTTGAGGACCTCAGATACCTGTCCGGGAGTGGGAGATGCTAGGGACTGAATAGCTCGTCCACCGTGGGCACTTCTAGGGCCTCTTCCAGGCCTTGGCCATGTTGTATAATCTTTTATCAGTACCACCTGGGAGAGGAAGGGAGGCCGGAGATGTCCACTGTTTTCGTACCGCATCCAGGAACATGGGGGGACATGGGATGCAGTGTTGCTGCCACCAGTTTGGTGAAACTTTGGTCCATCTCCTAATCTGGGGAAACAGTGGTTGCTGTTGAGGAAAACTCAGGCCCAAGGTGGGCCCTGGAGGTAGCCTTGCGGAGCAGAGTGACAAGAAAGGATTTAAGAGGCCGCTGAATGAGGTAGCTTCTGGAAGAGGTTCCTCCTCCTCCGACCTTGGGAACCCCTGTTCAATGTCGTATTCGCGAAGGGATGAGCTCTCAGAACATGTGGACCCGGACGGGAAAGAAGAAGCGTAACCGGTTTCAGAAACCGGTTGATGGGTAGGGAGCGACGGCCACTGGTCTAGGAGCTTGTGCTCTGGCCTCAAGAGCGCGGTCTACC
Organism: Crotalus tigris; assembly: GCF_016545835.1. NCBI lineage: Eukaryota > Metazoa > Chordata > Lepidosauria > Squamata > Viperidae > Crotalus > Crotalus tigris. Next base: position 194,542 of record NW_024100617.1, on the reverse strand, counting down.
GCTTGCGCAATCAACAAGGCCAGACGGCCCTCCGTAGGGAGAAGAAGAGGCATATCAGGCCAGACCCCGGCCGCAGTAGGAGTGAAGGGAGCCTCGGGGGTCCCATGATGACCCTGTGTAGTCGTGGGTTGGGGAGTAGGGAGAATTCTGCCTGTCCCACACTGTGCAGGGAAATGTAAAGGTTCCCCCATTGTCCATATTCCCAGGGCAGAAGATGGGGATCCCAGGGATAGGTCAAAGGTTGACCCCTCAGCCTGAGAGGTTTCTAATCTGGCTATTTCCTGTGCCCTTGAAAATTCCTTTTCTAGGGCTTGGTGTCTCCGGCTGGCCTGCTTTTCAGCTCTCTTGGAGATCTTGGTGGTAGATCTGACCTTGGTCTTGACCGCAGTCCTCTCAGCGCCCTCCAGACCAGATGAATTAGGATTCGTTAGAGCTGATGAAGTCGGCAAAATGCCCTTTGAGAAAGGGATAGAATCCTCCATTCTCTGATAGTACAGAAACATGATGGGGTATCCCTGGTACCAGAGAGTATTACACACTGGGTAAGGACAGACACACTATTGGGAGTGCCTGGAACCCAGGTAACTCAGTAGCGTGGATAAGAACAGGTGCACTATTGGGGACACCTGGAACCCAGCTATAACTGTTGCATGGATAAGAACAGACGCACGACAGGGGATGCCTGGAATCCAGCTAGGGTTGTTGTGGATAAGAACAGGCACACGATAGGGGATGCCTGGAATCCAGCCAGGGACGTTGTGGATAAGAACAGGCGCATGATAAATAACGCCTGGAATCCAGATAAGTCTGGAAGCGCAAATCACGCTGAGTCTGGTATGAGCAGGGCGAGGGCAGAGACATCAGGCCTGAAAGGGACCATAACTTTAGTGTGTAAAGGTAGTATGCCTGCAATTTTATTGAGGCATATAATGATTGCATGAGAGTTCCTGAATTAAATAATGCTCAAGTGAACCAAGAATCAGATTGCAAACTGTGTTTTGAAGGAGTTAAGCACCTGGAAGTATCAGGCCTCAAGGTAAGAGGTGGGCCCACTGGCTAACAATATGGCGGCTGTCCCCAAAATGGCGGCCTGCTTTTTGATGGTGGGCCTTGAATCTACTCTCCCCAGACTGCCTAACTCAGTTCACCTCCTTCAAGCAAACCCCCCCTTTTAAAAAAAAGACCTATTTTGAGGAGGAAGGAGCCCCTTCCTCCAGCATTTGCTTGAACAATAGAGCGAATTCGGGTTGAGGACCACATGGTCCAAGATGGCGGTCGTGCTGGAGAAGGGGGATATACCTCCCTTGATTGAGAAGCTCCTGTTTTGGGGGGCAGAGAAAGACTGGCACAGAATGAAGTGCTCCCTTGCTCTGGGAAAATCCTCGTCTCAGACCAGCAATTAAGCAAGAGAAAAACGAGAGGAAAACAGTAAACAGAGTATTCCCGGCCCTCCGATCAGCCGCCTAACAGCTGATTGGTGGTAGCCGTTTGGCGCGCGGTGCGCTGCCGCCCGCAAGAGGAACAATCGCAAGCCCCGAATCAATTGAGGCAAAAGACAACAAACTCAAATATACACCGGAGGAGCAGCCGCAGCTCGAAAGAAAGATTAGCCGGTGGGATTCTCTAGAACAATCCTGGTTGCATCGCCACAAAAACTTCCCTCACTAGTTCGTATGCAGTCAACGGAGCTGCAGCCGCAAGCTCCGGTAGAAATAAGGCCAATTTGGAATTAGTTGAGGACTAACAGCCATTAGTCCCCAGATGAACACAGCAAAATTAGGAACTGAGAAAATCTTTTTCTCAAGGTGGGGAGAAGGAGGGGGTAAGGAAGGATCCCCTTCCTTGGAAACTCAATTTCTGTCCCCCCCCCATCCCCAGACAGGAATTGTGAATTTAGACTGCTCCTGAATGGAGCTTAAAATGCTGTGAAAAATCCAAATTCTGTGCTGAACACAGCACCATTTAGCAAACTGGGAATGGAAAATCCACCAATAAAACTGTACCTGCCTAAGAGCCATACATTGCATGTCTGTTCTGGGCGAGATCAAGTCAAGACTGGAATCTCTATGGTCCAGGACGGGCGTGGCAACTTTGGCTGACTTGATCTGATTGGGCAGGAATACAGTCTAAACCCATTGGTGGATTCTCCATCTCCAGTGCTGGAGAAATTGAGAATATCTGCTTTTTTTATGAGATTAGAAAATGCTGTTGAAAATAAATGAATGGATAGGACATGCAACAGGTGTAGATATTTCTGGACACAATACAGTTACAAAAAAAAAAAAAGGAGAAATTTTGGATTCCAGACATATTTTGAACCAATCAGTTGAAATGCTGATATGGTTTGGAGATGAATTATGTTCCAAGAAATAAATAAAAGAAGGAACAGATATAAAAGAGTTGGTTGATGTCTGGGAGAAGCAAGCAGTGTTTTATTCAATGTTGGTTTCAGAAGAGCATAGATAATAGATTTGGAAGGGGTCTTTTAGTCCAATCTCCTGGTCAAGCAAGACACCCTATATCGGAATCCCCAACCCCTGGTCCATGGACTGACACCGGCCTACGGCATGTCAAAAACTGGACCACACAAACAAGTGAAGCCTCATCTGCAGTATGCAGGCAGCACACAAAACCACACTCCCTCCGGTCCACAGAAAATCCTCTCTCCATGAAACCGGTTCCTGGTGCCCAAAAGGTAGGGGGCCACTGCCCCATATCATAAGAAGAGAAAACAGCAAGGAGACCCAAGGAGGTGAATGACTATGTCCATCAAATTACTTGTCAAATTATTGATTACCCAGTCACCATGTTGCTTTTTAAATGTTTAATTGTAAAATTAGAAAAATAATAAAATATTATTTAAAAAATTACTTGTCAAAAGGTTCAAGTCTGGCCTGCTTTAGCACACAAATCCACCTACCTTGCAAGCCCTTCAGTCAATGCCAGACAAGAAGGCTGGGAGCCCTGCTATTCAGAGTGCTTTGTTAAGAGGTTCAGGATAAATATATTATTCTTTATTCAGCAAAAATGTTCAGGTTCTATAAGTAATGAAGAATAATCTGTCATGCTGTTTTACTTCTCTGTTAATATTCATATTCATTCATACATAAATAGAACATGTGAAGTGATATAAATATTCATAGTATTCCTCCCCCTCCCATTTTTAAATTTCAGCATGGAATGGGAATCCCTTCAATTGCCATCATGTTGCATGAACTCATCAAGCTACTGTATCATGCCAAATGCTGCAATGTAACCATTATTCGTATTGGCACATCTGGTGGAATAGGTATTTCTATGGTTATTTCATTAAAGTAAACATGATTGATTTATATTATCATCAAATACAAATTATATTTATAATGTAGGTTTGACACCAGGCTCCGTGGTGATCACAAAGCAAGCTGTAGATGCTACCTTTAAGCCACAGTTTGAACAGATTATTTTGGGGAAGTCTGTCATTCGTAGTACATACTTAGATGAAAAACTAACTGAAGACCTTATGGAGTGTGCCAAGGAACTTGATCAGTTCAACACAGTTATTGGAAACACATTGTGCACTCTGGATTTCTACGAAGGTAAGAGTAGTTGAATACTATCTTGTATATAGCAAACAAAATTTCAGTCTGAATAAGCAGATGATGAAGTAAAACATACTTTTCTTAACTTTACATACAAAATAAACAAGCATGAAGAAAAATGCATATGTAAACTCCAGATGTAATTGACTGCTTTTGCATGAAAAATGGGAAAAGAATGGAATTTAGCTATTTTTTTAGAATTTCATCCAAATATATTTTAAAATCCAAGATGGTTTACCTCACAGTAATATTTACTTGGTTCTGATCAAGTGATCCTTTTTAAATCTATTTAAGCTGATTTGTTATTTTTAATTTTCTATTTTGATGACAGGCAACAGTGCATTGCTTGAATTTAAAATGTCTTCTCTTAATTGCATGGATGCCACAAGTTCAACATTTGGACAGAAAGAAGGAAGGGAGGGAGGGAGGGAGGGAGGAAGTTAGTTAGTTTTGTGAATGCAGAAGTCAGCATGGAGCTCTTTGTTGTGCTCATTAGTCTAAAAGTAGCACAGAAAGTTGAATCAAAGAATAAATCCTGGGTCAAAAAATAAATCCTGAGAGGAAACTAAGTGTAAATTCTTCAGGAAAAGGGTAGAAATTGTGACAAATGTGTGAATAAAAAAAAATAGCAGTCCAGAACTGCCAAATATGCTTTGTTTAGGATTTACTATAGCTTAAAAGTCACTAGAATAGATATCTATTCATAATACACATACAAATCATCTGTACAATTTTAATCTTCCTGGCTGAATAATTTCAGATACATTTATTATCTTGATCTGGCCTTGTTTTCCCCTGCAATTAATGCCCTCCTTCTCCCCAGGGAATCTTTAGTGGACCTTTAGTCATCTGATCAGGATCTTATTGCAAAAATGTGTATTTTTACATCTTTAATGACATGTCATGCATTTGTAGGTCAAGCTCGCCTTGATGGTGCCATCTGCACATATACTGAAGAAGAGAAATTGCAATATTTGAAGGAAGCTCACAAGACTGGAGTGAGAAATATTGAGATGGAATCTTCTGTTTTTGCAGCTATGTGCAGTCTTAGTGGCCTCAAAGGTAACTGCATGTATATAATGTTATTTAATCCACTAGCTTTAATTCTAACATACTGAAGGGTTTTTAATTTATGTAGGAGTAATAGACTAATTGTAATACCGGTATCTTGAGGTAGGGGAGGACCAGTATCAAAGAAGGCAATCTGATTTAGTATTGATGTTGCTTTCCAGCTCCTCATCTTCTGTCACAAGGCCTACTAACAAGGGTACTAGAGACTGTGTTTTATTCTAATCTCTACTATTGTCATCTGAATTACATCTCCCTTAAATGGTTTACTTCGTCTCCAAGTTATAAAACTAAGAAAGTAACATATTTTTCACAGTATTTGTGAAATTATTGTTATTATTTTTATAAATTATTAAATTATTATTTTTCAATAATTTGGGGAGAAAATATCATTGATATTGTTTTGTAAATGTTAGGTGCTGTAGTATGTGTAACATTACTGAACCGACTTGAAGGAGATCAGATCTCTACACCTCATGATGTTTTGAAGGAGTATCAGACAAGACCACAGAAGCTGGTGGGACATCTGATTAAAAACCATCTGGTGAAAAAGTGACTTTCTGTACTATATATTTCCTGGAACCTTTCCTTTTATTTGAATTCCTGTTAAAAATGTTTACTCAGTATCATACCTTACAATCCTATTTCTCCTTTAAGAAGAATTGAACTATTTTTGAATATACATGTGTATGTATGTATGTATGTATGTATGCATGCATGCATATATATAAACACACACAGTGCTTTTTTTGTAATTAAAAAAAAAAAAAGTGCCGGAACTCCGTTCTGGGTGTTCTATGACAAAAAAAACCCTACACACACACACACACACACACACACACACACACACACACACACACACACACACAGATATATATATATATATATATATATATATATATATATATATATATATATATATATGAATGTATGTATATGATATGCATATGCATGCATGTATGTATGTATGTATGTATTAACAATAGAAAGACAACGACCTCCAGGATAAATGTAAAAAACTATTGTTTATTAGCTAAGCTTTCGTCAGTCTCCTGCCGACGTCATCAGAGTAAAAAACCAGAAATTTGAAAGTCTGCTTATAAAGCTGGCTGTTTCAGCGCTCTGCTCATCAAGCGCGTCACTGGTCTACCCAGCCCGGTCAGTCGTATTCTCTCTAGTTGCGTCACATCTGCCTGCGGCCTTCTAGATTCCAGTGCCTCCTCTCCTCCCGTTATTGCCTCCCCTTCCTGCTCTGCTCATATCTGGGTGTTTATTGTTGTTGTCAAATCACCCTCTGTTTTATCTTATCTTGTGGCTCTCATCTGGTATTGTATATTTGCATATGGTAATGGGGTGCATTATCTTCACACATAGGGTTTGAGCCATTACCCAATGAAGAAAGATCATCAGTGCTTTATAGAGTTAAATGTAACATTTGCCACTGCAATTACATCGGGGAGACGACCAAACGGCTCAAGACCAGGTTCCATGAGCATAAATTGGCCACTAGATGACACAAGCAACATTCACAGGTGTGGACCCATATGGCCAGCAACAACCACTCATTTGATCTTGCAGGAGCAGAGGCCATTGCCCAGGACACTTCCAATGATGGCCGATTACTTAGAGGTTTGGCTATCAAACAAATATTCAATTAACCGCCATATAGACTTACTGTTGGCTTACCAGGCACTTAAAAAATATGAGCAGCAACGCAAGAACTCACAATGAGTACAAAGAGTGCCACCCAAGCATAGGAGGGAGGGAGATAGACAAGATCAAAGTTGCCTGCTCATGCGACAGCAAGGAATTACAACAAGTGCAAAGAAGAAAATATCAATACAGTTCACTCAAGAGCCAAGTGATAATAGGGTGACACATACAATGGGAGGAACATTACCATATGCAAATATACAATACCAGATGAGAGCCACAATACAAGATAAACCGGAGTGTGCTTTAACAACAATAAACACCCAGCTACGAACGGAGCAGGAAGGGGAGGCAACAATGGGAGGAGAGGAGGCACTGGAATCTAGAAGGACACAAGCAGATGCGATGCGACTAGAGAGAATACGACCGACCGGGGCAGGTAGACCGGGCGGTGACGCGCTCGATGAGCAGAGCGCTGAAACAGCCAGCTTTATAAGCAGACTTTCAAATCTCTGGGTTTTACTCTAATGACGTCGGCAAGGAACCAACAAATGCTTAGCTAATAAACAGTTGTTTTTTACATTATCCTGGAGGTCATTGTCTTTCTACTGTTAATACGAACATACACGAGATTTGTATTTTTAAGGTAGTTAGGGACAATATATATGTATGTATGTATGTATGTATGTATGCATGCACGTACATGCACATATCCCAATTAACAGCACTTATATATGTATGTGCATGTCCTTAATGGTTATAAAAATACGAATCCCGGGCATATTTGTTCAATGATGCAATCTTCGATCTCCGGGAAGAGTATACTCCAGTTATTTATTGTTAAAACAACATTTAAAACAATAAAAAACAGTTATATACAAGATTAAAACAACTTAGCTTTTGCTGGTCGTCTGCCAGCGTCCTCAGAGTGGGGCTTAGGGGGTGGGAAGTTCTTTTTATCCCCTTGCTGATCCAATTGCCTACTCATTGCCCTCGTGACAGGGCCACTCTTCCTGATTGCCTGTGACTGCCTTAACTGTTCCACCCTCTCTTTTTTGCACTCTATGTATGTGCATATGTATATATATGTGTTTGTATACACACACACACACACACACATTAGAAAATGTTTTTAATTAACTCAGTATTATTTTCCAAGATAAAAATTTATTATTAAAGCGAAGTTCTAGTGCTACTTAAAATTTCTGCCCAAAGCATTAGGTAAATTAAGCTTGGAAGCTGACAAAATTTATTAAATCCATGGCAGTCATTAGTCCATTATATTTTTAATGGCTTACAGTCTTAAGACTGTAAACAGTTTCATACTTATTTGGACACTGGATTGCATAAGATTGTGCTTTATAGGTCCTTTTTTATTTTTCAATTCCAAAAAATAAGAAATTGATTGTTATGTAGTTAAAATATGATAAGTGATTACAAGACTGATATTCAAATGCATGCTCAACTTTAACCCATTCTAGGATAGACCATACATTGCAGTTTTGAAATGTTGTACTTTCACCTTGGACCTCAGTGAATGCTTTAGGACTAGGTGTCATCTTCTTTCTACCCAATCAGCTTTACCACATTGTTTTGAGACTAAAAGGAAAGGAAATGTCATATACTTTGCAATCAATTCTTCAAGAAAACATTGAACATAAATGTTACATTAAAACAGTGGTTCTTAAAAAAAAAACCCAAACATTGAACACATTATAATATACTCCAAACCTTATCATACGTATATTATTATCCATCATTCTTTATAAACTCCCTCCAAAACACAACTTTAAACATTACTTAAAACTTAAAACATTAAAATTCCCTTATACACATTTAAATCTTTACCAATAATAAATTCCATCCACAATAGACACATTAAACATTTAAATCTTTACCAATACCATCCACAAAAAACACAGTCCTTATCAGTCTCGATTGTCCATATAAAATTTTCATTCGATCTCCATCCTTATCAGTCTCTCTTATCCATAAGGCTCAAAAGAAATGCTTTGAGATCTGCCCTTAAAGGTTGCTCCGAAATTATAAATCCTGACTCTCCCGCCGGCTCAGAAGCCAATACATGTGAAGATTCCTTAAACTCCTTCTTCTGTTGGTCTTTTTCTTTACTATTATATGTTGCACAAGTTGTCCTCCGCCCCTTCCTCTCAGCTTGTTGAACCCCTCAGACTGAGATTTCCCATTTTCCATTTCTTCAGACAGCAATTTTACCCTTTTTTAAAATTATTATTATTATTATTATTTTTAAGATGGAATTTGTTATTGGTAAGATTTTAATGCGTATAAGGGGATTTTAATGTTTTAAGTTTTAAGTAATGTTTAAATTTGTGCTTTGGAGGGAGTATAATTTGTTTAATTAAATGTATTCAGATTTGCCTATGATTTATATTAGATTTTATATTGTAGGTATAGATGTTTAAACAAAGTAATGTTTAAATTTGTGTTTTGGAGGGAGTTTATATAGAATGATGGATAACATTATAATTGTATTAGAAAATGTTTAGAGTATTTAATTTAAGGTATCCAGATTTGTTTAGGATTTATATGTTTCAAGTTTTTCTTTTCTTTTTCTGGAAAATTTTAATTAAGCCTGTACTCAACTCTGGGAAGGTTGGGGGAGGGTTTGGGAGGTTTGGTGAAGTGGGGGAGGGTAAGGGAGGGTGGGGGGTCTGGGGAGGGGATTTGTTTTGTAAAATTTAAAAATTTTTTCAATAAAAAAAACAGTGGTTCTTAACCTTTTTAATGCCGCGACCCCCCAACCGGTCGTAAGTCGAGGACTACTCAACCAGTCGTAAGTCGAGGATTACTCAACTGGTGCAGCACGGTTTGCAGAATGGGACTTTTGACAGGCTCAGCAGGGCAGAGACAGCCTGGACAATTCCTATTGGCTTTTGAAAGCCAATAGAGTTAGATTCTATTCAAGAGAGTCTATTCTATTGGCTTTCAAAAGCCAATAGAATAAAAGGGAGTAGCACAGCTAAGGAAAAGGGGAAAAAAATGGCGGACTGTGTTGTTTGGCGACCCCCATGAAATGGTCGTTCGACTCCAAATGGGGTCCCGACCCACAGGTTGAGAACCACTGCACTAAAATATGCATCAAAATAACTGTCTGACTGGATAATCATGAAGAATATACTTATACTTACTCTGTATATAAAATATATAAAAATCTCCAATATATAAAATATATGACAAAAAGGAAATGTCTGAAAAGTTGGGTCTTTTATAAATTTGAATAATGAAGCTCTACCCCTTCTGTTTTTGCTAGTCATACAGAAAAGTGATGAGTAACAGAACATACACGTAACACACAGAATGCTCCTAGCAAGCATTGACTGGTATGAATCTGATTCAAACATTCCATTTATAAGTCAGTTTACAATTATTTAATTTAAAAATAATTATTTTTAAATAAATGTGTTACAAAATTAAAAAGTTCCATTTGCATTTGAAATTGCTGCTTGTCTTCAGTTTGGTTCTTGGTGTTCAGAGCTTAGTTGTTTTCTTGCAGATGTTTCATTACCCAAACTACCAGAAGATAACATCATCAGTGCTAGTAAGGAGTGGGGTTTGCTCTCAATTTATATTCTAATGGTTTGCCCTGTCAGTATTGCTGGGGGTACTTGTTCTTTGGTTGGGCTGGTTTGGCAGTTCCTTGATTGGGGTAATGTTTATTTGATTGTTGGTCTGAGTTTAATCTTGGAGTTAATCTGTGCTCATCTAGGTGCTGATTGCTGGGGGGAGGTACTTTGGTGTTTTGTTTCATTTTTGGTGTGATGATTATCTCTTGCATAGTATATAGATCTTGCTTGTGTCTATGTGTCTTGATAGCTAATTTGTCAGTGCCAGGCTTCTAGAAATTCCCTAGAATTTTTGGACTTGGCTTGGTCTAGGATGGTCAGTTTTCCAGTTGAAACTATGGTCAAGTCTGTTCATATGTTGTGAAATTAAAGAGTTTTCATTATGTTTTCTGACTGCTAGTTGGTATTCATGGATGCATTTTGCCAGTCTTCTGCCTGTTTTCCTAAGTAGTGGTTATTACACTGTATGTTGTAGATCAGGGATCTTCAAACATGGCCGTTTTATGACTTGTGGACTTCAGTTCCCAGAATTCCTCAGCCTGTTGTAGATCAGGGCTTTTCAACCAGTGGTATGCGTATCACCTATGGTGCTTTGGCACATGGCAGGTGGTACGCAACCATCCTAGAAAAGTGTAGCAGGGGAGGGGAATGAGCCAAAGCGACCCAAGCCTGAGGGAAAGGCAGCTGGAGCTGCGGGACTGTAGGTGCTCGGCAGAAGCCCCAGGAGCTCTGGCAGGGCTCCAGCTGATTGGCTCTAGCTGATTGGCGCTTCTGGAAGCAACGCGGAGCTGGAAGTGAACTGAAGAGAAAAAGGGGGAGGAGAGGATATAAAAGGAGGTGGTTTTGGTGGGAAAGAGGAAAAAAGACAACAGGAAAGAGAAGGGGGTGGATAAGAAGCTGTGGAGGGAAAGCTCAGCAGGCAGGGAGGAAAAAGAGACAGGGAAGAAGCAGCAGCTGTTGCTGGAAGAAAAGGTCCCCTGGTTCGTTTTCTCCAGCCAGGAGAATGCAATCAGCACTGATGAAATGAAAAGCCGGGAGACAAGCATGTCAGAAAGAAGGTGAGTTTATTTCAGAAGCCAGTGGGTTCCTGGTCAACTGGCAGCTTGAATGGATTACCATAAGGATTTTTATACAGTTTTTACAGCATTTTGTAATTCAGAGGCTCGGTTTGTGTGCTTTGGTTATTTGAAATATTTTAGTCTGTTTCACAAAAGCTAGCAATGAGTCCAAAGTATTGGCTTCCATAGGTTTAATCCCTTTAAAGAAATGTAATTAGTTTTACCCCCTTATCTTGAGTCTGTCTATGGTTTTTAGCAAGTTTTCTTTTTAGGTAAACAGGCTTAATTTAAGGTTATCACTGGAGCCTCTTTGCTACATTGTTTAAACTAAGACATGCCTGAGGCAGTTTAAAGAAAAAACCCGAGTTTAGTATTTCTATTCTGGGTGGCTTTTGTGAGCCTTTCTTGCTTTATGCTTAATTCCTGTATCTTTAAGGGTACAGTGGAGGGATTGGGGGGTGCATTCTTACTATATTGTGGAAAGAGAGCTTAGAAGGCAGGGAGGAAGAAGAGAGGGAGAGAGTAAGAAGGGCCAACCAGCTAGCTCAGGGGTCTACAAACTTAGCAACTTTAAGACCTGTGGACTTCAACTCCCAGAATTCCTCTACCAGCCATGATGGTTAAGGAATTCTGGGAGCTGGAAATCCTCAAGTCTTAAAGTGCCAAGTTTGAAGATCCCTGAGCTACCGGTAGCTGGTAGTGGTGCATATTAATAAACATGGATAAATTCATCATACATTTGTTAGTACAAAGAGAAAGTGATTCAGCAAACGAACAGCCACTGAAGAAATTAAAATTGGTACTTTTTATTTTTTTCTACAGTTTGTAACATTTTATTAGATTATAAAATAAAACACAAAAATACAAAAGCAAGTAGTAGGATACAGTGGGGAGGAAAAAGTAAGGGGGAGAAGGGAAAAAGAACAGACTTCATCTGTTGCAGTAGAAGAAAGCATTAACATTGAACCTCAACTTTTTACTTTTCCATAATATTATTAACTAGCCCTTTCTATAACAACAAATGAATCTAATCAGTAAAACCCAACCCCCCCCTTTTTAGTCATCAAGTTTTTGACACCTTGCTAAGCACTGGTGGTACTCAAACATTGTCATGTCCTAAAAGTGGTTGGAAGTGTGTAGTGGGGTGCCCCAGGGCTCTGTTCTGGGCCCAGTACTCTTCAACATCTTCATCAACGATTTGGATAAAGGGATAGATGGGGAACTCATCAAATTTGCAGACGACACCAAGCTGGCAGGAATAGCCAACACTCCAGAAGACAGGCTTCAGATACAGAAGGATCTGGACAGACTTGAACACTGGGCACTAACTAACAAAATGAAATTCAATGGTGAAAAAGCAAGGTTCTACATTTAGGCAAGAAAAACCAAATGCACAAGTACAGCATAGGTGGCACCATGCTCAATAGTAGTAACTGTGAGAGGGACCTCGGAGTCCTAGTAGACAATCACTTAAATATGAGCCAGCAGTGTGCTGCAGCTGCCAAAAAGGCCAACACAGTGCTAGGCTGCATTAACAGAGGGATAGAATCAAGATCACGTGAAGTATTAATACCACTCTTCAATGCCTTGGTAAGGCCACACTTGGAATACTGCATCCAGTTTTGGTCACCACGATGTAAAAAAGATGTTGAGACTCTAGAAAGAGTACAGAGAAGAGCAACAAAGATGATTAGGGGACTGGAGGCTAAAACATATAAGGAACGGTTGCTAGAATTGGGTATGTCTAGTTTAACGAAGAGAAGGACAAGGGGGGACATGATAGCAGTATTCCAATATCTCAGGGGCTGCCATAAAGAAGAGGGAATTAAGCTATTTTCCAAAGCACCTGAAGGCAGGACAAGAAGCAACGGGTGGAAACTAATCAAGGAGAGAAGCAACCTAGAACTAAGGAGAAACTTCCTGACAGTGAGAACAATTAATCAGTGGAACAGCCTGCCTCCAGAAGCAGTAAATGCTCCAACACTGGAAGTTTTTAAGAAGAGACTGGACAGCCATTTGTCCGAAATGGGGTAGGGTTTCCTGCCTGAGCAGGGGGTTGGACTAGATGACCTCCAAGGTCCCTTCCAACTTTACTACTATTACTATTACTAAGGCTAAAAAGCCCTGTTGTAGATGACACCTGTTTTTGTTTTTTTTTCTTCTGGGTCTTAGGATGTTTTGAAGGGCTTTAGCTGGCTTGTGTTCTACTTTGATTCCATGTGGTTTTAGTAGTTTATAGGTGATTTCTAAGATGTTTTTTTTATTATTATTAAAAAAAATTATTTTTTAAACATACAATCATTTATAAAAATACAATAACATTTTAAAGTAGAAGAAAAAAAAACAAAAAAAGAAACAAACAAAAAAACCCCTACCCTCGCTCCCACCCCCAACCCCCCTCCTTTCACTTCCCAGAGCAGAATACAGGGTTAATAATAATAAAAAAAATTATAATTAAGAAAAAAGAAAAAAAAAGAAAAGAAAAAAAGGAAAAAAAATCATAATTAACCTTTAACTCCATAACCTATAAAACAATTCTCTATAATATTTAAAATTCATTCATAAAATAAATGAAACTTTTTAATTCCATACTTTTTCTGAATATAATCTATCCACCTTCCCCATACAGTAATATATCTTTCTTGTGTATGATCCTTTAAATAAGCAGAAATTTTTGCCATTTCTGCAAAACTAGATACTTTAAATATCCATTCTTCTAAAGTAGGCAAGGAATCTTTCTTCCAATATAAACCTACTAGTAACCTTGCTGCAGTTAATAAATTCAACATCAAAGTAGTTTCTTTTTCATTTAAGTCAACAAAAATACCAAGTAAAAATAGTTGAGGAGTAAACTTTATCTTTTTTCTAAAAATCTTTTGAATGTTCCACCAAATCATAATCCAAAAAGCCTTTACTTTTTTACAATTCCACCAAATATGAAAGTATGTCGCATCATTATTGCCACATCTCCAACATTTGGGCTGTATATTGGAATACATACAAGATAATTTTTTAGGATCTAAGTGCCATCTATAGAACATTTTATAAAAATTTTCTCTCAAATTTTGAGCTTGTGTAAATTTAACATTTCTTATCCAAATTGTCTCCCATAAATCCAATGAGATCGGCTCCTGTATATTCTGAGCCCATTTAATCATACAGTCTTTAACCAATTCTGTTTCCGAATCTAACTCTAATAAAACATTGTATATTCTTTTTATATGAGCCGGACTTTGGTTTTTAATCTGAATAACCAATTGTCTATCTTCTAGTGTTATTCCCTCTTTCTTGTCTACAGTCCATCTATCCATTATTTGTAAATATTGAAACCATGATTGTAGGATATTTTCCTGCCTTAATACATCTAGGGATTTCAAATGCCAATTCGAACCAGAACGAATTAACAATTCTTTGTACTAGATTTTGTCAAAATTTGTCCCTTTAGAAGTTCCCTCAATTGCATGTCTGGGAATCCCCCAGATAGGTATTTTATAATTTAATCTATAATAATACTTCTTCCAAACACGAAGTAAGGCATTCCTCAAAATATGTGATTTAAAAGTCCGATCAACTTTCTTATTAAAAATTAAATATGCATGCCAACCATATATTAAATCCCAACCTTCCAAAAAAAGAATATCCATATTTGTTAAATTAAGCCAATCACTTAACCAAGTTAGGGCGGCTGCATCATAATATAATTTCAAATTAGGTGCCTTAAGTCCCCCTCTTTCTCGAGCATCCTGTAATATCTTAAATTTAACCCTTGGTTTCTTCCCGGCCCATATAAAATTATTGATACCCTTTTGCCATTCCTCCAAATTTGCCTCTTTTTTAAGAATAGGTATCATCTGAAACAAAAAAAGAAACTTTGGTAGAACATTCATTTTTACAGCTGAAATTCTCCCCAACAATGACAATTGCAATTTTTTCCAATCTCTTAAATCCTTTTGGACTTTTGCCCATAGTGGTTCATAATTGTTCTTATACAATTTTCCATTTGAAGCAGTTAAATATACTCCCAAATATTTAACCTTTTTTACCATCTGGAAACCTGTGGCTTTAATCAAACTTTCCCTATCTTTAACTGGCATATTCTTAGATAATATCTTAGTCTTATAATTATTAACTTTAAAACATTCCCATACTGTGTTATAAATTCTAACAAACCATCAATCGCCTGATTCGGTTGTTTCAAAATTAAAACCAAATCATCCGCAAATGCCCGCAATTTATACTCATTCTTCCTTATCCTTATCTTTAACTTTGATTCCCGAATCTGAATCAATAAAATCTCCAATGTTAAAACAAATAACAATGGGGATAATGGACATCCTTGTCTTGTCCCTTTTTGAATATTAAAATTCTCAGTCAATCCCCCATTTACAACAATTTGTGCAGATTGCTGCTGATATATAGCTTTAAGTGCATGTAAGAAATTATCCCCAAAATTCATTTCCTCTACCAAAGAAAGTAAAAATTGCCAGTCCAATTGATCAGCTTCCAAAAAGATAAAAGCCACAGGAAT
This sequence comes from Crotalus tigris, assembly GCF_016545835.1. Taxonomy (NCBI): domain Eukaryota; kingdom Metazoa; phylum Chordata; class Lepidosauria; order Squamata; family Viperidae; genus Crotalus; species Crotalus tigris. The sequence continues at coordinate 179,052 of NW_024100617.1, read as the reverse complement.
CTGATTATTCTTATCCAAGTACTCAATTAAATTAATAATTTGTCTAACATTATATTTCATGTATCTCCCTGTTATAAATCCTGCTTGATCACTATGAATCAAGTCTTTCATAACCTGCATTAATCTATTTGCCAAAATTTTTGTAAAGATCTTATAATCAACATTCAATAATGAAATTGGCCTATAATTCTTAGGCTCTGTAAGATCCTGATCTTCCTTCGGAATCAATGATATAAAAGCTCTTTTCCAAGAAGGAGGAACTTGTGTACCCAACAAAATACTATTAAAGAGTTCCTTTAATGGCTCAAGTAAGATCTTATAATACCTAGAAGTCAATCCATCTGTTCCAGGAGACTTTCCAACCTTTAACTGCTTAATAGCTAAACCAATTTCCTCCACAGTAATTAAACTATTCATCCCATTTTGTTGTTCCTCTGAAAGTCTAGGAAAATGTACTGATTGTAAATATTTATCTATATGCAAACCCCTTATATTATCACTTGAATATAATTTTGTGTAAAAGTCCAAAAAGCTTTTTCTAATCAGATCTTGCTGAAAGACCTCAGTACCTTTATATTTTACTTTCTCTATGATTCTAGCTTTCTGTTTCTTTTGTAACTGATAAGCCAACCACCTCCCAGGCTTATTCGTGTTGCAAAAAGTATTATGTCTCATATACGACAGATTGGTAGCCACCTGATCTGCCATCAACATATTAAATTGTTCCTTAAGCATCTTTATGGATACCTTTAAATTATTATCAGTAGGGTTAAGAACCAACTCTTGTTCTTTTGATTTAATCTCTTCTTCTATTTCTCTACATCTTTGTAACCCTTTTTCCCTAAAGACTTTATTCAATTGAATCAAAATTCCCCTCATATATACTTTACTAGCATCCCACACCATAGACATCGATGTCCCCTTATTCATATTTATAGCAAAAAAGTCCTTTAAATGTTCTTTACACTTTTGTACAAACTCCTCCCGGTTAAATAAGTTCTCATTCAGTCTCCAAGATCTTCTATTCCCATCTTCCGAATATAACTCCATCCACACCGGACTATGGTCTGACAATGTTCTGGGAAAAATTTTCACCTTCCTCACTCTAGGGAGGAAGTCACTAGTAATCAAAAAAAAAATCAATCCTTGAAAATGACTGGTGTCTATCAGAATAAAATGTAAAATCTCTATCACTTGTGTTTCTTTCTCCCCAAATATCAATAAGCTCCAATTCTTCCTTCAAATCAAAGAAAGTCATAGGTAGTTTAGTTTGAATAAAAGTTTTACAGGAACTTCGTTTGTCTATAGTTGGGTCTAAAACCCCAGTCCAGTCACCCATCAAAATTACCGATTTATAATCCAACTGAGATATCTTGCCATGCAGTAATTTATAAAATTGTTTCTGTTGTTGATTGGGAGCATATAGTCCAACAATAAGAACTTTTCAGCCTTGTAATAATAATTCCACAAAAAGATATCTTTCTTCAGAGTCAGCCTCAATTAGTTTAGCTGAAAAAGTTTTCTTCACATAAATTACCACTCCCCTTTTTCCCAGGGGCTGGAGCAATAAAATGTGAGCCCAGACGGGAATTCATCAAGAATTTAGCATCCTTTAAAGTTATATGAGTCTCCTGCAAACATATCAAATCATTATTATGTTGTTTCAAATAATGAAAAATCTTTCTTCGTTTCTGTGGCACATTTAAGCCATTAACATTCCAGGTCAGAAACCTGACCATCTCCACTGGCCTGGAGCCTCTGAAGCATGGCCTGCAGATCTGCTGTCGAAGATCTGGGTCTTGCCCCTCCCACAGGCTCTGTAACAACCAAACTTTCACCACTCTTCTGCAACTGCTCTTTTTCTTTACGTTTATGGGCAGCTCGTGTCATCCTTTGCTCTTTTATGTCAAAATTCTGTGCAGCTTGTTCCATAACCATCATTGATGAGGCTCCTGCCCTAAGAGGCTCTTCCTTTATCCTTATTTGTGGGGGTGGTGACAATCTTACTTTTAAGATAGACTGATAAAAATCTCTTGCTTTGGAAACAGTAGTTAATCTATGACGTATCCCTTCATAATTTACTATTATTCCTCTTGGAATCTCCCATCTGAACTGAATTTGACGACGTTTTAACTCATCAGACAAGAAAGTAAAATCTTTTCTGGCTCTTAAAATTTTTGGAGGTATCTCTTTTAAAATTATCACATCTTGATCAGCAATTTGAAACTTTTGTTTATAAAAAGCCTGTATAATTTCATTACGAATAGATCTTCTGGAAAAATAAATGACCACATCTCTTGGTAAATTTCTCTGTCTAGCAACCCATGAATTAACTCTAAAAAATTTTTCTAACTCATTCTCAATTATTTCAGGCCGCCAGTCAATATTAGGAGCAATATCTTTCACAATAAGCATCTTTAAGTCCACCTGAGGGTTCTCTCTCAGGCCTCTGATACGCAATGCGTGTTCCATCTCTCTGTATTATGAAATGATTTGTTCATCCTGTGTAATTTCTATCTTGTTCTCTACCTCCTGCATTCTAGATTCCATCCTTTCTGCATTATCAGTAATCTTTTCCATCTGGTCATCAATCCTCTCTATGTGCAGGGCTAAGCCCTGAAAGGCCAGAAGTATATGGTCTCTTACTTGTTTGTTCTTTTTCTCCAATAATTCTTCTGTATTAGCCCTCTCTGCAATTATAAGATCTTTTACCTCCTCCTTAATATCCAAGGCATGCTGTTTTAAAGCATCCTGTAAATCATTAAGAGAAATTGCAGGAGGAGGAGGAGAAGGTGGAGGTGATTTTGGTTTCTGAGATGCAGGCTGAGGCATTGGAGAAGAAATAGGAACCATAGGGGCGGGAGACAGATGTTTTGAAGCCATTTTCTTAAGTTCCAAGAAGAAAGATTCTTATTGAAGAAAAAAAAAAGGGCAGTTCTTTTAAATATTCTTAGAGAAAAAGAAAACAGAGAAAAAAAGAGAGGAAAGAATAAAAACCAAATTCTTACTTCTGTGTTTAAAGAGTTAATCTGTATCCAGGTTTTACTTTGTAATGCAAATCAGGCAAGAAAGACAATCGCCATTTTACTTTTCACTTTCCCTTTCTTCTGAAGGGAAAGTGAACAAAAGAAGAGGAAGAGGAAACTTGCTGAGGTTATTGGATCCAGGTTATAGTCTCTTTATTGGAGACTAAAGTACATGATTTTATCTAATGCAAATGTTCATCCTTTGCTGTATACTTTGTATGCAAATTGGCCCAATTTATTTTCTTGCAAAATCCAACTCTATAAAAGTTTTCAAGAGATTGGTCTGGTATAGACTTGATTTTACATTTAAATAGCAGAGAAAACTTGATTTATGTTTTTATAACTTTTACTGTAATGATCATTTTACAGTGGCATTTTAATTTCCTGTTGTTCTATTACTTGAACTTTATTTTTATGTTATGATTTAGGCAGGTCTAAGAACTGTGGCTGAAAGTAACAAATACATGTTTTAAATAAATAGATGTTTTAAAAAGTTGTATGTATTGACTACATTTATTTTCTAACTCAAACAAGATTTTTTTCTGGACAGGTTTAACATCCAGGTAAAGATTTTAAGCTTAGGTTTATATTTCTTTCTTTATCAATCAAATAAAATGTTAATGGGAACTTCCCAACAGTTTAGAAAATTTAGTGCAATATACTGGGATAATACATTCTGCAAATTGATTAAATGCACTGTGAGATTTTGAAGTTCTTACCTATCTTTCCACTAGAACTTTCAGTTTTAAACTCTTAAGAAAAACCATTTCCATATTATTACACTGTCATGTCCCCAAATCCTTATTCTTTTCCCTGCATATGTGCTTGTAAGGACCCACCCCACTTTGCATCTTAAGAAGACAGAACTCTTGGAATAATTCTTCCAACAGGAATCCTTTATTAAGAGAAAATGGTTGCAGGCATGCTAGACAGGACTTGGGGTTCAAGCTCTTCCATTCAAGGTTTTAAGGGGTTCCCCAGTAGTCCCACCCAATCAACCCCCCTTCCAGTGATAGTTTCAAGTATCACAATTCCACCCCCTTTCTTCTTTCTTCCGTCTGAATGGAGACTTCAGGTAACTACATGAAAGGCAAGTATCCTGCTTTGTTATGATAAGGTTCTCTAGTGCTAACGCTTTGATGTTACAATAAACACACATTCAGCATTCAGCTCTTTGAAGTGTACTGAAGGAAGTGAGGGCCATAAAGCCCCTTTGTTCTCCCCCTTCTCTCCCTCTTATGGCAGAATCCAAAGAAGGCAGAATTGGGAGTTTCTATATTTGATAATTAAAGATGAAATATGATTGGATTCTGACATCCGGCCCCTCTTAAAAATAAGAGAGATCCACCTGAAAGAAAACACAAGTATAAAATTTAGTTAGGCTTGTTAGGATACTCTGTGTGAAACTTCTTCAATAGCTTCGGGGCTCTGACATGACGTTTATGGACCCACTCATTTTGTGAGGGAGGGAGGTGTTTCCAGGCAACTAGGTACTGAGTTGCTCCATGATATCTCCTAGAGTCAAGGACTTCCTTTATTTCGAAGTGTTGTTCACCCTCCACCATGATTGGAGGTGGTGGGGGGGGATTTTTGGCCGTAGAGGTGACTGATGCTCTCTTTTCAGCAAGCTGCAATGAAAAATTGGGTGTATTTGCCTGAGATTTTTGGGTAATTCTAATTCTACTGTTACTGGATTTATGATTCTTTTAATTGGAAAAGGTCCTATATATTTTGGTCCAAGTTTTTTACAGGGCTGTAGGGACTTTAGGTATTTTGTAGATAAGTACACCATTTCTCCTATAATGAATGGTGTAGGCTCAACCCTTTTTTTATCGGCTTGTGTTTTATATGCCTGCCTAGCTTCATCTAGTGCTTTTCTGACTATTGGCCAGGTGTTTTGTAATTTCTCCATCCATTCTTTCAGCGAGGGGATCGTTGGTTCGTTTGGGGTTAATTCTGGCATGGGGTTGAAACTTTGACCGGTGGCTATTTGAAAAGGAGTGTAACCTGTGCTGGAGTGGACTGCATTATTGTAGGCAACTTCTGCAAAAGGGAGTAAGTCCGCCCACTCGGTCTGCTGGAAACTAAGAAAACATCTTAAATATTGCTTAAGTACGGAGTTCATTTTTTCAGCCCCCCCATTTCCTTGAGGGTGGTGGCTAGATGTCAGTCCCTGAGTGGTTCCTAAGAGGGATAAAAATTCCTTCCAAAATGCAGACGTAAATTGCACCCCCCTGTCAGAGATGATGCGTTGGGGTGCCCCATGCAATCTGTAAATGTGTTGGATGAAAAGTTTTGCTAAGGCTTTTGCAGTGGGAATCTTTTGGCAAGGGATAAAGTGCACCTGTTTGGAAAACAAGTCCGTGACCGTCCAGACCACAGTATTCCCATTGCTTTCTGGCAATTCCACTATAAAATCCATGGCTATTTCTCTCCAGGGGGCTGAGGGACTTGCCACTGTTTGCAATAGTCCTGGCACTTTCCCTTGCAACCTCTTTGCCGTGGCACATTTTGGACAACTGGCTATATAACTTTCAATGTCCTTTTTCATGGATGGCCACCAAAATTGCCGTTTAATTAAATGTAAAGTTTTTACAAATCCAAAATGCCCTGCTGATTTTGTGTCATGGCAAAGGTGCATGAAAGTTACTCTTTGAGTTGTTGGTATATATAACTTTTCCCCTACCCAAGGCAACCCGTCTCTCATTGTGCACACATTTTTGTTTTTCTGGAACCATTCATCTGTTTCCAAGCTTTTTCTGAATTCAATCCCAGTTTGGCTGTCCAGTTGTGGTTTTATTTTGGCTTGGGTTCTTGTGGTTACTGGTGCTGCCAGTTGTGACTCTGCCATTATTGGTCTAGAGTCTGTGGTTCGTGCGCTGTTATATTGGGGCATGCGAGATAGAGCATCTGCCAGGAAGTTCTTTCTTCCTGGTAAATGTTTGAGCTTAAATTGGAATTGGTGAAAATGCTGGGACCAGCGGGCTTGTTTGGGATTGAGTTTCCTGGAAGTTTTCAGGGCTTCTAAATTTTTGTGATCAGTCCACACCTGGAAGGGGATTTTGTTGCCTTCCAGGAACTGTCGCCATGTGAGTAATGCCCAACGTATCCCATAAGCCTCCTTCTCCCATACGGGCCAGCGCTGTTCTGTTTCCGTGAGTTTCTTGGATGTATATGCACAGGGTTGCAATACTGCATCATCATTTTCTTGTAATAGCACAGCCCCCACTGCCACATCACTTGCATCTGCCTGTATTACGAAGGGCTTGTCCATGTCTGGGTGCCTTAGTATTGGTTCGGCAGAAAAAAGTCTCTTTAGTCTCTCAAACGCTGCTTGGCACTCCATTGTCCATGTTAGTGGCTGGCTAGGTTTTACTGAGGATGCTCCCTTCGTTTTTAGTAAGTTAGTGAGGGGCAAGGCTATCTGGGCAAATGAGGGGATGAATTGGCGGTAAAAGTTTGCAAAGCCCAGGAAACTTTGTAGTTGCTTTCTTGTGCGGGGTGGTGCCCAATTTAGTACTGCTTTGACCTTCTCTGGGTCCATTTCAATGCCCTGTGGGGATATGCGATAGCCTAGGTAGTCTATCCTTTCCTGGTGGAATTCGCATTTTGAGAGTTTGGCATATAGGTGAGCGGCTCGCAGCTTCTTTAAAACCGCTCTGACAAGTTTGACGTGTTCTTCTTTTGTTTCAGTAAAGATAAGAATGTCGTCCAAGTAAACAAGGACCCCCTTAAACAGGTGCTCCCTTAGAACGTCATTGATTAATTGCATAAAGACTGCAGGGCCCCCTTGTAATCCAAATGGCAAGACTTTGAATTGATAGCACCCCATGGGGCAGTTAAATGCAGTCTTCCATTCGTCCCCTTCCTTGATTCTCACTCGATAGTAAGCTTCCCTTAAGTCTAGTTTAGAAAAATTTTCCCTTTCGATAGGTGTGACAGCATGTCTTTCATGAGGGGCAGCGGGTATAGGTTGCTTTCACTGATTGTATTCAGGGCCCTATAATCCACGCATAAACGTAAAGAGCCATCCTTCTTCTCTCTAAAAAGGACCGGGGCAGCCACTTTAGGCTTGGCTGGCTCAATGAAACCTCTCTCCAGGTTTTTTTTTATAAATCTTTCCATTTCCTCCTTCTCCTTTGGGCTCATGGAGTATAATCTGGGCTTCGGGAGTTTTGCCCCAGGCTTGAATTCAATGGTACAGTCTGTGGGTCGGTGGGGGGGAAGCTCATTCGCCCTCTCCTCACTGAAGACTTCAGCAAGGTCCCTATATTCCTCTGGTATTTCTGTTAATCTTTTTTCCTCTCCTATGGATGCTTTTTCTATTCTTGATTCTGGTAGCCTCCCTTGGGGTTTTAAGTCCATAGGGTCCCCCTTCGGGAATTTGATTTCTGTCGTCCTCCAATTTACCCAGGGGTTCCATTTTTTCAACCATTCCATCCCTAGAATCATTGGGCATTCCATACCTGGGGTCACCACAAACGTTAAGTCCTCTTCATGGTTGCCCAGGGAGAGATGTATTGGCAAAGTGGCTAGGGTAGCTGGCACCCCCCCTGCTATGGATCCATCTAGCTGGCCAAATGAGATTGGTTGTTCCAGTCTCCTGGATAGGGATGCCCAGATTCCCCACTAGTGTTGGGCTAATGAGGCAGCGGGTACAGCCAGAGTCTATTAAGGCTTTCACCTTCACAGCTTCGGGCATGGGGGGGATTAATATAGTCACTGTTTTGAAGATGGGTGTGATGCATCCACTTACCAGGGGTTCGCCCTCCGAGCTGTCATCTGAGGCATCCACCGGCCCTGTGGTGTAGGCTGGAGTCCTTTCCCCTTGGTGAGCAGAGGTGGGGGTTTCTGCAATTTCCATCATTCTCATGGCCGTTTCTTTTGGCTTAGCTGAATACTTTCCGGGTTTGTTGATTGGGGATCTGTCTGGGTTGTGCTGGGGGGCCTTTGAGCGGCATTCTACAGCTCGATGCCCTTCTCTTCCGCACTTGAAACATCCCATTTGCTTCTTGGCTGTATCCGATGATTTCACCGGTTGGTGTGTCAGCTCAGGCGGGGGGCGGCTCCATTGTTTTCCTCGGCGGTGCCTCTTCAATATGTCGATCTCTGCTTCCTCTGCCAAGACGTACCATTCCTCAAGTCGATGTGGGTCCCCTCGGGGCAGGCAAGCATCATATAGATCATAGTTTAGTCCGTCTTTGAAATGGCCAAGGAGGATGTCTTCTGGCCAATTCAGTTTGCTGGCAATGGCCCGGAATTCTTGTGTATACTCAGCCACTGGGCGTTTGCCCTGCCTCATCGTTGTTATTCTTTCACGGGCTTTGCGATCAGCCAGGGGGTCTTCAAATCGTCTTCTCAAAGAGGACATGAAACGGTTGAAGTTACTGAGTTCTGGGGCATTGGAGTCATGCAAGTTCACTACCCAATCCACAGCTGGTCCATCCAGGGCAGATTGCACGATCCGGATGCGGGCTTTGTCGCTGGGAATATCCTGCCCATATTCCTCCATGTAGCTGAGGACTTGGGTTAGGAAAAACCCCAAGCGTGTTGGCTCCCCTTTGAATTTCACTTCCAACGGTGGACGTCTTGGAATGGATCGGTGCCTCTGTTGTGGGTGGTAGTGCCTTCCGTCCAGATTGCCATCTGTGGTCCGGTAGGGGGTGGGAGCTCCTGGATCAGTAGATGTCCCTGGGGTTGCAGGTTCCATGTCCCCCTCGGTGTCTCTCCCTTTGCGGCTCCAGGAACTGGGGCGGCCGTAGGGTTCAGTATTCTCCTCTCCTAGGGAGCTGAGAGTTCTCTTCATCAGGTCAATAGCTTTCTCTAGGATCCAGTCTGAGTACGGTGCCCAGCTTCCTCCCTCTTCACTTGCGTGCAGGGATTTCTCCATCTCCTGCTTCCATTCTGGTTGCTTGGTCCCCCGTCTCAGGGTCACCTTTCTTGATTCCTTTCCCCACTCACTTTTCTTTCCAACGCCCATCGACCAGCGAGGCTTGTGGTCCTGTGTCTCCACCACTTCTTCTCCTGAGGAATCTGGCCTCTCGGATCCCAACATCTGGCAAGGTTCCAACTGGGTCAGCGGCTCTCTTTCCAGGGAGTTTTCCCCCTCTCTTGCTCCATTGTCTGACATGGTAAATTTTTGCAAAATCCCCCGGCAAGGGTCTTCCTTCCAGGTGGATTAATTTTGCAAGTCCTGTCTAATGTAAGGACCCACCCCACTTTGCATCTTAAGAAGACAGAACTCTTGGAATAATTCTTCCAACAGGAATCCTTTATTAAGAGAAAATGGTTGCAGGCATGCTAGACAGGACTTGGGGTTCAAGCTCTTCCATTCAAGGTTTTAAGGGGTTCCCCAGTAGTCCCACCCAATCAACCCCCCTTCCAGTGATAGTTTCAAGTATCACAATTCCACCCCCTTTCTTCTTTCTTCCGTCTGAATGGAGACTTCAGGTAACTACATGAAAGGCAAGTACCCTGCTTTGTTATGATAAGGTTCTCTAGTGCTAACGCTTTGATGTTACAATAAACACACATTCAGCATTCAGCTCTTTGAAGTGTACTGAAGGAAGTGAGGGCCATAAAGCCCCTTTGTTCTCCCCCTTCTCTCCCTCTTATGGCAGAATCCAAAGGAGGCAGAATTGGGAGTTTCTATATTTGATAATTAAAGATGAAATATGATTGGATTCTGACAGTGCTTTTGTTTTGGGGCCTGCCATTCTACTGGGGGGAAGGGGGAATTTGCTTTCGCTTGGGATAACTTTGCCTTTCTATTTTTCCTCTCCCGCCTCTACCCACTTGAGAAGGGGCGTTGTCTTACCTGAACGCCTTTTCTCAGCAGGATGATGTAGAGTCCAATGGTTGGATTCTATGACAGCCTTCCTGCCCGGCAGACTGGGTAAAAACTTTGGCCACACCCTTCCCTTGGGCGTGACCTCAGTTTTGACTTAGGCGAGAACTGTTTGTTGGATTCGATACGGTAGCTCCTTGTCCAATACCTGCCTAGACCTAATACCTGGGGGGGGGGGCTTGGACTCTACATCATCCTGCTGAGAAAAGGCGTTCAGGTAAGACAACGCCCCCTTCTCCAGCAGGATGGCTGTAGAGTCCAATGGTTGGGACATACCAAAGCCCTCATGTCCCCCTGGGAGGGAGTGTCTAGGCCACTGAATCCTGAGCAGATACAACTTGCTGTAGCACTCTTCAACCAAAGGCAGCATCCGCTGCAGCAAAGGAGTCTAAACGGTAATGCCTAATGAATACGGAGGGAGAAGACCAAGTTGCGGCCTTGCAAATCTCTTCCACCGATGCTTGTGTGGACCACGCAGCCGATGTGGCTGTGCTGCGTGTTGAATGGGCAGTCACGTGTGGGGGCACCGGTAGTGCCTGTGAGACGTAGGCTTGGGCTATACAGGCTCTGATCCACCTACCTATGGTAGAAGATGACACCTTCTTTCCCATAGTTGATGGTTGGAAGGAAACAAATAATGCTTCCGTCTTACGGAAAGACGAAGTGCGCTTTACGTAGAAACACAACACTCTATGTACATCCAGCTTGTGCCATCTATGTTCTAGTCTATGTCTGGGTTTTGGGCAGAAATCAGGAAGAATCAGTTCCTGAGATCTGTGGAAGATGCTGTTCACCTTTGGAATGAATGCAGGGTCTGGTCTAAGAACGACCTTGTCCTTGAAGAAGGTGCAGAGATCCTTCCTCACTGACAGTGCTGCTAGTTCTGAAATTCTTCTTGCTGAAGTAATACCACTAGAAAAGCTACCTTTAACGATAGGTGATAAAGAGAACATGAATCAAGAGGCTCAAAGGGTGCTGATGTCAAGGCTTGAAGAACTTTGGGCAAGTTCCAAGATGGGTACCTGTGTATAACAGGAGGTTTAGTATTGGCCGCACCTTTCCAAAAGGCGCTAATCATTGGATGTTGCGCTAGAGAGGTTAAGTTGTCATAGGAAAGTACAGTTGAGAGGGCCGATACCTGTCTACGAATAGTGTTGACTGATAGGCCCTTATTAAGTCCTTCCAATAGGTAATCTAGAATATTGGGAATAGATACTGAGGTTGGATCTAGGTGAAGTAGGACGCACCACCTGCAAAAACCTTTCCACGTAGCATCGTAGATCCTGTTTGTCGAAGGTCGTCTTGATGCTTGTATGATCGATATCACCCCTGAGGAATAGGATTGTTTGGCTAAACTTTGCTGCTCAAATGCCAAGCGGCTAGTTGTAGCCACTGAGGATCTGGATGTAAAAGTTTGCCCTGATTGAGTATTACTCGGTCCGGGGGAATCCTCCATGGGGGTGATATTGAAAGATCCACGAGGTCGGCAAACCACGGGCGCCTTGGCCAATTTGGAGCAATCAAGATTACTTCTGCACCTTCCAGGATCAACTTGCGTATGGTTGCCGGTATTAATGGCAGTGGTGGAAAGGCATACAGGAGTTGCGCCGGCCACCGACACCTGAGAGCGTCCGTTCCCTCCGATCCTGGAGTCGGGAATCTGGAGAAGAACCTGGGGAGTTGAATGTTCTTTGGAGTGGCAAATAGGTCCAGATGTGGTTGTCCTAACCTCCGGGAGATCTCCTCGAACAGAGCCAGATCCAGCCGCCATTCCGAATGATCCACCTTGGCTCTGCTCAGGGAGTCTGCCTGGATATTTGTCTCCCCTGAGATGTGTTCCGCTCTGATGGAACTCACATTTGCTTCTGCCCACCGAGCCAGAGCTGATGCCTCCTGCATTAGTTCCGAGGATCGTGTTCCTCCCTCCTTGTTGACATGGGCCTTGGCTCCTACGTTGTCTATTAGAACAAGAACGTGTCTCCTCGTTACTATGTGGGAGAATTGAGGTAGAGCCAGGTGAATGGCCCGAAGCTCCAGCCAATTGATGTTGTGAGAGACGTCCTCCTGATTCCACTGGCCCTGCGCTATCTGAGTTCCGAGATGGGCTCCCCATCCGAATAGGCTCACGTCTGTCGTGAGCGTGATCTGGTTTGGCTCCCTGAATATACTCCCCTTGAGCATCATGGGGGATATCCAACAATTCAGTGATTTCAGCACATATCTTGGTACCAAGACCCTCCTGCTGGAGGTACCGAGGCTCCTCCTCTGATAGGGGAGGAGGAACCACTGCAACTCCCTTGAGTGGAGTCTTGCCCATGGGACTATGCCCATGCAAGATATCATCTTTCCTGGGAGCTTCGAGAGCTGTATCAAAGGTACTCTCTTGTCTTTCCGAATTTGATGAGCCAGCTTGGAGATGCTGCTTCGACGCTCCTGGGAAAGATATACCCTGCACTGGGACGAGTCTATCACCGCTCCCAGGTGCTGTAGCTTCCTTGAGGGAGTGAGATGGCTCTTTTCTACATTGACTGAGAATCCGTGTTCTTGTAGAACGCGGATTATGGTCTGGAGGTCTAATTTTGCTTGCTCATGCGAGCTGGACTGAATCAAGATGTCGTCTAGATAAAACTGTACACGCACCGGCATCAACCTGAGATGGGCCGCTATTACTGCTAGAATTTTGGTAAATACCCTTGGGGCTGAGGATAGACCGAAGGGCAGAGCCCTGTATTGGTAATGCCGGTGTGCGTAGGTAAATCTGAGGAATTTGTGGTATTTGGGGTGGATGGGGATATGCAGGTACGCCTCCGTGAGGTCTATTGAGGACAGGAGGTCGCCCTTCCTGACACTGGCTAGGATGGATTTCAGGGACTGCATTTTGAACCTCCTGTAAGTTACGTAATAATTCAGGCCCTTTAGGTCCAATATTGCTCTCCACCCTCCTGATGTCTTTGGGATTACAAAGAGGATGGAATAAAATCCTCTTCCTTCCTCTCCTTTTGGTGTCTCCTCTATGGCCTGAATTGACAGGAGGTGTGCTATGGCCGAGGTTACCAACCTTGCCTTGTGTGCCTTTCTGGAGATGGGACATCTGATGAATCGTTTTGGTGGGGGAGAACAAAAGTCTAAGGTCAGGCCATGCCTGATTGTCTCCAAGACCCAGGCATCGGTAGTGGTCTGTTCCCAGACTTCGATGAAATTCCCTAACCGACCTCCTATGGGTGTGTCCTGTCTGGCGTCACTTGGCGCGTTTAAAGGGTCGGCCTCCCGATCCTCTAAAGGGACGCCTGGACTGAAACTGGCCTCTGGCTCCCCTGTTTGGGCGATCCTGGGAACGATCCTGTCTTGAATAGCCGGATCGTGAGCCTCTAGATCAATCCCAGGATTGCCCTGATCGAAAGGGCTGTGCCCAGTCCCAGGAGTTGCCTGGGCGGAAACTTTGCCTCCAGAATTCCTGACTGCTTCTCCTGTCTAATTTCTTTGATGGATGAACTAGAATTTTCCTTTTGTCCCTACTCTCGCTTACATGTGAATCCAGAATGGATCCAAACAAATGTGACCCACTGTACTTGGACGTCGAAAGACGCCACTTGGCCTTCAGATCTGTCTTCCAATTTTTGAGCCACAGTAATCTATGAGAGGCTACTGTGGCCGCAATCAATCTTGCCACATACATGGTTGTGTGAAGTGAGGCGTCCGCCATGAATTGTGATGCCGCCAGTATCTTGGCCAAAGTTTGGTGAGCTCTGACCTGATCTGGAGGTACAGTGGTTTGTAGCTCGCGCAGCCACATGATACATGCTCTGGCGAAGAATGATGATGAAGTTGCCGCCTTGGCCGCCCAGGCTGCGGCCATGTGGGAACGATGGAGGGAGTGCTCAAATTTCTTTTCCTCTGGTTTCAAGGCCTCCGCCATGTTCCCTGGAATCGCAGAAGTAGAGAATAATGAGATCAAGGGACTATCTATTGCAGGGACATCTAACATGCCCGAAAAGGAAGGAGAAACATTGAATAGTTTCCTTTCCACGCTGTTAGGTGCTGGTGGTGTTGCTAGGGAAACCCATTGCTCCTCTACCGTGGTGCGGAAAACCTCAGGACAAGGAATGTACTTGTCCTGTGGCACCTTCTTGGCAAGTAGAAGGATTTTCCTCCTGAACTGAGGTCAAATTGACCATAGAGACTGCCTTTATCAGAAGTGATTTTAGAAGAGCTGGGTCAAAGAGGCCAGAGCTTGTTGCCTGCTCAGGAGCGGTCCCCTCGTCCTCCGAGAGAGGCATATCAGACATGTCTAGGTCTAGTAATTCTCCCTTTCCTATTTGAGAGGAAGTTTCAGAAATGTTTGTAGCCGGAGCCTTGCTTCGTCCCTTAAGGGATGGTTGAAAGGCTACTTGGCCCTTAGAAGCCATAAACTGGGAAAAGGCATCCTGCATGAATGCCTGAAATTGGGCAGACCATATGTTCTCCTGAGGTCTGTCCGTGGACGCAGCCACAGTGGGAGTATGGTCTGGTGAAGATGCAGGTGAAGAGGATCGGGAGGAGTCCAACTGTTCAGTTTCCCCCGGAGGAGACCAAGTCCTGAGAACTTCCTGGGAAGTAGGTTCTGTATTAGAGGCCACCAATGGGACAGCGGAAACCACGCTTGTCCCATTGGCATTGGTTTTCTGGGCCCTGGCAAATTGTCTTTTTAGAGCCAAATGTCTCCTCGATGCCTCTCGCTCAGCTGTTTTGGATGGACCCCTTTGGATCAGGTGCTTTGTTTTAGCCTTCTTCTCCCCCCCCTCAGGTTCTGAGGATCTGCGTTTTTGTTGTTGTTGTGGGGGGGGGCAATTGGGGGCCCTGCATAGCTGAATGTGAGACATTGTTTGCCATTGTGACCAGGTATCCCGAGTAGGCAATACCTGGGGTGGGGAATAAATTGTACGCAGATCGGTTGCAGATGAATCAAGCCTGCAAGGCTTATTCTGCACAGAAGAAAAACAATGGCTGGACAGACAGGTCCCTTGTCAGGAGGGTCCTGTGGGCAGTGACTAAAGGTCACTCTGAGGAACAGTGGAACAAATTTATTTCCTCCCTCTCCTTCACCGATGGCAAATGTAATGGCCCGGATTAGAGGGCAATGGTTTGATGGAGTTGTAAATATAAGTTCCCCACTATGTGGCTGTAAAGACAGTCCACTGGGTGTGCTAATAAACTCTCTCCTCTCCTTCTCTCTCACTCTGTCTTCTGTGGAGACCTTCCAGAATATGGCCACCTAAAATGGAGGCTATGTGAACAAGGGAAAAACCCCAAGATGGAGACTTGGTGGAAGCCACGCCTTCCCCTCACTGCCAAGGAGAACCACGAGGCTCAAGATGGCAGATCTAGCTCCAACGGCTGCTCCGCCGCTCAAAATGGCGGTTTTGGGCCCAACGGACGCTCCACCGGCAGGGGAGGCTTTGGGACGGCAGAGGGTAGTTTTATAGTTGTTTTAACGAGCCCCCCGGGCGTAGACCGCTCTTCCCCAGGGAATCTAGTGCTCGCACAATAGCCTCGTTGCCTTTGGCTGAGAATCTCCCTGATGCCGGCGACGCAGCTCCCGCTGTCTGGCGGCTCCGGTTTCGCGCGCCCCAGCTGATCCTAGTAAATATAGGTCAGCGGCGCTTCTCCGCTGCCTCTCGCAGCTTCCCTCGGATATATATATATATAGATACTCTCACCACCTCTGAGACGACGCTTCCACTGAACAGCGATCCGTCAGCTGCTCGGAGCCCCGAGCCAAGGCTGAAGGAAGAAGGGAAACCTGCCTCCCTGTAAGCTTGCTAATCAAATTTGTAAAGAGAGAGAGGGGGCTTTAGGTAATAGAAATGCTTTTGTCAGGAGCTGAATTTTTAGCTGCTAACGGGCTTCGAGACTGAGTCAAAACTGAGGTCACGCCCAAGGGAAGGGTGTGGCCAAAGTTTTTACCCAGTCTGCTGGGCAGGAAGGCTGTCATAGAACCCAACCATTGGACTCTACAGCCATCCTGCTGGAGAAAGGAATGTATCTCCCTTATCAGGGAGACGGTTCTGGAGAAACAAAATTGGAGAAGGCCTTGAGATGCGCCAACTGTGCCAATTACCCACACATCATGCCACCTGTGGATTGGCTGGACTTCAAATGGACATCATGACTCTGGTGGGAGGAGAAATATTGCTAGTTTAACTATATTGTTTAAGCGGGATTTTCCCCAGATCTTGTCTTGACTTCCCTACTGTCACTAACTGGTAATAAAAGTTTCCTTTTGAGACAATGCCTGTTTCAAGAATTCTGCTTTCTTGGGTGGTTAGCTGAGGTGGGTCCTTACATACACCCTAGTTCAATGATGGAGAACCTTTTAGACACCGAGTGCCCAAACTGCAATGCAAAACTCACTTATTTATTGCCGGGTGCCAGGTGGGCATGGCCCACAGAGTGGGTGTGATTTGCTGGGTGGGCATGGCCTGTTGAGTGGGCATGGCTGCAGTATTTGAGTACCACCAGTCATCTAGCAAGATGTCACAAACTTGACAAAAAAAGGAAAAAAGTGATAAAGTATAGGTAGTCCTCGACTTACAACAATTCACAGTGACTATTCGAAGTTACAACTGCACTGAAAAAAGTGATTTATGATCATTTTTCACACTTGACTGTTGCAGCATTCCCAGGGTCATGTGATTTACATTTGGATGCTTGGCAACTGATTCATACTTATGATGGTCAGTGTTCCAGGGTCATGTGATCACCTTTTGCAACTTTTTGACAAGTGAAGTCAATGGCTGGGGGACATAGCCAGCTCAACATCACTCAGGTTGCGGGGCGCCTTTGGGGGTGCGGGTGGGGCTTTGGGGGGGATCCGTGGGTCTCTGGTGGAGTGGGTGGGACTGTGGTGAGCACCTTCCCTCCCTCTCATTGTCCCTTCTTTCTTTTCCTTCCTTTCCTCTCATTGTCACTTTCTTCCTTTCCTCTCATTGTCCCTTCTCTCCCTCCCTCCCATTGTCCATTCCATTCCCTTCCTTCCCTCCCTCTCATTGTCCCTTCGTTCTCTCCCTCCCTCCCATTGTCTGCTCCTTCCTTCCTCCCTCCTTCCCTCTGTGCCCAGAAAGGGACAAGGGGAGGGAGACAGACTGCCAGCGTGGCTGATGACTGTGCTGCCGATGACCCTGGCTTGAAAGGCCACTGTAAATTGCTGGACAAGAGCCGCACAGCCATGAGAGCAGAGTGGCGGGAAGATTTGTAATGAGGAAGGGAGAAAAACAGGCATCCCCTGATGGAAATCAGCTCTCGTCCACTTCACACACCCGTGGACTTCGATGGAGGGGATGCCGCGAGCAGCATGAGAGTCCATAGACCCCAGCCTGGTTTCAGCAGCCAGCGGCACGGTTTCCTCACCACACGGGGTGGCTGGGCTAGGCGAGGTAAATCGGCGACATGCTAACCCTGTCTGGGCGTGCACAGAGGTGGTGAGCACATGAGCCTGGCATCCTTGGTGAAAGGGAAGCACTCAGAATGTGGTCAGCCTGTGTTGCAAAACAATCATCTGGGACACCAGATGCCAGGCGCATGGGCTCGCTGCTGCCTCTGCGCACAACCAGGCAGGTTCGGCATGTTGCTGGTTCACCTTGCCCAGCCCAGCCACTCCGTGCAGTGAGAACGTGCTGCTTCTGCCGAAACCAGGCTGGGGTCTGGGCAGCATAGCGCAGGTAACGTGGACTCCCATGCCATTCGTGGCATCCCCCACAGGTGTGAGATGAGCCATTTGCAGATCTCCTTTTTCCAAATGCTTTCTGCTTCGTTCATTCAGCCTTCTTTTGCATTTTCTCCAAGCGCTTTCTGCTTCGCTAATTCAACCTTCTCTCACATTTCCTCCAAGCACTTTCTGCTTTGCTCATTCAGCCTTCTCTAGCATTTCCTCCAAGCGTTTTCTGCTTCGCTCATTCACACTTCTTTCACCATTTCTCCAAAGTCCAAACTCCCGCTGCTTCCCTTGCTTGCCCTGGTCACCTTCCCAAAGTCCAAACTCACTTGTGATACTTCCCTCACTCATCCTGGTCACCTTCCCAAAGTCCAAACTCCCGTTGCTTCCCTTGCTCGCCTTCCCAAAGTCCAAACACACGTGTACTACTTTCCTCGCTCGCCCTTTCTCCAAAGTCCAAACTCATGTTGCTTTGCTAGCTCGCTTGCCCTTTCTCCAAACTCACGCCGCTTGCTCACTATCCCGACTGCACCGTTGCTTCCAAAGACCACACGCTCTCTCTCTCTCTCTCTCTCTCTCTCTCTCTCTCTCTCTCTCTCTCTCCCCTAGCAAAACCTGCTCCTTTTATAGGTTCCCCTCTCCCTGCCCAGCTCTCACAGCTGCTCCCAGACTCCCGATGCAGAGAAAGAGACCGAGAGCGCTGCTGGATTTGGTTTCCTTGCCCGGTCCAGCTCCGACTAGTCAGGCGTGCATGGAGAGGGGAAGGGGAGGGTAACAACCCTGCCCTGCATCCCTCTAGGGCTCTGTGTGCCATCAGCAGCACGCATGCCATAGGTTTGCCACTACTGCCCTAGTTAAAACATCCTATTTATTATGAGGTGAAACATGTGGATGCTTTCATAAATGGAAAAAATATTTTGTCAGTTTTTCTTTTTCCACAGAACATCTTACTTCTAAGTCAGAAATACCCGTGATGCCTAAAATAGTGCTCAACAACTTTACTGTAGTTTCAACAACTTTGGTGTAGTACTCAACAACATTGGTCTGACCTTCATATTGTGACTTGCCATGACAGCAGATGCAATCAATATGCCCTTTCCACAACAACATTTTGAGATAGATGGGGCTGAGAGAGAGGGACTCATCCAAAATAATGCAGTGAACTTCTGAAATAATGGATGTTATACGTACCAGCCCCTTGATGGGAAAGCAAGATAGTCTATAGAGATCAGTGCCGTCCCTCCTCCATTACAAATCCTTGACCTTTCATATCTGAAGCATCTACTTTGCCCTTTCTTTCAATAGAGAAAGCAAAGTCTGGACAGATGTGAGCGGATTGCAACCCATGCCAAATAAAGTCAGACTTAGTTTTTCATTCAATCACAGGAAACTTTTTATCCTGATAAACTAATCCTGTAGAAGCTTTTCCAGTGTAAATGATACAATCAGCTACAAAAATAGTGAAGACATAGCTTTTTTTAGTTACTGGGACCTGACACTGGCATGGGATGATTGGTAGATGACTGCAGGTTTTACTGGGGTCTCAACATTGTTTATTGCTTTAAATGGTCTTTATACACAAAGTTCCTTCTGGTAGAAGGGCGGCTGTCATTTGAAGGAAATGCTCAGGATCTTGGCTCAGGATGTCAACGCTGTGACAAACCAAATTAAAGCCATTTTCATTTTGTCTTCGTTGCCACATATTTAGTTAGAAGAAGGAGGGGGCTTGTGTAGTTTTCAATTAGCCAAAACATTTCACATGTATGGGAATCGAGGTCATTGCTGATAACATTTTGGCAGGCTGGAGTAGCTGGGACGAATGCCCGCATTTTCAAACAATTGGTGAATGTGATTTATGGCAGCAATTGGGGTGGGAAAAGAAACTTGCAACTTTGTAACCAAGGGGAGGGGAATTTAGTCTTGGGTTCACCCTTGTATGTGCCATTATATTGTAGCCAAATAAAAATGTTCTTTAAGGAAGAAATGCTTGCCTTGAAGTTCTTTTAAAAGGTCTCATCTATCGGAACCATGACATTAATCCAAGACTCCAAACTATTCTAATATCTCGAGGTCCTGAACTCCGGCTGCCTATCTGAAGCCTTGGGGGAATAACAAAGACTCAGGGAAGATTCTGTGATGGAGAAAAAAGAAGAGCCTATTACTAGCCTTAAAGCTACAGCAACCACATCAATGGTTAGGGTACTGACCATTGCTCTGATAGAGAGTGTGACTTCGGTGACTCCGGCAATCGTCATGAGACCAAAGGAGCATGAGATCCAGTTGGAGCCATTATTACTATTGGAGGGAGTCCTATCTATTGGTGACACTTGGCATACAGAGGTGGCTGAAGCGAAGAGGAGTTTAGCAAAGAACATGGAAGCTGAATTTCCACTAACTGCTTCCTACGAACCGCGCTCTCCAGATCGAAGAGGGGCCAAGCAACTGGCACCTTGGGATGAATCAGTGAGTGGAAATATCTGACTGCAATCCACAGCCAGTCCACTGAGTGGTTAAAAGGGAAGTGTGAAGGACTGGAGTTGGGAGGAAAGGAGCAGGTCACCCATCAGTTACTTTCCAGTGAATGGGATGACAGACGCCCCCTAGACCATCCTGAATCCAGGCGAAGTCCCAGTCCCATAGATTCGGCCCAAGCTGCCTCCCCATGACCAAAGCCACCAGCTTTAACTTCGAGTCCAGTGCAGAGGCGAAGCCCAATTGCCATCAGCGGCATGATAGCCCGACCATCAGCAGTGGCTGGCCAGCCCTGATTGCCGTCAATGCTATGCTATTCCTGATCATCGACAGTAGTATGTCAGTCCTGATTGGTACCGACGCTATGCGAGCCTTGACAATACCCATGCCAGACCAGCCCTGAATGCTATCAACACAGAACAAGCCCTAATCACCACCGATACCCAGATAGCCCTGATATCCACATTGGGCTAGTCCAGATAGATATCAGTACCAGGCTAGCCCGGACCATTGTCGTTACAGACTTAGTCCTGAACACCAACCCCGATGACTCAGTCCCAGACGTCACTGGTGCTACACCAGTCCAGGACCCCTGCCAAGAGCTGATTGAGCAGTGGGACTCCCACAGGATCAATTGCAACAGTATGGATTGCTACAGGTTCTTTTAGATTGGCAATGACCTGTAGCAGCCCTTCCTTTCAAGCCTACATTCGATGGCGACCCTGAGAAATTAACTTTCTTTTTTAATCAAGTACACTCCCATATGAGCAGGAATGCCAATGTCTATCCAGACCATGCCGTTATGGTCAACGTGATAGCAGCAAACCTAGAGGGGGAGGCAGTGGAATGGTTGAACAGCTTGTACAATGAACAAGCACCTGAGCTATGAGACTACAATATATCTAGGGGTTAAGAGCCAGATTCAGAGATGGTTCCATAGCACTGCAAGCTGAGAAGGACATTCATGAAGTGAAGCAGAGGAGTCAGCCACCGAAGGAATATGTGCGTGAATTCCAAAGAGTAGCTGGCAGAATTGTGCAGTGGCCTGAACGATCACTGATTCGTCATTTCAAGAACGGTCTGGACCCAGACCTATTCCAGGCATGCATTTACAGGGGGATCCCTGACCAACTCCAAGAGTGATATCGCTTAACTCTGAATTTAGACATTGAGCTGAACTGCTACAAAAAGCCACCAATTCCTGGACCTGGGCCAAGATCTGACCCGATAAGACATCAACTCCCCCAATTAACCCCACCATCTGGAACAATTGGGACTCGAAGGACATCAACTGGACCATCAATAAGTGTTTTCAATGTGGCCAGTCGGGCCACTGAGCTGCTGTTTGTTCAGTTCCTTTCCTGAGCAAAAAAGTGTTTCAATTACACCAGAGAAACAAAAAGGAAGCTCGCAGCCTACCAGAGAAAAATCGACTGGATTAACCAGGAGCAAGGCACTCAAGTCACCTCCCCTACTCGAGAGAAGGCCGAGGCCCTGACTGAAGCTGCCACTTCACCTGCTCCATATGACAGCGATGAAGAGGGAGAAAATGACACGATGGTGAGTCAACCTCTTCCACCTTTTTCCCTCTCCGCTAAGATCATAGTCCCTAAGACAGGCACCCGAATGGACTTACATGTATTAGTAGACTCTGGGTGCTCACGATGCCCGATCAATCTCACTACTTTCTTCAAATTAGGCAACAGTGCAAAGCTTTCATCCCCCATGAGATTCAAACAGGCAGGTGGATCCTTAATGGGTGGAGTTTTAGCCACCCACCTAATGGAGCCTGTATGATTAGACGTGGGGGAACATTGGGAGTTTATTTGATTCATGATGGCCCCAAAAATTACTGAGACAATGATTTGGGGATTAGCTTGGCTAGACACCTCTAATATGGTGGGAGAAGGGGATGAGAACCCTGAGATTACCCATAGGATCGTCACCCCCCAACCCCTCTGGTGCCACCAGGAGAATCTCAATGCAGCCATCCAAAACTCTAAGGACAGCAGTAGACCCTCTGCCAGGAGTGCCTCTCATTCCCAGCGAATACCAAGACTTAGCTGAAATATTCAGTGAGATGGGACGTCCTACCGCCCCATAGAACCACTGATTGTCTATTGAGATCCTGCCAGGAACCAAATTGCCAAAACCAAAGATGTATACAATGACCCCTCTAGAGGTAAATGAACTGCGAGAGTACATAGATAAAAATTTGGCAAGAGGCTTCATTGTATCTGCAAAATCCAAAGTGGCCTCACCCGCATTATTTAAGGAAAAAAAGCTGGATCCCTTAGAACCATGGTGGTGAACCTAGGGCACGTATGCCACAGGTGGCACACAGAGCCCTCTCTGTGGGCACGCATGCCATCGCCCCAGTCCTAGGCCTGTCGCCATGTGCAAAAAAAAAGGTTCAATCAATGAATTTTATCTTCTCGCGGGGAAAAAAAGTTCTCGCAAAGTTGGAATTGATTGATTGAACTTTATTTTCAGTCCCACACAGTGGTGGAGGAAGTGACGTATTGGAACTGAGAAAAACATTCCGTAGGGGGTGGGGTGAGCGGTGGAAACAGAGTGCTCATGTGAGGGGTTCGGGCAAGGCTTGTAGCTTCCCTCCCACCAGACACCTGCCGAAGCCAAGCAGGGTAAGCTTGCCACCCCCACCCATATGTCCTCGCCTCCCCCAAGGGTTTTTTTTTTACTAACCTGCCTTTCAACTGCATTCCATTTCTCCATTTGCTTTTCAGCCTTTGCTATGTGTTTGTGGGACAAAAAAAAGTTCCATGAGACTTTCTAACTTCTCGCAAGATCTCGCAAGAAGTTAGAAAGTCTGATGGAACTTTTTCTTTTACCGATAGTCCCACAAACACGTGGCAAAGGCTGATAAGCGAATGGAGAAACGGAATGCAGCTGAAAGGCAGGTTAGTAAAAATAATGCTTGGGGGAGGTGAGGGCATCTGGGCGGGGATGGGGGTGGCAACCTTACCCTGCATGGTGGCGGGAGGGTTAATGGCAGGCGCGGGGGGCCCAGAAGGAGCTGCACAAAGCAGGCAGAGGGGAGGCCGGGCATATTGCGGGTGCCACTCCTCGACTCCTCCGTGCTGCCACCACCGCCACTTTGGCCAAAATGACTCAGCTGTCGCTGCTGCCACCGCCACCCTGCCTGACTTTGCTGCTGCCATGCCACTGCACTGCTCCGGCCCCAGGCAGAGCCTCTGCCCTGTGCAACTGTACCACTTGCGCCTAAGATCGGCCTCCGTGCCGCAGTTGCCACCCAGCTCTGTTCTGGTCCTGGGCAATGCCTCTGCCCTGCATAGCTGCTCCACTCGCACCCACTCTGAGCCCACAATTAGCCTCTGCTCACTGCCACTGCAGAAGTCGTGCAACAGGGGCATGTATCCGGGCAGCTTGGGCGAGAAGAAGGTGGGCTTCATAGGGCTAGACAATGGTGCCCCCGAGTCCTCCTGTGCTGGGGCCCTGCTGATCGCCAGTTCCAAGGGCGGCGGCAGTGACAAACGTGGCTTGATTCTCAGTAAGCCCCGTTTGCCGTCTGCTGCCCAATGCTGCTGCTATGAGGCCATGGAACAAGCCGGGCAGAAGTAAGAAACTAGGTCAGGGCAGTGGGAGAAGGGCGCTTTGCGAGGGTTGGGTCCGATGCATGTATATACTGGACTCAAAGTTAAAGCTGGTGGCATGTTGGGTCTGACTTTCCGTGCCATGCCAGAGCTGAGCTGGACTGGGCAGGGAGTCTCCATGCTGCTTCTTCCCCTGCAGATATTGGGAGAGCTCACCCCACCTACCCCTCATCCTGGGGCAGCTGCTGCCATCCTGCGCTATCCAGCCTGTTGCTGGCCAGTTGGGCATGCCAAGTTCAGGCCTCAGGCAGATGGAGGCCGGAGGGGAGCGAGAGCTGTGGCTGCTCGACTCCTCCACCTGAGGATGATATGCAATGAGAGGTGTCGCCCGGCTTGGTAAGCCGCAGTCTGCCTTCAGAAGGAGGAGGATGGAGGAGCAGGGCTGGCCAGGGACAGGTGCAACAGTGCCCACAGGGGGGATCTGACCAGCCCCAGCCTGGGGGAGAGGCCAAGGGAGCCCAAAGGTGAGAGGTTGGAAAGTGCCAGACAGCAGCAGCTGCCCCGGGACCAGGGATAGGCCAGGTGGGCGTTCCCAATGTCCACGGGGGAAGAAGTGGTGAGAAGGCTCCACGCCCAGCCCAGTTCAGCCTAGCCCCAGCACAGCAAGTGAGACAGCAGCCCCATGTGCATCCCCTGCCAGGCAAGCAGAGCCACAGCATCTGTGGCAGAAGAGCACAGGCAGGCAGCAAAAGGCACAAGGAGCCTCAATCCTAGCACAGCCCCTCCCCACTCTCCTCCTCCCCTCCTCAGAAGAGCTACAGGGCTCAGGAGTCTCCCATGTCCCCCCACCTCCCCCAGGAAAGAAAACCATTGTGAGACATTCTTCTGTTTTAACTTTTTTTTCCTTGTCACTTTTTGGAGTTTTCATCCTGCTTTCGTGAGACCGCAGTGTTTGGGACGGGTTGTAGCTGCCCCCTTCCCCCCCAAGCTATCAGCTAAGCAAGATGCTTTCCTACCCACTGCCACACCTGCCAGAGACCCCTTGGATCTCCCCCAACCCTGCCCGGCACTCACAGGCATCCCTCCCCTACATCAAGCTGCCATGCCCACCCTGGCCATGCCCACCCAGTCTGTCATGACCACGGTAGCCATGCCCACCCAGTGGGCCATGCCCATCCAGGACTTGGCAATACATAAGTGGGTTTTGGGTTGCAGTTTGGGCACTCGGTCTCTAAAAGGTTCACCACCACTGCCTTAGACTCTGCGTTGATTTTAAAGATCTGAGCACAGTCAGCATGGAAAATATGTATGCTCTCTCTTCAATGAAGGACATGTTAGCCCACCTGGCGAAAGTATTTACCAAATTAGACCGTTGCTGCGCCCGCCCCGCCCAGATGCCCTCTCCTCTCCTCCCCCAAGTGTTTTTTTTTACTAACCTGTGTTTCTCCATTTGCTTCTCAGCCTTCGCCGCGTGTTTGTGGGACTATCATAAAAAAAATTCCACCAGACTTTTTAACTTCTTGAGATCTCGCGAGAAGTTAGAAAGTCTGATGGAACTTTTTTTTTCCGATAGTCCCACAAATATGCGGCGAAGGCTGAGAAGTGAATAGAGAAACAGAATGCAGCTAAAAGGCAGGTTAGTAAAAAAAACACTTGGGGGAGGCGAGGGCACCTAGGCAGGTGCGAGCACGGGTGCGGCAATGTTACCCTGCGCAACTTCGGCAGGTGTCTGGCATGGGAAGGGAAGCAACTGGTCTGCCACCATGCTAGTGCCACTGCGTTGCTTTTCCACCCCATGCACAGGCCCTGCCCCACTCCCGTGTGCTCATGGCCTACTGGTGCTATCAGCAAAAAGTAAGCTCTCCCTGAAAGTAAAACACTGTGCTTACTTCACAGCCCAAAAGAAAGTAAGGCAGTTTCTTACTTTCGGGAAAACACGGTATTATCGCATGAGAATAAGAAAAGGAGATGAATGCTTTTAACAGTCCCCTGGGAAGCAATCAGTTTAAAGTCATGCGTTTTGGATTACAGGGAGCTCCTGCTGTATTCATGCAGCTGGTCAACCAGGTGCTGCATGATCATTTATATAAAAGGGTTTTGGTTTATCTTGATGACATCTTAATCTATACAGAGACTATAGAAGAACATACGATTTTAGTACGAGAAGTGCTCAAAAAACTGCTGAACCCAAAACTCTATGCAAAATTCTCAAAATGTGAATTCCATCAGGCACGTTTGGATTATCTAGGTTACAAAATCTCCAGCGAAGAAATAGAGATGGACCCAACTAAAGTGAAAGCTGTAATCGAATGGCAGCCCCCACAAACTCGAAAACAACTTCAGAGGTTTCAAGAATTTGCTAATTTCTACTGCCAATTTATCCCCTCATTTGCTGAGATTGCTTTGTCCATCATTGAACTATTAAAAACTGGCAAAGATGGGGGTAAACTATGACCAGGCGAACCCCTATGCTGGTCGTTAGAATGCCAGTCTGCTTTTGAGAACTTAAAAAGATTGTGTCAACGCTGCAAATACTGTATATTCTTGCTTTGACAATATGTAGAACTGTCTGGTATTTTTAGAGTTAATGCAGAGCAGAAGAGGGTGGAGGGAAAAGCCCGGGAAAGAGAGAGGAAGGAAACCTTTGACCTTCACACTAATTGGATAATGTGATATATGACAGCTAATTTAGGGAGGGAACATGCTGATAATTTAATTGCTCAGGGGAACAGAATTTAGATCTTGGCATACCTTCGTTATGCCTGTGCCGACATTTTGTAACATTAAATGACTTTTAGGAAAATCAATGCCTGGAAGTTTTTTGAAGTGTTTCATTAGCCGGAACCATAACAGATTGTTTGCCACCAAACCAGTTCTCAAACACCCTCATCCTGAAGAGCAGTTTATCATTCAAGCTGATGCCAGCGATGGCTGTAGGGGCAATCCTATTAGAAAGAAACCTGAAAGGAGAATTACAATCCTGCGCTTACACTTCAAACAAAACCTCACTGACACAGAATGGAGATGGGCTGTTTGGGAGAAAGAAGCTTTTGTAATCTGATGGGCTTTATTGACTTGGTGTCATTTTCTAGAGGGGAACAAGGTGCCTTTTGAGGTTTGGACTGATTGCAAGAACCCGGAAGCACTTTCTCCTAAACATGTTTGCTAGGCATAATATTTTAACCACTTTAACTCTACCCTGAAATATATACCGGGGAGGGGGGGGAGGAATTTTGGCTGACGTTCTCTCTAGGTTACCCCAATATAAAAGCCAACACGAATAAATCATAAACCTTATTATGCCATCATCACAAGTTATTTCTCAAATCAACCCTGGAAAACAACAACACCTGAGGTCACCTAATCCAAGTGACCCATTAATAGAGAAATTAAAACAAGAACTACAAAATGATCAATGGTTCAAGACAAATCAAGCCATTCTGACTCATAGGGATGGATTGGCTTGGAAAGGGGGGAAATTATATTTGCCTGAAACCGCTCAGGCTCCAAGTGCACCAACATAGCCATGATGTTAAGCAAGTTGATCACTTTGATTATTTAAAGACATTACACTTAATTTGGAAGCAATTTTGGTGGCCAGGCTTAAAGAAAGATGTGGAGAACTATGTAAAAAGTTGTGCAATCTGTGCTACCATGAAGAGGATCACAGGAAAGCCTCCTGGGCTGTTACAGCCTGTTGCAGATTCTTCTCAGCCAGGGGAAGAGATCACTATGGATTTTATTGTTAAATTACCTGAGAGCAGAGGAAATACGGTAATATGAACTGTGACTGATCTTTTTTCAAAGCAAGCTTACTTCATAACATGGTCAGGCTTCCCCCCTGCCCAGAAACTAGCCAAATTGTTTCTCGGGCATGTTTATCAGTTACACAGTGCACCAAAATGGATAATTTCTGACAGGGGAGTTCAATTTACGCCCAGAATCTGGAGAGATTTCCTCAAACTGATTGGTTCTACACAAGGACTGCCATCGCCTTTTCATCCTTCTACGAATGGGGTGGCTGAAAAAGCGAAAGCAATGGTGGAGCAATATCTTAAATGCTATGTGAATTACCAGCAGACAAATTTCCTCCCTTTCGCTGAAGTGGCGTATAACAATACTGCACACAGCAGCACCGGACTTACACCATTTAAGATAGCTACTGGAAAGGATTTTATTCTGATGTCTGAATACCCCTAAGAACCCTCTACTTCTCAAACGTTAGATCAATGGTTGTCTGCTTGGAGGGGTGCTTGGGACAATACAAAGAAAGCTTTGACAAAAGCCTCAGAGGTTTACAAAAAGCAAGCTGATAAGAAAAGAGTGCCCCAGAAGTCATTCCTCATGGAGGGGGGGGTTATCTTTCTACAAAGTATCTCAGACTTAAGTTACCTAGCAACAAATTGGGTCTGAAATACCTGGGACCATTTTCCATAGTGCGGATTTTAAACCCAGTTACTGTAGAATTAAAACTCCCTCAAGAAAGCCAAGGCTCAAAATGAACTAAGGCTTGCGACCAAAGTCAAAAATAACAAAAAAAGCTTCTTTCAACATGTAAAAAACAAGAAAAAAGTGAGAGAAATGATTGGTCCACTAGTGGGTGGAAGTGGCAAGAAGGTGACAAGCAACCTGGAGAAAGCAGAACTATTTAACTCATTTTTTGCATCTGTCTTTACACAAAGGGAAAAAACAGACCAACCTATCAAAAATAGTGCCATAAAAAACAAAACAGAAACACAAGTTAAGATAGGCAAGAAAATGGTTAGGGAGCACCTGTCCAGCCTAGATGAGTTCAAATCGCCAGGACCAGATGGATTACACCCCAGAGTTCTCAAGGAACTGGCAGATGTGATATCGGAGCCACTGAACTATATTTTTCAAAGATCCTGGAACACAGGGGAACTACCAGAGGACTGGAAAAGAGCTGATGTAGTTCCCATCCTCAAAAAAGGAAAAAAAATGGATCCAGGAAATTACAGACCTATCAGCCTGACCTCAATACCTGGGAAGATCCTGGAAAATATAATCAAACAACGAATCAACGAACACCTAGAGGCAAACAAAGTCATTACTAAAAGCCAACATGGGTTTGTCAAAAATAGATCATGCCAGACAAATCTTATTGCATTCTTTGACCAAGTGACAAAATTAGTGGATCAGAGGAATGCTGTGGACATAATTTACTTGGACTTCAGTAAGGCATTTGATAAAGTAGATCACAACCTACTACTTGACAAGATAGAAAAATGTGGGGTAGACAGAACCACCACCAGATGGATCCGTAGCTGGCTGACCGGCCGTACTCAGCGAGTGGTCCTCAATGGAACTGCATCTATATGGAGGGAAGTGTGTAGTGGGGTGCCCCAGGGCTCTGTTCTGGGCCCAGTACTCTTCAACATCTTCATCAACGATTTGGATGAAGGGATAGATGGGGAACTCATCAAATTTGCAGATGACACCAAGCTGGCAGGAATAGCCAACACTCCAGAAGACAGGCTTCAGATACAGAAGGATCTGGACAGACTTGAACACTGGGCACTAACTAACAAAATGAAATTCAATGGTGAAAAAAGCAAGGTTCTACATTTAGGCAAGAAAAACCAAATGCACAAGTACAGCATAGGTGGCACCATGCTCAATAGTAGTAACTGTGAGAGGGACCTCGGAGTCCTAGTAGACAATCACTTAAATATGAGCCAGCAGTGTGCGGCAGCTGCCAAAAAGGCCAACACAGTACTAGGCTGCATTAACAGAGGGATAGAATCAAGATCACGCGAAATATTAATACCACTCTTCAATGCCTTGGTAAGGCCACACTTGGAATACTGCATCCAGTTTTGGTCACCACGATGTAAAAAAGATGTTGAGACTCTAGAAAGAGTACAGAGAAGAGCAACAAAGATGATTAGGGGACTGGAGGCTAAAACATATAAGGAACGGTTGCGAGAATTGGGTATGTCTAGTTTAACGAAGAGAAGGACAAGGGGGGACATGATAGCAGTATTCCAATATCTCAGGGGCTGCCATAAAGAAGAGGGAATTAAGCTATTTTCCAAAGCACCTGAAGGCAGGACAAGAAGCAACGGGTGGAAACTAATCAAGGAGAGAAGCAACCTAGAACTAAGGAGAAACTTCCTGACAGTGAGAACAATTAATCAGTGGAACAGCTTGCCTCCAGAAGCAGTAAATGCTCCAACACTGGAGGTTTTTAAGAAGAGACTGGACAACCATTTGTCCGAAATGGTGTAGGGTTTCCTGCTCGAGCAGGGGGTTGGACTAGATGACCTCCAAGGTCCCTTCCAACTTTACTATTATTATTATTATTATTATTATCTTTTAGGAAAGATCTATCCAGTATTTCGCTGCAGTCTGTTAAAGCCTTTTAGGAGTCGACTCTGAAATCCCCTCCCAAGAAAACACCTGGCTCCCTTTTGGCTGGAGAGACTCATTACAAAGTAAAGTATATTCTTGATGCTAGATTATACAAGGGAAAATATTTAGTGCAGTGGAAGGGATATCCATTGTCAGAATCCATCTGGGTGAAAAGTATGGATGTGAAAGCTGACAGACTGATATGCAAATTCTGTGATAAACATCCAAGTAAACCGAGAGGGGATTCTTAACTGTTATTTTTGTTTGATTTGCAGGGCTTCCCCTTTCTGTTAAGGGGAGTTGAATGTTAATGCCATGACAAATCAAACTGAAGCCATTTTCATTTTGTCTTCATTGCCACATATTTAGTTAGAAGGAGGGGGCTTGTGTAGTTTCACATGTATGTCACATGTATGGGAACCAGAGTAATTGATGATAACATTTTGGCGGGCTGGAGCAACTGGGAGGAGCGCCCACATTTTCAAACAATTGGTGAATGTGATTTATGACAGCAGTTTATGGTGGGAAATGAAACTTGCAACTTTGTAACCCCGGGGAGGGGAATTTAGTCTTGGATTCAGCCTTGTATGTGCCGTTATGTTGTAGCCAAATAAAAATGTTCTTTAAGGAAGAAATACTTGAAGTTCTTTTAAATGGTCTCATCTACCGGAACCATGACACAGGAACACAATCTATTAGTCTCCAGTCAGAATTGGAGACCATGCTCTGGTTCATTGAGTTAAATAAGCTGGTCTAGAAGGTTTCAGAAGTGACACATAAATCTCATTGATTGGACTAGTGCTGTCAAAAGCCCAGCTAAATCATTGTAGCCATAGAATTCATAGAAGTAGAATGCTGGAAGAGGTTTTTACAGGAATAAGAAAATAAACATCCTTAGTTCAAAGTTAAAGACTATGACAAAGTGGAGCAGGTGTTGGCAAGTAGCAGGCATTGGAGGAAAATCAATTCATTCGATTACTGTATCAACAGCCTTGCTGAGTTGTTGCGATAGTATACTTAGACTTCAGCAAGGTATTTGACAAAGTAGATCACAACCTACTTCCTGGTAAGCTAGAAAAAAGTGAGATAGATAGCATCACTATCAGATGGATTTGTAATGGCTGACAAACGGTACAATAAAAAAAGTTTTTTTCAACATATTAATAACAAAAAAAGTCAAGGAAATTGAAGGTCCATTAAAGAGAGAAGATGGCAAGGAAGTAACAGGCAGTAGGGGGAAAGCAGAGCTGCTTAACTCATTTTCTGCATCAGTCATCACTTCTGCTTGAGCAGGGAGCTGGACTAGAAGACCTCCAAGATCCCTTCCAGATTCTATTCTACTCAACTCTACTCCTCTCCTCTCGTTGTTGTTAGTTGCAAAGTCGTGTCCGATCCATCATGACCCCATGGACAACGTTCCTCCAGGCCTTCCTGTCCTCTACCATCTTCTATGAGTGTCATTAACTTAGATGAGGGTATTATCAAATTTGCAGATGATACTAAATGGCAGGAATAGCCAACACCCTAGATGATGGGCTCAAGATCCAGATGGATCTTGACAGACTTCAACACTGGGCCCTATCTAACAAAATGAAATTCAGCGTAGAGAAAAGTAAAGTCTTATAGTTATTCAAGAAAAACCAAAGTACACATACAGATTGGATGAAACCAGGCTTAATAACAGTTACTATGAGAGAGAGTCTTAGTGGACAATTAAATATGAGCCAACAGTGTGTGGCAGCAGCCAAAAAAGCCAATGCAATCCTAAATTGCATTAATTCAAGGATTAAATCAAGATCACGTGAGATACTAATACCACTTTATAAAGCCTTAGTAAGACCACACCTAGAATACTGCAACCAGTTTTGGTCACCACACTATAAAAATTAGTAGAATGTAATACTGCAGGCTATTTCTGCTGACTGCCGGGTGCCAGTAGTTCAGCAGTTCAATTCTCATCAATTCAAGGTTGATTCAGCCTTTTAAGGCAGGGCATCAGCATCATGTATGAGGAAAGTCTTGGTTGACTGCAGTGAATAAAAGTGATAATATATTTTATAAAAGAGCTGGTTTGCTCTAGTGCAGGGGTGTCAAACTATCGGCCTGCGGGCCGCATGTGTCATAGTGAAACTGTGTCCACCCCATTGCCGGCAATGGCAAAAAAGTCATGATATGTCACATGTCACGTGACGTGAGTTTGACACTCCTGCTCTAGTGGTTAATCTATGTTCTACTTATAAGCTGCCTTGATAATGTGTATTTTAAAGGTTGGCATACAGATATCAGTAATTCTGTCAGAAAAAGAAATACAGTGGTATCTTGATACTCATTGTTAATTGGTTCTGGGAAGCACAATAAGTACCAAAAACTATGTATCAAACAATTTTTTTCCATAAGGAATAATGTATTGAGTCATGGCAGCCAACATCGACAAGTTCTAGCTTTTGTATTGAATACCAAATTCAATGAGTTTCAAAAAAACTGAGTACCAAGATACTTCTATGCTAGAATTAGATAGATATATTACGCTATGATGAATTAAGGTTGGGGGAAAGGAACAAAAAAAAATTATTTCATGAAAAATTTTCATGAATTTTTCTCCTTGTGGATTAATTTTAAGGCAAGATGGTTAAACTATACTTCAAAGGTATGGTATGATTTTTTGTATTTATGGAAATATATAAAATAAGAGAATAGACTTTAAAACAATATATTTGTGACATTTAAATTTGAGGTACATTTTTTCTTGCAGAGATTACTGTCTTATTCGACAGAGAATTTTAAGCAATTTTGTTTTGGATTTGTTGCTTTTCATTTTCTGCTGTACTTTGGAAAGTATTTCATCTGGGAATGTGGGAAACTCTAACATAAGGAAGAGCAATTAGTAGCTCTATGTATTGTTTTCACACAGCCACAATCCAATTTCTGTATCAAAATCTTCACTGTTATTCCAATTTTGTCCATTTTTCATTTCTTTAAGAGTTATTGTCACCAATATCAGAGGACACCCAGAGAAAACAAGACTTGATAATGTAAGAATATTTGTATTTGAACAAACATATAATTAATCTATACCCTATTACTGTAAGGACCCACTCCACTTTGCATCTTAAGAAGACAGAACTCTTGGAAATATAATTGGATTCTGACATCTACATTATAAATAGTAATTTTTCCCTTCAACGAAAAAGGGGTTTTATCCAAAGGTCGTTTACATTGAAGGAGAAATTGTCTTTTAAAATATTCCATTTTTTTTCTCATTTCACATGGCTTTCAAATAAATATATACATATTTCTACAGCTTTGGGATATGTTGTAACTTACCAGATATTACCTCTTTCATGAGCACCAGTACTCAACAGAATTCTTCCTAATATTAACACTACAACTTTTAAGCCATTCTTCATAAGCTTTCTTTCTCTTTTATTCAAAACAAAAGCATTTTTATGTAAATCCACTTCAGAGCTGTATTACAGGGTATGCTTTATTGCTGAGAAAACCTATAATGGAATGTTTATTATGTCATAAATAAAATAATAAAAATTTAAATACAAGTAAAACAATAACAGGAAATATACTTAACCTGATAAGTATTGCACGTATCTTATGATAACAATATTAACTTTTCATTCCTAACTCCCTAGTAAAAGCAAAAGAAAAAAAAATAAAGGCTTCAAATTTTGTAAAGATTTTATATCTCTTTAAGTCTTTCCACACGGAACCTTCATAGAAATCTATTACTAGAACTATCATTTTCTGTACATTACTATTCCCTTTGGATTAACAAAAGTGTAAACTGGGATCTGAAATGTTCAGTTTATTGAGTATATTTTACTCAATACTGTATATCTTACCGTAACAATATTAACATTAATTTTAAATATAAGCTATCCTAGGATAAAGGGTTACAATTCAGTCTTTCCTTTAAAAAAAAAAATCACAGGAGTATAAACAGTGTAATTGCCACATGGTGTGTTTCCATTTGTGAGTGAACAGGACTCTTTATTTGTATTCCTCGTATCTGTGCAGTGCAAAAAGTTTAAATTAAACATTTTGCATTTCATCAAACATCATATGTTGTCTGTCCTATGGGGATAAATACAGTTTTTTTTCCTTTAAAGCCATTAGATTCTCTTCTGGTATGTACCTCAGCAATTTACTCCAATTTTCTTTTCAATACTGAACTAAAGACTTATTGGTGATTCTAGTTAGACTTCTTTCTAAGTGGGTAATAATCAGCCAGAATCCAGTATTTGGATGGAACTTTAATGCCCAAATACTAGAATGGGCAGCACGGCACAATCATCTCACTTTCATCCTTGGGATCGTTATTCGCACACCACAACAGTCTCCTACAGATGGAAGGCAGGAAACAGAAATGGAGTTTTGCTTGTAGTAGATGATAAAGCAGATATTCAACATCTCACCCACTGATTTCATATATCAATAAAATCTTACGCACTAATATTTTCCCAGATAAAAAGTAAAAGAAGTAGGGGTGCGGAGAGAAAAAAGACACAAAAAACCCCACCATCTCTAAAGTTCTCCGTTTTTATCTCATCAACTCTCACCAGTATTATTTCTGTAAAAGAAAATCCTCTCCTCGTATTATTTAACATCAGAATCACTTCCGACCCAATGTTTTTAGCGTTAGGCATTCTCAGAAGGCCAGGTTGCCTACCTCGCAAGCATGTGAGGAAAAAATGAACGCTTTTCCTGACCCCGAAAGGGCGGGCTCCCACATGTGACAAAATAATGAGAAAGCTGTACTGTATATGTAAGCTTTATTGTGAATTATGATTATCATCTGACCAGCAAAAAGTGTACCAAGGATTACTGGAGGCAAACGCATTCGCTGACACGCCCAACACCGCCATCCACCGCCATTACCGTCGTCCGTGTCCTTGGTCGCGCCTGAGGTCGGGGAAGAGGTGACAGAACCTCCCGCGCTCGGTGCCTTCTCGCTGGCTGGAAAGTTCGAAGTGAAACGAGTCGCATCAGCGAAGAGGAGGGGGCGGCGGTCTTCAACAAGCCTAACAACAATCCCTGCTCCTATAGCAACAGAAAACATTCCGCCGCACGCTGCCGCCACTGTTCACTAGCTTCTCGCTGGCTGTTGCTCTGGAGCGCGCGGAGAGAAAAATGCGGAGATTAGAGAGAGGCGGCCCTAATTGCCTCCCTTCAGCCAATCGAAAGGGAGACCAACGCCGGTGATTGCTGGCTGCTTGACCAAAGAAGCGGTGGTGGGTGCTTATCAGCCCCGCGAGGTGAGGCATGTTGTCCTTCCTCCCTCCCCTCAGACCACTGTATGGAGGTCAAGGTTCATTGAGTTGCCCTCTCTTGGCTCTTTAGCATAACTCTAATTTTACAATCTTTTTTTTCCTAAGCGCTTAAAGCAGGGGTGTCAAACTCAATTTCATTGAGGGCTGCATCAGCATTGGTTGCCCTGCAGGGGGCTGCTGGGTGTGGCCAGGATAGGCAAGGCCTACTGGCTGGGCTGGTCACCTACCTCTACATTGTTTGTGTCAAGGGTGCCTCTGGGGGCCTGGGCGGGAATGGAACAGATCTGAGGATTTCTGGCAGAAGGGAGTGGGACTGGGGCAAATGCCAAGGCATGGTCCATTGGAGGACCCTCACTGTTCCTATCAGACCATGGGGAGGGCTGGATGGTGCTGCGGGCTGCTCAGAGCCCTGGGCAGCAGAGGTGAAATGCCCAGCCCAGCCCTTGAGCACCCATGACACCAAGCCCAGCCCCACTTCCCTAAGGGGGCGTCCCACTGCACTTACCTCCTCCTGAAGGCTGCTACTGCTGTGCTTGCTCTACTTAGCCAGGTTGCTCATGATGGGTATTAGGGAGGCCCATTCCCTCTCCATGGGAGGAGACCCAGCTTTGTGTCCAAAGCTTCCTTAGTAATAGGATGGCAGACCCCCAGGATAGGTCAGAAGGAGGGGTGAAAGGACAGCAGGGCAGGACTAAGGCAGCATGTCCCTCAGACCCTCCCTTTCCTTCCTTCCCTCCCTCCTTCTTTCCTCCCTCCCTTTCTTCCTAAGAACAAAGTGGTGGGAAAATATTTGAGCTGGAGAGGTGTCACCCTTCGTTAGTAATGAAGAAATACACCATCACCTGGAAGCGGCCAGCACATGGTCCTCATCTACTTCACATATCTGACTTGGTGGGCTCTGGAAGAATGGGACGCCATGAGCAGTGTGAAAATCAATGTTACCTGCGCAATGCCACCCAGCCCCCAGTCTGCCCGGTTTTGGCAAACAGCGAGGTGCTCTCCTCACAGTGTCAAGAGGCTGAGCCAGGAGGCGCGAATCCAAAGAGAAGTGCGATGCCACCCAGCCCCCAGCCTGTCCGGTTTCGGCAGGCAGCGGGGTGCTCTCCTCACAGCTCCAAGAGGCTTTCAGTTCACAAATCCAAAAAGAAGCACGACGCCACCCAGCCCCCTGCCTGCCCAGTTTCAGCAGGCAGCGGGGTGCTCTCCTCACAGCATTAAGAGGCTGAGCTAGGCGGCATGAATCCGAAGAGAAGAACGACACCACCCAGCCCATAGCCTGCCCAGTTTTGGCAGGCAGCGGGGTGCTCTCCTCATAGTGCCGAGAAGCTGAGCTGGGCGGCATGAATCTGAAGAGAAGTGTGATGCCGCCCAGCCCCCAGCCTGCCCGGTTTCAGCAGGCAGTGGGGTGCTCTCCTCACAGCACTGAGAAGTTGAGCCGGGCAGTGCAAAGCTCGCCAGCTTTGCATCTTGCTGCCTGCTGAAACCAGGCAGGCTGGGAGCTAGGCAGCATTGCACTTATCATCAGATTCGTGCCACCTGACTCAATTCTTGGCGTGTGAGGAGACCGCCCTGCTGCCTGCCAAAACTGGGCAGGCTGGGTGGCATCATACTTTTTGGATTCACATCGCCCAGCTTAGCCTCTCATTGCTGTGAGGAGAGCGCCCCCCCTGCCTGCCGGAACCCTTCCCCCAGTACCCCTCAAACCAGATATGTGAAATATTTGCTGGTCACTTCCAGGCGATGGTGCATATCTTCATTCTTCATGAAGGGTGACACCTCCCCAGCACACACCCAGGCCAGTCCCTCACTGTTTCCAGACGGCCTTGTAGAGCTAAGACTGAATGCATTTCACCACAAAATTGTACATTGGCTCCCGGACAGCCTGGGCTGGGGCCAAAGCAGTGGGGGCCGTTCCCTCACTGTTTCCAGGATGGTTTCACAAGCCACATGAAACCACTTTGCAGGCCAGATGCGGCCCGTGGGCCTTGCGTTTGACATGTCTGGCTTAAAAGTTTTTAGCATTTGGAGGCAAGGGAGGAATGGCTGGAACTCTAGATTAAGTATGATATCACTTATAACAGTTGCTGGATTCTTTGACCGCTTTTGCAGCCTTATCTTAGGGTTGCTGCCAAACTAAACAGATGGCCCTAATCCTTGCCTTTACAGCAAGAGAGACTGGCAGAGATGTGTGTTTGTGTGTGTAAAATAATAAAAAAAATGTGTTAATGTACACATTATTGTCTCCCAGATATTATTTTACTGACCTCAGAAGGATGAAAGGCTGAGTCAATCTTGTACCTAGCTTCTGGAGTGATACTATTACAAATGTTGCAATGATAGAAGTTCAAAGAATGGATTTAAATAAATTATTTCCAAAATTATCTAAGATAACTTTTAAATGCTTCTTTAATAGGTGGAGCATACCAATATTTGGACCAGTGAGCGTACTATACAATTTCATTTCCCATCTTTTGATTATGGAGAGTGGTTAAACCTTTCATCTTACTTTATTCTTCCTCCCATTGTGAAATATTTCACTTAATTTGATTGTAAATTAGAAAATCCCACCGAAGTGATGAAAATGAATTTCTTTGCTGTAGAGATGGAACTAATGCTAACAGCCTCTTGGACAAATTGCTTCTTAATTCATGTGTCATTCTCACTGACATTTTTAAAAGCCATCTTGACTGGAGGAAAAATCTGATGATTGTCATGTAGGGTATTGTATTGATGGGAACAAGAGGTGGGTCCTCAATGAGTAATTGTAGTAATAAGGAGTGCCTTTGATTAATATGTCTAGTTTCTTTGAAAGAATATTAAATTCTAATAAGAACTGGTTGGAAGTTATATGAAACTTTGATAAGAACAAGTTGAAAGCAGCCAAAGATAGAAATTACCCAGAAATTTACTGAAAACTTTAATAATCTGAAAACTCCTTATGCTGAAAACCTAACCCTTGAATATTCAATTAGTCATTAATAAGATCATGCTAAGAATATTATGGAATGTTATGTATTGTTACATAGAAATTGTACTGTTGCTAGGCATGCTTTTAGATGCTTTATGACTCAAATTATGCTAGACAATGAGAGAACACATTCCAAACCTAATATGGTTGAACTTTATATAAAGTGATTATTCCCCCATTTCTCACCTTGTACCTGTGGGAGACATATCTTCCTATAAGACTTATTCCAACTCAAAGCAGGGGGCAGAGCAGCCTTCAAAAATCAAAATAAAGACTAAATATTATCTTACTGAACCACTGTTATCATGGACAGATCACAATATATACAAAGTGCAAAAGAATTATTAGAAGAGAAAGAAATTAAATCCCAGTGAACAACAATCCAATACAAAAAATAAACAAGATCAAGAGAGCTCTCAGTGATCTTACCAAGAAAGATCAAATCATTAAAGAAGACCAATGGTGAATGAAATATAGTAGATTCATCCTCCCAGAATTGACAAAAAACTTGGATACCTCACAGTGGAAACAAATACTTCATCAACACTACAGTGCCTCCAAAGAATCAAAGAAATGATGATTTCATTTAATGT
This sequence comes from Crotalus tigris, assembly GCF_016545835.1. Taxonomy (NCBI): domain Eukaryota; kingdom Metazoa; phylum Chordata; class Lepidosauria; order Squamata; family Viperidae; genus Crotalus; species Crotalus tigris. The sequence continues at coordinate 140,227 of NW_024100617.1, read as the reverse complement.
CACATTTTATATCCCTAAACCCAGAATTAGCCAAAGAATCCATGACAGCACTACATCACAGCACATGCGACCTAATCAAGTATACTAAGTTTGAAATACTCAGAATCATAGATCTTATCAACATTTGCCTAACCACCTACTTTTAGTTCAATGTACAAATATATCAAAAAATCAAATGACCACCCATGGAATCACTGCATTGAGGACTAATAGCAGAGACTGTACTGCAGTGCCTAGAATCCAAAGCACTCCCATACATACAGCCCAAAGTATGGATCGTGTATGTAGATGACATCTTTCTCATAATACAAAGGACCAAATAAAGAACACACATGAAACCATCAACAACATTTTCAAAGGAATAAAATTCACAAGGGAAGAAGGAAACCATAAGACACTATCTTTCCTGGATATCTTTATCAGCCAAGGCAATGAAGGCAAGTTAAAAACACAGGTCTAATGTAAAACCACCCCTCCAGCCAAGTGCTCCATTACCAAAGTAACAACCCAATGTCCTACAAAAAAAGCTGTGCAAAAATACTGTTTAGATGAGCAGAAACACACTGCAGCAATATCAGAAAAAGGAAACAGATTGTCTATACAGCATCTTCCAACAAAATGGATATCCATGCAACTTCAACAAAAGATGCTTGGCCACTCAACCCAATAGAGCATAATAAACACAAGCTCTGAAAAGAATATCATTGTCACACATCAAAGACATTGCAAAAATCATCAACAGACTATTACAACCACATAGCACCATCATAGCACACAAACCAATTAAAGCCCTCCAAAGCACTCTAAGTAAATAAAAAGATTCAGAAAACTTAGAAGAAAAAACAGGAGTCATCTATAATATACAGTGTAAGGACTGTAGCAACTACTGTGTAGGACAGGGGTAGGCAACCCAAAACACTCAAAGAGCCACTTGGACCCGTTTCCCACCAAAAACAAAACACTGGGAGCCGCAAAACCCTTTTGATATCTAAAATGAAGATAACACTGCATATATCCTTTCTAACCTTTATTATAGGTGTGTGTATGTGTGTGTGTGTATGTGTATATGTATATATATATACACACACACACACACACACACACACACACATATACACATTAAAAATAAAAGTAAAAATATGACTCTTGGGAATATCCATACTATTAAAACAATGATCACCAAGAGAATGCTTTAAGAGAATAAAATTACATACACACACAGGTAAAAAAAGGATATATGCAGTGTTATCTTCATTTTAGATGTCAAAAGGGTCTCTCTCTCTCCCTCCCTCTCTATCTGCCCTTGGTCTGCCACTCCTCTTCCCCCACTCTCTCTCTCCCTCTCTCTCTCTTTCTCTCTCTCTCTTTCTCCCCCCCCCTCCTATCTGCTGCTCACCTGGCAAGCTTCAAGCTGTTGTCCAACAACCTCCGGGTAGGCAACCTCGTCTCTTTTATGACTCATGGACTTCAACTCCCAGAATTCCTGAGTCAGCCTAGCTGGGCTAGCTAGCTCTCTCCTGCCCTTCCTGCTTCCTTCAGAGACGCAGCAAAGGGAGGAGCTCCGCCCAGAAAGCTTTTCAGCTCCTCGGAGAACACTGTGAGTGCACTCTCTTTTACACATACACACACACACACACACACACACACACACACACACACACACACACACACACACACACACACAGAGAGCAGGGAAGTGCAATTGCCTCTCTCTGTCTCTGTCTCTCTCTGCAAAGGCAGAGGAGGCTGGGAGCCACAGGGGAAGGCTCAAAGAGCCGCATGCGGCTCCGGAGCCGCAGGTTGCCGACCTGTGGTGTAGGATAAGCAGGCAGAAGACTAGGAGAGCCCATCCATGAACATCAACTATCAGTCGGAAAACATGATGAAAACTTTTAAATTTCAGAACACATAGACTTAACCATAATTTTAACTGGGAAACTCTGACCATTCTAGACAAAGCCAACACCAAAAATGCCAGAGAATTCCTGGAAGCCTGCCACTCTGACAAATCAGCTGGCACAAAGAGATAAGCAACATCTACATACCATTCAAAAGAGACAATCAAAAAGCCAAAAAGAAAACAAAAATATCAAAACACTTCTTCACCAGTAAGCAACATCCAGATAAACAGAGATTAACACCAAGATTAACATTAGGTCTACAATCAAGAAGCAAACAATACTCCAATCAAGAAACTGCTAAACAGCTAACACTAAACAACAGCCTTATTCTGTTACTGAGTTAAAACGCTTCATAAATCAGATTAGATAGATAAACTCAATAGAAATGGTTTCATAACAAAAACATATTTAATTAGAAAGATTACTTGCATTCATGATGGTGGCCTCCGATAATACATCTCTGTCCATTCCTATAGGTGAAAGAATGATGCTCTTTCCATACCATCTTTATAGCAGAACAGGGTCATCGGGTGACATCTGATGGCCCATGCTCTTCTTTAGATAAAGAAGTCTCCCAATGCCCTTTAGAAACTCCTCCCACTGACCCATTAACATGGAATGACTGACTAGCTAAACTACATTTCCCATAATCCATCTCTTAAGGAGACAGCACTTAACCCAATATATGCCAGATATTCTAACATACAGATACATGCTTCTAGTTAAGGTTATATAGAGTTATACGATCCAGAACACTCCCCGCTTGGAAATTTTCATTTCCACTACTAACTAACTGAAATAGCAAAAAACATAGCATTAAGGCATGCAATACTCATTGTTAACTAATTGTGACTAACTAGGTAAAACATGGTATGAAACATGCATAACTATAAAGTAAAAATAAAAACATACACAATTATAACAAAAATAAGCAAGTGTTACATCAAACAATGCCTAAACACAAAACATAGTTTGAGGTTTGAACTTCTGGTTCAGTCTTCGTCAGCAATGGGACCAAATCGGTGATCCGCCCGGCACAAGAGTCTTTGAGTCACGACCTGACTCACGTGGCTTCACGAACTGGACCTCAGCTTGGCAAACTAGTTCATCACTGGGTGGGACCCGGTGCGCAAGTCCCATGAGTCAATAGTTCTGGCATGCGTTCTTGTTTCTCAGCGAGATAAAGTCTTCTTCCTGTAAAGGAAACTGGAACCAAATCTGGAACAGAAAAACTGGAACCCAAAATTTCTCAGGAACAAAGTAAATTGGATTCACAGGATACTAAGGAAATGAAGAACCTGGAAAAACAGGAACAGCTGGAGCTGAAGAATCAGCAGCATCAGCAGGAACTGAAGAATCAGGATCAACAGCTGGAACTGAAGAATCAGGAACAACAGCTGGAACTGAAGAATCAGGAACAACAGCAGCTGCAGAAGACTCAGGATACTCAAGAACCGAAGGGTCTGGAACCACTGATGGAGTACTGAAGAGGGCTGCTACTGTTGTCATCAGGGTAGTGAGGACTTCATGTGTGAGTGTAGGTGTCTTTAACGACATAGAGTCTTTAATTTTATGGGGTGCACCAATCACGTGCTCCCACGCTTCGCCTATGCACGCTTCGCCCATGTGAGATGCATGGGGAAAACAATTTTTGGCCTTCAGACATTTGTCAGTCACTGGATCATGATGAATATCTTTAATGGTCAGTAAGTCCTTGCAGGTTCCTACAAGGCTAATTCTTGGCATGCTAAGACAAGTGATCAAGATGATCAAAACTATGCCTAATCTCAGATGTCTCCTCTTAGCAGCAGGTTTGAAGTGGTTTGGTTGAAATTTACTGGGTGCCTGAGGTTGAAGGTTGGCACATTGATCTGGAGCTGGAAGTACGTAGCGTTTTGGTCTCTGTGGCATCTGTCTGTTTGGACAGGTCAAGAACTCAGGACTTTCTAGCCAGATCAATTCTGTTAACTGTGTGGCAAGGTTGGGCCACTTCACTTGGTTCACAAAGTTCTTATCTGTTGGCACATGTTGCCATTGTTCAAGGCTTAAAGATGTTTCAATCCTTTTCACTCTGTTGCCTACATAGACGTAGAAATGTCTGCTTTGCTTGCAGATGTAGCTTGACATCACCTTGCTGTCTGCATAGAGGGTGGTAGACTGTAGTTCAAGGCACAACGTCTTCACTGTCAAGTTGGTAAGCTTTACAGCCAAAGTGATACCACATAGCTCTAACCTTGGTATGGTGTGGCCTTCTTGTATTGTTAGTCTCGCTTTTCCAAAGAAGACATCGAGACTGCAGTTCTCCCTGCTGTAGACTCTGATGTATCTTATGGTTGCAAATAAGACGACATAAGTGTGGCTCTCCCCGCTGTAGATTGTGACGCATCTTAAGGCTGCATTTGTCTTCATTGACACATCTGAAGAAGCGTACAATTCTTTCTTTTGTACGATGGCGGATGAGCTGGAGGCATACGTGCACTGCACTTGCATACTCTGGAGACATCTTGGGAGTACACTCCATGACTCCCAGTCTTGTTTGTGTTCTGGCAGACACGGCTTATCACAGTGTTAGGTGTTCAAGGAGAACGCGCGTAGCTGCAGATATTGTTTGTCTTGTTTGTTTTCTATGGACAAAGCTAAATTGTTGTAATTCTTGCTTGTCTGGGACACTGTTGCTTCCAAAACAGGTTTGGTTGTCACAAGCATGCAGTGTTCTAGGTGTGGTTTTAGGTGAGGTGCTGTTCCATTACTGGGAATGGAGATTTTTGAGATGCTCACCTGGGTTGGGGTTTGTGGTTGATCAACACAAACCGTCCCTCCTATGGCCCATCCGAGTTCCGGCTAGGGTAAATATAAAACATGCACAATTATAACAAAAATAAGCAAGTTGTCAGAATCCAATTATATTTCATCTCTAGTTATCAATTATAGAAAACCCCATTTCTGCCTTCTATGGATTCTGTCATACGATGAAAGGAAGGGGGTGAACAAAGGGGCTTTATGGCCCTCACTTCCTTCGGTACACTTCAAAGGAACTGGATGTGTGTATCACCAAAAGGACTAACCATAACAATGGGGCTATTACCTTTCATGTAGTTTTCTCTGACGAAAGGAACTGGATGTGTGTATCACCAAAAGGACTAGCCATAACAATGGGGCTATTACTTTCATGTAGTTTTCTCTGAAGTCTCCATCCAGCTGGCAGTAAGGAAAAGGGGGTGGGAGGATAATGCTTGAGACTGTTGTTGGAAGAAGGGGGTGATTGGGTGGGGCTACTGGGGAACCCCTTAAAAACTTGAATGGGAGAGCTTGGACCCCAAGTCCTGTCTAGAACGTCTGCAACCATTTTCTCTTAATGAAGGATGCCTGTTGGAAGAATTATTCCAAGAGTTCTGTCTTCTTAAGATGCAAACTGGGTGGGTCCTTACATTAGACAGGACTTGCAAAATTAATCCACCTGGAAGGGAAACCCTTGCCGGGGGATTTTGCAAAAATTTACCATGTCAGACAATGGAGCAAGAAAGGGGGAAAATCCCTGGAAAGAGAGCCGCTGACCCAACTGGAACCTTGCCGGATATTGGGATCCGAGAGATTCCTCAGGAGAAGAAGTAGTGGAGACACGGGACCACAAGCCCCGCTGGTCAATGGGCGTTGGAAAGAAAAGTGAGTGGGGAAAGGAATCAAGAAAGGTGACTCTGAGACGGGGGACCAAGCAACCAGAATGGAAGCAGGAGATGGAGAAATCCCTGCACGCAAATGAAGAGGGAGAAAGCTGGGCACCGTACTCAAACTGGATCCTAGAGAAAGCTATTGACCTGATGAAGAGAACTCTCAGCTCCCTAGGAGAGGAGAATCCTGAGCCCTATGGCCGCCCCAGCTCCTGGAGCCGCAAAGGGAGAGACACCGAGGGGGAAGTGGAACCTGCAACCCCGGGGACATCTGCTGATCCAGTAGTCCCCACCCCCTACGGAATCACAAATGGCGATCTGGACAGAAGACACTACCACCAATAACGGAGGCAGTGATCCATTCCAAGATGTCCACCGTTGGAGGTGAAATTCAAAGGGGAGCCAACATACTTGTGGTTTTTCCTAACCCAAGTCCTCAGCTACATGGAGGAATATGGGCGGGACATCCCCAGCGACAAAGCCCGCATCCAGATCGTGCAATCTGCCCTGAATGGACCGGCTGCAGACTGGGGGGTGAACTTGCACAACTCCAATGCCCCAGAACTCAGCGACTTCAACCGTTTCATATCCTCTCTGAGAAGACGATTTGAAGATGCCCTGGCTGATCGCAAAGCCCGCAAAAAGATAAAAACGATGAGGCAAGGCAAACGCCCAGTGGCTGAATATACAGAAGAATTCCGGGCCATTACCAGCAAACTGAACTGGCCAGAAGACATCCTCCTTAGCCATTTCAAAGACGGACTAAATTATGACCTCTATGATGTTTGCCTGCCCCGACGGGACCCACACCAACTTGAGGAATGGTACATCTTGGCAGAGGAAGGAGAGATCGACATATTGAAGAGACACCACTGAGGAAAACAATGGAGCCGCTCCCCGCCTGAGTTGACACACGAACCAGTGAAACTATTGGCTACAGCCAAGAAGCAAATGGGGTGTTTCAAGTGCGGAAGAGAAGGGCATCAAGCTGTAGAATGCCGCTCCAAAGCCCCCCAGCACAACCAAGAGAGATCCCCAATCAGCAAATCCGGAAAGTCTTCAACTAAGCCAAAAGAAACTGCCATGAGAATGATGGAAATTGTGGAACTCCCCACCTCTGCTCATCAGGGAGAAAGAACTCCAGCCTACACTGCTGAGCCGGTGGATGCCTCAGATGACAGCTTGGAGGGTGAACCCCTGGTAAGTGGACGCATCGCACCAATCCTCAAGACAGTGATTATATTAATTCCCCCCATACCCGAAGCCGTGAAGGTGAAAGCCTTAATAGACTCTGGCTGCACCCGCTGCCTCATTAGCCCGACACTAGTGGGTAATCTGGGCATTCCGTCGAGGAGACTGGAACAACCAATCTCATTTGGCCAGTTAGATGGATTCATAGCAGGGGGGGGGGAGTGCCAGCTACCCTAGCCACTCTACCAATACCCCTCTCCCTGGGCAAACATGAGGAGGACATAACGTTTGTGGTGACCCCAGGCATGGAATGCCCAATGATCCTAGGGATGGAATGGTTAAAAAAATAGAACCCCTGGGTAAATTGGAGGACGACAGAAATCAAATTCCCGAAGGGGGACCCTATGGACTTAAAATCCCAAGGGGGGCTACCAGAATCAAGAATAGAAAAAGCATCCATGGGAGAGGAAAAGGGACTAACAGAAATACCAGAAAAATACAGAGACCTTGCTGAAGTTTTCAGTGAGGACAGGGCGGATGAACTCCTCCCCCATCGACTCACAGACTGTACCATTGAATTCGAGCCTGGGGCAAAACTCCCGAAGCCCAGATTATACTCCATGAGCCCAAAGGAGAAGGAGGAAATGGAAAGATTCATTAAAAAAAACCTAGAGACAGGTTTCATTGAGCCAGCGAAGCCGAAAGTGGCTGCCCTGGTCCTCTTTAGAGAGAAGAAGGATGGCTCTTTACACTTATGTGTGGATTATAGGGCCCTGAATACAATCAGTGAAAGCAACCTATACCCTCTGCCTCTCATGAAAGACATGCTGTCACACCTCTCAAAAGGGAAAAAAATTTCTAAACTAGACCTAAGGGAAGCTTAATATCTTGTGAGAATTAAGAAAGGGGACAAATGGAAGACCGCATTTAACTGCCCCACAGGGTGCTATCAATTCAAAGTCTTGCCATTTGGATTACAAGGGGGCCCTGCAGTCTTTATGCAATTAATCAATGACGTTCTAAGGGAGCACCTGTTTAAGGGGGTCCTTGTTTACTTGGACGACATTCTTATCTTTACTGAAACAAAAGAGGAACATGTCAACCTTGTCAGAGTGGTTTTAAAAAAACCGCGAGCCGCCCACCTATATGCCAAACTCTAAAAATGCAAATTCCACCAGGAAACGATAAACTACCTAGGTTATCGCATATCCCCCCAGGGCATTGAAATGGACCCAGAAAAGGCCAGAGCAGTATTAGATTGGGCACCACCCCGCACAAGAAAGCAACTACAAAGTTTCCTGGGCTTTGCAAACTTTTACCGCCAATTCATCCCCTCATTTGCCCAGATAGTCTTGCCCCTCACTAACTTACTAAAAACGAAGGGAGCATCCTCAGTAAAACCTAGCCAGTCACTAACATGGACAATGGAGTGCCAAGCAGCGTTTGAGAGACTAAAGAGACTTTTTTCTGCTGAACTAGTACTAAGGCACCCAGACATGGACGAGCCCTTCATAATACAGGCAGATGCAAGTGATCTGGCAGTGGGGGCTGTTCTATTACAAGAAAATGATGATGGAGTATTGCAACCCTGTGCATATATATCCAAGAAACTCACAGAAACAGAACAGCGCTGGCCCGTATGGGAGAAGGAGGCATACGGGATACGTTGGGCATTACTCACGTGGCGACAGTTCTGAAAAGCAACAAAATCCCCTTCCAGGTGTGGACTGATCACAAAAATTTGGAAGCCTGAAAGCACCCAGGAAACTCAATCCCAAACAAGCCCGCTGGTCCCAGCATTTTCACCAGTTCCAATTTAAGCTCAAACATTTACCAGGGAGAAAGAACTTCCTGGCAGATGCTCTATCTCGCATGCCCCAATATAACAGCGCATGAACCACAGACTCTAAACCAATGATGGCAGAGTCACAACTGGCAGCACCAGTAACCACAAGAACCCAAGCTAAATTAAAACCACAACTGGACAGCCAAACTGGAATTGAATTCCGAAAAAGTATGGAAACAGATGAATGGTTCCAGAAAAACAAAAATGTGTGCACAATGAGAGATGGGTTGCCATGGGTAGGGGAAAAATTATATATACCAACAACCCAAAGAGTCACATTCATGCAGCTTTGCCATGACCCAAAATCAGCAGGGCATTTTGGATTTGTAAAAACTTTACACTTAATTAAATGTCAATTTTGGTGGCCATCAATAAAAAAGGACATAGGAAGTTATGTAGCCAGCTGCCCAATATGTGCTACTGCAAAGAGGTTGCAAGGGAAATCACCAGGACTATTACAAACAGTGGCAAATTCCTCAGCCCCCTGGAGGGAAATAGCCATGGATTTTATAGTGGAATTGCCAGAAAGCAAAGGGAATACTGTTGTCTGGACGGTCACGGACTTGTTTTCCAAACAGGTGCATTTTATCCCTTGCCAAAAGATTCCCACTCCAAAAGCCTTAGCAAAACCTTTCGTCCAGCACATTTACAGATTGCACGGGGCACCCCAACGCATCATTTCTGATAGGGTAGTGCAATTTATGTCTGCATTTTGGAAGGAATTTTTATTCCTCTTAAGGAATAAATGGCTAGATATCACTCAGGGACTGATATCTAGCCATCATCCACAAGGGGATGGACAAACAGAAGGTTGTCATTCAGTACTTGAGCAATATTTGAGATGTTTTTTGAATTTCCAGCAAAATGATTGGACGGACTTACCGCCTTTTGCAGAAGTTGCCTACAATAATGCAGTCCACTCCAGCACAGGCTACACTCCTTTTCAAATAGCCAACGGTCAAAGGTTCAACCGCATGCCAGAATTAACCCCAAACAAACCAACGATCCCATCACTGAAAGAATGGATGGAACAATTACAAGACACTTGGCCAATAGTTAGAAAAGCACTAGATGAAGCTAGGCAGGCATACAAAGCACAAGCCGATAAAAAAAGGGTTGAGCCTACACCATTCATTATAGGAGAAATGGTGTACTTATCTACAAAATACCTAAAGTCCCTACAGCCCTGTAAAAAACTTGGACCAAAATATATAGGGCCTTTTCCAATTAAAAGAATCATAAACTCAGTAACAGTAGAATTAGAATTACCCAAAATCTCAGGCAAATACACCCAATTTTTCATTGCAGCTTGCTGAAAAGAGAGCGTCAGTCACCTCTATGGCCAAAAATCCCTCACCCCACCTCCAATCATGGTGGAGGGCGAACAACACTTCGAAATAAAGAAAATCCTTGACTCTAAGAGATATCATAGAGCGACTCAGTACCTGGTTGCCTGGAAACACCTCCCTCCCTCACAAAATGAGTGGGTCCATAAACGTCATGTCAGAGCCCCGAAGCTATTAAAGAAGTTTCACACAGAATATCCTAACAAGCTTGACTAACTTTTATACCTGTTTTGTTTTCTTTCAGGTGGATCTGTCTTATTTTTGAGGGGACAGGATGTCAGAATCCAATTATATTTCATCTCTAGATATCAATTATAGAAAACCCCATTTCTGCCTTCTATGGATTCTGTCATACGATGAAGGGAAGGGGATGAACAAAGGGGTTTTATGGCCCTCACTTTCTTCGGTACACTTCAAAGGAAGTGGATGTGTGTATCACCAAAAGGACTAACCATAACAAAGGGGGCTATTACCTTTCATGTAGTTTTCTCTGAAGAAAGGAACTGGATGTGTGTATTACCAAAAGGACTAACCATAACAATGGGGCTATTACCTTTCATGTAGTTTTCTCTGAAGAAAGGAACTGGATGTGTGTATCACCAAAAGGATTAACCATAACAATGGGGCTATTACTTTTCATGTAGTTTTCTCTGAAGTCTCCATCCAGCCGACAGTAAGGAAAAGGGGGTGGGAGTATAATGCCTGAGACTGTCGCTGGAAGAAGGGGGTGATTGGGTGGGGCTACTGGGGTACCTCTTAAAACCTTGAATGGGAGAGCTTGGACCCCAAGTTCTGTCTAGAACGCCTGCAACCATTTTCTCTTAATGAAGGATGCCTATTGGAAGAATTATTCCAAGAGTTCTGTCTTCTTAAGATGCAAAGTGAGGTGGGTCCTTACACAAGTGTTACATCAAACAATGCATAAACACAATATATTGTTTGAGGTTTGATCTTCTAGTTCAGTCTTCGTCAGCAACGGGACCAAATTGGTGGTCAGCCTGGTATAAGAGTGTTTGAGTCACAACCTGACTCACGTGGCTTCACAAACTGGACGTCAGCTTGGCAAAGTAGTTCATCAACTGGGTGGGCCCGGTGCGCAAGTCCCATGGGCCAATAGTTCTGGTATGCGTTCTTGTCTCTCAGCGAGACAAGGTCTTCTCCCTGTAAAAGAAACTGGAATCAAATCTGGAACAGAAAAACTGGAACCCAAAATCTCTCAGGAATAAAGGAAACTGGATTCACAAGATGCTTAGGAACTGAAGAATCTGGAACTACTGGAAACTCAGAAACAACAGCAGGAGCTGGAAACTCAACAAGACTACTCTCACCAATACTAAGAGGGCTAGCCAATAGAATTAACATGAGAATGAACCCACTCTTCATTAGCACTGATGATACTACCTAGGGTGGGTAATGAAACATTTGCAAGAAAACAACCATGCTCAGAGGGCACCAAGGACTGCACAGTTCAACTCTAAGCTATTAATATTCTCTTTGATTGAATATCTATATCTACATAGCCAGTAGGAGCTGAGAATTAAAATTAAGAATTAGAAAACTAAATTGGGTCAATATAAAGTTGGAAATTTAAGTTTTATAAAGTATTTATTTTAAAAGTGACCCAGCTACTTTAAAAATAGAATGGAATGGAATGGAATAGAATAGAATTCTTTATTGGCCAAGTGTGGTTGGACACACAAGGAATTTGTTTCTGGTGCATAAGTTCTCAGTGTACATAGAAGTAATAGTGGTAATCATGATCATGTACAACATAAAATACATTCATCATAAATTGTGAAATACAACACTTCATCATAAATCATAAGATGCAACATTTAGTGATAGTCATAGAGTACTAGCTAAGCAAACAACATAAATCATACTAGGGTACAAAAAACAATATAAATTGTAAGGTAAAAGCAATACTTATAGTCATAAGATAAGGATAGGTAATAGGAAAGATGAGGAGTATCATAGTAATACAGCTTTATTAGTATTTCAACAGTGTTGTAGGAATTAGTTGTTAAGCAGTGACAGCATGGGGAAATAAACTCCTTATGTCTAGTCCAGGGGTAGGGAACCTAAAACACTCAATGAGCCACTTGGACCTGTTTCCCACGGAAAACAAAACACCGGGAGCCGCAAAACCCTTTTGATATCTAAAATGAAGATAACACTGCATACATCCTTTTTTACCTTTATTATAGGTGTGTGTGTGTGTGTGTGTGTGTGTGTGTATGTATGTGTGTGTGTGTAAAAAAGGATATATGCAGGTAAAAAAGGATATATGCAGTGTTATCTTCATTTTAGATGTCAAAAGGGTCTCTATCTCTCTATCTCTCTCTCTCTCCCTCCCTCTCTCTCTATCTGCCCAGTCCTCTTCCCCCACTCTCTTTCTTTCTCTCTTTCTCTCTCTTCTTCCCCCCTCTCTCTTTCTCTCTCTCTTTCTCTCCCACTCTCTCCCTCTCTCCTATCTGCTGCTCACCTGGCAAGCTGGCTTCAAACTGTTCTCCAACAAGCTCAGGGGAAGGCAACCTCGGCTCTTTTATGACTCATGGACTTCAACTCCCAGAATTCCTGAGTCAGCAGAGCTGGGCTAGCTAGGTCTCTCCTGCCCTTCCTGCTTCCTGCAGAGACACAGCAAAGGGAGGAGCTCTGCCCAATAGGTTTTTCAGCTCCTCGGAGAACACTGTGAGTGCACTCTCTTTTACACACACACACACACACACACAGAGAGAGAGAGAGAGAGAGAGAGAGAGAGAGAGAGAGAGAAGCAGGGAAGCGCAATTGCCTGTCTCTGTCTTTGTCTTTCTCTGCAAATGGCAGAGGAGGCTTGGAGCCACAGGGGAAGGCTCAAAGAGCCGCATGTGGCTCTGGAGCCGTAGGTTGCCGACCTGTGGTCTAGTCATTCTGATGTGCAATGCCTTATAGCCATGGTGGCAAACCTATGGCACACGTGCCACAGGCAGCACACAGCCATCCCTGTGGGGACACGCACCATCATCCCAAGGGAGGTGGGGCCGGGCTGCTCCTTTCCCCCTCTCTACGTGCGCCAGCGTTCTTGCTCTCTTTCTCTCGCTGCATTGGGAGTCAGAGCAGCTGCAAGAGCTGGGCAGATCCTGGCTGGATGGTGGAGAAGTAGCACGGTCACTGGAGAGAGTGAAACTGGGGAAGGTAGAACTGCCGGGGCTGGGAGGATCCGGGAAGGGGAGCCATGGAAGCCAGGTCTCTGTGGGCGATTCAAAGGGAGTTGACGCAGTGAGGCACACAGCCCTGTCTCCTCCTGATGCTGGGTTGATTTAATGCTCCTGGCAGGGCACTTCTTCGGGGCTTCCCCTGCTGATCAAAGGGCAGCTGGTGCTAAGGGCTGGGCTGTAACAATCGCACCAGCATGACCGAAGTTCAGGTGGGCGGAAGGCCGGGGGATCTCCATGAGGGTGTGTGAATGAAGGTGGAAAGCAATGCTGTAACCTGATGTCCACCTCGCCAGCAAGTCAGCCTTCCAATTATTTTAGTGCAAAATTGCTTCAGGTTGCCCTGTCTGTAAAGTTGAACTAGACCTGGTACTGCTGGATACCATTGCGAGCCGTTGTTTCAGCAAGAAAACAACAGAGGTCTATTGGACCTTTTTTTGCCTATCGGTGTGGAAAACACTCATCTTGGTTGCACTGGGCTTCCAAACAGTGGCCGTACCGTTTGCTGAAAAAGAGGTGGCATTCCAGCAGAGTTTTCAATGGAGTTTGTGGAACTAAAATGTTCAGTCAGACTTTCCAACTTCTTGTGAAGAAAAAAAAAGGCCTCACAAGGAGTTGAAAGGTCTGACTGAACTTTTTTTAGTCCCAAAAACTCTGTTTCCTTGCAGCAGAAGAGAAACACACCAGAGCTGGAAAGCAGGTTAGCAAAGAAATGGTTTTGGGAAGAGGCAGGAGTTATGCCAGGAGGAGAAGCAGCAGGAAATGGGGCTGAGGTTTCCAGAAGGGAGAAGGGAAACGTGGGGCAATGCAGGGCAGTAAGCAAGTGCTGTTCTCTGCTCTGCATCCCTGCGCACAGCTGCTCTGTTCTCTGTTCTCCATGAGACAGGTGACAAAGGACTGGCAGCGGGAGGTGGTGGGGGAGGGTTGTGTCAGTTATGGCACAAGCCACGGGAGAGTTGGTGGAGGACAAAGAGGTGGTGGCTGCGGCCAGGCAGGTGATCTGAGGGACGAAGCTTAAAGAAAGTCCCTCCAGCAGTGCACAGTAGCAGCGGAGCCATTCACTGCCCCCCCGGCTCTGAAACAGCGGAGGGGGACTGAGCCTACCCTGCCCAACCCATCCGCCATAGCATATCAGTCCGGCTCAGAAGTGGAAGGAATGGCCTGGCCGAGGTGGGGGGAGGCTGACTGAGATCCGGCATCTTTTTTCTTACATAAAAAGCACTGAGTATGTATATCCTTTTTTTTACTCTTTCTATCCCAACATAGCCTTCTTCCATTTTTTTAACATGCTGTATCTCCATAGCGTTCGCAAAATTATCTCCATAACATTTCCTCTTTTGTGAATGCCACATTACCTTAAATGTATCCCTCTTTCCTCAACCTCCCTTCTTTTCATTTATCATCAAATTTCCTTTCTGCACTTCTGTTCTTTTCATCCTATTTCATTCCTCATCAGTTCCCTTTTCATACCTCTATTTGTACACAAATGACAATAGGTTGTCAACCATTTATGCAGGCTCAGACCTTATTGTCACAAAGTGTGTGCATGCATAAGCAAGCACACATATGCTTTATTTTTATCATGCATGGAAACATTTGTCGTTCTATCGGAGATTCAGGAAGACACATAGAACCATTTACAAGGATTGATGGGTAACTGCCCTTACTGCACATATTTTTTCAACATATAAAAACCATGTATTGTCAACAACAACAACAACAAAAAAATGCCTGCATGTTTATGTGTGTTTTTCATCAGATACTGCTGTAGCTTTTGTAATTTTCACCTATTTCTTCCCATTTTCTAAAGACAATAACATTTTTGATAACTTGTATACATACCATGTCATTGGAATATGAAGCACAGTGCAATGCATTGTACATTTTATATGGATTCAGATAGTTTCACCTCAGGCCAAAGTAATACATTTCACAAATGCTACACAAACAACCTTCCTTCCTTCCTAGACTAACTGAACCCTAGTCAAGACACACTGATATGTGTGCGCGCACACACACACACACACACACACAGAGAGACACAGACAGACACATATAGAGACAGACAGATATGTACATACACACACACACATACACAGTATGTATTCATGTATATGTATAGGTGTATATAGGTGTACGTATAGGTATACATATGTGACACACACACAGTATGTATGCATGTATATCTATGTATAGGTATACATATGTGTGTGCGTGTGTGTGTATGTATATATACGTGTGTGTGTATATGTGTATATGTGTATATGTGTATGTATATATATATATATATATATATATATATATATATATATATATATATATATATATATATATTAGTAAAACAAATAAAACACGAGTTTTACAAGTTTTGTAAAATTTCCTGGTGCTCATGCTTGTTAACTGTTTAATATATTATATTATATTATATATATATATATGTAGGTCTTTGGTTATTTGGGTTTTCTCCCACGTAAAATTGGAAGTGTCTTGGCGACGTTTCGACGAAGTCCCATTCGTCATCTTCAGGATACTGGTAAAAATGCGACTCCTGGGCATAATTATTAGTAAAACAAATAAAACACCGTCACCGGGAGGGTTTGAAGTAAGAATACTTTACTAAAAATATACTTTACTTATGCTAAAAAGTTGCCAAGCTTTCATTGGGGGAAACTCCCCAACATCGTCAGGGCTAAAAAGGCCGTTTCAACAAAGGTGGTTTAAGTAGGTTCAAGTAACGTCTGCCCACGGCTTTTAGACCGCGTCACTGGTCCTAATTGACCAGCTGATGATCAAGATGTGTCTGTAACGTTTTGTTCTTTTTTCCGAATTCCCTTCCCTATCCTTCCGCTGTTGGTTTCCGGAGGCGTTAGTAACCTTGCATCTCCTCCTCTTCCGATGGTGCTGATACCTGTCATATCGGAGGGAGGGTTCAATCTAATGTTTTCCTGTGTCTTACTATGGGGATGGGGCTCCACCAACTGTAGGTTAATGCCTCTTTCTTGTTGCATACTTCTCTTTTGCCATATCAACAGTTCTTATCTGGGTATAGTGTATTTCAACGACCGTGTCTTTATCTCCCACCCCAGTCTTCTTTGTGTCCATGTCCTTTCGTTGTTTAATATTCAAACCGGATTCTTCCCATTCCTGTCGGTGGGGGGTCGTTAATGTTTGGGCATGTTCTCTGCTCCTGTTGCTTTTTCTTTTACTAATCGAGCGGGTTGTCATTCCATGTTTTCTCTCCCCTCTCCCTGTGGGACGTTCCTCCTCATCGTTATGGGCGATCAGAAGCTCTGGAATTTTATCGTTGGATCCTTTAGATGTTCCGGCTCCACTGTTGCCACTTCTTCCGTCGTGGGGAGATGCGAGCTTCACGTGATATTGTTGGGAAGTACGTAGATCATCTACATCGGGAGCCCTCTCCCTTCCTTCCTCCGTACATGGGGGGTTTGCAGTCCGTGTTCCCGCGTCCGCTTGCTGCAGTGGGGGGTTCGTGCATGGGGGGTTCTCAGTCCGTGTTCCCGCATCCACTTGCTGCGGTGGGAAATTCTCTCACCGCACGAACTGGCGCTGGTCACATGGTAGAGGAGTGTTGGTGGTGTGGTTGTTCCCACCCTCATGCAAACGCTCCTGACAGCGGGGGTGGGGGTACAGTTCCTTGTCTGTAGCGCCGTGGGTGTTGACTCAATCGTTTACGGTGTAGTGAATGATGATTTGAATCCCATTTCTGCAGTGCTTGTTGCGCTGGATGCAAGTCGATATGGCGATTGATTGAGCTATCATTTGAGAACCAGGTCTCTTTCAATAGCCAGCCTCCCTTCGTGGCATCACTACCTACGATACGAGTGTTAATAAAGTCAAATTGATGGCCCTCCTGCGCCATGTGCATCCAAAGTTGTGAATGCTGCTCGCCTCGTTTTATGGCCAGTTGATGTTCATGAAGACGAGTCTTCAGGAGTTTGGCTCTTTCCCCTACATAGTTGCCTTGGCAGTTCCTACAGTTGATTTTATAGACAACAGATGATTTCTCCATAGGAGGTAGGGGGTCTTTTGGGTGCATGACTTTAGACCGTAGAGTTTGATTCAGTTTGTGAGCCACCTCTATTCCATGGGGGGCCAGTAATCTGGCCGTGGCCTCTGAAATATTGTTAAGATATGGGAGGGAGATGCGTGTTTTTTGCAAGGGGGGTTCTTCTCCACGTTGATTGGCTCGGGAATGAATTGCTGCGCTATGCCATTTGATGAATCTTAATGGATAACCATTATAATGGCATATGCGAAAGAGATGTCTCCTCTCTTCATTCTTATACTCATCCATACTGCAGTGGGAGTCAACGTGCTTAAATAACGTTTTAATGCAGCTGATTTTATGTGAAACTGGGTGGTTACTCTGATAATGGAGGATCCTGTCCGTGTGGGTCGATTTATGGAATACTTTTGTATGTAGGGATCCATCCAGTTGGCGGTGGATAGATACATCCAAAAAAGCGAGGGTATTATGTTTTTCCTCTTCCATGGTAAATTTTATATCAGAGTAGATGGAATTCAATATTCCCATAAAAGCAGCCACATGTTGTTTTTTGACAACAGCGAACGTGTCATCCACGTACCTCACCCAAAACTTGGGTTGGTATAAAGCCATAGCCTTATGTTCGAGTTGTTGAAGGACCACCTCAGCCACAATACTAGAGATGGGGGAGCCCATTGGAGTTCCCTTTACCTGTTCATAGATGGAACCCTGAAATGTAAAATAAGTTTGGAGGCATATTTCTATAAGAACCACGAGGTCCTCTGTCTGCAGGGAGTCCTGATGGTGTCTTCCTCCCATACACACCAATCGTTCTCTCAGGACTGAGATGGCTAAGTCCTGGGGAATGGAGGTGAAGAGAGAGGTGACGTCAAATGACACCATCGTCTCATCATCATCCACTCTGAGAGTCTTGATTCTGGTTAGAAACTCTTCCGCAGATCTGACCATCGTGCTACTCCCATCTACAAGATGATTAATACGGGTACTAAGCCATTTGGCTAGTCCCGAGATGGGGGTGCCCCTAAATGATTACAATGGGGCGAAGGGGGATACCTCCCTTGTGAATTTTCGGTAGTCTGTAGAAACAGGCAAGAGCCATGTCACAAGGGCGTATCCTCCTCAAGGTATCGTCCCCAATCTTCTTACTGCGCTTAAAGCTGTATAATAATTTATTAATTTTGTTTTTGAGTGTTACCGTGGGGTCTTTCTTAATTACTCTATAGGCTGACCTATCGCTCAGGAGTTCTAGTGCTTTGGTTGTATATAGCTCTCTATCCATAATAACAGTCACTCTGCCTTTATCTGCGGGAAGTATGACGATGGTATCGTCTCTTTTAAGTAGTATAAGAGCTTCAGTTTCTTCCCTAGACAGGGTATGTTGGTACCTATGGCTAGCGAGTAGCCCTGTGATCTGTTGTCTTATGGAACTCCTGGTGTCTTCATCTGTCGCCATGTGAAACATGATAGGCTCTAGTGCAGCTACAAAGTCTAAAGGGTGGGCGTCCATAAGGTTATGATTAATATCACGCTGCAGTAGGGTGAGTTGTGAGTTGGTTAAAGATTTTGAAGAGAGATTACATACTAACCCATTAGTAAAACTGTTATATTGAAACTTATGTATAGCGTCCATCTTGCGTTGGAGGTCTGTTGTTGTTTTTTGGCTCGTTCATCCCACTGCAGTACGGATGAGTATAAGAATGAAGAGAGGAGACATCTCTTTCGCATATGCCGTTATAATGGTTATCCATTAAGATTCATCAAATGGCATAGCGCAGCAATTCATTCCCAAGCCAATCAACGTGGAGAAGAACCCCCCCTTGCAAAAAACACGCATCTCCCTCCCATATATTAACAATATTTCAGAGGCCACGGCCAGATTACTGGCCTCCCATGGAATAGAGGTGGCTCACAAACTGAATCAAACCCTATGGTCTAAAGTCATGCGCCCAAAAGACCCCCTACCTCCTATGGAGAAATCATCTGTTGTCTATAAAATCAACTGTAGGAACTGCCAAGGCAACTATGTAGGGGAAAGAGCCAAACTCCTGAAGACTCATCTTCATGAACATCAACTGGCCATAAAACGAGGTGAGCAGCATTCACAATTTTGGATGCACATGGTGCAGGAGGGCCATCAATTTGACTTTATTAACACTCGTATCGTAGGTAGTGATGCCACGAAGGGAGGCCGGCTACTGAAAGAGGCCTGGTTCTCAAATGATAGCTCAATCAATCGCCATATCGACTTGCATCCAGCGCAACAAGCACTGCAGAAATGGGATTCAAATCATCATTCACTACACCGTAAACGATTGAGTCAACACCCACGGTGCTACGGACAAGGAACTGTACCCCCACCCCCGCTGTCAGGAGCGTTTACATGTGGGTGGGAACAACCACACCACCAACACTCCTCTACCATGTGACCAGCGCCAGTTCGTGCGGCGAGAGAATTTCCCACTGCAGCAAGCGGATGCGGGAACACGGACTGCGAACCCCCCACGCACGAACCCCCCACCGCAGCAAGTGGATGCGGGAACATGGACTGCGAACCCCCCACGTACGGAGGAAGGGAGAGGGCTCCCGATGTGGAGAATCTATGTACCTCCCAACAATATTATGTGAAGCTCGCATCTCCCAACAAGGGAAGAAGTGGCAACAGTGGAGCCGGAACATCTAAAGGAGCTTGTGATCACCCATAACGATGAGGAGGAACGTCCCACAGGGAGAGGGGAGAGAAAACATGGAATGACAACCCGCTCGATTAGTAAAAGAAAAAGCAACAGGAGCGGAGAACATGCCTAAACATTAACGACCCCGCACTGACAGGAATGGGAGGGATCCGGTTTGAATATTAAACAACGAAAGAGCACAGACACAAAGAAGACTGGGGGGGGAGATAAAGACATGGACGTTGAAATACATTATACCCAGATAAGAACTGTTGATATGGCAAAAGAGGAGAGAAGTATGCAACAAGAAAGGGGCATTAACCTACAGTTGGTGGAGCCCCATCCCCATAGTAAGACACAGGAAAACATTAGATTGAACCCTCCCTCCGATATGACAGGTATCAGCATCATCGGAAGAGGAGGAGATGCAAGGTTACTAACGCCTCCGGAAACCAACAGCGGAAGGATAGGGAAGGGAATTCGGAGAAAAGAACAAAACGTTACAGACACATCTCGATCATCAGCTGGTCAATTAGGACCAGTGACGTGGTCTAAAAGCCGTGGGCAGACGTTACTTGAACCTACTTAAACCACCTTTGTTGAAACGGCCTTTTTAGCCCTGACGATGTTGGGGAGTTTCCCCCAACGAAAGCTTGGCAACTTTTTAGCATAAGTAAAGTATATTTTTAGTAAAGTATTCTTACTTCAAACCCTCCCAGTGACCGTGTTTTATTTATTTTACTAATAATTATGCCCGGGAGTCACATTTTTACCAGTATTATATATTTAAATATATATTTATTAAACAGTTAAAAAGCATGAGCACCAGGAAATTTTACAAAACTACAAAAGTTTTAATTCAATAAAACACCAAGCTTTCTTTGGCAACTGCCAACATCGTCAGGGTACATTCTAGTCGATGGGGAAGCTCTTTTATAGGTGAGATGCCGTTTGCGCCCGGCTCCTAGATCCTGTCACGGGTCCCAGCCGGCCAATCTGCGCTTTAGTCATGGCTTGTATGTCATTACCTGCATTTTCCTTAGGTTTCCAGCCTGTGTGTGTGTTACTGCCTATTCCCCCCTCCTCGTATGACCATAACCAAGAGGTATTCTTTGCCTTTCTTTTTTGATCACTCGTAAACTCTACCTCCCTAAGCTGTTCTCTCTTCCCACACTCCTCCCTGGGACGCTTCCCCTTAATACACTTCCCTCCACCTTCTCCCCCTCTTTGTCTGTCATTTGCATTCCCGTTGTGATCCTTCCTACCGTGGAGCTTTGCTCTAAGTATCTCGCCTTGGTTCCTATTCTCCAGTCCCTCTCCCTCATCGGAACACTTATCAACCTCACGGCTGCTATCCCCTCCAATGTTTACTTTCCCCCTTTCACCACTCATATTGGCAACACTTCCTAAGGTGTTAAGGGGATCAGCCCTTAATCTCCGCTGCCATGACCAGGTCGCCTGCACGGCATGTACATTCGGGTACGTCTGCTCCGTCATCTTCTCAAGCTGGTTCCTCTCCTCTTCCCCACGTGGGGGGTTCGGCTGAGCTCTCGGTCCATTAGTCGTATCTTCATTACTGTCAGCCAATTTCCTAATTCCTCTGGAGCGCGTGCACACCCCCAAGGTGTGTGTGGGGGGTCATCCAGTCCTTGATTCCCTTCTCTTTGCATACGCTTGGGGGCTGTTGTTCCTCACGGGGGATGTTTGTCGCTTTGCCGTCTCCCTGTTCTCCGGAGGTATCCATATGCTTCTGAGGCAAAGACAGAGGTGTGGGTGGTGGTAGGGGTGGCGGTAGGGGTGGGGGTGGTGGAGGGTCCCTCAGATGTTGATTGGATTGCGTTATGAGGTGTCATCCCTTCTAAGTGCCTCATGTGGGATAGGGAAGCATCTGGTTCGTTAGAAGTTAGACCTTTAATGTTAATAGGTTTCCTTGTCCGTTGCAAGCGCATGCCTACTCTCATAGTCGGGAAGTTTTCTAGCTGTTGGGTATTCTTTTCCTGGACATTCCTGGGTTGTTATAGCGGGGGGCTCATCTCACCCATAGTTTCTCTCTTTAGGGAGCATGGTACGACACTAGATTGTTTCCATCGGGATGGTCCACCATGCGTATCCCATGCCCTCAGTGTTACATGTGCCGGGCATAGGTCTACATGTCAATTAATGGGCTCTCCATCCGAAAGCCAGGTTTCCTTGAGTAACCAGCCCCCTTTTGTATTATCACTGGCAATCACCCGCACATTGTCAAAATCAAATTTGTGTCCGAATTCTGCCATGTGCGTCCAGATTTGGGAATACTGTTCCCCTCTTTTTACGGCCAGCCTGTGCTCATGGATTCTAGTCTTAACTTTTTGAAGTCTCTCCCACGTAATTGCTAGGGCAATCCCTGCAATCGATCTTATATATGATCCCTGATTTTTCTGCAGTGGGGAGTAGATCGTTAGGTCTCATAATCTTAAACTGTAATGTTTGGTTAGGTTTGTGTGCCACCCTCACATTGTAGGGTGCCAACAACCTAGCTGTGGCCTCCAAAACATTACTGATATAAGGAAGGGTGACATGGGCTGTCTGTGGTGGTAGTTCTTCCGTCTGTGAACTATTTGGGGGTCTGGATAACATACTATGGCGCTTGATAAATTTCGTTGGGTAGCCATTGCGTCTGGAAACCTGGAAAAGGTGTTTCCTTTCCTGTTTTAGCTCTAGCTGTATTGCAGTGGGAGTCTGTTCTCTTAAACAGTGTTCTAATACAGCTGGCTTTGTGAGCTACAGGATAGTTGCTGTCATGATGTAAAATCCTATCAGTATGTGTGGGTTTATGGTGAACCTTAGTCTTCAGGGTTCCATTCGGTTGGCGATGGACCAAAACGTCCAAAAAAGCCAATCTGCCCTGTTGTTCTTTCTCCTCTGTAAACTATATATCCACATACACTGAATTGAGTATGCTCACAAAGTCAGCTTTTCGGCTCTTTTTGATGACCACGAATGTGTCATCCACGTAGCAGGCCCAGAATTTAGGACAATACCGGGTCATCGCTATGTGCTCCAACTGTTGCAACACAGCCTCCACTATGACGCTCGAGATCAGGGATCCATGGGGGTGCCCTTGACCTGCTCAAAAGTAGTGCCCTGAAATGTAAAATATGTTTTTAGGCATATCTCCAACAGATTCACAAGGTCTGCCAGTTGAAGGGAGTCCTGTTGCTGTCCTGGACCCTTTTGTTCAAGGAGATCTCTTATTACTGTGACAGCTAAACCCTGTGGGATAGAGGCGAAGAGGGAGATGACGTCAAAAGACACCATCACCTCATCCTCCTTTATTCCTAGGGTTCTAATTCTGTCCAGGAACTGCTCTGCCGACCTTACTGTGATGACACTGTCATCGACCAAATGGCTGATGCGATCACTCAGCCATTTGGCCAAGCTTGAGATTGGGATGTCCCTAAACGACACAGTGGGATGCAGGGGGACACCCTCCTTGTGAATCTTGGGTAACCCATAAAATCTGGCTATCGCTGAATCACTAGGGCGTAGTTTCCTGAGGATGTCATCGCTTAATCTCTTGTTACGTTTGAGGATGTTAAGTGTTTTATTGATGCGGTTCTTAAGGGCAATCATAGGGTCCCCATCCATGATCTTATAGGCTGTTGTATCCTTAAGTAATTCCAACACTTTGCTGGTATATTGCACCCTATCCATGACCACCATGGCCCTCCCTTTATCTGCCGGCAATATGAGGATGGCATCATCTTTCTTCAGCTGCTCCATGGCCTCTGCTACCCAACGAAATTTATCAAGCACCATTGTATGCTATCCAGATCACCAAATAGTTCACAGATGGAAGAACTACCACCACAGATGGCCCGTGTCACCCTCCCTTATATCAGTAATGTTTCGGAGGCCACAGCTAGGTTGTTGATGCCCTACAATGTGAGGGTGGCACACAAACCTAACCAAACATTACGGTCTAAGATTATGAGACCTAAGGATCCACTTCCCACTTCAGACAAATCAGGGATCATATATAAGATCAATTGCAGGGATTGCCCTAGCAATTACGTGGGAGAGACTTCAAAAAGTTAAGACTAGGATCCATGAGCACAGGCTGGCCGTAAAAAGAAGGGAACAGTATTCCCAAATCTGGACGCACATGGCAGAATCCAGACACAAATTTGATTTTGACAATGTGCGGGTGATTGCCAGTGATAATACAAAAGGGGGCCGGTTACTCAAGGAAGCCTGGCTTTTGGATGGAGAGTCCATTAATCAACATGTAGACCTATGCCCAGCACATGTAACACTGAGGGCATGGGATATGCATGGTGGACCATCCCGATGGAAACAATCTAGTGTCGTACCATGCTCCCTAAAGAGAGAAACTATGGGTGAGATGAGCCCCCCGCTACAACAACCCAGGAATGTCCAGGAAAAGAATACCCAACAGCTGGAAAACCTCCCGACTACGAGAATAGGCACGCGCTCGCAACGGACAAGGAAACCTATTAACAGTAAAGGTCTAACTTCCAACGAACCAGATGCTTCCCTATCCCACACGAGGCACTTAGAAGGGACGATGCCTCATACACGCACCCAGACGCAATCCAATCAACATCTCAGGGACCCCTCCACCACCGCCATCCCCACTGCAACCCCTACCACCACCCCACCTCTGTCTTTGCCTCGGAAGCATGTGGATACCCCTGGAGAACAGGGAGACTGTGGAGCGACAAACATCCCCCGTGAGGAACAACAGTCCCCAGGCATATGCAAAGGGGAGGGAATCAAGGACTGGATGACCCCCACACACCTTGGGGGTGTGCACGCGCTCCAGAGGAATTAGGAAATTGATGGACAGTAATGAAGAGACAACTAATGGACCGAGAGCTCAGCCGAACCCCCCACGTGGGGAAGAGGAGAGGAACCAGCTTGAGAAGATGACGGAGCAGACGTACCCGACTGTACATCCCGTGCCAGCAACCTGGTTGAAGCAGTGGAGATTAAGGACTGACCCCCTTAACACCTTAGGAAGGATTGCCAATATGAGTGGTGAAAGGGGGAAAGTAAACGTTGGAGGGGATAGCAGCCGTGGGGTTGATAAGTGTTCCGATGAGGGAGAGGGACTGGAGAGTAGGAACCAAGGTGAGATACTTAGAGCAAAGCTCCGCGGTAAGAAGGATGACAACGGGAATGCAAATGACAGACAAAGAGGGGGAGAAGGTGGAGGGAAGTGTATTGAGGGGAAGCATCCCAGGGAGGAGTGTGGGAAGAGAGAACAGCTTAGGGAGGTAGAGTTTACGAGTGATCAAAAAAAGAAGGAAAGAATCCCTCTGGGTTACAGTCATACGGGGAGGGGGGAATGGGCAGTAACACACATACAAGCAGGAAAAGTAAGGAAAATGCAGGTAATGACATACAAGCCACGACTAAAGCGCAGATTGGCTGGCTGGGACCCGTGACAGGATCTAGGAGCCGGGCGCAAATTATATATATATATATATATATATATATATATATATATATATATATATATATATATATATATAAAACCACATATATCACTAGAAACTGAGCACAAAAGTTTATAATTACTTGAAGGATATAAGAGTATAAGAAATGAGCTTGGATGATGAGTCCTAGAATTCTCTACCCAGCAAATCTGGAAGGAAGAATCCAAGTTGGGAAAAACTGGATAGCAATTGGACTTGGTGGAGGAAGACCTGCCATTTGTATGGCTGGTTCATCAGGCCTTCTGGTTATCAGTGAGCAACTAGTTTTTGTAAAAAAAAATTGTACAGATAATCCTCTATTTATCACCACAGTTGAGCCCAAAATCTCTGTTGGTAAGCGAGACAGCTATTAAGTGAATTTTGCCCCATTTTATGTCCTTTCTTGCCACAGCTGTTAAGTAAATCACTGCAGTTGTTAAGTTAGTAACCTGGTTGTTAAGTGAATCTGGCTTCCCCATTTACTTTGCTTGTCAGTAGATCACAAAAGGGGATCCCATGACCCCGGGACACTGCAACTGTAATAAATATGATGAGTGTCTGAATTTTGATCATGTAACCCTGGGATGCTGCAATGGTTGTAAGTGTGAAAAATGGTAAGTTGTTTTTATTTTTAGTGCAGTTGTAAGTTTCAAGGGTCACTATATGAACTATTGTAAGTCGAAGACTAATTGTAGTGAGTTTCTTCTATAGTGAGCTACTCATCAGATTTATTGTCCAAAAGGCCATTAGTCCTCCATGTCTATTTTGCATCCAGTGGGCAAATGGGAAAATCATGTGGTATCTCTCAAAGAAGTAGATGTGGTTTTGTGATCTGATTACCAGTTTCTGCATTAAGTATCATTCTTTTTTTTATGCATAGCTCAATTTTTGCGACATATATTAATTGCCTGTCATCCACGCCCACCCTGGCCATGCTCACCATAGCCACACCCATCCAGTGTGTCACATCCACCCAGTGGACCACACCCACCTGGCATCCAGTGATACATAAGTGGATTTTGGGTTGCAGTTTGGGTACTCAGTCTCTAAAAGGTTCGCCATCACTGCCCTATAGCGTCATCTTGAGGGAAGAAGTTGAAATAGTTTATGTCTATGATGTGAGGGGTCTGTAGATATTTTCACCGCCCTCTTTTTTGCTCGTGCAGTATACAGGTCCTCAATGGACGGCAGGCTGGTTGCAATTGTTTTTTCTGCAGTTCTAACTATTTGTTGAAGTCTGTGTCTGTGTTGTTTGTTTGCAGTTCTAAACCAGACAGGTGCAAATGACAGACTCAATAATTCCTTTGTAGAACTGTATCAGCAGCTCCTTGAGCAGTCTGAGCTTTCTGAGTTGGCACGGGAAGAACATTCTTTGTTGTGCTTTTTTGATTACATTTTTGATGTTAGGTGTCCATTTTAAATCTTGAGATATTATAGAACCCAGAAACTTGAAGGTCTCTACTGTTGATACTATAGTAGTGGCCAAAACTGTGGAAACTTTTGGGAAAAGTGTACAGTAGAAATGCACCTTTGGTTAAGTTTCCACCATTTTTTCTTCTAATTTGTTTATAACTGTAGTCTTGTTCACTTAATAATGCTATTTTACATTGCTTTCTGGGTGACTAGTCAGCTCTTTGCACCATTACTTTAATTTTATTACGTTTTATAAGCTTACTAAATGAAAGAAAAAAAAACCCCAACCAACTTGATAGCGATCACATAACACACTGACAAATGTCCTCCACTCAATACATGACATCAATAACTGAATCCTACTGTGATCTGATTGGCTCATTGCCAAAATAAGATGACACCTGATTGGTTCTCTAAATACTCATGCTCATTGGCTACAATCAGATGAAGGAAAGCTACCTGATATCAACCTAAGCAAGTTGTGCTTCCCTTTTCTGGTTATTTGGCTATAACGTTTCATAGAATACAGTACAGATAATTGAAGAAACTTTGTTGCATTACATTCTTGATTAAATTATCTTTTCATTGATATATAATTTTATGGTACTACTCCAAAAAAAGTGTTGTTATTAGCCATCAAACCTCAAAAATGCACTTTTCCCAAAAGGTTTCCACAATTTTTACTACTACTGTATGTTGTCTAGTATTGTAAGAGGTTGTAGAATAGTAGGGTTTCTCCTAAAGTCTGCTGTCATTTCTACAGTTTTGAGTGTATTCAGTTCAGGATTGTTCTGGCCACACCATAAGGCTAGTTGTTCAACCTCCCATCTGTATGCCGATTCATTATTGTCTCGAATGAGGCCAGTCACTGTTGTATCATCTGCAAACTTGAGTACTTTAACAGAGGAGTAATGTATTAAGGCAAAATACTTGGAAATGTTGAAAAAATGGTCATAAGACTCTGTCAGTTAAGAGCCAGACTTTTTGTCTTCATGCTAATTACTTGTGTTAAAAGCAGGAACTAATACTTGAATCCTATTGGCCGCCACTTAGTTGCTGAGTGGAGCAGCAGTTATTCAGATTTCTGTTTAAACCTTAAATAAAGAGTTGTTTGTTCATGGAACATGGAACTAGATATGGGGTCTGCATTATTCATAATTTCCCAGGGGACTTTCAAACACATTTGTAGTCGCAGTGGCAAAAGAGGTAAGTACAAGCTATCGAACTTCATCTTAATGGATTTCCAAAACTCCCGAGCAATAGTCAAGGGGAAGCTACACTCAGGGTGCAATCAACCGCACAAGCCTCATTGGGCTTGATTGGTTTGATAAATTGGGAATCAATGTAACTGGAATAAACAACACACAAGCAGTGGACTTAGTGGCAGTTTGCTGATGTTTTTAGCCCTCACTTAGGGAAATATAAGGGTCCTCCCATAGCTCTTCAGCTTGATTCTGCCATAACTCCAATAAGGATCAAGCTGCATAGAGTTCCCTTCGCCCTCAAGCAGAAGATCGATGCAGAGCTGAACAAGCTGGTGCAGCAAGACATCCTGCAGCCAGTTGATAGCAGTCAATGGGAAACCCCCATAGTTATGCCACTTAAGGCCAAGTGCAAATATGCGCAGATTACAAGTGCACTATCAATAGAGCACTCCAACAACACGCATATCCGGTGCCTGTAGTCAGCCACATTTTGGCACCATTACAGGGAGGTCGCATCTTTGCCAAGTTACATTTGGCTCAAGCCTATCAGCAACTGCCAGTGGATGATGCCATGGCGGAAGCTCAAACCATAGTTACTTACAGGGGAGCTTTGAAGGTTAAGCACCTACAATTCGGAGTCAGTGTTGCCCCAGGCCTCTTCCAGGGAGTGATGGAGCACACACTCAAGGGTATTCCAGATGTGTGCCCATATTTCGATGATGTCCTCATAGCTTGGGAATCAGTCAAAAAATTGGCAAAATGGCTCAAGGCCGTCCTTCAGCACTTCCGCGAAGCAGGGCTGAAGTTGAAGTGGGAGAAATGTAAGATTGGGGTAGCTTCAGCTGAGTTCCTCAGGTTCCATATAGATGCCCAAGGCATTCATTCTTCTAAACCCAAGCTCAAAGCAATTCAGCAGGCTCCCAGTCCAAAATCAAAGGGGGACCTCCAAGCATTTCTAGGAGTGCTCAATTTTTATCACGCCTTCCTACCTCACAAAGCCGCAGTGACAGAGCTGTTATACCGGGTCTTGGACAAACATGCACAGTGGAAGTGGACCAGTGTCCATGACAGGAGCTTCTCAGCAGTCAAATCACTGCTGTTTTCAAACTCCATTTTGATGCATTTTAACGAAAAGCTGCCTGTCTGCATCGCTTGTGATGCGTCACCGTATGGGGTTGAGGCTGTGTTGAATCATTTAATTGCTGATGGAAGGCAAGTTCCAATAGCCTATTACTTGAGGACCTTGTCCTCTGCAGAGCGTAATTACGCTCAAATAGATAAAGAGGCCTTGGCCATAGTGGCAGGGATCAAGAAGTTTCATGACTATCTATATGGTAGGCCCTTCATGGTCTTCACAGATCACAAGCCACTCCGGCGGTTGTTCACAACGAACAAGCAAACACCCCAGAACATATCTCCTAGGATGTTGAGGTGGTCAATATTCCTGTCAGCATATAATTTCAGTTTGATTCATAAACCAGGTAGGGAAATGGGTCATGCAGACGGATTTAGCAGACTACCATTGCTGCATTTAGAGCCCGACCCCGCTGCAGCCACACGCATCCTGGCTATCCAGGATCTGCTTGAGTCTCCCCTTAATGCAGGGGATGTGGCTGCAAGACAGCTTCAGACAAGATGCCAAGCCACATGTTAAACTGGGTGCTCACAGAGTGGCCAGAAACTAGTCCGGGGCCTAACTTCCAGACTTTCAGTAGGAGGAAGGACGAGTTGTCAGCTCACAGGGGGTGCATCTTATGGAGAGTTGGGTTGTAGTCCCAAACTCACTGATGACTAGAGTCTTGGAGTCTCTGCAGGAGGGACATCCGGGAATTGTTCGGATGAAGGCACTCATGTGAAGCTACCTTTAGTGGCCTGGGCTGGACAAAGATATTGAGGCTCAGGTACACAGCTGCCACATTTGCCAGAAATCTAGGCCAGAGATGCCCATGCCTCAGTCCACCAATGGGAAACCACACACACCCCTTGGTCCAGGATCCACATCGATTATGCAGAGCCTTTCCAGGGACAACTCTCCCTTATTGTGGTGGACAGTCACTCCAAGTGGTTAGAGGTCGCACCTGTCCTCACTATCACTACTGCCAGGACCATCCAAGAGCTGCACAGAATCTTTGCCATACCTGGCTTACCTGACATGATTATCTCAGACAATAGGGCTCAATTTACTGCTTCAGATTTCATTCCTTTTTAAGGGCTAATATGATCAGACATGCCACATCAGCCCCTTTTCACCCGGCTTCAAACGGCCAAGCAGAGCGCATAGTTTGCACAACTAAAGAATCCTTGAAGAGGATAGTAACTGGTAATTGGCAACACAGACTGGCAGATTTCCTACTCTGCCAACGCACAACCCCATGCACTTCCATGGGCAAAAGCAGAATTAAGATGGGGCAGGCATTTGATCACAAAGCTGGATCACTTACATCCAGATAGAGTTGCCTCACAGGCAACACAGCCAAAGGCACCACAGCACTTGCAAATTGGTGACCCAGTCTGGGTGAGGAACTATAGACAAGGGGCATTGTGGGTGGTAGCTATGGTTTGTAAGGTGACTGAGCCACTTTCCTATGAAGTGGTCCTGAAAAACGGTCACATGCTACGCCGGCACATTGGAGGATAGCAACCCAGCCAATAACTCATGACTCTAGTACAGTCAAACTCAGGAGCAGCACGAGTGAAGTAGTGCATCAGATGCTGCCAACGACGGTGGAGCTCTCTGACAAAGGGACGAGACTCAAGCGTCTGGTGAGTCAGTCCCAACCATTGATACTGCAACCAATGGGCAATGCCAGCAGACGGCTCCATTTTCAGGACTGGTAGACTCTGTTCCACCTGTGGACACTGGCTTGGGCCAACCAGTACAGCCCAGCCACACAGACTCAAGTCTACCCATGACGGATGGGTCCCCAGTCTTCCAAGCCAAGATTGGGGGCCTCCAGCAGTTCCGAGGCATTCGGAACGGGCGAAAAGGCCACCAATGTATTTGGAATATGTTCAACAAATGTCCTTATGAACTATCTAGGGGGAAGGGGTGTAATGTATTCTGGTGAATTACTTGGAAATGTTGAAAAAACCAGTCATAAGACTGTCAGTTAAGAGCCAGACTTTCTGTCTACATGCTAATTACTTGTGTTAAAAGCGGGAACTAATACTTGAATCCTATTGGCTGCCGCTTAGTTGCTGAGTGTATAAATAGGGGTGGAGTGGCAGTTATTCAGGCTTCTGCTTAAACCTGAAATAAAGAGTTGTTTGTTCACCTGCTGCCTCATTGATGCTTCACCGAGCACCAAACTTAACAAGAGGGATCATTTGAGATGCAGTCATTGATATATAGAGATAAGAGAAGTGGAGAGAGCATACAGCCCTGGGGGGGGGGGTCTGCTAATTGTACAAGTATCTGATGTGATTTTTGCCTAGCTTCACTTGCTGCTTCCTGTCTTTTAGAAAGCTTATGATCCACTTATAGGTGTGGTCAGGCACGGCTAGCTGATTTAGTTTAGTGAGAAGAATATCTGGAATGATGGTATTGAATGACGAACTGAAATCTACAAAAGGACCCTTGCATATTGCTAAGCATATCCTTGTTTACTTTATGTATTATAAATATGTATTTTGTGTAAGATTTTTCATGAAGATGCTTGTTAAAATTGAGGTCTCAATGGATTATATTTGCATTTGAGAAAAGTATTTCTGTCATAGAAAATTTGTGACTCTTTCCACAAATGTAATTGTATGTTGGGTAGTAAACATCAAATTTCCTTAAGCCTGCATTATTTTTACTTTGCAAAGAAACAAACTTTGTATAAGGTTGCTCCATGGGACTTCCTGCCACTTGAGAGAAGGAAACAGGATGACTAAAATTATAACAATCTTTTTAGTGTAATATTTTTTGACTCAACAATTCATTTACAAGAATTTATTTAAAAATAGTGAAAATTGGATGAAAATATTCATGTACTATTATAAAGGTTAGAGATTGACTGCATAACAGCCCATTTTTAAATACTTTATGATTCTGTTAAATATGTATACACGTTGCATTAACTGAAATCTTAGTACAAAATCCAGAAAAACTCCTACATTAGAACAAATGAATTTCTAAGCAGATTAAGTATGATATAGTCTATTGTAGAAAAGAAGATATTGCAAAATTTAAATTCTAGGTAACTCATATTTGACTTACTTTAATGAACAGCTTTGTTTTTAATAATGCACATGATTGACTTTTATATCCTATGGATTTGGGATGTTTCCCCGTATAAAAAACATGTTGTATTTAGTTTATTATGTTTTAATGCTGCAATTCATGTTTATGTTTCTTTTAAATGCTAATTTATTTCAGAGTCAAGTATTAATTAAATCAAACTATGGATGGAAACAAAAAACTTTCAACAGGTGTTTATTCAATACAAGATTCTAATGAAGCAAGCTGTAGCAATGTCAGCCTGGATACTGACACACAAGTTTTAGAGAGGTATGCTTTATTTCCATTTTATTTTAAAACTGATGTGCTGTTTAATATATAGGATGAAATATTCTTTCCTGTCTTAAATATGCTATATGATTTCATTAAAAAAGACTGAGAATGTTCAGTGAAGTTGCATTTTCATCACAATTTAGTAAATAATGATTCTGACAACACAGTAAGAATTTTTATTGCATTTTTATTAACATTTATAAGATAAAATAAAAATAAAAATTGAGAAAGATAAAGAAAGGACTTTTTACTTTTTACAGTGCAGTATAAAAAATGTTACAGCTACAACTCGGCACCCTTTGCCATCCCTTCTCTAGTGTGACAATTAATGTAGCCTTCTATCTTAGTTGCATATACTGTAAGATTCTCACCACTGTCAACTTATATAGTAATAATGTTCTGAATTTTCTTTCAAGCTTTTCATCAAACTAAAAGGAAAACTTCTTGTTTTTGTTTTACATTTATTTTAAGATATTTCTGAATTAAGATAAAAATCTTATCCCAATATTTCTTTGTTTTGATGCAGTCCATTATAGATGATTAAAAGTAGTCTTTACAGTTGCATTACCAGAATATATTTGAAATTCCATTATACATCTTTAACAATTTGGGGGGCATGAATACCAATGATACATTTTCTGATAGTAATTTTATTATTACTAATTACTCCAGGAGGCAAGCTATTCCATTGATTAACTGTTTTGATTTTCAGACAATCTCTTCTTGTTTCATTATTAGCACACAGTGCAATTTCAAATTCACTTGAAGCAAATTCAAAACCATGGCTTTTCTTATATAAATTAAATTTTTCTTTTAATTGTACAAAGGTGAACACACCCTTTTGTCTCCTTCTTTCCTTTTAAACAAAAATGTATTATTTCACCACAAGTCTACCAGATTGGTCTTATTATCATTGCTTTTCTAAAGAAAGCTTTTTGGAATGACAACTAAAAAGCATCTTAAGTGAGAGTTTTATTTTTCTAAACTCTTAGGATAGCACAAAATGAGTTTAACAATCTGCATTCACCATAGTTTGTCAAATAGGTGCACTACCGAAATCTCAATTTGGTAATTTAATTTTCTGAGTAATGTTTTTCTCCTTACCCACTATAGTTATCCATCCTAGTGCAAACAGCAATTTAAATATACACCAACTAAAACTATTTATACATCTGAGGGACTATAACAGAAGAGGGTCTCAACCTATTCTCTAAAGTAATTAAAAAAAAAGAAGTAACAGATGGAAACCTATCAAGGAGAGATCCAATCTAGAACTAAGGAAAAATTTCCTGAAAGAAAAATTAATCAGCGGAATGGCTTGTCTCCAAAAGTTGCTAGAGGTTTTTAATAAGAGGTTGGACAGCCATCTGTCCAGAATGATATTTGGCCTCTTGCTTGAGTAGAGGTTTGGACTAGAAGACCTTCAATGTACCTTCCAACTCCATTATTATATATTCAGTTTTCTAAATCAGTTTTGAAAAGAATATTGCAATAGCTGCTTTGTTCAATTCAATGTGCTGAAACATGGACTCATTCAAGAATCTACATCAATATAATTATTCAGTGGGTATGTATAGATGCTGGTTGTTTTAAACAAATTAAATGGAACATCTTATATAAAGATATCCATGGTATAATATAATAATTTTATATGAAAAATGTACAGAAGAGATAGGAAGGTCTCTTAAGATTTTGAAATGAAACTTTGAGATGAAGAGTGATACCAATGTACCTTGTGAAGTTTTCAATAGGCTAGAATGCAAACTACCTCTCCCTGACACTTCATCTCTGACAACCAATGAAAAGAGAATTAAATCCATAAACACTTCTTAACAAACAATAAATAGTATGAATTGTTTTGATTTAATGTCTTAGTAATATGTGTGAAACCAGCCATTGTGATATGCAACAAATAGAAATTAAAATAGAAAATGATTACATAAGTATCTGTTACGTTTAGAGGACTTTAAGTCCATACTGTACCTATAGAGTCCCTGCAGATTTTATTCTGCTAGTTGAATATAGGGAGCAGTGCTCATCTCCGTTTCAAGGCCATTGAGCCAATGCTATCTGAAGACATTTCAATGGTCATGTGGTCAGCATGACATTATGGAGCACTGTTACTTTATCACCAAGGTGTTACTTATTCTTCTACTCACATTATAGTTGGAGCTGGGGCAAAGATGAGAGCTTACCCCATCACATGGTACTCAGATCTTGAACCTGAACTGCCGATTTTCCAGCCAACAAGCCCAGCATTTTAACCGCTGAACCACTTACTGTATTTGTAGCTAGATCACATTTCCAGGATTTGAACAGCTAATCACAAACATCCCTGTCTTGTTTATATTTAGCGTCAATGTATTACTTATCAATCAATCCATTATTGTATGTAGATAGCCATTAAAAAAGCATAGCCATTTCATGATGAATAGTACAGAAAAATAGATTTCAATATTGTTAATGTATTAATTGCATTCTAATGCAAGGTTTACAGATACGCTCCTCCAGCACCTCTATGAAGATCAGACTTCCTTGAAGTGGTCAGTATTGACCTCTAAGATTCAATGCACCTATCCATTCTCCAGCATGATTATAGAATACACCGGATGGGTTATTTCAGCCTTCCTGATGAGATAGACTAGGTCAGAATTTTGGCCACGCCTCCCTCAGCGTGTGTCTTCCCAGTTTTGACTTAGTCTCAGGCTCAGACAGGGCGCAGTTTTTTCAGCTCCTTAGCTAGGCTAGGTTAATTTGCTTTCTAATTGAATCTAATTGAATCTAATTGGCTTTAAAATCATTAGTATATATTTAGATTGTGTTGGTTTTTTCATTTGGAACTATCTTCACAAAACTGAGGTCGAAATTCGAATCAGGCCTTCTGGCCTCGAGCCCAACAGGCTCCTGTGGAGAAAGCTGCAGGCCATTTATCAAACAGGGGCTTTTCAGCTCCTAATCGGCAATCAGCGGAGCAGCGGACCAGCCGACCAGCTGGCTTTTGGCAATTGGAGTCCTCAGAGACTCAGAAAATTCAGAGGCTTCTTTCTCAGCTTCGTCGGCACAGGGCTTTTCTGGGCTTCAGGATTTGCATTGCAGCGGAGGCAGAGTGCCTAACAGCAAGTGTTTTCAAGGGGAAATTGCTTTGCTTAGATTGACTGGCTTAAAGTCTGTTTCTGGCAGGGGGTTTCAATTCCCTTCTATTCCCCTCTTTGGTGTGCTCGTTTTCCTTGGGAGGAACTAGACAGGCACAGCCGCCATTTTAACCGCGTGTTCTGCAGGCGGTCGCCATATTGAAGGGGGTCATCAACGGCCATTTTGAGTGTGTCTTTGAGCACGGAAGCCATTTTGAGGGATTTCGTGTTCCTCACAAGAGAATTGAAGCCTGCTTTGTTATTGCCACAGGTCTGCCTTGTCAATCCTTTCACCGGGGGGCAGTTTTCAGTGTTCATCAGACACAGAGCTGATTCCTGATCAGTATTGTGTGTTATTATTCTAACTACTCATTGTGCTCTAGCACATATCCTCATCTTCTGGGGTGAGTTGTGTGAAGGGGAATTTATTTACTCCACCTGTTACAATTAGTGTGTGGCATTTGTCACAGGCCTAGGCAGGCAGTTCTAGGGAGCTGTCTGGCTGTCCTTGCTGTTGCTGTTGTGCAGAGCGAGGATCAGTTTTCCATTTCTGTCAACTAGATCTGCGTGTTTGGGTTCCCCCCACTCCTGGATATCTCCTACTCGGATTATCTAGACTGCAATGGCAGTCAGTTCCTCGCCCCAGGCATCCCAGGGCTCTGGTATTCTCCCCACACAAGCAAAGTGTGGATCTACTGATTTGGACATGGGGGGAAAGAAAAAGGCCAAAACAAAACACATCTCTACCAAAGAGCCCTCAAAGTCAGCTGAGCGAGAGGCCTCGAGGAGATATTTGGCACTGGAAAGGGAATTTTCCAAAACCCAAAGGCTCAGGTCCAGTGAAGCTGAAGTGGTTCCCCCCCACTCCATTGGATACTCCTGCATCTGAGCCTCCATCTGCACCTTCTCATGATGTTCCAAGGACTTGGTCTCCTCAGGGGAAAATTGTGCAGGCTGGTCCCCCTTGCTCCTCATTGTCATCTTCTCATCATGGCCCTGAGGCCATGTTTATTCCAGCTGAGTCTGGTGCTAGTCATGTGGAACAAGGGGATAGGTGGTCAGCTGAGTTTCAGTCCTTCATGCACAATGCATTTATGCAATTCATGTCTTCTAGGGGACAACGGACTTTTCAACCACCATCACCTCCTTCTATACCTCCTTCTCGAGAGGAATGTACCACAGTCCCTGGTTCAGGTGTTTCCAAGACTTCTTTCCAACTAGAGGAAGAGGGGTCTGATGACCTGGAGATAGCTGACATGCCCATGTCAGAGGATGAGGCAGCGCCAGAACAGGTGCCAACTTCAGGGCTTTTTGACCCTTCTCTTTTCAGGTCTCTACTGCTGAAGGCCGTTACCACCGTTAACCTCACTTCGGTACAGGAGGAGAAACCTTCTACCTCCGCCAGTCACGAATCTAACCCTTTGTTTGCGGAACAGGTGGTGGAGGACAAACAGATTCCCTGTCCACAGGTTTTCCGTACTACAGTGGAGAAACAGTGGTCATCCCTGGCCGCTCTGCCTTCTCCTAATAATACAGAGAAGAAACTATTCAATGTGTCTTCTTCCTTTGCATCCCTCTTGGAGGTACCTTCAGTTGATACTCCTCTGACTTCTTTGTTTTCCACATCTGCTATTCCAGGGGATATGGCTGAGGCCCTGAAAGCGGAGGAAAAGAAGTTTGAACTCTCTCTCTGCCGAGCGCACCAGGCTTCGGCATAGGTGATAAAGGCCGCGACTTCATCCTCTTTCTTCGCCAGGGCATCGATCATGTGGCTTCACGAACTTCAGACACTTGTTCCACCGGATCAGGTTCGGACACATCAGACACTAGGAAAACTAGTATGTGGCAGACGCTTCTCTCCATTCGACCAGGTACTCTGCCAGATCCATTGTAGCTATGGTTGCCACTCGTAGGCTACTGTGGCTGAAACAGTGGAGAACGGATTTGAAGTCAAAGTGGCACTTTTCCACGTCCAAATATAGTGGTACACAGCTGTCCGGGCCAATCCTTGAACTGCACATTATTGAGAGCAAGGATAAACGTAAGATTCTGGCACATCCCTCCAAACGGCCTGATAAGTGGCCCCAACAGGAGTTCCTTAGGCAGGCCTTCTGTCCCAGCAGTTCCTGGGAGTGGAGACAGTTCTTTCAGGCAGGGCAGTCCTGGGATTGGTCAAGAGGCTCACGATCCTTTTCCCCCCAGACAGGATCATCCGCAGGACCGCCAGAACGTGGGAGCCAAGGGCCGATTCCAATCTAAAAGCCCCTTCCGGTGATCAGGTGGTCACCCGTATAGGCGGTCCAAGTGACGCCAAGTTGGACTCTCCCATCGGGGGTCGTTTGGCGCTGTTCAGCGACATTTGGGAGACGACCACCACAGACTCTTGGGTAAGGGAAACCGTCTACGGTCTCACCCTGCAGTTCTACTCTCCTCCTCCAGACCGCTTCATTCAGTGTCCGGTGTCAAGAAACACAACCAAAGCAAAATTGGTAGCCACGGCCATCTCCCATCTATTAGACATCAAGGCCATAGAACCAGTACCACGGGATCAGGAAGGAAAGGGGTTTTATTCCATTCTGTTTGTGGTCCCCAAAGCCTCAGGAGGATGGAGGGGGATACTGGACTTAAAGGGTCTGAATTACTTCTTAACCTACAGGAGGTTCAAGATGCAGACCCTAAAGTCCATTCTCGCCAGTATCAGGAAAGGGGATTTCCTCTCCTCCATAGATCTAACTTACACATTCCGATACTCCCAGAACATCGCAGGTTCCTCTGCGGTTTTATTACGCAGACTGGCATTACCAATACAGAAGATAGACTCCTTTGGTCTATCTTCAGCTCCAAGGGTTTCAACCAAAATTTTGGCAGTTTTGGTGGCTAACCTCAGGCTGAGGCCGGTGTGTGTGCAATGCTATCTAGACAACATTTTAGTTCAGTCCAGCTCCTTCCAGTCGGCCCAGTCAAACCTGGAAGTCACAATACATACACTTCAGGCTCACGGGTTCTCAGTGAACTTCAAGAAGAGTCACACGATCCCCACAAAGCGCCTCCTACATCTTGGGGCGATCATAGATTCAGACCTTTGCAAGGTCTATCTTTCACAAGAACGTCGGGTCAGCATACGAAAACTGGTATATCAGATTCAG
Organism: Crotalus tigris; assembly: GCF_016545835.1. Classification (NCBI taxonomy): domain Eukaryota; kingdom Metazoa; phylum Chordata; class Lepidosauria; order Squamata; family Viperidae; genus Crotalus; species Crotalus tigris. The sequence continues at coordinate 101,512 of NW_024100617.1, read as the reverse complement.
AGGGGCAAAGTAGTGCCCCTGGTACAGCTGTCCCAACTCTTGGGAAAGATGGTTTCTTGCATGGGGATCGTTCCGTGGGCCAGGCTTCACTCAAGATGCCTTCAATGGTTCCTCCTTCCTTTTCAGAAACAGAACCTCAGTTCCTCCAACAGAAGGGTCAGGGTTCCCCATCACACTTTGTTATCCCTCCTATGGTGGGCTTCATCCGCAATGAACAAGGGGACCATCTTCAAGGAGCTCCTCAAGCTCACCTTGACCACAGACGCCAGTCTGTTTGGTTGGGGTGCCCATATTCAAACTTATTTGGCCCAGGGACAATGGTCCTGGTCGGACCTATCTCACAATATAAATTGGCTTGAACTCAGGGCCATACACTCCAACAGTTTTCCTCCCTAGTGACATGACAGCACGTCCTAGTCCTGACGGACAACGTGGCAGCCAAAGCTCACGTCAACAAGCAGGGAGGGACCCGGTCCTGGTTGCTCATGCAGGAGGCATTGGATCTAGGTCTGTGGGCAGAGTCTAACCTGGAGTCCATCAGGGCGGAACACATTTCAGGGGAGGCGAATTGACAAGCAGATTCCCTGAGCAGGGTCACAGTGGACCACTCGGAGTGGCGACTGGACCCGGTACTGTTCAGGGACATCTTGATTAGGTTTGGTCGTCCACATCTGGATCTCTTTGCCTCCCCGTCAAACACTCAACTTCCCAGGTTCTTCTCCAGGTTCCCGACACAGGGAGTGGAGGGAACAGATGCCCTCTGGTGCCAGTGGCCGGGGGACCTACTGTATGCATTTCCCCCCTTCCATTGTTACAGGCAACCATCTGCAAACTGATTCAGGAAAGGGAGGAGGTAATCTTGATTGCTCGACTTTGACCAAGGTGTCCGTGGTTTGCTGACCTTATGGATCTATCGCTCTCACCACCGTGGAGGATTCCCCCAGATCAAGTGGCTCTCAGCCAAGAGAACCTTCAACATCCAGACCCACAGTGGCTCCAGTTAGCCGCTTGGCACTTGAGCAGGAAAGTTTAGCTAGGCAAACCTATTCATCCGGGGTGATCTTGGTGATTCAAGCCTCCAGGTGCCCCTCGACTAATAGGATTTATGATGCCACATGGAGAAACTTCTGCACGTGGTGCAATGAACAAAATCTCAGGCCACTCTCGGTCACAATTCCCAATATTTTGGATTATCTGCTGGAAGGTATGAACAAGGGTTTATTACCCAGTACCATCCGCAGGCAGGTAGCGGCCCTGTCAACAGTCCTTACCTGTGACAACTTGGTTCCTTTGTTGCAACATCCGGCAGTTAGTGCTTTCCTTAAAGGGGCGGCTAGCACTAGACCACCCATGGTACATCGCTATCCATCTTGGGACCTACCTAAGGTGTTGCAGGCTCTGATCTCTCCTCCGTTTGAACCCCTCAGTTCTTGTTCTCTTCATTTTCTGTCTTTGAAGGTGGCATTCCTGGTAGCCATAACTTCGGCTAGGAGAATATCGGAATTGGCTGCACTTTCAGTTAGGAGTGATTTGTGTACCTTCTTCAAGGATAGGGTGGTCCTCAGATTGGACCCTGCCTTCATTCCAAAGGTTAATACCTTGTTTCACAGGTCCCAAGACCTAGTTCTTCCAAATTTTTGTCCGAATCCTTCTCATAGTCTAGAACGACAGTGGCATAAATTGGACATACGCAGGGCTCTGTGTCACTATGTCAAGCGAACCTCAGCCTTTCGCAGGTCAGAGGCCTTGTTCGTGTCCTTTCAACTCTCTGCCATGGGTCAGGAGTTTTCCTCTTCAACCATTAATAGGTGGATAAGGGCATGCATTGCTCGGGCCTATCTTTCTCAGTATCTTCCAGTTCCTGCACACATTACATCTCACTCCACACGCAGCGCTGCTGCATCTGCTGCTTGGTCCACACAGGCTTCGGTCGAGGAGATTTGTAGGGAAGCGACGTGGTCCTCCCCTTCAGTATTTGTCAGGCATTATAGGATAGATAGGTTTGCAGCGGCGGACACCGCATTTGGCAGACGGGTCCTACAACAGGTTGTTTCTTCGCAGGGGACACAAGCCTAGACTTCCCCTCCAGTAGGGACATGAGCGGCTTTGGTATGTCCCATCCGGTGGATTCTACACTCATCATGCTGGAGAAGGGGCGTTGTCTTACCTGAACGCCTTTTCTCAGCATGATGATGTAGAATCTACACCCTCCCGTAAGGCAATCTAGGCAGTTATCCTGATAATTGGAGCCATTGCGCCGGACTTCGTCAGAAATGCTTCGCCTCGTCAAAACTGGGAAGACACACCCTGAGGGAGGCGTGGCCAAAGTTCGGACCTAGTCTATCTGAGCAGGAAGGCTGAAATAACCCATCTGGTGGATTCTACATCATCATGCTGAGAAAGGGCGTTCAGGTAAGAAAACGCCCCTTATTGTTGTTTTGTTGTTATTCACTGTACTATTAAAGTCATATTTATTAAAGTATTTGACTACAGTGTTTGGGGAAGATGAACAATCTGAAACTTCATGAAGGGGTTGATGTGATGATCAGTTTGAGGACTCCAGATGTAGATACTCAGTGTTGGAATGTAGTCTGCAGGCATGGCTATTTGAGAGATTGACTAAGAATCAGAACCTATTCTATAGTATTTCAGATAATCCAAAAATGTACTGTTGGTGATGCTACTGAAAGTTACTAAGATATCTAGTGATTCTACTTGATACCTAGTTATTGTAGAGAAACATTAGTAATAATCTCTAAAACAATTTGCGATGTACTTTAAGCAGAGGAATCTGAATATCTAAGTATACTTTGGGAAAGTAATTTCTTTAAATCTTGAATCTTCATAGTACAGCAAAGCCCTTAACTTTTATCAGATATTACAAAAAAGAAAAGAAGTAAAGATTTCATTTAAATAATATATTGCTAAGGAGGTAAGATAATTGTTAAAGGAAAAAATCAAACTGAAAAATCTGTTAATTGGGTAGTTTAATCATATATGTTCTGATTTCAGTCTACACTAGAATTTAGGCATGAGACTGAACCATATGCAGGAATGAACTTAAATATCTGGTAATATAGACTTTCAACAGGAGGTATCTGTGTATTCATTCAGTGATATTTTCTTGGATGTAATTCTGGGTTTGTTACATCTCCCATGTATAAAAGCAGTATTTTTGAAAGATAGAAACTAAAGACAAGCAATAACTGATAATAATCTTTATGTAATTTTAGATGCTTCATGAGCTATTGTACGTGGTCAGGCCCCAAATGTTGAGTAGATTTTTTTTTCAGTCTGATTAATCTGGAAAATCTTATGCTTTTATATTCTTTTGCAATATAAAGCTTTCTTCATTCCATAGTCTACGTCAAAAACAAAAATTATCTTGCAGCTGTACGGACAGCCATCCTCTCTTCAGTCATAATCGAAAAAATGCACAATTTCCATGCCCAGCTAAAAGTAAGTTATAATTTGGATCCAGCCTTTTTACCTAAGATTGGATTCACTCAAACTAATGGAACTAATTTGTTGAAATTCATTAATCCACTTCAAGTAGATTTATGAACATAAACAAGGGTTGAATTAACTTTGACAAAAATGTTTTATTTATCAGTTAAAAAAGACAAAAGAACAATAACAAAATTGCTAAGCCAATTTAAATAACATCTGCATTTATGCTATAATTTGAAATATTCTGTAGGAATGATCAAGAATTATGTTTGGCCTTCCAAAAAACTGGGCCACATTACCATGCTCCAAGTCTTATCCATAAGCATTGACATATATTGTGAAAATGGTAGTGGCAGATCCTATATCTTTGATTGTCTTTTGTTGGTTATTTTTCTTCCACATTTGGCTGATTTTATTGTTGTTGTTGTATTATATGAGTACTATACACTTTATAGTACTATACTCTGTACTCTTTAAAGGCCAGAGTACAGACATCTTTAAAGCTTATGAGAGATATGACCGACTCCTAGTATCAGCAGTGGCAGCATGTGGCCTATGACTACCATGTGGGCCACATGTCTTTCACAGAATGTTTTCAAATAGCAAGTTCTGTTCAATAGATTATTCTGTTGAATCATTGACAGGAAACGGCTTGTGACTGCTTCTAGAATAGATTGCCTTATTTTTTTAATTCTGTAAACAATCTAGTGAAAAAACATTGTTGAGTTTTAATTAATATATGTTAAAGAAGTACTTTGTTATAAAGTTAAAGCAATGGATTTAGTTAGTTTGTTTATCAAACTAGTATGCCACTAATCTCGCCCAAAGTGACTCTAGGTGGTTCATAAGCACTGAATCAATGTAGAATAAAAAAACCCAATAAATAAAGATCTTTAATTTAAAGATTCAATTAAAATAAAACTAAGAAGGATGGCGATAGAGGGAGCAAAGTGAACACAGGAAGTGTGGTGTTCTCTATTCCATTAGCCATCTCCAAAGTGTCACACACCCATTAGGATCCCAGGCTAGTTGGTATAACCATGTCATCAAGACCTTTTGGAAGGTCAAAAGAATAGGATTGAATCTGATCTCGGGGGAAGATGTTCCAAAGGGTGGGAGCCATGGCAGTTAAGGTTATTCTTCAGCTGAAATTCCTTGGCTGTCAAGGAATTTTGTAGCATGCCCCTTCTGCCGACACATGGGGAAGGAGGGGGTAATCCCATTGGTTTGAGCTGATTTCTCCAATAGGCTGGACTTATACCATGATGGCTTTAAAGGTGATGACCAACATGTTGAACTGGATTTGGAAGCAAACTACCAGCCAGCTGAAGTTCTGGATTCTTTTAAAGGGTAGACCCATTTAGAATGAATTGCAGTAGTCTATACGTAAGATGACAGACAGGTGAGTTATAGAGTGCAGATTTCATACCAGATCTCTCTGGGGTAGCACAATCTCATCCAGAACTAAAGATGTAGACAAGCTGAATGTGTGTTCTAATGTTATGAGCTAGTTATGTGGTGCCTTAGCTATTGTATTACAATTATTTTAGTTATATCTTTTATTTGGTTTATAGGAATTTTATCATATTGTTTTCTATTGTGTATTGCTTGTAAGCTATCCAGAGCTGTTTAAGATGGGCATCCAATTTTTTTTCTAAACAAATAAATAAAATACTTTTTCTTCAAAACTTGCCAGTTATTGTGCTTTAGCAAAGAAACTTTGTACATCAAATAAATCTGACGAAATAATTAAAGAAAAAAATAACTACACTGTGTGCACAATTATTAGGCAAATTAATATTTTGACCATATCATCATTTTCATGCATATTTTTCACCTCCAAGCTGTATAAACTTGAATGCTTAATGGATATAAGAAATCAGGTAATGTGTATTTGTGTAATGAGGGAGGGTATGACCTAAGGAGATCAACAGCCTATATCAAGGTGTGCATAATTATTAGGCAGCTTCTTTTCCTCAGGCAAAAGGAGCCAAAAAAGAGTCTATGGAGATTCTCAGTCATCCAGGTCATAGTTATCTCAAGGATGTTTTTTCATGAGGCAACTGGACTTTCTTGTTTTTCTTTGAAGATGTTTCGTTTCTCATCCAAGAAGTTTCTTCAGCTTTCTCAGCTCTCAGAGCTGAAGAAGCTTCAGGACAAGAAGCAACGGATGGAAACTAATCAAGGTGAGAAGCAACCTAGAATAAGGAGAAACTTCCTGACAATTAAAACAATTAACCGTGGAACAACCAGCTTCCAGAAGCAATGAATGCTCCAACACTGGAAGTTTTTAAGAAGAGACTGGACAACCATTTGTCCAAAATGGTGTAGGGTTTCCTGCCTGAGCAGGGGATTGGACTCGGTGACCTCCAAGGTCCCTTCCAACTTTATTATTATGATTATTATTGTTGTTGTTGTTGTTGTTGTTGTTGTTATTAAAAATGTCTTCAAAGAAAAACAAGAAAGTCCAGTTGCCTCATGAAAAAGTATCTTTGGGCTTCCGGTTCTGGATCGCAACGCCTTTGGACAGGCCGGGAGAGTCCTCTCTCCGCCATTTGGTTTCCCTTCGTCGGAAGATTCTGGAAAGGGTCGAAAGTCACCTTGGAGGGGCGACTTCCATTGGGAATGACCCTCACTAGATTGCGGAAGGGCAGCAGCCCTTCCTTTCGATCTGAGGCAGTTCCTCAGGACAGACAAAGAAAAGATCAGCCATTAACATAGCCGATCATCAAGTTACACCAGCCAAAAGCCAAAATAACAACTAAGCACAATGAAGCACCATTGAGGATTTGGGTGAGACTCTTCTTTACCTTTCTATTTCCCTAACCTCCTTCCTGTGAAAGCTCTTTGAAACTTTCTTCCCCGCTCTCAATACAGCAGCGTTTGCATACTTGGGAATTTAAATTTTGGAAACAAAAGAAAAGAAAAGAACAACTAACCTTAACAACTAAATAACTGGATTTTTGCTTTGTGGATACCTTGGGGTCCCAAAACTTCCTATTATAAAGACTTAACATCTTCTTTAACTATTAACTTTGGAAAATATTTGTTTTTTCTGGTTTTTAACTGAATAAAAAGCTATTTGGCATCTGGGAAAAGATTTTGTGATCTGCTGGGGACATCTTGTGATGAAACCTGGCATAGCAACTGAAATTTTTTTCAATTGTTCCTGTTGACTCCCTTGATTTGCCCCTCATATTATCAAAAAAGTTAAGAAGTGGAAACAGCTGGGTGGTGACAATTATTTTTACAAAGTGTGGAGATGGACAATGGCTGACTCTCACTAAACATAGCCTTCACTAAAGGACCATTTCTAATCACCATGGAAATCGAGGAACCCTATCGACAACTTAATTATAAACTTATCCTTGAAAAAATCCTTGAAGCTACTGAGCTAATGAACTTAGGAGTGAAAGCCAAGGACATTTTCACAAAACTACAAATTGAACCCCAGACTTAAACCAATCAACCTACAAGCCAAAAAATAACAGAAGAGGAACAATATAACATCAAAGAGGATTTTATACAACAACACGTACAATCTACTGAGAACTTTGATATTCAAACACTGATTTTAATTATAGTACCTGTAACTCCAAAAGCAACAGGAATTGATCAACAAATATGCTACATTGAGAACTTAGACAATTTAGATAACCAAACAACAATTACAACACTGGATATGACCTTTTATTTTACTCAGACGAAACTGCAAGAAAAAGAAGAGGACCAGACTGAACTGATGATAAACATTTCAAACCAAACATTGAAATTTGAGCTATTAGGTCAACACTCTAATAACTACAAAGGGGATAGTTCTTTTGAAAGACTGATAACTGGATGTTCTCCCTTGATTCAAACAACAGGTGTGGGAATGAAGGGAGACACATCTGATGTATTAAAGGCACTGGCATGGAAACCTGCCTGGCACAGAAAGAAAGCCAGAGTTAGATTTAAAAATGGGATTTAGAAATCCACCTAATGGGTTAAGCAGCTTTTTAGAGACAGTGATTGCTTTAATATTTAGGATTTAGATTTATAATGGGAATTAAAACTATCGGTTAGATTTTAACTTTAATTGTTATATGGAAATAGATTTGTGACAATGAATGATATTTTGTTACTAAATGAGGAGTTACTAGGATGAGAAACAGAATATATCTGTCAATAAAGTAAGAAGATAGATTCTGGAATAATATGTGTATTTAAGTTACGTTAATTATCTTATAATGAAATGAGGGAAATTAAGATTATCCGAAGCTTAAACATTGGTTATAAAAGGCTAAATTGGAATAAGCTAATTGGAATTAAATGAAATCTAAAAACAGGATTTGGATATGTATAACCAAAATGTTATTCACAAATATATTGATTGATTGATTGAGCTTTAGCTAGAAATCTATTAATATGAATATAATATTTGTGGGAAATAGAGGAACCTTTATTGATGTAACCTGAGATATATATGAATGATTTTGTAATTGGACTATTGACTACTCTATCACCACACTGCTTCCTAAGTACTTGGATGTAAACATTTGAAAAATTAATAAAACTTGTATTAAAAAAAATATCTTTGGGTCAAAAAAGAGATTTAACTAACTCTGAAAAGTCAAAAATTGTAAAAAGTCTTTCAGAAGGATGCAGCACTCTTGAAATTGCTAAGATATTGGGGCATGAACATACAACCATCAAATGTTTTGTTGAAAATAGTCAACAGGTCGCAAGAAAAAAAGCACACATTAATTGCCAAAAATTTGAGAAGAATCAAACATGAAGCTACCAGGAGCCCATTATCCTCCAGGGCTGTTATATTCCAGAATTGCAAACTACCTGGAGTGTCCAGAGGTACAAGGTGTTCAGTGCTTAGAGAAATGGCCAAGGTAAGGAAGGCTGAAACCTGACCATCACTGAACAAGACACATAAGTTGAAACAGCAAGACTGGGCCAAGAACTATCTGAAGACAGATTTTTCAAAGGTTTTATGGACTGATGAGATGAGAGTAACTCTTGATGGGCCGGATGGCTGGATCAGTAATGGGCATAGAGCTTCACTTCAACTCAGACACCAGCAAGGTGGAAGTGGGATACTGGTATGGGATGGTATTATTAAACATGAGCTAGTTGGACCCTTTTGGATTGAAGGTGGACTCAAAATCAACTCCCAAACCTACTGCCAGTTTTTAGAAGACACTTTCTTTAAGTAGTGGTACAGGAAAAAAATCTGCATCTTTCAAGAAGACCATGATTTTTATGCAGGACAATGCTCCATTGCATGCATCAAACTACTCCATTGCATGGCTAGCCAGTAAAGGCCTTAAAGATGAAAGAATAATGACATGGCCTCCTTCCTCACCTGACCTAAATCCTATTGAGAACTTGTGGGCCCTTCTTAAATGGGAGATTTATATTGAAGGAAAACAGTGCATCTCTGTGTACAGTGTCTGGGAGGCTGTGGTTGCTGCTGCACAAAACATTAATTGTCAACAGATCAAAAAACTGACATTTCTGGTTTAAACCTCGTTACCTGAGTAAACTTGAAAATAATTTAGAATAGAATAGAATAGAATAGAATAGAATAGAATAGAATAGAATAGAATAGAATAGAATAGAATAGAATAGAATAGAATCTTGGAGGTCTTCTAGTCCAGCCCCCTGCTCAAACAGGAGAACCTATACCATTTCAGATAAGTAACTGCCCAGTCTCTTCTTAAAAACCTTCAGTCAAGGTGTGCCCATGATTTCCACATCATTTCGCTGGTCTACTAATTTAGTCACTTTATTAAAGAATGAAATAAGATTGGTTTGGCATGATTTGTTATTAACAAACCCATGCTGGCTACAAGTCATAACTTTGTTTGATTCTAGTTGTTGGCAGATCTCTTTTTGATTATCTTTGCCAGCTCCTTCAGAACTCTGGGATATAATCTGTCAGGTCCCAGTGATTTATATTCGTCAAGTCAGATAGGTCTTCTCTTACCATTTTCTTGCTTATTTTAATTTTTCTTTCTAGTTTGTCTTTTACAGTAGTTTTTTTTTTGGTATGTTGGGCTAAAATTTCTTTTTGTGTGAAGACTGATGCAAACAATGAGTTAAGCAGCTCTGCTTTTTCCCTATGGTTTGTTACTTCCTTGTCATCTTCTCTCTTTAGTGGACCTAGTTTCCTTGACTTTTTTCTTGTTATTAATATGTTGAAAGAAACTTCTGTATTATCTTTGAGTTTTGTTGCAAGTCTTTGTTCATTCTGAGCTTTTGCTTTCCTGACTTCATCTTTGCATGTTACGGCTGTCTGCTGATAATCAGCCTTAGATATATGTGTCAACGCTGCTAACATTGGATGTTCTTGCTTTGACAACATATGGAGATGCAGCCATTTTCCTTCTTATGTTTTACTCTTAGAATTAAAGTTAAAATTAGATGGTACAGGGGGGAGAAGGACGAATGTGCATGGGAGTTTAGTTAGACATAACAATATTGTAACTAGTGTGAGAACCAAGGTTTTTTGAAATAAGAGATGATAAGAAATGGCGGGTTGACGAACTGGAGGGAAAGCCTGCACTTCAAACTAATTGGAGAATGTGATTTATGACTGTTAATTAGAGAAGGGAATTGTGCTTTGATACTATGGGCTCAGGGGATGGAAATTCAGATTTTGGCTTTGCCTATGTATGAGCAAATGTAAGGTAAACAATGGCTCAAAGTTCTTTGAAGAGTTTCATCTGTTGGAACCATGACATTAAACCAAAATCTCCAACTTTCCTAACTATCTAGGGGTCCCGAGCCCCAGTCACTGTCCCTAGAATCGAGGGACAAGCTGACAAAGATTCGGGGAAGATTTCAGCATGGAGAAAGAGAAAACGCCTGAAGCCAGCACCCTGGCAGCAGCTGCTACCCCAGTGGGGAAAGCGACAGCCAGCATGCTGGTGGAGAAGGAGTTTTTTCAAGCCTCCCAGGTGGGCGCAAAACCCAAGCTGCAAGGACAGCTCATCTGGTCATCAGAATGGACCCAGTCCAGTGGAGACTCCAGACCACTCAAGACGGCCTTGCCACCCTCAAGGGCTTCAAAGGCAGACAAGATTGAGCTACCACAAAGGGATTCCTGCATATTGCATTCCCCAGATCAGTGGAGAACTACCAAATCATTTGCCACTGAGGACTCGGGTGAGTGGAAATATCTGTCCACACCTTGTAGTCAGTCAGTGGAGAAGTTGGTGGAAAAGTTCGAGGAGCTAGAGATGAGAAGCAGAGAACAACCTTCCTGTTCCCCACATGCCTGCGATCAGGATGATCAATGAGGCAGCCCCTCCTTCACAGATCAGGCAGTCTTCCTGCCCCTGAAGCCCCCTACCAGGACCTCCAGCCCCACAGAGAGAGATAGCTCCAGTCGCCGCCTCTCCTAAAGCTCCAACCACCACCGATGAGATGAGGACGCGAGCAGTCGCTGGGACAGCCAATCCCCAGACTGGCATGCATATCGATCACCCAGCCTGGGCCCCCTGCAGCAATGGGGAATATGGCAGCCCCCACAGGTGGGAGGTCAGCAGTCTCTGCAAAGGCAACAGCAGTTGGGATGGTCACAGCCCCTGAGCTTGCAGCAGCTAATAGAGGCCTTGCAACAACTTGGGGTGATGCAGATGCCAGGAGACCAGCAACCAGTGGGAGGAAGGCCACAGCAAGGGGGTTGGTCACCGCCCCTGAACGTACAGCAACCACTGAGGGGCCAGCAAATGATGGGGATCCAGTAATCCCCTCCAAGGCCACAGGGGGGCCTACAGCAATTGAGGATGCCACAGCTTCCTGTAGACCAACAGCAGGGGGGATGGCAACAGCCCCCACCCAGGCAGCAACCATTGCGGGGCCTAGAGCAACTGAGGATGCCACAGCTCCCTGCTGACCAGCAGCAGGGAGAACAGCAGTAGCCCCCACCCAGGCAGCAACCATTGGGAGACTTATGGAAACTCGGGATGCCACAGCTGCCAGTACTGCAGCAATAGCAAAGGGGTGGCAACAGGCCCCAAACATACAAACACTGGGAATGTGGCAGCTGCCATGGTAGGGCCAGCAGCAACCAGAGGTGCAACAGCCACAGTGGGGGGCCCAGCAGCCATTGATTGTCCACCTTTCAGAGCAACCTTCGATGGGGACCCAGAGAAGCTCATTTTTTTTTCTCAACCAAGTGCACTCTCATTTGAACTGCTGTTCCTATCTCTACCTGGACCCAGCCACTGTGGTCAACATGATTGCATCCAGCTTAGAGGGAATGGCTGAATAATTTATATAACGAGCAAGCCCCCAAATTGGAAGACCACCATCTCTTTTTTTCCTAGGACTGAGAACAAGATTTGAGTACCCATCCATTGCCCTCAAAGCAGAAGAACAAATCCATAAGATAAAGCAAGCTGGCAGGCCTACTCTGGAGTACATACGAGAGTTTTGCAAGATAGCCAGTTGGAGAGAGAGGTGGCCTGAGCAGTCCCTAATCCATCACTTCAAAGAAGGATTAGACAATCACCTCTCTCAGGCATGTATCTATCGAGCAGTACCTGATCAACTGCAAGAGTGGTACCAGACAGCGGTAAGACTAGATGTTCAGCTTGCCTGCTATAAGAAGCCCCACCAGAAGCCGAGTCAAGGCCAGAGCAATCCAAATGGCAACCACCACTCCGAAAACCTCCAACTGCTGCAGCTGCTGAAAGTCCCAGACTACCTGCAGTCCTGCCAATCAAGTGCTTCTGATGTGGACAGCAGGGACATTGAGCAGCAAATTGCCCAGTCCCCTACCCCCAGCAGCAGATTAGACCGGGACCAGCAGTGAGAAAGAAACCTGCCCAGCAGCCAATGAGAGAGAAATCCAACTGGATCACATAGGAACCTGTTGCTCACATCACATCCCCCACACAGGAGGATGTCGGCACCTAGGCTGGATCCACCCCGCCCTACCCTCTTTTGACAGCGACAACGGAGGAGAGAACAACCCAATGGTGAGTCAACACATCCCACCTTTCTCACTACCTGCCAAACTCATAATCCCTAAGTCAGGGGCACAGGGGCACAGGTAGATTTAGAAGTGCTAGTTGATTCTGGATGCTCTAGGTGCATCATTAGCTTGCCATTTGCAATGAACATGGGCATACAAGCAAAACTGCTCTCCAAACCCATGAGGTTTGAGCAAGCTGATGGCTCCCTGATGGGAGGGACTTTAGTCACGCAATTAACTGAGCCCCTACGCTTAGAAATAGGTGAGCACTGGGAGTTTATTTGCTTCCTGGTGGTTCCAAAAATGACTGAGGCTGTGATCCTAGGATTAGCCTGGTTGGACAAATGGAAGCCATTTATCTGGTGGGAGAAAGGAATGAGAACTGTGAGGCTACCTATAGGGCCCAAACCACTCATTGATTCAATGGACAGTATAGGAAACTTTAGCCCACCCAACGAGCAAGCACATGTGGCTGCCTCACCGCTACCAGGCGAGGCACTCATCCCCAGTAATGCAATGCTCTACCCCCTCACCAACCCAATGATTGCTCCATCGAATTGTTGCTGGGAACCAAACTCCCATGCCCGAGAATGTACGCTATGTCCCCCCTCGAAATGGAGGAGATGCAGTGATACGTGGATAAAAACCCATTGAGGGGATTCATTGAATGGGCCAAGTCTGCTGTGGGAATCCCTGTATTGTTTAAAGAAAAAAAAGATGGGTCTCTTCGTCCCTGCATTGGTTATAAATCTCTGAAGGCAGTGAGTGTGGAAAATAAATACCCCCTCCCCCTCCTAAAGGACTTACTAATCCACCTGGCTAAGGGGAGTGTCTTCACTAAGTTAGACCTGAGAGAGGCATATTACCAGGTGAGGATAAAGGAGGGAAATGAGTGGAAGACTGCCTTCAACTGCCCAGGGGAAGCAATCAGTTCAAATTCATTTGGGCTACAGGAGGCCACAGCCGTACTCATGCAGTTGTTTAATGAGGTCCTACACGATCATTTATATGAAAGGGTTCTAGTGTATCTTGATGACATTCTGATATACAGCATGAATATTACTGATCATATAAAGCTGGTGAGAGAAGTATTAAAGAAACTATTGAATGCCAAGCTTTATGTCAAACTGTCAAAATGTGAATTTCACCAGACCCGATTAGATTATCTTGGCTATAGAATTTCCAATGAAGGCATTACAATGGACCCAGCTAAAGTGAAAGCTGTAATTGAATGGCAGTCCCCAAAGACAGCGTAGATAAGACTCTGCCCTCACACCCCATCGCACACAGTTGATGCTGCGGGATGCGGACAGAGGGTGTGGCCGCAATGGTGCTGCTGGCTGCCTGGGTGATCTGTGGGGGACCCTGGAGATGGTGAGTGGCCCTGCCGGCAGGCGTGGTGGGGGCAGGACAGAGTGGAGCCAGGTTTTGGGCACTCAGTCTCTAAAAGGTTCACCATCACTGGTCTATCATCTTCTTTTCACCCATCTACTAATGGGGCCATAGAATCCGCTAACAAGATGGTGGAGCAATATCTCAGATGCCATGTTTCCTACCGACAAACCAATTGGACCGACCTCCTCTCTTTTGCAGAGGTGGCTTACAATAACTCTGTTCACAGCAACATCGGCTTCATGCCTTTCAGAATAGCCATAGGAAAAGAGTTCAGCCCAATACCTGAATACCCTCAAGCACTCTTCGCTTCTCAAACACTTGATCAATGGGTGAGGGGATGGGAAAAAGTTTGGAGAGCCATGAAAACTGCTTTAAAAAAGACTTCCGAGACCTATAAAAAGCAAGCAGATAAAAAGAGGGCTCCTCAAAGAACATTCCAAGTTGGGGAAAAGGTTTATCTGTTGACTAAATATTTACACCTCAAATTACCCAGCAAGAAATTAGGACCGAAATTCTTGGGGCTTTTCCCCATCATAAAGATTATTAACCCAGTCACAGTAGAATTAAAACTCCCTAGGCTTTTAGGGAGAGTTCACCTTGTCTTCCATTGGAGCTTATTGAAATCTTTTCGGGGCTCTACTTTAAGACTTTTCTCTAAGAAGGCACCCGGACCCCTCATGGTAGCGGGTCAGATTTACTATGAAGTAAAGCGTATTCTTGATTGTAGAATTTTTAAAGGGAAATTGCAGTACCTAATACAATGGAAGGGATACTCGCTGTCTGAAGCCACTTGGGTGAAAGCTAACGACGTGAAAGCAGACAGACTCATCAAAAGGTTCTATAGGAAACACCCTAACAAACCAAGAGACAGTCCCTAACATATGTGTTTGTTTATGCAACCCATAATTGTATTAGCTTTTTTGGCTGCTGCTGCAGATTGCTTGGCTCATAGTCAAGTGTTCGTCCACTAGTACTCCAAGGTCCTTCTCACATTGTTTTTGAGCCAGGTCTCACCTAATCTGTACTTTTCCTACCTAAATGTAAAACTTTGCTTTTCTCCATATTAAAACTCATTTTGTTGGATAGGGCCCATTGTTCCAGTTTGTCAAGATCTTTTTGAATCCTGAGCTTGTCTTCTGCTATATAACAGGTTGAAGATGCCATCTATAGAACATTTTATATCAATTTTCTTTATACGAAATAGCCATTGTCAGTTTATAGTTTCTTGCCCAGAGATGTCTCTAATTCTATATTATATTCAATTTTTTTTGCCCATATTATCATTGTTTCTTTCACTTGTTCGTCTTCTATCTTCAGAGTTCATTTGTTGTTTAAGTATTGTTTAAGTATTAAGTTTAAGATACAGGTTGGATTATTTTCTATTGTTTGTTGTTTGCATTATATTGAATTCCAGTATGATGTGGTCACTTTCACCCAAGGTTCTGGCAATTTCAACTGCCTCTATCACTTCTTCTCTATTAGTAAGAATTAGGTCCAGTATAGCTTTACTTCTAGTCCCCTCCTCCACATTTTGTGTGACAAAGTTGTCAACTAGGTTGGTTAGGAATCTGTTTGATCTCCCACTTACTGCAGAGTTTGTCCCTCAGTTGATATCTGGATAGTTGAAGTCTCCCATTACTACTGTGTATGCTTCCTACGTACATTTGTTAACTGGTTGGCAAAAAGTTCATTTATTTTTTCTAATTGGTAGGGTGGCCTATGGCAGGGCTTTTCAACCTTTTCACCCATTGTACCACTTTTAGGATATGGCAATATCCGAGTACCACCAGTCGCCTAGCAAGCTGTCAAAAACTTGATGACTTACAACAGTTCGCTTAGTGACTGTTTGAAGTTACAATGATACTGAAAAAAGCGCTCCCCAAGCCACAGCCGAGCAAGACACCTGCCTGCCCACCTGGCCGTGGTCTTCCTTCTATCCAAGGTTTTCATTGTTGTGAGCATTTCTGTTGAGGATTGGCAGTGGGGGTGGGGTAGGGGGGATGTTTGGTTTTTATTCTCCCCCATCTGCTGGGTGGTTGCAGCAGGTTTTGGTCACTTCATATGATCCTGGGACATTGTGACCGTCACAAATATGAATCAGTTGCCAAGCATCTGAATGTAAATCACAAGACCCTGGAGATGCTGCAACATTCCAGCTGATCGGCGCTTCTTCTGGGCTCAGAAGCACCAGGATCAGCGCCGAGCTCCAGCTGGAGCCTGGCGCTGATCCTGGTGCTTCCACTGAGCCCTGACAGCCCCAAAGAAGTGCTGATCCTGGCACTTCTGCTGAGCCCTGACAGCCTTGCAGCTCCCACTATGTCCTACTATTTGCTTTTGTATTTTTCTATTTTATTTTATAATCTAATAAAATATTACAAACTAGGAAAAAAAGAAAAAAAGTACCAGTTTTAATTTCTTCGGGGGCTGTTCCTTTGCTGAATCACTTTCTCTTTGCAGTGACAAATGTATGATGAATTTATCCATGTTTATTAATATGCACCATTACCAGCTAGTTCAGGGGTCTTCAAACCTGGCATTTATAAGACTTGTGGACTTCAACTCCCAGAATTTCTCAGCCTTCATGGTTGGTTGAGGAATTCTGGGAGTTGAAGTCCACAGGTCTTAAAGTTGCTAAGTTTGTAGACTCCTTAGGTAGCTGGTCAGCCCTTCTTTCTCTCTCCCTTCTGAGTTCTTCTATAGTAAGAATGCACCCCCCCCCCAATCCCTTCCCTGTACCCTTAAAGACACAGGTATCAAGTGCAAAGCAAGAAAGGCTCACAAAATAAGTCTCCATTTCCCCCCTTTAAACTGCTTCAGGCGGTGTCAGGTGTCACAATGTTGCAATCCTAGATTGAAAGGCTCTGGCAGTTGTGAACAGCTTTAGCTTTAAATTAAGCCTATTTACCTTCAAAGAAAACTTTCTAAAAGCCATAGACAGACTCAATTAAAGGGGGTAAAATTAATTTCATTTTTTTAAAGGGATTAAACCTTTCCTGTTGTCTTTTTTTCCCTTCCCCCACCCAAACCACCTCCTTTTATAGCCTCTCCTTTCCTCCCCCCCTTTTCTTTAGTTCACCTCCAGTTCTGAGCTGCTTCTGGAAACAGCTGGAGCCCTGCTGGCTCCTGGAGCTTTTGCCCAGTCCAGACAGTCATGCAGCTGCAGCTGCCTCTCCCTCAGGCTGCTTAGGCTCATTCCTCTCCCCTGCTACACTTTCTAGCAGTCGCGTACCTCCTGCCAAGTGGCAAAGTACCACTTGAAAAGCCCTGGCCTATAGTATACCTCTATTGCAATGTCACTTTTTTTCTTTTTATATTGACCGATAAGGATTCTGGAGGGCTTTTATCTTTGAACATGTGCATTTCTGTAGTATTCTCTTATATATAGTGCAATTCCTTCTCTTTTTGTAGTTGTTTCTTTTGAACAATTTGTATCCATCCATCAGTCCATTCCAGTCATGGGCTTCATCCCACCAGTAATGCCAATTATATCATACCCACCCTCATGTACTATTGCTTCTAGTTCACCCTATTTTTCCCCCAAGCTTTGAGCATTAGCATATAAAGATTTAAGAGTTTTATGTCTGTCTACAGGTATGTTTCCTGGATCTCCTGATTGTTGTTTGATTTTTTTCTTTTTTCGCATCACTCCCTACTTCTTTGTTTGATTTGTTTTCTTAGGATTTATGATTGGTTTTGTGTGAGATTCTAATGATTGGTCACCCTTACCTCTCAATTTGAGTTTAAAGCCCTTCTAATGAGTTGGGCCAGTCTTATTCCAAGTTTTCTTGGTGACACCAATCTTTTGGCCACTGGTTTATTTCTAGAATTCCTTTTTCGCCTCAATGAGTGTTGGCCTTTCGTTGGGAGTACTGATGAGAACATTACTTGTGCTCTTATCTCCTTAATTTTATTGCCTAGTTGCTTATAGTCTCTCAGTATTGTGCTTAGGTTCTTTGTTGTGTGATTCATCCCAATGTGAAGGAGTAGGAGAGGGTAGTAATATGTGGGCCTAATTATTTTGGTGAGGTTCTCAGTCACGTATTTGATTTTTGTTCCAGGGAGACAACATACCTGCCTGGATTGTATGTCCGGTCCGCAGATGGCTGATTCTGTTCTTTTGAGAATAGAACCTCCTATCACCAGAATTCACTTTTTTTGGGGGGGGGTGCAGTCTGAGGTGCTTTTTTGTTTGTCTCAGGTGTTTGTTGATCTTTTTTAGGGATATTTGATGTTGTTTCTTTGCTAGGTGTCTGCCTGTTTTCTTTGAGGGGAAGGTTGTGGGTCTGTGTATTTCCATCTGGGGGAAAAATCAATTGCTCAGTTTTAATGGGGCTGCTTCTGGTTGGGTTAGATTGGGCAGTAGGGATTTGTTAGATGTATGCTGCTTCTTCCTTTGATGATTGTGTTTCCTTCTATGTGTGACATACCTCTTTTTGTCTTCCTTCAAGGGTTTATCAGTAGGATCAAATCCTCTGGGAGTTATTTGTCCATTGTTTGTTTTGGTTTGGGTATAGCTTTTTTTCGTAGGTTGGAGTTTAGCTAGAGTTGCCTCTAGATCCCTACTTTTTCTTCTATCATGTTTCCCTGAAAGTAAGACCTAGCTTGATTTTGGGGGGTGGGTGTAATATAAGCCCTTCCCCCAAAATAATTCCTAGTTTTGGAGTGAGGCGCATACCTAAAAACCCAGCTAGGGCTGGGATAGAACTTACCATTGCAGCCAGGCCTCCAATGGATCAATACTTGCCTTGCCGGCCCATTTCTTCTGCAACAGAAGTAGCTGCTTCATTGTGCAGCTGAGAATGGAACTTGGGCCTGCATTTCACAATCAGAGGCCTTTCCAAAAGGCCTGTGCAACCGATAACTGAGCTATGGATTCAATCCATAGCTCAGTTCTTGGCTGTACAGGCCTTCTGGAAAGGCCTTTGATAGTGAAATGCAGGCCTTAACTCCATTCTCAGCTGCAGAATGAAACTGTTCCTTTGGCTGCAGAAGTGGGCTGGCTGGGTGGGGTTGCCAGTGCTACCACCACAAGGTGAGTGGAAAAGACCCCCCTGAAAATAAGACCTGGTGCCTCTTTTGGAGGCAAAAAAAATGAGACTAGGTTTTATTTTTGGGGAAACATGATAGTAGTTTGCATAGTTTACATTTAATACATGTATAATTTGGGTGTTCTTTGGGCATAAGCACCTACATGGAACATATATTGCATATGTGGGATTTGTTGTCTAGTTGAAATAAATAGTCACCAGCCAAAACTTCCAAGAGAAAGAAATGTGCTTCTTTTTCTACCTTGTTATTTATTTAACTTTCTTACTATTATATTAGTTTTATTTATCCTTTTCTTCCCTTTATTTTTAAAAAGTTTTTGAGCTCCAATTTTTCCCTACCTTATTATTTAAGATTTGTTTTGTTAAAATTTGCCTCTTTATTAATCGTATTTTCATCGATTTCTAATGTTCCACTCTTGTCCTTATTAGTTGACTATTTATTTATCTTTTATTTTTCTGTCTTGTATTTATTTTTAATTTTCTACTGGGGTCTTTCCTCCCTTCCTCAAACTTAATTGTTGCCTCCACTTCCATTGCAGGCCGTGGCCTGCAGTCGTTTTCTCTGCAATTCCGTTCTGTCTTTTGGTTCTTGGGTCTTTTTGGCCTTGTCTCTGCTCTGGTCAGGCCTTTCCAGTTGGCTCAGCTCTGCTGTCTGGTCTGCTCTGCTCAGCCAGCCACTCAGCTTTAGAGAGCAGAGCTCTCTAACTCGATGTGCCTCTGCTGCTACTGTGCTGCCCATCTCTGCTGCTGGTACGATTGCCCCTCCATTGATTCTGCTGCTGTGTTTCTCCCCTTCACAGATTCTGCTACCACCAATTTCTCATAGCCACTGGTTCTCTTTGTTAGATGATTTGCTCCAGGCCCTTTGACTCCATGAATGGAAGGCTTATGATTGTTATTGAAAAGAAGGGTGGCTATACTGGTCATTGATTTTTTTTTGAAATGTCAGAAATTATTTGTATATTTTGAATTGTTTATTTATTATTCTCACTTTAATAGATGCAAATAAATGAGTGAGATAGACAAATTTTCATTTTTCATTTAGTTGCATGATAATTCTGCACACTAATAATTGCCCAATAATTGTGCATACATAGATATTCTCCTAAACCAAAACTTCACTTATACTTTATTAAATATTCAGGTTTGAGGTTTATTAGCATTTTGGATTGACTGAGAGTACTGTAGTTGTTCAATTAGAAAATACAAAATACAACTTGTTTAATAATTATACCCATAGAGTGCATGAAACTTTTATCTATTTTGAGGTCATTCTAATCATATATTGTATTTTGATTGTATCCTTCTATGTATTTTTCCAGAAAGTATGCTCAGACTGATCTATAATTTGATAGTTCTAAGTCTAATAACTCCATTCTGCTTAATGAAAAAACTCTTCTGCGTTATATCAAGGTAAAGTAGATCAAGAATTTTGTTTTGAAGAATGAATTATGACTCTCCAATGGTTTTAAATTTTTTTAATTTGTATTTGTTAGCAATCATGCTATTTTTCAAGTCCTGTTTTCACCCTCTACTACTTGAAATCCAAAAATCATATCAGTAATAATTTCAGAACTAATTTGCATTTTTCTTTTAATATTAATAAAAAACACTATCTAGAATAAATCTGAATGTAATTTAAGGATAATATTTATTTGTATTCTGTTGCCATTTGGTGCTTGGAAGGAAATAACTGCTTGTTTCTTTGAAACATATAGTATCATTTTCTAAGCAAATAAGACTAAACATTTACCGTTATCACTATAAGTGAATAGTCACAATTTTTTTCTCAGTTAAAGATAATGGATGGCTATCACCTGTTAGTAAGGAAAGGCCTTTTGTATGGACAGGAATTGGGATTTGCTTTTTGTATTAGAGGAAAGTTTCCATTGGTGTCCACCATTATCCTTGTGTTAACAGATGCTTTCAAGCAAGCCAAATCTTATGCTGGATAGCTACTCTAATACATAGGTGCTGAACATTTCTGGTCCAACTGGCTGCACTGAACAATTTGTGAGTCATGAATATTCAAAGAAAATGACTGCTGTGGCAGGAAGTACATGTTATATCACATCCTATGCTAAGCACATTGAGCTACAAGTGTGCTTCACAGTTTTCAGTGTGCAGCTACACTCTCTGCATTCTTCCATTTGAAGTTAATGTTCTTCAGATCTTCCTGAAATACATATGTATAAGAAAGTAAGGAAATACATATATACAAAGAAAGCATTGGGCCACTGCAAGTCACTTAAAAAAGTAAGAATACCTGTAAACTTCTGTATGGAATCCAAGGGAAAAAGATTATGGAGACTGAGCTTTGCTTTTAGCATAACAATTTACTTTTTTATACTGTTTTGAAATTATATTTTGGAATGTAAAAAGTGAAGTAAGAAGATGATACCTACAACCAAAAAGGTACCCAATTGGAGATCCTAGTATTAGTAATATTGTGTTAGTCAATTGAGCCATTTAAAATATTAATATAGTTACATAGTTGTCCATTACAAAGAAAGCCCAATGAAGCCTAGTTGCCCAGTATCTATTGCTTTGCACAAGAAATTTGCTCTTGGACAAACCTTTGGATTGAGGAATTTCAGGAGCTGAAATTCAGGAAATTGCCACAATTGGGAAATAGTGCTCTAAAAAATTCAGGATTCCCTTTTTCTTAGTTAGCACTTGGCACAAAGATGGTGGCACACATCTTCATGAACATATACAGCCAGATTTTTAAAATAAAGCAGATGCAGGTCAGAAAAAAATCTAGATAATCACTAGAAAACAGCAAATATATTTTTGTACCCAGAATCACTGCAAGTTAGCAGTGATTCTTTCCAAATGTACTATAATTATCAGAGTCTCTTTACCAAGATTTATTCAGAGGATGGACATGAGTTATAAAATTTCAGTAACTGAACTGTTTCTCATTTAAAATTAATATAAAGCCACATACAATAGAATGAGAATTTTTGATTTTCTTTTTAGCAGTTTTCCAGCGATGCAGAAAGGCAGAGCAGCAGATCTATACATAGATATCAGTGATCCTTGCAGCCACCTGTTTATGTACAGGTAGTCCTCGACTTAAAACAATTTGTTTAGTGACCATTCAAAGTTACAATGACACTGAAAAAAATTGATGACCAATTTTCATATGACCATTGCAGCATCCCCTTGGTCACAAGATTAAATTTTGGATGCTTGACAACCGGCTTATATTTATATCGGCTGCAGAAATCTGTGGTCATGTGATCACCTTTTGCAAGCTTCTGACAAGCAAAATCAATAGGGAAACAAGATTCACTGAACAACCGTATTACTAACTTGACAACTGTAGTGATTTATTTAACAACTGTGGCAAGAAAGATTGTAAAATGGGGCAAAATTCACTTAAATGTCTAACTTAGCAATGCAAATTTGGGGGTCAATTGTGATCGTAGGTTGAGGACTACTTTTAATAATCTCTTGAATCTTTTTATTTTGGAAACTCTATCCTAGAGAAACAATTAAGCAAACAGAAGATTAATGTAGAATATCAGAATGGGATTTTAAGGATTTGAGACTAAAATATTGTGAGATTAATTCTTGATTTTTGTTGTTGTTTTCTGTTGTTTTTAGTGGGAGCTGTACTCAGAAAATTATTGCTTGGGTGACCCTATTCCTGTTGCTTTTTGGTAAACATATAATTATGTTGTCTTATATTCAGATTTATATTGTATTATATTTAATATATAATATCATAAATCAAATAATATATAATATCATATGTTATTTCATATTTATTATATTACAAGATACCATATCATCATATCATTATCACAATATAAATGACACAAAGATAATGGCAAAATGGGGGAGGGAAAAGAGGTGAAAAGAGAAATGTTGAAAAAGAGAAAAGAGAAGCAAGAAAAGCCTTAACTTCCAACATTTTTCAATGCAGTAGAATAAAAATAATGAAATACAGACTCAACTTTTTACTTTTACATACTTAATATATATTATTTATTTCTACAACAACAAATTTATCTGATCAATAAATCCCAAAATCAGAATTTTATTTTTTTTCTGTATTGAGCACAAAGTCTAGAAGCAGTTTCCAAATAGAAACAAAACTGGATATATTCTTTTTAATTACAGCAGTTAGCCATCTCTGCTAACTCCATCAATTTTTGCATCTGTTCTTCTATTGTTGGGATTGTTGTATCTTTCCATTGTTTCTGCATAAAGAATTCTCCCTGCAGTCAGCATATAACAAAGTTCCACATTTGTTGTAATAATCCTAAAAGAAAAATCTCTGGTTTTGATTTTATATTCATGTTAGGAATCTTTTAAATTAAAAAGTGAATCTAACCTCAATATTTATTTGCTTTGTCACAAGTCCACCAAAAATGATAAAAAGTTCCTTCTTTTCCATTACCTTTCCCACATATATATGAAATTTATGTATATTTGCTCATGCTGTGTGTGGGAGGGCAAAATGTGTGGGTCAGAGGAAGGCCCACTCCCTCTCCCTGCGAGGAGACCTGGCTTTGTAACCAAAGCATCCTCAGCAATAGGATTGGAGACCACCAGGAGAGAAGAGGAGAAGACAAGGGGATGGTGAAAGGGCAGTAAGCCTGCTCGTGGCCAAGTGCTAAGGCAGGACTTCCCTTAGACCCTTCCTCCCTCTCATTATAATCTTCCTTCCTTCCTTCCTTCCTTCCTTCCTTCCTTCCTTCCTTCCTTCCTTCCTTCCTTCCTTCCTTCCTTCCTTCCTTCCTTCCTTCCTGTCCCAGTCCCTTACTTAAACTTGAGATATCATATCAATCTAATCAGATAACCCAAGCAGAGACTTCTTGATCAAGGAGCACTTTGTTTGATCAAATTAAGCAGCTGGGTGGCCAACAATCAATCTAGAATGCTGGCAGAGTTACATCCAGAAGTGCAACATCTTAGAAATTTGGTAGCATTGCTTTATAAACTTTGTTAGCCAATGAAAATCAGACAACAGAGCCGTTACATCATAAAGAAGACATCAATCATTCATGTACACTCCCTTATTCCCTCCTTCAGTATATCTCATCCATGTACATGTTTCCCATACTTACATGAAATTTCTCTGGTGCAAAAGCCAATTACAAAAAGCAAGAAAGCAACAGTTAGACTAAACAATTTCCCTTTGTTCCAGAACCCTTCATTCCCCCCTTTAATTTTTTTTATTAAAAGTTTTAAAATTTTTATACAATATATATCCCAAATCCCTCCTCCCTCCCCCTCCCCCACTTCCCAGAGCTGATTACAGGGTTACAAATAAACAATCATAATCTAACGAACATTGCCTAACTATACAAACAGTCAAATCCATAACATGCTTTAACTCCTTTTCAAAGTAAATATTAACAAATTAAATACAAAAATAATAATGTAATTAAACCATAAAACTAAGAGTAATATAAATTCTACCATATTAAACTGTTAGTAATAATCTAAGATTTACTCATAAGCTAGATAATACTTTTTAGTCTCATATTTATTCTGAATATAATCTATCCATCGTCTCCAAACCTAAATATATCTTTCTTGTGAATAGTCCTTCAAATAAGTGGAAATCTTTGCCATTTCTGCTAAATTAGACACCTTGAGTATCCATTCTTCCATAGTAGGCAAAGAATCTTTCTTCCAATATTGCCCCACCAATAATCTTGCTGCTGTTATAAGATTCAACATCAAATTAATCTCTTTAACATCAAAATCTGCAATAACACCTAACAAAAATAATTGTGACGTAAACTTTATCTTTCTCTTAAAAATCTTTTGAATGTTCCACCAAATCTTAATCCAAAAAGCTTTTATATTTCTACACGTCCACCAAATATGAAAATAAGTTGCATCTAAGCTTCCACATCTCCAACATTTGGGCTGTAAATTAGGATACATACAGGATAACTTTTGAGGATCCAAATGCCACCTATAAAACATTTTATAAAAATTTTCTCTTAAATTTTACATTTCTAACCCAAATTGTCTCCCATGTGTCCAATAGAACTGGCTCTTGAATATTTTGTGCCCATTTTACCATACAATCTTTAACTCCGTTTCAGAATCCAATTCTATTAAAACATTATAAATTCTCTTTATATGGGCTCGATTTTGATCTTTAATCAGTTTTACCAGATTCACGTCATCTAAAGTAATACCAACCTTTTGATCTAAACTCCACCTGACTGACAATTGATTATACTGAAACCAAAAGTGTACAATATTTTCTTGCTTCAACTCAGCTAAAGATTTTAATTGCCAATCCTTCCCTACCAAACTAAGTATTTCCTTAGAAGAAATCCTATCCATATTCACATCCCTAAATACCCTCTCTATCACATGTCCAGGAATCCCCCATATTGGAATTTTATTGTTTAACTTATAATAATACTTCTTCCAGACACGTAATGAAGAGTTTCTTAAAATATGAGATTTAAAAACCTGATCTACTTTTTATTATAAATTAAATATGCATGCCATCCATATAATAAATCCTATCCTTCAAGAAGGGGTATATTTTTATTTGTTAAGTTAAGCCAATCTCTAATCAATGTTAAAGCCACTGCATCATAATACAATTTTAAATTAGGCGCCTTAAGTCCTCTTCTTTCCTGAGCATCTTGTATAATCTTAAACTTAACTCTTGGTTTTTTCCCTGCCCAAATAAACTTGTTAATACCCTTCTGCCATTCCTCCAAGTTGGCATCTTTTTTCAAGATAGGTATCATTTGAAACAAAAAAAGAAACTTTGGAAGAACATTCATTTTAACCACTGAGATTCTCTCCAGCAAAGATAACTGTAATTTTTTCCAATCATTTAAATCCTTTTGCACTTTTACCCATAATGTCTCATAATTATTTTTATACAATTTAATATTAGAAGCTGTAATATATACTCCCAAATATTACCCCCTTTTAATTTTTGTAACAGAATGCTTTCTGTTACTTGGTGACCAATGACGTACTGTATATTCCTTTGTTATTGCGGTGATAATCAGGACCTTTGCTGGCTTACGGGATTTATCACTACTTACAGAGGATGCTATGATCTTCATCCCCAAGATGGTAAAAGTAACTGTTGTTTGGATAACAGGAATCAAAGATGGCAAAACCAAAAAAAAAACCCTCTATAAATGCTAACATAACCAGAAAATTTTCCCTTCGCCAATCACCAAAGATCTCTCCAAACCAGCTTGTGTCCATGGCAGCTGTCCAGGTTTCTGAAGAAGCTGGGTGTATTTCCTCCACACACACAGGCAGCAGCATGTAAAAGGAAAGCCATACCCTCCTTTAATTTTGTAGTGTTATTTTAACCAATTATGCATGACTGTCTGGACTGAGCAAAAGCTACAGGAGCCAGCAGGGCTCCAGCTGATTGGTGTTTCCGAAGCAGCTCAGAGCTGGAGGTGAACTAAAGAAAAGGGGGGGAGGAGAGGAGAGGCTATAAAAGGAGGTGGTTTGGGTGGGGGAAGGGAAAAAAGATAACAGGAAAGGTTTAATCCCTTTAAAAAAATGAAATTAGTTTTACCCCCTTTAATTGAGTCTGTCTATGACTTTTAGAAAGTTTTCTTTGAAGGTAAATAGGCTTAATTTAAAGCTAAAGCTGTTCACAATTGCAGGAGCCTTTCAATCTAGGATTACAACATTATGACACCTGACAGCGCCTCAGGCAGCTTAAAGGGGAGGGGGGAACGGAGTCTTATTTTGTGAGCCTTTCTTGCTTTGCACTTGATTCCTTTGTCTTTAAGGGTACAGGGAAGGGATTGGAGGGTGCATTCTTACTGTAGAAGAGCTCAGAAGGGAGAGTACAAACTTAGCAACTTTAAGACCTGTGGACTTCAACTCCCAGAATTCCTCAACTAGCCATGAAGGCTAAGGAATTCTGGGAGTTGAAGTCCACAAGTCTTATAAGTGCCAGGTTTGAAGACCCCTGAACTAGCTGGTAGTGGTGCATATTAATAAACATGGATAAATTCATCATACATTTGTCAATACAAAGGGAAAGTGATTCAGCAAAAGAATAGCCACTGAAGAAGTTAAAACTGGTAGTTTTTTTCTTTTTTTCTAGTTTGTAATATTTTATTAGATTATAGAATAAAATACAAAAATACAAAAACAAATAGTAGGGCACAGTGGGAAGGGAAAAGGGGGGAAAGTGAGGAGGAGAAGGGAAAAAGAACAGACTTCCTCTGTTGCAGTAGAAGGAAGCATTAACATTGAACCTCAATTTTTTACTTTTCTGTAATATTATAAACTAGCCATTTCTATAACAACAAATGAATCTAATCAGTAAAACCTAAAATCCCCCCCCCCCTTTTTTAGTCATCAAGTTTTTCACATCTTGCTAAACACTGGTGGTACTCAAATATTGTCATATCCTAAAAGTGGTACAATCTGAAAAGGTTGAAAAGCCTTGCTATAGAGAAGCAAAACAGCATTATATTATTCTAAATGCCCCTGATTTGTAATTATTTATAATACAACCTGCAGCTTAACAATTCTGTTAAACATATAAACAAGAGTCCTATAATTTATAAATTCCATCTTCTTGCCAAGTAGTAGGTCCACCTGGGGCAGTTCAGTTGAAGGTGGCATCTGTTAGATTGGTCCATAGACAGTTGGGGAATGTTTGCCATGGGAGTTTGGGGTTAGGCGGAATCAGTGGTAATCCACCAAAAGGATACTGAGGTGCTCACCTACAAGAGATGTTCACACCTAAGTCTCCCCAAGGTTTTTACCAGAACCTTCTGTTTTTAAAACAGAGGCTTCCCACTATGGAAGTGGTCAGAGTCCACATGTTGGGTCTATTTGTGGCTTTTCCAGTGAGATTTTGACTAGTCAGGGCAGTAAAATTTATTTCACGTGCTTCCCAAGCCATTATTCACCCATGTTAGTACCTACACATATATAACAATCATATTTAGAGATGAAGCAATCCTTTTGGGCCAGATCAATAAAAAAATTCTTTGATACTGGGGCATTTCAATTGTGGTTTCCAGTTCATCATAAAAAGAATAAAAAACTCGGAAATGTTCTGGGA
Organism: Crotalus tigris; assembly: GCF_016545835.1. Lineage (NCBI taxonomy): Eukaryota > Metazoa > Chordata > Lepidosauria > Squamata > Viperidae > Crotalus > Crotalus tigris. The sequence continues at coordinate 73,590 of NW_024100617.1, read as the reverse complement.
TGGTGGTATAATAGTGTCAAACTGAACCCATATTTGTGTCCAATTCAATCAATAGCTGGTCCAAATGATGCTGAGAAGTCTGCTGGTCTGGTTATCTCAAAGCACACCGAGTTGCAGGAATCAACGTTGCACTGAGAAGTGCTGACTCCTTTAATTATATTGAATTTTCCTTTGATTGTGCTAGGTTGGGTAGGATGTAGTTTGTGTTAAATGAGTAAGCCTGTCTCCATATTTAGTCCATTTAGCTTGATTATAGTCAATAGGTTTAACATGCATCAAAGGAGACTCTGGCACTATCCATAAGTGCCATAAGTCTCATGCTATAGTCTGTGCATCCTTCCATATGTCTAGATTTGAAGTTGTTGGTAGGGCTTTACTGTATTGACAGAAGCATAACAAATGACCTTATCCCCCACTTTGCAAGTGAATACATAATCTTATTATAAACACAACTCCCTTTTGTTCCTTTAAATATTTGGCCTATGGTCTGAAGAAAGGTGTGAGGGAAACAGCAGCAACAAAAATGTAGCAATACACAGTCTAGATATTACAAACCCAAGTTCCAGGGTAGTCCAGTCCATTGAAGTTTTTCTCCTAGTTAGATGGAAACAGTTCAACAGGCGAAGCAGTTCAAAATTTTACTTTTCAGTCCAGCTGCAGAGCTTGTCACTGGAGAGGGAATGATGGGACTTTCCATGGGCTCATGCCTTGATTCACTCTCAATGCAGTTGAAATCAAGAAGACTTGGCATGGTTGGGACCGCTCAGGATTGGTACTTATAGGTGACAGTTCTTTCACCTGAACACACTCTCCAGGAACAATGGTCAGAGACAGGTGGTAGGGCAGCCTGGGCCTGTACTGTAATAGAAAACAAAACCTGCACCAGATTATGCAAATACTGAGTAACATTCTTCTCTTCTTCATTGACATTCTTGAATCTTCGTGTAACAAAAGCCTCCCATACATCAGGGTTTCCCAAACTTGACAATTTTAAGGCATGAGGACTTCAACTTCCAGAATTCCACAGCCAGCAACGCTGGCTGTGGAATTCTGGGAGTTGAAGTCCACATGCCTTAAATTGTCAAGTTTGGGAAACACTGCCATACATCATTTCAAACAGGACAAGGCAAATTTTTCCAGAGTTGAGGCCTGTATTGAAATGGCCCCACCACTAGATGTTATAACCTGTCCAGCCATTGTGTACTATTCCACAAGATCAGCCAAAAACAAAACACATAACTCCTTTCCCTTTCAACATTCATTTCCTTTGTACCTGCCTGCCCCATTTAAGCCTCCCATGTGTGTTCTCTTCTCTCAACTTTACGTGAATAACCTTTTCCCTTTTGCTATTAATCTTTCTTTCCAACTTCCAAAACTATCCATAAGTCTCTCCTTATTAACAAATTCAGTTAACTACAGGGAGGGAATCCCTCCCCCAGCTTCCACTAACATTCTCTTCTCCCCATCCAACATCCACTACATCTCTTTCTTATCAACTTTGCTATGTCCATCCATAAACAATCAGGCTGAACCTTTATGTTAGAGAATTTTAATTTCTCTATTGGTGAAAAATAAATCAGAAGCTCTCACAGTTGACTGCATTTAGCTGATTCAAATAACTTTATATTTATATAAAAATATTTATAATACCATTCTTCTTTACAGCAACATAGCTTAATGAAGACTCCTTACAGAGACAAACCCTAGACAAAACTTGAGACTGGAAATCCAGCTCCTAACTCAATAATCTTTTTCACAGACTCAGTAGCACTTTCTTTCCATTGGCTGACTGAGTTACCACATGACTCTTCCTGTTCATGAATATTCCAACACTCCTCCCTTCATGACAGGAAGAGACATCAGACCTACTGACTTAACACATTTTCCATAGTGAACATTACCCAATGGTTTAGTCATCATGTCTGCCAAATTATCCTCAGAAGAACAATGATGTAAACTAATCAATTTTCCTTTTACAGCTTCCCTGACATTACAATACTTAATGTCCACATGTTTACTTCTGTTCTTCACCCTGTCACCAGTTGCCATTTTTATACAGGCAGCATTGTCTTCAAATACCTTTACAGATTCTTTTACATTAATATTTAAATCTTGCAACAACTGTACATACCATGTTACTTCAGAACACAATTCAGATAAAGCAATAAACTCTGCTTCCACTGTTGAAATAACAACAGTTGTTTGTTTTCTGGACTTCCATCCAATCAGAGTCCCTCCAAACAATATTATAATCCCAGAATTTGATTTCCTTGTGTTTATGTCATTTGCATAGTCACTATCGACATAACACTTTAATTTCAATTCCTCAATAATCTGTATTTGAAGACCCAAATTTATATTCCCTTTAAATATCTGAGAATCCTTTTTACACCCATCCAATGTAACTTTGTAGGTGCAGCAGTAAAATGACTCAAAATGCTTACTGCGCAAGCTATGTCTGGTCTGGACCACTGAGATAGCTATAACAAACTCCCTATTGCTGAGTGATATATCTCTTGATCACAGGTTTCACCTTTGTCCGCACTTAAACTATTATAAAAATCCACACTCATGGGTATGGGAGCAGTATTGCAATCCTTCATATTATATTTCTCCAATAACTGCTCAATTTTTCTCCTTTGACTGAGAATATAACCACCTTTTTCATTTTTCTGTATCTCTACACGAAGATAATTTTTTATTTCTCCCGAATTCTTTAATTCAAATTTCTTTCCTAATTTATCAGCAAATTCTTTGACTTGTGATGCATCCTTTGCGATGAAGCAAAGATCATCCACAAATGATAACAGTAGACAATTCCCTCCTTGTAACTGTCCAGTATATATACAATTATCAGCTTTGCAACTTTTAAATCCAAGATCCTTTAAAGCAGTATCTGAAAGATATTCCAGTTTCTGGCTGACTGCTTCAGCCCATAAATAGCCTTGTTTAATTTATATACCATGTTAGGTTTTGCAATTTCATATCCTGGTGCTTGGATCATATAAATTTCTTCCTCTAACTTAGCATTGAGGAATGCAGTTGTGATATCAAAGTGCCAGATTTTATGCTTATATGCCGCTGCCAACGCCAGTGCTAATCTTATACTCTCACTTTTCACAGTTGGCGCAAATACTTCATCATAGTGCATATTCTTTAATTGTGAAAAACCTTGTGCCACTAACCTGGCCTTATACTGTATATCATTATTTGGCAATACCTTTTTCTTATATACCCATTTACAACCCACAGCTTTGGTTCCCTGTGGCAAAGTCACTGATTTAAATACTTCATGATCTCCTATGGATTTCATCTCTTTATCCATGGCCTCCTTCCATTTTTCTTGTTCAGCTTTTGGTAATGCCAACACCTCTTTATAACTTCTTGGCTCATACCACACATTGCAAACCTTTACCTTGCTAGCAGAATATCTATCAGGTGGAATTCCTTTGTTACATCACTCTGACCTATGTGGTATTAACTGCTCCTGTGTCTCAAGTCTTTCTGGTTTCATGTCTTGTTCAACTTTTCCTCCCTGAACATTGACATCTTCAATCATCATTTTTTATCATTAGATGAGTAATTGTCATTAAATAGATCACCATCATTAAGTGAGACATACCCAGAATTTGCATTAATTCTGTCCCAGTTTTGTTCTGCAAAATTAGCAGACCTTGAAATTATAATTCTTTTACTTCCATCGCTAAAGCGATATCCTTTTGACCCTGGCTCATAGCCCACAAACCTGAGCTTTCTTGCCTTTTGCTGTCCCTTTCTTTTGATTGCTTTTGGAATATGTACCCATGCAGTACTTCCAAAAATTCTCAAATGTGCCAGTGATGGCTTTCTCCCTTATAGAATGGCATATGGAGTGTTATTAATGGAGGAACTCCACAGCCTGTTAACTATATAATTAGCAGTCAATATGGCTTCTACCCAATATGACCTGCTCATACCAGAATCTTCTAATAATGAATCTTTCTTTCTTTCAGCTACACCATTCTCTGCTGCTGTGTAAGGATTTGTACGTCTGTGTCTTATCCCCAACTGCCCCAACCATTGTTGGAATTTAGCTGACATAAATTCAGTACCTCTGTCAGTTTGCAACTGACACACTTGTTGTCTGTACCTTCTCTCTACAAAACTTACCCACTGTTTGAATTGTTGTAGCACCTCTGTCTTTGCTCTAAGCAAATAGCAAAATGAATACCTGCTATAATCATCAACAATTACCAGTGCATATTTTGCTCCTCCCAAACTGGCTTGCATAGGTCCCAACAGATCTGCATGGACCAGCTCTAGAACTTTTTTTGTTTGTCTTGTGCTACATTTACTAACTGGGAATGCCTTTGACTTGCCCCACTGTCTATTAGCCACTTGTCTCTGTTGTTGCTATAGCAAACTTTTGCAACACCAAAATGTTCCTTTTGCAAAACAGTCCTTTTTCCTTGCACAAATGTCTTTTTCTGCAAATTGTTCCTCTGCAAATAGTTCCTTTGCAGATGGTTGTTTGCTCCACAAATGTAGCAAGTCTTTTCCCACCGAGCAGCTCTCTGCTTGCAAAATCTCTCCTTTGTTGTAAGTCGCTCCTGGTCTGATCTGCTTGTTTCTTCTCTGGAGACTTGCAGTCTGGACCCCCTCCTCAGGAATTTCTCTTCCTCGTGGCTGCTTCTAAAATGGCGTTTTTCTTCTTCATTAAGCAAACATGCCTTTAAAGCCTCAAACTTTAAGTCTTGCTCTTCTTTGCACTCAAATATTGCAGAAACTGTGTCCCAGGTTTTATCTAAACTGTTCAACACCAATAAAACCTTCTGGGACTCAGGGAATTTAATCCCACGTTGTTCTAAGTCCAAAAATAAACTTTGCATTTTATTTAAATGCTGTTCCACAGATTCACCTGGTTGCAAACAGGCCCTGTAAAGTTTTCTTGACAATTGCACTATATTGCATGCAGAAACATTCACGTGCACAGCTGTCAACTTCAACCAAATTTCCTTTGCAATCTTTAAATTTGCAACATTTAGAAATTGTTCATCATCTAAATTCAAGATAAGATAAGCCATTGCTCTATCATGCTCTGATCAACTGCTGCAAACACTTGTGGTGGATTTTCTACAATATACCACAGCTCTTTAGCTTTCAGCAAACATTTCATTTTTGCAGCCCACACAATGTAATTCTTCTGGCCCAAACAAGGCACACAGCTTTCCTTAAATTCCATTGCAGCCATTCTGCTAATTCTGCCTTGTTCTTATACTTTCTAAACACAGGCAATTTCTTCCAGCTTTAAATTACAATGCAGTAAGCTCTGGGCCCATAACCTGTTAGAGAATTTTAATTTCTCTATTGGTGAAAAATAAATCAGAAGCTCTCACAGTTGACTGCATTTAGCTGATTCAAATAACTTTATATTTATATAAAAATATTTACAATACCATTCTTCTTTACAGCAACATAGCTTAATGAAGACTTCTTACAGAGACAGACCAGAGAGAAAACTTGAGACTGGAAATCCAGCTCCTAACTCAATAATATTTTTCACAGACTCAGTAGCACTTTCTTCCCATTGGCTGACTGAGTTACCACATGATTCTTCCTGTTCATGAATATTCCAACACTTTATCTGCAATTCTATCACTTCATGTCCTAATCAGATTAATTTAGTGCTCTTAAGAGCTGGGCAGGTTTCAAATCAGCTGATTTTCCCCCTTAGCTCAGTCCTTTTGCTATTCCAGAATCAACATTCATAAAAATATAAAAAAACTTATTTTTCAGTGTAGTTTCACAAAAGAAAAAAATATTAATGAGGTATTCTGAGTTAATGTGCTGAAAATAGATAGATAGATAGATAGATAGATAGATAGATAGATAGATAGAGATAGAGATAGATAGATAGATAGATAGATAGATATAGTTAAATAGATATAGATATATATAGATATATAAAGATTATATATATATGCTCAATAACACAATCCTTAATCTGCAGGAGAGGTATAAATCAACTGTTTATTGTTAAAAGGATTTTAAAAACAATAAAAGCAACTATTTACAATATTAAAAAAACAACTTAGTTTTAGCTGGTCCACTGCCAGCGTCCTCAGAATGAAACTTAGGAAGTGGGGATTTCTTTTTGTAGACCTTGCTAGCCTAACTGCTTACTCATTGCTCGTGTGATAGGGCCATCCCTCCTGGCTGACTGTAATTGCCTTAATTGTCCCGCCTCTTTTTTACACTTCAGTTCTACACTCTTTCCCCCTCCCATCCTTGTCAATCTCCTCCCTCCCAGTGCTGTTGCCATAGGTATACTTTCTAACCGCTCCCTCATACTTGTTCCAGGCTGCATGTTCAGATCCAGTGCTCCAAAAGTCTTTCCATTATCGCTCTCCTCCTTTCTATCCTGTTTGTCTGCCAGGAATTCTCGCCTTCCACTGTCTGTCCCTGTTAATCCCCTTTCCTCCAGTTTCCTTCCACACCTGGGTGTGCGTGCGCATACCCGTGTCCCATCCCTCTGCTCCATCTGCCTACAGCCAGTTGGGCTGTCTGCCGGCTGGTTCTTGAGCCCAGTCCCCCTCAACCTTGTAGGTCTTATTTCCTCCGATTCCCTTCTATATTAATCTAATCAAATAACCCAAGCAGAGACTTCTTGATCAAGCAGCACCTTATTTGATCAAATTAAGCAGCTGGGTGACCAACAATCTAGAATGCGGTGGAGTTACATCCAGAAGTGCCACACCTTAGAAAGTTGGTAGCATTGCTTTATAAACTTTGTTAGCCAATAAAGAAGACATCAATCATTCATGTACACTCCCTTATTCCCTCCTTCAGTATATCCCATCCATGTACATGTTTCCCACATTTGCATGAAATTTCTCTGGTGCAAAAGCCAATTTCAAAAAGCAAGAAAGCAACAGTTAGACTAAACAATTTCCCTTTGTTCCAGAATTCATTCCTTCCTTCCTTCCTTCCTCCCTTCCTTCCTTCCTTCCTTCCTTCCTTCCCTCCCTCCCTCCCTCCTTCCTTCCTTCCTTTTCTTTTTTTCCTTCCCTCTTCATTCTCCTTTCTTTCTTCTTCCTTCCCCTCTTTCCTTCTTTTTGTTTATCTTTCCTCTTTCCTTTTTTCCTTTCCTGTCCCTTATTGGATGCTCAAATGCAAAGGGGAAATATTTCTCTCTCTTTTTTATACTATTTTATTGGTTTTCCAGTTTTACATTTGAGTATTTAAAAAGCAACATGGTGATTGGGTAAATCAGTAGTTCAATAACAACATCTTTAGTACATATCTCAGGTTACATGATCAAATATTTCTTCTCTGTTTCCCTTAACATTTACTATATTGTGTTTAAGCTAGTATATTTCTAATTATATCAAAGTCAGTGAAAACTTCATTCTCACATTTATCAATACATTTTTGCTTATACGTATCTTAATAGATCTTCATAAACAAACCATATCCTGTTCTCCAGTACAGGAGATGGAGAATCCACCAATGGGTTTTCACTGTCTGCCTGCTCTTGAGACCAAGTAGCCAAACTTGACATGCCCCCTGTTGCTAGGAGATCCAGTCTTGATTTGATCTTAAGCTCTTGAAGATGTATCAAAGTTGGTTCTCAGGTTTAAAGATCTTCAATTCAATTAGCAGGTCAGATACCATTGTTGGATTCTTCTTACTTTTAAAATTTATATTTCCTAATTAGTAATTCTCTCTCAAAGAAGGTTAATTTCTCCAAAATTTTCCCCAAGACACTGGACTCAGCGCAGCCTCTAATTGGCTGATTTGAGGCTTCTGGACATGGGGGGGGGGGAATGCACTTCTCTGGTTTTTTCCAAGAACTCTGGGGAGGGAGAGGACAATTTTTTCCAATTCCCCTCTGCAGCCACTATCAGCCCCAGAGCTTTCCCCCGAGTCCTCGATACCTTCGGAGGCCGTTTTCAACGACTGAAAGTCGCGGCCGCCATTTTGGATGGCCCATGAACTCAGAAATCGGAGGTTTTTCCTTCACTTTGGCTATCAGCTTCTGCAAAGGTTTTATTGGAGCCCTGTGTTCTCTGCACAGTGCTTTTCATTGCAGCCAGCTTTCCCCCACAGAGTAATATTACTTTGCCAAGCCTCCGGAGGCCATTTCAAACAGCCCAAAAGTTGCGGCCACCATTTTGGATGGCCAACGAGCCCAGAATTCAAACGGAGGTTTCCTTGCTGTTGCAATCAGTTTCTGAAGCAAAACTACTGTATCAGGGTCCTGCTTTTCGAGACAGGGCTTTCACAGCAGTCCCCTAATCAATCTCAGGAAGCCTTAAGAGAATATGCCATGGCCGCCATTTTGGGCATGCTGCGCGGTCGGCCGTGCATTGCCATCAGCCAAATAATTAACCAAGGCCTCAGCACATTACATGGCATGTCCAACAGACCTTCAGGCTATTAATTTCAGCATAGCTGAGAAACCATTCTAGCCCTACACAGTGACTACATTAGGTTTTATCAACTGGAACGTTATTTACAGCCAATAATTAACTGCCTAGGCCCAATTCTCAGGCCACCACCTTGTTTTGGAATTGCCATTTTGAATTCACATTGCCTCTGCCAGGCCTCATCTCAGGCCCTCTGTGCCCCTCATTGAGACCTTTTTTTGCTGGTGCACCTTGCCTGGCCACCTAAAGCCTCCAGGCGGAGCCCAGAAAGTGGCCTCAAATGTGCTGTCTGCATCTGACCCAATTGCCGTGACCGAAGCCCAGAGAGAATTTTTTTGCTGGTCGGGTGGTCAGGGGAACAGTCTTGTTACTTGTTCCAATTTCGCTCCTGCCAACGGCTTGTCTGCAAGAGCGTCATCTCAGATTCCCTGAGACTGCTCAACTTGGATGGAGGACTCCATGTTGCCTCACCAAGGGGCACTGTCTGTCCGTCCAGTTATGGCTGCCATAAATCCTCTGAACAGGAGGCGGCAGGCAAGTCCAAAACTAAGGCCAAGATGGCATTCAAGAAGCCTTCCAAGTTGGTGGAAAAGCAAGTCAGCCGTAGGCACCAGGCTCTGGAGAAGGAGTTCTCCAGAGCGCAGAGACAGACCGGATTGGAAGAAGGATCGATTGGTGGCCTCAGAATTTGACCTTCCTTTAGGTTTTTCAACCTCGTTCCAGGGCGTATGGTCCCTCACAGGGACATCCATGGCACTTAGTTCCCCACCTGAAATTACACAACACACAACTACCATCTCGGGTTCAGCTCAAGGGGCCACCTTCAAGACAACGGCTGCAGGCCTCAGGGGAGCAAACATTGGAGACATTTTCTCTGACGGCCGCCTTGAGGCCCTGCCATCTAAAGTTGTGGACCGCACGCTAATAGAACGGTCTTTCCATCTATCCGGGCAGGGGTCTTCTGTGTTGGGCATGCCACCTTATGTCCCTCCTATGCAGTTCCCTATACTTCAGGAACCCACCTCTCCTGCACACTCCTCCATGAGCAGATTCTCACCACCGCAGAGTGAGGAGCAGCCGAAAATTAACCTATCAGAGGAGGAGGAACCTTCCCCTGAACTCCCCCCTTCATTCCAACTCTGTCTCTTCCTCTTCTTCGCATGCCACATCAACAGCAAACATAGGGCCTGATCAGTTCCCTCTGCCACAGGCAACATCGAATTCCAGTCCAAATCCGATATTTGTTGCAACGGTGGCAGCACAACATCACGTTCCATGTCCCCCTATTTTTCTTAAATCAAAAAACAGTGGGCCTCCCCTTCCTCCCTTCTTTCAGTAAGTGAGACTGATAAACGGTTTTTTAGCACTTCCACAGATCTCATCGAGACCCGTGAGGTTCCCAAGGTAGACGAAACCTGGATCCCTCTGGTATCCCAGAAGGCGGCCACTAGGGACATGGTGGAGGCACTTAAAGTGGATGACAGAAAACGGGACCTCACCTTTTGGAAGACCCATCAATCAGCAGCATGGGCAATTAAAACAGCCACTTGCGCGGCCCTTTTTTTGTGCAGACCGCCTTATGTTGGCTTTGTTAACTTCAGGCCAGAATCCCTGCTGAGGACATTCGAACTCACCAGGAACTAATGCTGCAGACACGACGTTTCAGTCAGCCACCTTTGCACCTAGGTCCCTTGCAGACAACATCACAGCCAGAAGGACGCTGTGGCTGCAACACTGGCAGGCTAATGCCAAAGCAAAATGGCATCTGGTGACTGCTTCATATCTGGGCTATAGTCTTTTTGAGGAGTCCCTGGTCCCATACCTGGTGAAAAACAAGGACAAGCAGAAGGCCATGGCTCACTTGAATAGACAGTCTGACAAACGTCCCGCTCCATACGTCCACAGGCATTCTCCTCGGCTGGCAGCAAGTTCAACTGCCACTCAGCCCTCCAGTTCATACACACCCAAGCAGGACAGGCCATATGTCCGTCCGTATGACAGACCGTTTTTTTTTGGCATCGGTAACAGAACCAATCTAAGGGGTCATTTTGAGGGGCAGATCTCCCCTATAAGGGGTCCAAGAGACTCTTTCACTGCACTTCCCATCGGGGGAAGGCTGATCCACTTCTTCCATCAGTGGGAACTCACATCCAGGGATGCCTGAGCCCTACAAACCATCTGGTTTGGTCTGTCCCTGGGGTTCCTAACCAGCACCCCGGACCGCTTCATCTCTTATCCCATTTCCTGGAATCCACTCACACAGAGACTCATGCAGGAAGCCGTTCAACATCTTCTAGAGGGTCAGGCCATAAAGCCGGTATGTCCGAATCACATGGGAAGGGGATTCTACTCCATCTTTTCTGTGATTTCCCATCCTTAGGAGGATGGAGAGCAATTCTGGACCTCAAGGGTCTGGTTCATTACATCACATGCATGATGCAATCACTTCAATCCATCCTGGACGGCATCAGTCAAGGAGACTCTCTGGCGTCAATAGACCTCATGGAGGCATATCTCCACATTCCCATCCTTCCAGCTCACTGGCAGTTCCTCAGGTTCTTTTACAGGAGCAGGCACATCAGGTACAAGGCCCATCGGTTTGGCCTCTCTTTGGCTCCCAGGATATTCATCAAGATCCCAGCTGTACTGGCTTCCCACATACTGAAGGTACTGGTACGCGTCCAGTGTTGATTGGACGGAATCTTGACCAAGCGTCGTCCTTCCGGGCAGCTCAGTCGGACCTGCTACTAACTATTAAGGTCCTACAACAGTGCGGGTTCTCGGTCAATTTCCAGAAAAGCCATCATAGACACACAAACTGCAGCAGGATTGGTCAGCAGCAGGGTTCTGGCTTGTCAGGTGTACAAGGGCCGCACAGTTTCACCGGTCTGAATCTTCCAGTTTCTAGGAGGATTAGCTCTGACATAGCCATAGTTCCTTGGGCCAGACTCAACTTGCAGGAGCTTTAATGGTTCCTCCGGTCATTCCAACGAGCAAATGCCAGTGCATCTGACCACCAGGTCAGGCTCCCAATCCTCACCCTCAGGCATCTACGAGGGTGGTTCTCACAAGTGGTGTCCAAGGGGTCACCTTTTAAGGAGCCGGACCACACCACCATCACGACGGTCGCACATCCATTCGGTTGGGGTGCCCTTTTACGGTCTCAACCTGCACAGGGCCATTGGTTCTGCGCAGACTTGAGACACAACAGCAATTGGCTGGAGCTCAGGACCATCAATTCAGATCTTTGCCTATTCTAGCTCTGGATCAGGGACTGGCAGATACGGGTCCTCACGGTCAAAGTGGCGTCCAAGGCCCATGTGAACCGGCAGGGGGACACCAAGTCCAAGTCCATGGCTGCTGGTTTTCCTGTAGGCCTTCCCTCCCTTCCTGCTCACTCCGGCAACCTTTCGTAAACTGCTCCAGGAGCAGGCAGAAGCGAGCCGCATGGCCTTGTACGGAGCGGAGGGAATTCTTGCCCTGTGGATTCCGTGGCTGCAGGTTTTCTTGTATACCTTCCCTCCCTTCCTGCTCATTCCGGCGACCTTCCGCAAACTGCTCCAGGAACAGGTGGGAGTGAGCCTCGTGGCCTCATACGGATCACAGAGACCCTGGATTGTCGATCTGATGAATCCCTCCTGGTCTCCCTCGAGGGAGATTCCTCTACATCAGGTGTCCTTGCACTAAGGGGTCCTCCAACACCCGGACCCTCAGTGGCTGCAATTGAATGTTTGCGCCTGAGCGCAACATCAGGACACAAAGCTATTCTCATTGCGGGCAATGACTGTGATTCAAGCCTCTCATCGCCCAGCGACCAATCACATGATTCTACTTGGAAGAATTTTTGCCATTGATGTAAAAGGCGACAACTAGATATCTATAACTTGACCATTCCTCAGATCGTAGATTATCTTCTGGACGGTCTGGACAGCGGCCTGGCCCCTGCGACTAGTCGCAGGCAGGTGGCGACCCTGTCAACATTACTCACTTGTGCTGATTCAGTCCCCTTAGCTCACCACGCCAGAATACGAGCCTTCATCAAGGGTGCGTGCAACACCAGGCCTCCCGTGGTACACAGGTACCCCTCTTGGGAATTGCCTCTTGTCCTTCGCGCGCTAACAAAGACACCTTTTGAGTCCATAGCTACTGTTCCATTGCGGAACCTGTCTCTTACGCTTGCGTTCTTGATCGCCGTCAATCAGCCAGATGTATCTCTGAGCTGGCTGCTGTCTCAGTCAGAAATGACCTTTGTATCTTTCACGGTGATGGGATGGCGCTTCGCCTGGACCCCACCTTGGTGTCCAAGGTAAACTCGGTCTTCCATAGAGCACAGGAAGTCATCTTGCCAAAATTTTTGCCCCATTCCTTCCCATGACTTGGAGCGGCAGTGGTACACACTGGATGTCCGCAGGGCACTATGGCATTACATGAAGCACACAGAGCCTTTTCGTAGGCCCGAGGCCCTATTTGTTTCCTTCCGTCCGGTTTCTCAGGGACAGAAGATTTCCACTGGTACTATTGGCAGATGGATCAGGGCGGAGGCGTACCAGTACTCTTCCCTGCCGACTCCAATTCATCTTACTACTCATTCCACTCACATTGCTGCGACCTCGGTGGCATGGGCCACTCAGGCATACATTGAGGAGATTTGCAGGGCTGTGACATGGTCCTTGCCCTCCCTGTTTGTCCGCCATTACAGGATCGACCACTTTGCTGCGATGAACGCCTCCATTGGTCGGAGGGTCCTTCAGCAGATGGTCTCTGGGGACACTATTCCGGCCTCATCTGTTTCCCACCCATCGGGACAGTGAGGCTTTGGTATGTCCCATTGGTGGATTCTCCATCTCCTGTACTAGAGAAGGGGTGTTGTCTTACCTGAACGCCTTTTCTCAGTACAGAGATGGAGAATCCACACCCACCCTTTAGGTCAGCTAGGCCAAATTTAAGGGTTTGAGAGCCAATACCTCATCCACCTTCAGCCACTTTCGTCCTCATCAAGACTGGATCTCCTAGCAAGAAGGGGCGTGTCAAGTTTGGCTACTCAAGAGCAGGCAGACAGTGAAAACCCATTGGTGGATTCTCCATCTCCGCACTGAGAAAAGACATTCAGGTAAGACAACGCCCCTTCTTAAGTTTTACCTAATTTTTAATTGCAATACTCCAATTTGACCTTTAGTCTCCATAGTATTTGGTTTTCGGGTAGCCCAAATTTTCTTTATCTCACTTCACAAAAATTATATTATCCAAAATACACATATTACTTATTTAAATATATTCTTATTCTATTTCATAAACATTTTCTATTTCTCACCCTAGTACATCACCACCTTGATAATAGAGTATCCTTTGTTGGCTCAAGTCGATCATCTATATTGTCTGAGCTAGTCAATAGTTCAAACCTATTTCTTAATACTTAATTTTCATTTCCCTTGTGAGTCTAAGTCCTCAATATTAAACAAATTAATCCCTAATTTTTTAATATTTTCCACCTATTTTAAATCCAATAGTCAAATTTCCCCTTGTCTCAAGATCTCCCTTTAGCCTACCGGTTGACAATTCAGGATCCTCTCTAATAAATCAAAAAAACCCAGTTTTTCAACCTAATTCTAGCTTTTTTCTTTTGCCGACCAGGCTTCCATACCAATGCTTTTAAATCATCAAATGGATCTCCCTTCATTCTTGTGTATGTTACTTGAATTGAAGGAGGCCATCTAGTTGCCAATTTTCTGAAAGAACTGGCCCATTTATAATCATTAAGTTGTCGCCCTGATGGCCCAAATTCCCATGTTTGCTTTGGTATAGTTGTCTTCAATTTGATCTGGTCTTCTTCTTTCTCAGATTTCTTCTGGTTTGTGCAGAAAGTCATTTCCATTTTTGAAGTTGTTTCATTGTCTATATTTTGGGTGAACTGTACTTGTTGATCTTTAAAGCCCTTTATCTTGTTATTCACTTCCTCCACTTCTGTTGTTTTTTGGATTGTTAGTTCTTTAGTTGCAATCAAGGTTTTGCTTTGTACATCTGGGCTGGTACCTTGGTCTTTCAGATTGGATCTCATTGTCTCATTGGCTGTAAGAATAGTTTCAAGTATGGATTTTAGAATAGCCAAGATTTTTTGCTGACCCTCTTACATTTCTGGCATAGTTGTAGATGGTCTTTCTAGTGAAGGCTATTTATTAAACAAGAGTCAGTAAGTGTTCACCTGCACAGTTCCTAGAGACCAATTTCACTGCCCAGCTGCTCTCTCAGCTTTGAATCTCTCATTGATAATAACAAGGTCAGATCTGGGCTGTAAGCAAGTCTCTTTGTGAAAGATAATAGATTGCTGTACCAAATTTCGCCACAAGATGTCTCCAATAGCATATAAAGTCCTTTTCTGATCGCAAGCTAGTTTCTTGTCTGATTTAACTTCTTTTTTGTAGATAGAATAAAATAGCATGTCCTAGTAAGAATAGGAACTTTTTGGGTCCTCCAATTGCAAAAAGATGTAAATCCAATTATATTAAGTTGTACTTTTCAAGGCTTTGTTTTCCCTGGGTGATCAGCTGCCACCATTGTAGAGGGTGGGAGGAAGAAGTTCCCTTCCCTCTCTCCTCACAGGGGGAAGAAATTTCAAGAAGTGTTTTACAGGAAATTACTTAGGGTACAGAGAAGGTAAGATCTCACCCAATTCTTCCGCATTGCTTTAAAGGTGCTTGTTAGTAGATTTGGCCTCGGCTGTTAGCAGCTTGGTGATGGGCCATGTTGATGGCTGATCTTTTCCCCGTCAGTTTGAAGAGCAGCCCTGGATCAAACGGGAGGGTTGCCACTCTTCCATGATCACTCAGAGGTCCTCTTCTTGCTCATCGCCCCTACAGAGCAACTTCCGACTCTTTTCAGGGCCCCCCGGCAGGAGAAAACTGGATGGTGGAGAGAGCAATTGCCCCACACATCTGCCAATGCCACAATCGCAAATCGGAAGCCCTGGGGAAACATTTCTCAATGCCTTTTTGCCTTGTGATCAAATGCCACTTTTGCTAGTAGTCTGTGGCCACTTAAAAGACTGAGAACAAGCAAGACTCAGTTTATCCCATGCTTGCATTTAGTGGGGAGTACAGCAAAACTGTCAAAATGGTGACTGTGATAGTTGATCAGAACTCCTGCTTTTTTGTGCAACAGCTTTAGCGTTTAGGAACAGAGGTACGTTAGTTGCTTTTCTATTAATACATAATCCTTAAAAGAGCTCTCCTACAGGGACCTTGCCATGTTCTAATTCAGACTGGAAATATAACAAAGGAAAATATTATCCCCCACTCTGCTTTGTCCTGTTTTCCCCACTGGAAATAAGCTGTTTGCAACACACAAGGAGGGAATACTTTCCTAAGAGTTCACAATTCAAGAATACCAATGTTAACTTGGATTGCCAATAAAGTCCTGTCTGTAACAAAAGAGAACACAAAATTGCTTTTGAGCCCAAGTCTCAATGGATTCAGGATTGAAGCACTATGTGAACTGAGGCATCTTCCTTCCTTCCTTCCTTTTCTCATCTCTTTCCTTTCTCCATACTCAGGAAAGGGTGATGGAAGGGGGAGAGATTGGACTTCTGGTTTCATTACGCAGCTGCCATGGACGGCTGGGAGATTTGCTCTCTCTCCCCTGTTCAGTTTTGCATCGCTGGGGGCCCCTGAAAAGGGCTGAAAATCGCCCCGAAGAAGCGATCAGCAAGGAGGGGCTTTTGCTGGATTGCAGGAGAGCAGCAACTCTCCTCTTAGATCTGACAATTCCTCTAAACCGGCAGACAAAAGGACCGGCCATAGAAATATGGCTCGTCCCTAGGCTGCTAACAGTCGAAGTCACATTAACATCTGGCAACTTCAAAGCAGTGTGGAAAGCATTGGGTGAGACCTGCCTCTCTGACATTCTAATTAATTAATTACCTGCATAAGCTATTGAAGTACTTTCCCCCCTGTGGTGAGGGAAGGGGGATTTTAGCCCTCCCTCCAGAAACAGCAGCTATCAATCACTCGGGAGTTTAAGACATTGGAAAAATACTGGGATCCTAATTGGAATTCTATTTTCTAAAACTGGTGGATTATAAGACTTATAACTTTCTACTTTCTATTTTTCTTTTTCTTCCCTAATTTTTACTCTAACTACTATTGAAGATTTGGTTTCTTATTCTGCCCCTTAAAATAGAGGTGGGAAAGAAAACTGAAAAGATCTAACTAACTCTGAGATGACACTTGCTGGCTAAATTTGAGACTGTAACCTGCTGTTCTTTAAGAGAGACTTATTGACAGCCTTGAAAATAGATAAGCTATAAAGCAACCTTGAAGCTCCATCTGCAACAAACTCAACTCAGCTCCTTATGTGGTGGACTTTCTGATTGTAAGTTTTTTTTAAGTTTAATACACTACAATGGAAGAAGAACAGGAATGGATTTTTTCTACAGAGGAAGTACAGGAACAAATTCTTTATATGTTAAAAGCAATTATCCAAACTCTTCAAACTCAAACTATGACTTCAACCAAAGAATCTTCTATACAGAATTCTATAGAGAAAGTGAAACAACAAACACATGCTATGACAGAATACTTAGATACTCAACAAATACAGACAGTGGAAAACACAAAAAAGAAACTGATAATAGAGAACAAAGAAAGGACTTTTCTTATAAACCAGAAGGAATTTGAACATAAAAAAAGAAAAACAGATGAAATAGAAGATAAATACTTTGGGACAACTGCATCAAATTGGAAAAACAAAGAGATGACTTGCTAAATCAGCTAGCCTTCTTAAAAAAACAGCAGCTGAATGCCCTTATCAATATCAAACAATAGCCACAACAATACAAGGAGATCTTTTTGATGATTTAAAAGTGAAGATACGAAAGATGATTTGGCAGAGGAAAAAAGCTAGAATAAGACTGAAAGGGATTAGGGTTTTGATTTATAGATGAGATCCAAAATAGAATATATCTAAATGGATAGAATATGTATTCTGAATATAAGATATTGTAATGATTTGAGATAAAAAAAATTGGTTTTATAAAATCTAGAAATATAAATATTGAAATAAGAATATTATATTGTTTTATTAGTTGGTTAAGATATATGGTAGAATTTATATATAAGATCTATATTTTAAATATTAGATTGTATAAGGAATTGTGATAAAGGAATTGTGCTTAATTAAAATTTGAAAAGAATAAATAAATATTAAACGTTAAATTAAAATATTAAGAGAAAATTAACCACCAGGTCATGATTTGCTAAAAGTTTGAATGTTTACAGATAACTAAGATTTGAGTTTAAGATATTGTTATGAGTTGAGACACAGGTTAAGTAAAACTTAGAAGTATAAATACTAATAATTAAATTTGTATATTGGTTTGTGGTACAAATGCTGATGGTTTAATTTTTTTTAATTTTTTTTCTCTTTTTCTGGAAAGGAATAAAGGAAAGAAGTAGAAGGAAGAAAAGAAAAAAATTATTAGCCATAAATATGAGATATAGGAGACTGAGAAATTGGGATCATTTAAAATCTGGAAATGATAAAGATTAAATGTTAAATTTAAATATCAATGGGAAATTAAAGTTAAGAAAAATTTATTAGGTTATTGTCTAAAAGATGGAATGTCAAATTAATTAAGATATGTATAGACTGAAGATTATTGTTGAATACTAGAAAGGAATTTTTTGTTTGATTGATAGAATAAGAACTGTATTGATCTGAATATGACAGTGGATTTTATGGGGGAAAGAGAGGGAATTAGTTGTTGTAATATTTTGAGATTTGTACTGATGATATTTAAATGTAATGGAATTACTGCGCTCAACCACCATGCTACTTTTCAAATATGTAAATGTAATATTGGAAAATTAATAAAAAAAAACTTGGGGAAAAAAGGAAGAGGGAGAGATTGTCAGTGCTGCCAGTGTCCATGCTGCCACTGGCCATCGCTATCCCATGTGGGCAGGCAGGACTGGTCCCAGTTAAAGGGAAGCCTCATGGCTGTCAGGCTAAGTCAGCGAGTGGCCCATGGAGGTGCTGGTGGGGAGGTGACACTGATCTACAACCTGGTTGAGTCCATCAAAGCCAGAATGTGCTCAGCCTTAGATCCATGGAGCAACTCTGGAACCAGCGAGGAACTGCCCTGCTGCCTCTGCCCCATCCCTTGGGTGTGCACACAGGAAATGACCAGCACCAGCATCTGGGCTGAAGTAAGCCTGTGGGGCAAGACAGCCAGCAAAGATGCCAGACTCCACCTGCTCGCCCAGGGGAAAGGGTGGGGGCACTTGTTGCTGGTTCCAGGGATGCTGAGCATGTTCTAGCTTTGATAGCTGGCACCAAGTTGTAGATCAGTGCTCAGTCAGCCTGGGCCAGGCCGAGGTGCCGTGGGCCAGTCCTTTGCTGTTTCCAAAGTAGGTCCATGGGCCAGACAGAACCATGTTTGACATGTCAGAGATAGAGGGTTCGAATGGGGGGGAAATCTGATTTTGTACATTTGCTAAATCCCAATAAGAGTTAAAGTGTTTGTGTACTGTCTCCTGATGATCTGTAGAACTAAAATATATTAACTGATCATTTCAGCTGCAGTTCATGCAGAATAGAGACATTTTATTCTCTGAAGGCAAGACTTCAGTGAAGAAGCATATGCCCTTAGATAACTTTAATTCTTTTACCATAGCCAGTTGAATCTGTACCAAGTCTTTGGCTTTTGATTGGGATCTTTATTATGAGTGGTTATATCTGGAAAAAAATGTTAAAAATATTGATCAAACAATATGACAAATTAGATAACCTATCCATTTTAGATTTCAGCTGAAATAGGTATACATGATGCCAAAGTTAATTTGTTGCAGAGGAAAATTGAAATCAACTTTTTTAAAATAAAAAGCTTAATTTTTTTAAATAGGTGCTACTTACCTGGGACTGCTTGATGGAAACTGGCTGTCTGGAGATGAGTGGAAAGATTGTTCTATTTGTGATCTCATCCAGGTGATTTCCTATTATTGAATTGATTATTCAGCAATCTTTGTTACCAGCAGATCCAAAATGTGTACAGTATTGTATGCATTATAGTTATCTATAACAAGAATTAATTGCAATTCTCATAGTGTATTTTTCTTTTTCTTTTGAATAAGATTGATTCCTAGTAGCTACCTGAAGAAGATTCTTAGCAGTAGTTCCCAAAAGTGGTTTGATCTTGCTGTGTTCCTAGAGCTGAGAGAGAATGATTGTCCCAGAGTCACCCATTTGGCTTTCATACCTAGATTTTCCTGCTCCTAATCTGGTACCTTCACTATTAGATTGGCTCACATAGGGTGAACTTCAACAGCTGATTTTTTTCAGCCCTCAGAGACCTACCAATCATATTACCAACTCTGGGTACTACAAATGCTAAAATCATATAGGGATAATCGATCCTATTTAAAAGATTAAATTAACTGCTTATTTCTATATCAACTAACATTTGGGATTTTCTTTTTTAGAGCAACTTTGAAAACATTCAGCGTGTTGGGTGGAGGTTACATCTGGTCTACATTGGCATGAATCATAATTTTGCATTGTAAGAATGTCTGAACCCTTGATTAAAATGTTGAGTATCAGAAAAAAGATCTATTAGCTGATCCTGGTAATTAGGAAGGTCAAGGCATCTAAGTACTTGGAAGGATTGCTTCTAGGGAATCTCTGGCCTGTATGCTGAACTGTAAAGTCATAAAGTGTCCCACAAGAAGGCAATGGCAAACCAGTTCCATGTGACCAAAGTTTGATGAGGAGCTGAACTCAGCTTGAAAACTTTATGTCTTGGTAAAGGACTGAATGTATTTGCTACCACTTTGAATGCAATTAGTACTTATGCTCTCCAACATAATTAAAATGTTTATATTCTATTAAAGTTGGTCCACCTCTCTCTATAATAAACCTAAACAATTATGTAGTGGAGTTGCTCCCAAGCTATTTAAGTAGCCCTGTTCATAGGATTTTGCTTTGATGTAACAAGAAGTATGAGAAACTCATCTCAAATTATATGTCCTACCTGCAGTTTAAAATGAACAATATGCACATTTTAATTTGGAATTATTTTTTCCTTGATGTATAGGGTGGAACCAAAAACCTGAAATCCTTGAAGTAAGAAAACATCTGAATTATTTTATGCTGATAGTTTGCAAGTACAAACAAAAAACACTTTTACATACTAACCAAGAATGACAATTGGTCATAGTTAGCCCCCTACCAATGCAATGATTATTAGAAAATCATTGTAACAATGGTTAAGTAAGTGTCTTTGGTTAAATCATTTCCTCCCTTTCTGCCTTATCCTTCAGTATGACAATGCTATTGTGGTACTGCTTAATGGATGGCTTCATGTATCATTGGCATGTTTCCACTGACTGAACCTGCCTGCTCTAACCTGCCTGTTTAATTGTATAACAGCTTTGTGTTTCTGGGATTATAATTGTATAACAAAACATGAAATAAAGCACAACTTATTTGTTCCTCTTTAGCTCAATTCAAGTTAGTCAATGAACAATGTTTAATGAATACTATGTTAAGGCATGGATCAAGATTAGTCATTCTTCTCATAATGCAGTCATATCAATGCAATATATGGATGAAATGTGTTTTCTAAATTTTCAGGATTGTCATTACTGTATTTTGTAGTTTTTGAAATGGACTTAGTGAAAGATATGGAGAACAATACTGTGTTATCATTTCCCTTTGTTATTTTTTCTAGGAAAGCTAATCACATTTTACAATCAAAGGCACTTGAAATCCAATTTCCGAAGGAGCAGAAACAAAAGTTGCAAATGCAACTTCAAGATCTAAAACTGACTATAAACAATATTGTCTATAATACAGTTAGTCAAATATTAGAAGGATATGCAAGCAAAGGCATTAGAAGATGGGTAAGAGATCTTCGTAAGATTTTATTGATAGTTTCCTGACTCAAGCAAAGGAGATTGCTGGATTTCACTTGAAACAGGCAGAATTAACTCCACAGATGAATCATACAAAATTACTTTATTCCAGGCATCCTCAAGTCAATAACTTACAATTACTGTAGAAATTCCTCTGGAATGCAGATTGTAATTGGGACCCATTGCATAGGTAATAGGATAATAGATTTCTCCATTTTACGGAGCTCCCAACCCTTGTGGCTAAAATTCATAGAAAGCTAATAGACTGGCATGTAAACAGGATATCCTGTAATAAAAGACCCTCCCAGTGGCCAATCCTAACACAGATATAATAAGGTAACAACTAAAATTACATTTCCCAGAAGGCCATCCCTTAAGGGGACAGCATTTTAACCTTAAAATGCTACTTGCTCTACACACAGTTCTTAATTCCTAAGCTAGCTATATACTCTGACCAGCACACTCCCCACCTGGAATTATACAATTTCCACTATTAATTAACTATTAACTAGAATAAGCAAAAACATAGCATCAAAACAATGCAATTATGAGGTAAATACAAAACTCGTGATTCAATCTTCAAGTTCAGTCTTCCTCATCAGCAGTACCAAGTCGGTGACCGGTCTGGTGTAAAGCCTCTTAACAAGAGTTTTTGAATCACAACATGACTCAAATGGCTTCATGGTTTGGACTTCAACTTGGCGAACTAGTCTATCAGAGCTGGGTAGAACTTGATGCATAAGTCCTATAGGCCACGAGTTCCAATGTGCGTCCTTGTCTCTCAGCAAGACAAGGTCTCCTTCTTCTAGGTTAGGCTCTTTGGTCTTCCATTTGCAGCGATCCTGTAGAGTAGACAAGTATTCTTGCTTCCAGCACTTCCAGAAGTTGTTGGCGAGCTGTTGAACTTGTCTCCATTGCTGTTTATACATATCTTTGGGAACAAAGTTTCCTAATGGTGCTGACCAGTTGCCTGTCTTCTGGATTAGCAAGGTGGCTGGGCTGAGGATAGTTGGATTTTCAGGATCCGAGGAAACTGGAACCAAAGGCCAAGCATTGAACATAGAGTCCAGGATTTTGCGGGCTATGCCAATCATGTGTTCCCATTCTCCTCCCATGTAGGATGCATGGGGAGGATTGAATGTCCATACACAATTTTGGGCTTTTAGGTATTTGTCAGTTACTGGGTCATGGCACTTCATTAATCTGTAGTTCTTTGCAGGCTCCTACGAAGTTAGTTCCTTGGATGCTAAGACATGTGAATAGGACAATCACTGCTATGCCCAATATGAGGGGTCTCCGCTTGGAGGAGCATTCAAAGCGGGCTGGTTCTAGGAAATGGTTAGAGGGCGGTTTCTCTGTCTCCTTGACCATTGTCTAGAAGCAGATGGTCTGGACGGTTGTTTTCTTGTCCTTTCTTAGCAATTTGCTGGGTACCTGAGGTCGAACGTGGTCATCTTGATCTGGGTATAGAAGCGCATAGTGTTCTGGTCTCTGTGACATCAGGCTGTCTGGATGAGACAAGAACTCAGGACCCTTTAGCCAGATCAGTTCTGCCAACTGTGATGCAAGAATGGACCATGTAGCTTGGTCCGCAGGGTTCTGATCTGTTGGCACATACTGCCATTGCTCAGGACTTGAAGATCTTCTAATCCTTTCTACTCTGTTGCTTACATAGACATAGAAGCATCTGCTTTGGTTGTGGATGTAGCCCAACACCACCTTGCTGTTCGTGTAGAAGGTGGTGGATCGTAGCTTAAGGTCTATCATTTTCGTTATCAGGTCTGCAAGTTCTACAGCCAATACAGACCACAAAGTTCCAACTTCGGTACAGTTTGACCTTGTTGTGCTAGTTTCGCCTTTCCCATAGCGAAACTGACATAAATATGGCTCTCCCCGCCATAGACTCTGATGTATCCTACAGCTGCTATCACCTTCACTGATGCATCTGAGAAGACATGCAATTCTTTCTTTTGAACGGCAACTGGTGAGATGGAGACATACATGTGTTGCACGCGGATGCTTTGGAGAAAACTTAGGGATGGACACCATGTCTCCCAGTCTTGCTTCTTTTCTAGCATAAGCGGCTTGTCCTAGTTTGTAGTGCTCTGGGAGAGCATGCATAGCTGCAGAAATTCTTTGTCCTCTATCGACAAGGCTAAGTCATTGTGATTTTTGCTGGTCTGAAACACTGTTGCTCCCAAAACAGGTTTGGTTGTCGAAAGCGTTAAGTGTTCTTGGCATGGTTTCAGGTGGGATGCTCTCCCATTACTAAGAATGGAGGTCGTTGAGATATTCCCCTGGGTTGGAGTTTGTAGCCAGTTAACATAGACCATTCCTGAGATGACCCATCCAAGTTCCATCTTAAAGGCAATTGGGGGGCCTGTTGGGCTGCTGACCATTTCATGTTAGGCAAAGGTGTCAGGGGCATCTACTCCCCACAGAAGCAGGATTTCGGCTTCAGGATCTAGGGCAGGGAAGTGATCCACCATGAGTGCCAGGTGAGGTATGGTGTGTGCTACCTCTGGTGTTGGAATTTGACTGCAATCATCTGGTAAGGCATCCCATTCTAGCAATGGCGGCAGTAGGAACTGTGAACTCCCATCTAACAATTCTATGTAGAGTCTGGTGACTTTCCTCCCCACCGTGCTCTGGGGAACAGTGCACGTTGATATTGTGAAAGGCGTTTCTTCACTTGGGAGTTCACTTGGAAATGGCGAGTCGCTACATACTGACATGCAGTTGACACTCGCGATCGCCTCTGGGTGGACTTTGGAGCCATGCTGAGGATCCTTGGTCAGAGGAGGAATAGAAGTTGCTTGTTGTAGCTGCTCAGAGTCTGGATGCAGGGCTCCCGGGTGTTTGTCAATCTTGCCTACATGACACTTCACCTTAGTTGCAAAAGCTTTGGCCACGTGTTCTGTAGGCTCACAGCATTTGAAGCAGACCTCGTACTCTCCCAAATCCAACTTTCTTCTCCAGGATGTTGGAGGATACATTGGTGCTGTATAGGGCAGGGGTAGGCAACCTTGGCTCTTTTATGACTTGTGGACTTCAACTCCCAGAATTCCTGAGCCAGCCATGCTGGGGGGAAAGGGAAAGGTTTCCAAGCTGAGCCATGCTGGCTCAGGAATTCTGGGAATTGAAATCCACGAGTCCTAAAAGAGCCAAGGTTGCCTACCCCTGGTATAGGGGGTGTAGTCAGTCAGAGGTAGTATGGTGTTGAGTCATTAGGAGCACGATTCGTTGATCCTCATATGCATTGCTCCCAAGAGCAGGAGCATATGCCAGAGATGGCTGGTGATTTTCTTCAGAGTAGCGCATTCTGGTTGTCCATATAGGTCTTGATATGGCTGTGCGAGCTTCTACTTTCTGGACCTTCAAGGTTGGGCATGAAGGCAACACCTTTGGCCTCTGCCTGTAAAACTGCAGCCCTTGCTGTTTTTCTTGCTGCCTTCCTTTTTTGTTGTAGAAACTCAAGCCTGGCCTGAGCTATAGCCATTTCTTCCTTTTGTTTAGCCATTTCTTCTTTTTGTTTAGCCATTTCTTCCTTTTGCAGTTGCTCTGCCTTTGCCACACGTAAAACTGCTGTTGCCGCCACGGCATCGATTCATGCTTGTGCAGCTTGAGCAGCCAGGCTCTCTGCCCTGTAGATTCGGGAGAAATGGCTATGACGAGAAGATGCTTTGGAGTGACAGGAGGCGCCTGAGATGGAAGGTTGTTGTGACACGCTGGAACACACCTTGGACCGTTGTGAGTTATGATGAAAGGATGCGGCTTTCTTAGAGGCATGAGAGGGAGCCCCATGTGATCGCTGGGATGGTGCATGCAAACGATGGGATACTTCAGACTCAGCCCTCTTACTCAGTGTGTCTTTCTCTTGAAGTCCAGTTTGGAGAGACTCCTTACTGCTTTGTAGCAGCTTTTCACACTCTCTGTTTATCAGCTTGAGGTGTTGCATTTCCCTTTTGGATGTTGAATTTGGATGTCTATGAGGCGGCATTCATAGTCTGTACATAGTCTGTACAATGTAGGAAAACCTGTCCATATCCTCTTCCAAAGAATGAATGTGCCTGGGGGAAAGCTTATCTTTGGACACATCACAGAATCCCTGCAGCTTCTCCCAGTATTCCTCATGATGATCATAGAGGCCACTCCACTTCTCCAGCAGGCTTGACCATTTGGCTTCGGTGGGCTTTCTTTGATGTCTCAAGTCATAAGGTTTCTAAGACATTTCTGCCTTTTCCAAATTTTGGATATCAAGTTCTGCATACAAGTCAAGGTTAGTTGGTTGGACTGGGTTTTCTGGCCCATTAGAAGATTCTGCCATGACTAGGGAAGACTCAGAAGTTTTCCTAGATGTTTTGAATGGGTTCAGTGAATTTTGCTCTTTGACCACCAGGATGCGCTGTTTGCGTGGGTAAAGACTTCAGTAAAATTCACTCTTTGACCATCAGGGCGCACTGTCTGCAGGTAGCATAAATACAAGCCTGTTATTTGCAGGTTAGCCACCAAAGGGTGCTGCGTCTAGGCCACTAGGATGTGTTGTTTACAGACAGCTTAAATTCAGGCCTTTGTTTGCCGATTGGCCACCTAGACTACACTTAGAAAAGACTGGTTGCAATCTGATCCCTTTTAATGAGCTACAAAGTTCTGGGTGTCTGTTTATAGAACTCTAAGGCTTGCATTCCTGACTCAAGATTTCAAGTGAGAACGTAGAAGTTTGCACTAAAAAAGGAGCTCAGTTTGCTATTTTCCTTCAAGCAATAGTCAAAGGAACATCTGAGTGGCCGGCTTCACTTAATCAAATAGGCTGGCCTTTATTGTTCCCTGTGCCTGCATTCCAAGGGAAGAGATTTGCAGGAGGTGTTCAGCTTACACATTTGGTAGATAGCGATCTCATGCAAATTTACCTGTCTCTTAGCAACTGATTGCTTTGGTTTACAAGCAGGCTGAGAAGTGATCCCAGCAAAGGGGGTTGGGCTGTTAGCTATACACAGACACAGTTCTTTTTCAGTTTGAAATGCTGAGTTTTTTTAGATGGGGAAGTGATCTTTTCAACCTAGCTAGGCAGAGCAATTTCAACACACATACATCTCTTTACACATGCAAGCAAGGAAAGGTATGCAGGAGGAGACTTTCACTTTAGATGAAGATTTGTTTCTCTTTTTAATCTCTTGCAGGCAGAGCAAGGCATGCAGGCGGAGATCAAAGGTAGATAAATGCAAGAGAAGGTTTCAATCCTTTTTCCTTTAGGCAGATAGAAAAAGATAGATTCTTTTTTACTTTAAGCAAAGAGAGAAACACATAATATCTTTTTACTGTCCTGGCTCAAGCAAAAAGATTGCTGGATTTCAGTTGAAACAGGCAGATAACTCGACAGATGAATCATGCAATTATTTTATTATCAGGTATCTTCAAAACATTAACTCACAGTTATTGCAGAGGTTCTTCTGAAATGCAGATTGTAATCTGGACCCATCACATAGGTAAAAGGATAATAGATTTCTCCATTGTAACAGAGCTCCCAACCCTCATGGCTAGGATTCATGGAGAGATAATAGACTGACACAAGTAAACAAGATATCCCATAATAAAAACACAAAACCCTCCCAGTGGTCAATCCTAACACAGATATAATCAGGTAACAACTAAGACTACATTTCCCAGAAGACCATCCCTTAAGGGGACAGCATTTTAACCCTTAAAATGCTACTTGCTCTACACACAGTTCTTAATTCCTAAGTTAGCTATACACTTTGACCAGATGGCTATATACTCTGACCAGCACAGATAGAAATCATATTTATGCCAAATCAATATGACTAAATTCACCAAATCAAATCCTGGCATGCTAGTAATTTTGTTCATGTTCTTTTAGTTAGTCTTCCAGCTCAAACTGGCAACTTTACTGGCAACAGCACAGTGAAGTCAAGTAGACTGAAGGCATGATTTATAGACTTTTCTATTCTGTATTTGTGTATCACTTTTTATTACTTGTGCCACTTGTGGAGTGGCAATTCATATCATAAGTGATGTATGTGATTCAATATTTCTGGAAAGTTGCAGTAATGTTCGGGTTTAATTTTTTAAATCATTTCTGGCTCCTTTTCTAAATTTTCCCAAACTTATAGATGTATTAAATGTATGAATTGTAATTTTACCTTTTATCCATGACAGAATATTGAAATAATTCTTAAAAAATTAGAACAAAAGTTGGATGAAGATGTTGTTCAGATGACAGATTATGCACTCCAATCTGCAGGTATTTGCAGCAGCTATTAGAATAGAATAGAATAATAGAATAATAACTTTATTGTCACTTTGAATGTACACTAATCGGCATACATTAAACTGACACTTCATTGCATACAACTCTCAAAGGATCACCCTACAATATACACTACATAAATAGGACAAAAAATAAATACAGAATTATACATATACTTACATATATTATATGACACAGAGAAACAACAGCCTAGTTCAGGTTATGTATACATGTGCATGGCAAGAAAAACGAATCTTGCAAGTTTACCAGATGGGTGGGATAGGGAACGAAGCTATTGCAGAATCTGGTAGTCCTGCTGGAAATACTTCAAAACCTCCTCCGAGAGGAAGGAGAAACAGATTGTAAAGTGGGTGTGTGGGGTCTCTAACAATGCTTTGAGCTCTAAGCACATAGGGTTTATAAGCAGCATCCTGAATATCAGGAAGTGAGCTTCCTATGATCTCGGCTGTCCTTACCATTCTCTGTATGGACTTTCTGTCTGAGGCACTGGTGCCACCAATCCAGACAGTGATGCAGTTTGTTAAAATGCTTTAAATCGTGCCTCTGTAAAAAGTGGCCAAGATAGAAGGAGAAAGATGTGAACTCCTCATCCAACACAGGAAATGCAAATGCATTGTATGCTTCACTATGGATGACGTGTGGAGAGACCAAGTAAGATTGTTAGTTATCTGCTCCCCCAGATACTTAATACTGTTGACCACCTCTACAGCTGCATACTTGATACTGAGTGGAATATGACTATGCTGGCTCTTTCTAAAATCTACAATGATCTCCTTTGTTTTATTAACATTTAGAACCAGGTTACTTTTATTATACCAATCCACCAGAGCCTTCACCTCCTCCCTATAAGCATCTTCATTGTCATCTTGGATAAGTCCCACCACTGCCGTGTCATCTGCATACTTCACAATATGATTCCTAGCAGATTTGGCACAGCTTTGTGGGTCATCAAGGTGAACAATAATGGACTCAGGACACAGCCCTCTCCAAACTACATAATTAGATTTTGGAAATCCCTACTATTCATATATAGTACAGTTTTAATTATATAAAATATTATGTGTATTTCAGTTGTTAAATTAAAACAAATGTCAAGTATTTCATGTAATCATTATACTATTTTAATAATGTATTACATAATTAGATTTTGGAAATCCCTACTATTCATTTATCATACAGCTTTAATTAGTATAAACTATAATGTGTATTTCAGCTGTTAAAAAAATGTCAAAGTATTTCATGTAATCATTATGCTATTACTTTTAATAATATAGTTTATTAGTATCAATATCAAGTACAATATCTGAAAAGTCTTCAAAAGCATTTTGCACATATTTTAATATGCAAGTTCTAAGAGGTTCACTATGAAATTGTGCAAGCATAGTTGAAAATTGATAGAAAAGTTTCCAGCTTTCTTACTAAATGCTTATCAGAAAATATTCACAGCCACTGTCTTTTTAGATTTATTCCTAAAAGAATGAGCTTTAGGAATACCCTAGAGCAGAGGTCTGCAACCTTAAATACTCAAAGACCCAGTTGGACTCGTTTCCCAGGGAAAAGAAAACACTGGGAGCTGCAAAACTTGTATGTCCATGCATGTGCGCACAAAGGGGAGGGGGAAAAACTTCATTGAAAAGTTTAATTAAAAAGAAATAGAGGCTGCTGTGCATGAGTTCTCTCTCTCTCTCCTCTCCCCCCTCTTTCTCTCTTTTCTCTCTCTCTCTCTCTCTTTCTCTCTTTCCTCTCTTTTTCTCTTTTCTCTCCCTCTCTCCCTCTCTCTCTCGCTCACTCTCTTTCCTCTTCCTCTCCCTCTCTTTCTCTCTCTTTCCTCTCCCCCCTCTTTCTTTCTTTTCTCTCTCTTTTTCTCTCTTTCTCTCTCTCTCCCTCTTCTCTTTCTTTCTTTCTCCCCCCTCTATTTCTCTCTCTGATCTTCTGCTCACCTGGCAAGCTGGCTTCAAGCTGTTCTCCAACAAGCTGACACACATTCTTATTGGGCTGGTTTTTTCCTGCCCTTCTTGCTTCCTGCTTCCTACTTCCTGCAGAGACACAGCCAAGGCAGGAGCCCTGCCCAATAAGCTTGTCAGCTCATTGGAGAACAGGGTGAGGCCACTCTCTTTTTTATACACAGAGGAGTGAGTGAGGGAGGGAGGGAGGGAGGAGAGAGAGAGAGAGAGAGAGAGAGAGAGAGAGAGAGAGAGAGAGAGAGAGAAGGGAACATCTCTCTCTCTGTGTCTCTGTCTCTCTCTCTCTGCAAATGGCAGAGGAGGCTGGGAACCGCAGGAGAAGGCTCAAAGAGCCACATGCGGCTCTGGAGTTGTGGGTTGGCGACCCGTGGCCTAGAGCTTCAAACATGACAGACATAAGAGAACTGTAGCCCATTAAACATTTCTCTTTTTTCTATTTTACGCAGCCATAACATTTCACTCAGATTAAATTCCAAGGTAGATGTATTTTAGATGCAGCTAATAATTTTATGTCATCTGGTCGCATTTAAAATGCATGGTAGACTTATCTCTGCAATAATAAACTAAGCAACAATAATAACAAAATCACCCCAAATGTGGCTTTTAAAGATCTGGATAAATATAAATATACATTGCAAATGACTTATTCACTAGTGTACATTCTCTGTTATTCTTCATTGATGACAGAAATCTCCCATCCCCAATATTTTGTATTGGAGGAGTTTACTAATTGTTTGTTGTACATAAACTGTAAAAGAAATTATATTATCTGCACTCTCTGCTAATAAATTGCATTAGTCTTATATGCCTGGATTTTTTTGTATTAAAAAATTGCATTTTTTGTATCCATTAAAATAGATAAATGATGAGATATTTTATTGTAATACAATGTAATTCTAGGTGCCACTATTGTTCAGTCCAGAACCACTAGAAGCTACCACTATCCTGATGGAAACTATTCCTGGATGTCACTCATTATATTCCCTTTCGTGAAACCACCAGATGTAATTCTTCAGGTATAAGTAAAGATAAAGTATTTGGAAGATAGTGCTGGGCTTCAGACTTCAGTGACTGTAAGTTAGAGAACAGATTCCTTGAGATTTTACTGGCAACTGTGGCTAGAATCTTCAGAGGCAAAGTGATATGCTATTCAAACCAAAGGCAACTGCTTGGGCTCCAATCTTTATAGCTACATGTCTTGAATTCAGATTGGCTTTTAGGCAAGCTGCTTTCTGATTGGTTCTTTCTGGCCCATCCCGATTGCCATTTTTGGAGTGCAAGTTCTTGATTCTTAGTTTGTGCTTGATTCTAGTTTATTTATTTAGCATATGGCATGGATTCTAGTTGATTAGTTTAAAGAAATGAGTCTTGATTGGGTTCTTGGAAGTTTCTGATTTGCCTGAACTAAAGCTAACACTAAAGTGTTCCAACTGATGTTCAAAAAAACCCCCTCATATAATAAACATTAATTAAACAGAAGCTTAAACTATAGAAACCAAAATGAAGACAGTAGATCAGGTGCTGCAAACGACAGTAGATCAGGAACTGCGAATGGCCATAGACTGGGTGCTGCGAACAGCAATAGACCGGGTGGTGTGAATGACAGTAGACATGGAGTGGTGGTCTTATCTCCAGATACAAGCAAGATACATGAAGGATAAGCAAGAATGGGGAATTAACAGACAAGATACGGGGTTAGATAAAATACTGCTAGGCCCAGAGAAAAAACAAAATATTTATAAATACCTGTTGGAATATAAACTATATGAGGAACAGGTTAAAGAAACAATGGTGACATGGGCAATAGATCTAGGATATAATATAAATATGGATCAATGGCAGCAAGTATGGGAGCGAAATAACAAAATTACAGTGGCAACATCATATAAAGAAAACCTGTATAAGATGGTTTACAGATGCCATCTCCCTCCAGCCAGATTAGCCAAAATGTATAACGGATATCCATCTATGTGTTGGAAATGTAAAAAATAAAAGGGCACCTTTTTTCATGTATGGTGGACATGTAGAGAAGCACAGGTGTACTGGCATATGGTCTGGGAATGGGCAATAGAAATGACTAGGCAAAACATTCAATACAAACCTGAGACATTACTATTAGGAATACTAGAGAAAAATGTAAATAAAGAGGACACATATTTAATTATCACGTGGTTACAGCAGCAAGGAGACTATTTGCTCAAAAGTGGAAAGCAATGGAAGTACCGAGTGGGAAAGAACTAATAAAGAAAATTATGTATTGCGCAGAACTAGATAGGATAACTAAAAGATTAAAAAATCAGGAAGAAACAGAATTTTATCGAATATGGAATAAATTTTATAGATGGAGGGGAAAAAAATGGAGGTCACAGTAAAGAGATAAGTTGAGATAGAGCCAGAAATGTATAGTTGTATATAGATATATTATATGTAATTAATGTACAATATGGACTGAGATGTCAGTCAAAGACGATTTAACATGTTCAATGTTTTTAATCCTTTTTTCTTTGTACTTAATAAAAAACTGAAAAATAAAAAATAAAAAAAGAAGACCTTTAAACTAAAATTGAGAGGGAAGGGTGACCAACCATTAGAAAACAAAACCAATCATAAATCCCCAAAAAACAAATCAAACAAAGAGGTAGGGAGTGATGAGAAAAAAGAAAAAAACCAAACAACAATCAGAAGATCCAGGAAACATACCCATGGACAAACATAAAAGTCTTAAATATTTATATATTAATGTTCAAAGTTGGAGAACAAACAGGATGAACTAGAAACAATAGTACATGAGGGTAGATATGACATAATTGGCATTACAGAAAGCTGGTGGGATGAAACCCATGACTGGAATGGACTGATGGATGGATACAAATTGTTCAAAAGAAACAGAACTACAAAAAGAGAAGAGGGACTTGCACTATATGTAAGAAAACACTACATATTTACAGAAATGCACATGATCAAAGATAAAAGCCCTCCAGAATACTTATGGGTCAATATAAAAAGAAAAATAAGTGACATTGCCATAGGGGTATACTACAGGCCACCCAACCAATCAGAAGAAATGGACTCTTTGTCAACCAGTTAACAAATGTATGTTGGAAGCATACCACGGTAGTAATGGGAGATTTCAGATGGGAGACAAACTCTGCAGCAAGCGGGAGATCAAACAGATTCCTAACTAAGCGCACTGACAATTTTGTCATTCAAAAGGTAGAGGAGGGAACTAGAAGTAAAGCTATACTGGACCCAATTCTTACTAATAGACAAGAAGTGATACAGGGAGTTGAAGTTACCAGAACCTTGGGTGAAAGTGACCACATCATACTGGAATTCAGTATAATGCAAACAATATAATGCAAGCAATAGAAAATAATTCAACCAATGTCTTAAACTTCAGAAGAGCTGATTTTAACAAACTCTGAAAGAACCTAGAAAAGATTCCATGGATAAAAATCCTAAAAGGAAAATAATTCAAGAAGCATGGGAAACTCTGAAAAATGCTATAATAAAAGCCCAGTCCATCAGAAAACCACTGAAAAAGAAAAACAAGAAGAAACCAGCATGGCTGCACAAAGATTTCTTAGACAAACTGAAAGATAAAATGGACAAATGCAGAAAATGAAAAGAGGGACACATAACTAAGGCTGATTATCAGCAGACAGCCAGAATATGCAAAGACGAAGTCAGGAAAGCAAAGGTCCAGAATGAACAAAGACTTGCAACAGAAATCAAGGATAATAAAAAAAGTTTCTTTCAACAGATTAATAACAAGAAAAAAGTCAAGGAATCTAAGTTCACCACAGAGAGAAAATGGTAAGAAGCAATAGGGAGAAAGCAGAGCTGCTTAACTCATTCTTTGCATTAGTCTCCACACAAAAAGAAATTACAGTACGACATACCAAAAAAAAAAAAAATACTGCGAAAGACAAACTGGAAACAAAAATTAAAATAAAATAAGCAAGAAAATGGTAAGAGAACACCTATCTGACCTTGACAAATAGAAATCACCAGGACCTGACAGATTACATTCCAGAGTTCTGAAGGAACTGGCAGATATTATCCCAGAACCATCGCACCATGTTTTTCAAAAATTGTGGAGCACTGGGGAAGTACCTGAGGATTGGAAAAAGGCTGATGTGGTTCCCATCTTCAAGAAAGGGGAAAAAAACAGATCCAGGAAACTACAGACCAATCAGCCTAACCTCAATACCTGGGAAGATACTGGAAAAAATAATCAAAAAACAGATCTGTGAACATCTAGAAACAAATAAACAGGTTTGTTAAAAACAGACCATGCCAAACCAATCTTATTTCATTCATTGATAAATTGACTAAATTAGTAGATCAGAAAACGCTGTGGACATAGTATACTTAGATTTCAGTAAGTCATTCGACAAAGTAGATGACTATCTACTGCTTGGTAAGCTAGGAAAAGGTGGAATAGCCAACTGATGGATTTGTAGCTGGCTGACAAACCGTACTCAACGAATAGTCCTCAATGGTACTACATCCACATGGAGAGACGTAAGCAGTGGAGTACCACAAGGTTCCATGTTAGGCCCAGTACTCTTCAATATCTTCATCAATGTCTTAGATGAAGGAATAGAAGGGTAACCCATCATATTTGCAGATGATACTAAACTGGCAGGAATAACCAACACCCCAGAAGACAAGCTCAGGATTCAAAAAGATCTTGACAAACTGGAACAATGGACCCTATCCAACAAAATGAGTTTTAATGTGGAGAAAAGCAAAGTTTTACATTTAGGCAGGAAAAATCAAAGATATAAGCTCAGATTAGGTGAGATCTGGCTCAAAAACAGTAACTGTGAGAGGGACCTTGGAGTCTTAGTGGACGATCACTTGACTATGAGCCAGCAATGTGCAGCTACAGCCAAAAAAGTTAATACAATCTGGGGTTGTATAAACAGAGGCATAGAATCAAGATACACGAAATATTAGTAACCAATTTTGGTCACCATATTACAAAAAAGATGTTGAAACCTTTGAAAAAGTTCAGAGAAGAGGAACTAAGATGATCAAAAAAATATGAAGAACAACTGCTGGACTTGGATCTGGCTAGTCCAGGGGTCTGCAACCTTAAACACTCAAAGAGCCACTTGGACCCATTTCCCAGAGAAAACAAAACACTGGGAGTTGCAAAACTTGTGCACGCATGCGCGCGCACACAAAGGATGGGGACATTGATTGAAAAGTTCAATTAAAAAGAAATAGAGGCTGCTGTGCATGAGTTCTCTCTCTCTCTCCTCTCTCTCTCTCCCTCTCTTTCTCTTCCTTTCTCTTTAGTCTCCTTCGCTCTCTCTTTCTCTCTCATTACTCTCCCTCTCTCTTTCTCTTTCCTCTCTCTCTCTTTCCTCTCCCTCTCTTTCTCTTTCTCTCTTTCCTCTCTCTTTTTCTCTTTTCTCTCCCTGTCTCTCTCCCTCTCTTTCTCTCCCGCTCTCTTTAGTCTCCCTCTTTCTCTCTTTCCTCTCCCTCCCTCAGTCTTTCTCTCTCTCTCTCTTTTCTCTCCCTCTCTCTTTTTTCTCCCCCTGTCTCTCCCTCACTTTCTCCCTTGCTCTCCCTCTCTTTCTTTCTTTCTCCCCCTCTTTCTTTCCTCTCTCCCTCTCTCTCCCCCCTCTCTCTCCCTCTCTCCGATCTTCTGCTCACCTGGCAAGCTGGCTTCAGGCTCTTCTCCAACAAGCTGACACACGTTATTGGGCTGGCTTTCTCCTGCCCTTCCTGCTTCCTGCAGAGACACAGCAAAGGGAGGAGCCCTGCCCAATAAGCTTGTCAGCTCATCGAAACAGCGTGAGGCCACTCTCTTTTTTACACACGCAGAGAGAGAGAGGGAGAAGCAGGGAAGCACAAGTGCCTCTCTGTCTCTGTCTTTCTCTCTACAAATGGCAGGCTGGGAGTTGCAGGACAAGGCTCAAAGAGCCACAGATTGCCGACCCATGGGCTAGTCTAAAGAAAAGAAGAAATAGGGGTGACATAATAGCAGTATTCCAATATTTGAGAGGCGGCCACAAAGAAGAGGGGGGGGGGTCAAATTAATCTCCAAAGCACCAGAGGGCAGGACAAGAAACAATGATTGGAAACTGATGAAAGAGAGAAGCAACCTGGAATTAAGGAGAAAGTTCCTAACAGTGAGGACAATTAACCAGTGGAACAGCTTGCCTTCAGAAATCATGGGTGCTCCATCACTGGAGGTTTTTAAGAAGAGATTGGACAGTCACTTGTCTGAGATGGTATAGGTTCTCCTGCTTGAGCAGGGAACTGGACTTCCAGATTCTATTCTATTCTGTTCTGTTCTGTTCTGTTCTGTTCTATTCTATTCTACTCTACTCTACTCTACTCTACTCATTAAATCCTCTTTAATTGACTGAGTTATAGGATTTATACAGTAGAATACTTAAATTATTCAGAATTTTCTCTTTATTCTCTTTAAGCCCAGTTATCACCTTGGAAATTGCTGGTCTTTTCCTGGAAGTCAAGCTGAAACTGTTATCAGATTAGCTAAAGAAATTATTCCAAGGGCTGTTACAATACAACATATATCTAAGAAAGTCTCCCCCACAGACAAGATCTCTAGTGCTCCCAAAGATTTTGCTATTTATGTAAGCATCATGGTCTAATTTATTTACTAAATTTAAGTAAAAATTAACTTGCAACTTGCATTTCTATGATTGTTATTGTTTTAGGATTGAAAGATTCCTCTCTAGGTCAGATTGGGTCAACTACCAAGAGGATGATTGTATTAAGATCATTTCACTGAATATTTTTTACATCACAATATGCTTTTATATCCCAATGTCCCAATATATTTTATAACCCAATGCCCCAATTTTATATCCCAATATGGTATACATATTTTATTTTACATTCATTTATTATGTCATTAGACTAATGAAAAAACAATTTTCACATTAACAATCTCGATTTTACCAATACTGTAACTGATTAGTTGAAACAATTTCTGAATATTTTGTTATAATTATAGTTTCTTCACTGTGATTGTTGGTTAGATACAACTGATTAGCTTCATACAACATACTAAACTATAGCTCATGTTTTACAAATGGCAGTGGCAAACCCAAACAACTAATACAAAAGCACATTTTGCATGAAGTCTTTTATATTCAAAGATTTTGACAATCATAGACACAATCATAGAATCATAAGAGTTGAAAGATCCCAGGTTGGATTTCTTTCTAACGAGTTTCTACCCATTACTTCTCATCCTGCCCTCAAGTACTATGGAATATTAATTTATCCCCTCTTGCTGAAATATAGTCCTTTGAAAGCTTGAGTTCCTTCATCCTGTTTAACTTTATATGAAATCACTCAGGAAGTAACTTACAGCTTTGGCATGGAGTGCATGTAGCATATTACAGTAATGATTTAGTTCTACTGCTTCTTGCCACCTAACTATAAAAAAGAAAGGTTTCTTGAGCATTGCACAAAGTTAATAATGGGAGATGAAGGAGAACAAATTAGATTTAACTTTCTATTTTAAATTGCCTTAATTCATTAATTAGAGTAAGTCTTACAGTGCTTTCTGAAATAAAAATTGACAAAACAAAGCTATCACTTTATATTATTTAATTACAGTCAAATGTAATTATCAAAGCTAATGTGTGGATGGCACAAAATATAATGGAAACGTCCAAGGTCATTGAAGAGAAACTTTGTATGTGTGCACACCTCTGTACATATAGATACATAAACACACATACTGTATTCCAATGTATTTCAGACTAAATTAGTCTTTCAAAGGCACTGTATAAATGTTCATCCTATATTGGCATTTTTCAGGATAAAAATGATTAACCAGAACTATGTATATTGCTGAAATATGTGAACTAAAAATAATAATTTTTTGCTTTGTATTTCTGAGTATTAAGTTTATGATAACTCTACAGGTAAATAATTGATTCTTTAATTAGGATATCAGTGGATCTTTAATAAATATCCAGTAAGCCATGAACAGTCTCATATTAATGACTTAAAAATGCTTCTCCACAATTTGACTAGCTACATATGTCAGATTGGATTCCAAAATGGTTAAAATCTTTGTCTTTCTTCTACTTTTATGGAATATTCTATGAGGTCATGATTGTTGGTAATAAATCCTTTCTTCCAAAAGGGACTAAAAGCAGAAGAGGAGAAACAAGGAACTTTCTTGGGTCAGTTTACATATGACATGGAAGGATTCTTAATTCAAACATTCCAGTTGAAAGTATGTAGAAGAGAAATTTCCACACAATTTTAATAAACATTGCTATTGATCAAGGGGACAGTTATAATAATCCATACAGTTAGCATAACTATATAATCATCATGATTTTCCATAAAATTAAAAAAAAGAATCTCTAGGTTAATTCCTCTTGACATTAAATCCTGATCTAGTGCTAAAGGAATGAATAGTGAGATGCCTACATGAAATGCCACACTTGAGCATATCCCTCTTTTTTGCCTGGCAGAAGAAGGAATTATTAGAACTTTACTTTGGCAGGTTCTTATTTATTGGCAGATGAGAATCACTATAACCACATAACATTTGGGGGTACTAATGATGGCTTGCACTAAGTGATTTGATTGATTTATTACCCATAAATGCCTATATTGGGTGGAAAGCCCAATCACAATGCGGGCCATATGGTGACATATCAGGTGGTTTTCACCTTTGCAGTGCCGGGATAGGCATGGCCTGTGCAGGCCGGATGTGGTCCATGGCCCGTGAGTTTGACATGCCTGGCCTATATGATTTTGGTTCTTAGGAAGCTTTGGGATCATCTTCCTTATGGAAACAAATCATTTAATGCATGCCATCATTAGTACCTCCATTTGTTAAAAGTCCTCCATTTGGAGAGATTGGGGGCAAGGATTTGTAGACACATTATTTTGTTGCAGTTCCTGAATTATGGAATAGCTCTATCCCAGTGGTTCTCAACCTGTGGGTCGGGACCCCATTTGGGGTCGAACGACCATTTCACGGGGTCTCCAAACAAGGCTGTCCGCCATTTTTTCCCCCTTTTCTTTGGCCACGCCCCTGGCACCCGGTGATGTGTAAGTGGTTGGGGGTCACCACAACATGGGGAACTGTATTATGGAGTCACCGCATTAGAAAGGTTGAGAACCACTGCTCTATCCTAAGGTCAGAACAGTAGCCACACTCATGGTCTTTAATCTAAACAATGATTTTCCTGAAAAAATTCAGGGGACGAGTGCACATTCTGTGTATTGTTTTGGTTCTAATGTTTTATTTTACTACACTGTCGAGTAATCATAAAACAGGTCATCACACATGACTGACCCAATTTTTACAACCTGTTTTGTAGCAGTCATTAAACAAACACCATGGTTATTAAACACCATAGTTAGATGAACCCATTGTTTGCTATAGGTGATTTTTGCCAGAAACCAGATGTAAATGCCAGTTTTCTGTAAAAATGTGAATTGTGATCATGTGACAGCAGGAAGTAGCAATAGCTATAGATGTAGGCAAGTTTCTGAGTTCCCAAAATGCTGCCATCTGACCATGGGGTGGGTCAGCTGTCGGAACTCCAGGACTGGGTCATAAGTACATTTTGAGGGTCCATTTTCATTTTGAATAGTTGCAAAATGATCAATTTAGCAAATAATAATAAGGACTCGATAGGTAGACAAAATGCCAAATCCAGTCTGAACATCTGGCTGACTGTGCGATGATCCATAATAATAATAATGTGATGATGATGATGATGATGATGATGGAGTTGGGAAGGGACAATGATATAAAAATAATTGAAATAAATAAATATTGTTTTAATGCGAATCAGGAATTGTTAATTTAAAATAAGAATCTGCAAAGTAAATAACTTCAGAAAGAATCCTGGCTTTTATATGCTAAATGCATTTTGTTTATTCTAGTGATTTTTTATAGTTGGTTAAATCAGCTGCATTAAACCAAGAATCTTTTAAAATAAAGTCATGACTGTTATTCCTTCCAATTATGTGGCCACAGAATGTGCTTGAGGCAAGTTGTGAATATTCCTACATATGCTATTTTTATGTTAGCATTCTATGCAGACCAGACATATTGCAAGAAAAATATATTATCTGTAATAACTTTTAATCACATTAATTAAGCAATGGCAGAATTAAAAATTTCTCTCTTTTTCAGAATGAATCTTCTGAATTAATGAGATACATAAAGCTGAAAGTGATAAACAACTGGGGTCATCCTAAGTATACTTGCATTTATCGGCTTAGAGTGCATGGCGATCCAAGTTCATCTAAGAATTCTGTAGATGATCATGCTAATAAAAGATGAAATGATAGCAGTCCAATGACAAGTTATTGTAATTTTCCCAAGCTTCTCATTCTATAACTAAAATGGAAAAATGCATTCTAGGAAGCTGATCTATTCTTATATTATTTCATAATAGTATTTCTATTTCTATTATGAAATATAGGTAGCTCTCGACTTATGATCACAATTGAGCCTAAATTTCCTATTCCTAAGAAAGGCATTTGTTAAGTGAATTTTGCACTATGTTATGACCTTTCTTGCCACAGCTATTAAGTGAATTGCTGCAATTGTTAAGTTAGTAACACGGTTGTTAAGTACATCTAGTTTCCCCGTTGACTTTGATTGTCAGAAGCTCGCAAAAGGTAATCACATCATAAATATGAGCCAATTGCCATCATAAATATGAGCCAATTGCCAAGTGTCCAAATCTGAATTATGTGACCATGGAGATGCTGCAATGATCATGTGAAAAATGGTTATGTTGCTTTTTTCAACATAATTGAAAATTGTACGTTCAGATAGCTACTACATGAATAGATGTAGAATAGAATAGAACAGAATAGAATAGCTTTATTGTCATTTTAAATGAACACGATAGTAAGTTGAGAACTACCTGTAGCATAGATATAATAAACAATTTTAAATATTTGTGACTATTGATGGCTTCAGGGAGAAAAATATATGAAAACATTACCAGATAGGAAGAAAATAAATTAAATTTCTCTGTGGCCCGAGACTTATTGTCAGGGCCAAAACCTTATCGTAAGAAAACAGAACTTGGGGCTTCTGGTTCCGGTTTGCGGCAGTGCGGTCGAGCTGATCGAGTTTCCCCTGCCGGTAGACCCTTAGAGGGTCGAAAAGACGCTCTGGAGGATGTCTACCATTGAGGAGGCATCTCGGATAGTTGCAGAGGAGCGGCGGCAGCCTCTGTACACCGAGTATCTCCTTTGGGCTGACAGAGTAAAGATCGGCCAGTAAAATGGCCGATCATTTAGCTGCGCCAACCACAAGCCACAAGATCAGCTAAGCAAATGGACCCACCATGGAGAACTTGATGAGACTTTCCTTTCACCTCTATTTTCTTTATGCCTGTGAAAAGTTTTTTTTCTCTCTTGGAATTATTCCCTTTTCTGTTGAAGCGGCTTTTTAAATAGAGGAAGAGAAGCACAAAAGATTAAATTTATTTTTGTTTTAATGGTTGATTTTATTTTTGGATATTGGGAGCCTCAATAAATTTTTTTATAATATTTGGAGAATATTGTTTGCTTTTACCTTTATGGTGTCTGGAAGGATTGAACATCTGCTTACTTTCTGGGGGACACTCTTTGACAAATTTATTCATTGTACTTGCTATCTTTTCTTCGCTGGAAAGGCTTTCATTTTGTACAAAGGAAAAAGGTGAGGAAACTGGGAGTAGATGGATATTGTGATCGATTTTTAAATATAGTCTCCTTTAAAAGGTTAAGGATTTGAAATATAATAAAGATGGAGGAAACTGATGTAGATCTTACTTATAAGTATATTTTGGACAAAATTTTGGAAAATACGGAGATGATAATTGCTTGCTCAAAGGAGATTTCTTTGTATCGACAAGGCAAAAGACAAGGACTAAGTGAAACATCAGTTTATACACAAGAGGCTTTTGCCCTGCTTACCAAGGTGGAAGAAGTTAACCCACAGTTGGACAATCAAATTGATTTTGGAAAAAAGACTTGATATCAGCGGACAAAGGACTTATGATAAGGAACTGGACGATCTCGCTTCAGAAGGACAAGTTGGTCTGCAGATGCCATTTGAATTTGAGATAGAGAAAAAAACATGGGAAGAAGAGAAACATATGATCAAAGAGGATGATATATTCTCTTTATATTCTCTAAATTTTAAGTGAAAGTTATTCAATGTTGAAAGAAAGGGGAAATGATGTTCTACTACAGTCATTCAGATTAACTATAACTTTTATACTAATTTAACAAAATGCACAATGGGAGCTTTCTTTTTGGAGTGTATAGTGTGGCAGACGGAGGCCCGATTATGGAAACCTGTTTGGACTAGAAAGAAACCCAGAATTAGATATAAATATTAAAGCTGATTATAGTAATGTGGTGAAGGCCTTATAGTGATTTGGATTGATTTGAACTTGGACTTTGTTAAAAGGCCTTTATATGTTTTTAATATTAGAGATGGTATAATGAGAAAAGAACTGAAATATGGGAAATGATGGAATTAATTATTGGAGATTTGGAGAAATAGTGAAAAACAATAGAAGATTGGTGAGAAAGAAAAGAATTTATTTTTGGAGTTAATAATACTTAAATAAAAAACACTTGGGGCACCTGAATAGTAAATGAATATGTTAGTTTAAGATTAAATATTTGCAAAATTAAGAAAGCATGATATAGGATCTTTGTTTGTGGACCCACTCATTTTGGGAGGATAGGAGGTGTTTCCATGCCACTAGGTATTGAGTGGAGCCATGGTATTTCCTGGAGTCCAAGATTTCTTTAATTTCAAAATGTTGTTCCCCTTCTACCATAATAAAGGAGCCCTTGGAACTGGCAGGAAGAAAGGCTGACCACATTCATGTGGTCTGCCATTACCAGCTGCTCATCAGAGATGAAGAAACTTAAAGCGGCAGCAAACAGCTGATATGGGTGAGAATACCTTTTCCTCTCTCTCTACAAGTGGATATTGGCTTGGCAATTAGCATTTCTATAGCTTGAAAGCGAAATCTTTAGGTTTAGGGAGGGGTGCAACTTTCCCCCCCCTCCTGAATTAAAAGCAGCGGTTTAAGCTTTTGGCAAACTAAAAACTTAATCATATTGCAAAGCTGTCTGAGGCACAAAAGGATAATTTGGGAAGCTTCTGGCTCTATAGAATTCTTTGTGTTTACTTTTTGTTTGAAAGCCATTACAATTTTTACTTCTTAAATCTTTAAATTACCTTTATTTTTTATTTTTTTATATTTTTTTTCTTCAACTTGGTGGGAATGGACGTTTAGTGCCATCTTGTGGTGAAATTGAGAATTATGTCTAGTTTCCCCTGAGTTAACTTAGATTAAAATTTGGCTGTATGCCCAGACATTGCTTATCTGAAGGTCCTTGAAAACTTTGCTTGAGAAAAAAAGATCTTTGTTTGCCTGGTTTTACAAGATAGACTATAATTATAAATAAAACAGTATTGGGAGCCATCCGACTTCCCTGATTACAAATACAGCATGTTTTGGAACTATTATAAGCTGTCTTTGAAGAAGTGAATATCAAGAAATTTCCTAGAAAAGAATTTGGTGGATTATAATCTTGGCATTTTTGCTTTTCCTTTTGGGGGGGCACTTCCCCCCTTTTTTCCTTGCCTTGCTGCTATTTTTTTTTTTTTTTGCTTCCTCCTTTATTACCTTTAAATATTTTTATGGTTTGCCTCTCCTAATTATTAGGAGCTCATTGAATTATAAAATTTGGCCATCTGGCTATTTGGTGGATTATAATATATGAATTAAAGATAAAGATGAGCGTCTCAAACTTATCCAAACTTGGGGAAAAAGGATCCTCTGCTCCTGCCTTGACTTCTGCAAGTCCTGTATATCAGAGATCAATTTACTACAATGCACCAGCAAGAGAAGATGGACATCCTCCAGAAAGATACCCAAGCAATTTTGCAAGCAATTCAAGAGGCTAATGCTGCTCAGATGTCAGTAACAATGAAAAACCATGAAGAGTTGAAAAGTGATCTTGACAAAATGAATAAAAAAATTAATAATATAGATTCCCAAATTGAAAATTTTAAACAAATGATCACAGATAACCAGGAAAAAATTCAAAAAATAGAAGATAAGTGAGCAGAGGTTGATCAGAAACTAGAAGCCTTAAAAGATGAATTATTTTTTTAGAGAATGTTTGTTGTGGGTGTGTGTATGCATGTAGATGAATGGTGGCCCTGTTATGTATAAATGTTATTATTGTATTTAGGGCGTATGAATGTGAATATTTTTATTTTTTATGTATATAAATTGAGTGTGAATGTGTATTGAGTGTTTGGGGTATGAGAATGGTGGAGTCGGGGGCGGAGCCTGGTACCCCCTCTGCTGAGTGCAATAGCAAAAGTAGGGGGGGCAGGACTTACCCTTGGGCTTGGTCTATATGGAAAGCGAGTCCGGTCAGGAAGGGAGAAGGCTGGTGAGGGGGGGGGGTACTCCGGGGATGGGAGAAGGTCGGAGCATCCCGGTTATGACTGGGATGGGCAGATATGGCGGGAGCCGAGGGGCAGGCCATCTTTGGGGAATGAGGACTCGCTATGTTAGAGCGATTCCTTGTTCCAGCCCCTCAAAAGGCTCATCCTGTAGTACTGGTGACAGGGGAGTACAGGGCCCTAATTGTAGGCTGCTGTTGCTTAATGCCAAGTCCGTTGTCAGCAAAGCCCCCCTTGTCCGTGATTTAATATTGGACAACGGGGCGGACCTGGCATGTATAACCGAAACCTGGCTGGGCCCTGAGGGGGGTGTTTCCCTCTCGGAGATGTGCCCGGACGGGTTTGTGGTGCTTCATCAGCCTCGACATCAGGGCAGGGGTGGGGGAATGGCAGTCATCACTCGGAAGTCCTTGAGTCCTCGTGGGATTCCTGCCCCGGAGGTTGTTGGGTGTGAGTCCCTCCTATTGAAGTTGGGTTCACGGGTTCAGTTGGGCTTGCTGCTGACGTACCTACCTCCCAGCTGCATTGCAACAGCCCTGCCTGCATTGCTGGAGTCAGTAGCCGGGTTGGCGGTGGAGTTCCCCAGACTTATAGTACTGGGGGACTTTAACCTACCATCACTCGGCGATCGCTCAGAGGCGGCGCAGGAGTTCATGGCTTCCATGGCAACCATGGACCTGA
Organism: Crotalus tigris; assembly: GCF_016545835.1. Lineage (NCBI taxonomy): Eukaryota > Metazoa > Chordata > Lepidosauria > Squamata > Viperidae > Crotalus > Crotalus tigris. The sequence goes on along the minus strand of NW_024100617.1, from coordinate 28,867 downwards.
CCCAGGTAATTCAGGATCCAACTCATAGGGGTGGTCACACACTCGACCTTGTGTTTCTCTCGGGGCAATGGAGACAAGATCTGGAATTAATAGATATCTCGCCCTTGTCATGGACAGATCATTTCCTATTGAGGCTGGACTTCAGAGCATCACTCCCCCATCGCAGGGAGAGGGAGCCGACTAGGTGGTTCCGCCCCAGGCGCCTAATGGACCCGGATCGGTTCCAGGAGGAGCTTGGGGAAATACCTGACTCCCTTGTCCACAACTCGTCCAGGTCCCTGGTTGCGGCCTGGAATGAGGCGGCATCCGGGGCCCTGGATTGAATTGCGCCTTTGCGACCTCTCTGTGGTGGTGGTCCCCAGAGGGCGCCTTGGTTTACTGAGGAGCTCCGGGAGATGAAGCACCACAAGAGACGTCTAGAGCGACGTTGGAGGGCCAGTAACTCTGAATCTGACCGATCACTATTAAGAGCCTATCTTAGGACTTATTTAGTGGCGATAAGGGCGGCAAAGCGTGTTCACTTCTCCACACTTATTCCGTCTGCAGAATCTCGCCCAGCTGCCTTGTTTAGGGTGACCCGCTCCCTTCTTAAAGTGGAGGAGGCGGAGGAACCATTGCAGGGGAGAGCTGAGGAGTTTGTTCAGTTTCTTTTGGACAAAATCACTCAGATTCAGAGAGACCTGGACTCCGACTGGGCAATGCCAGCTGAGTTGCCAGGGGCTGGTCTTAGTCATGTTATTTGGAGCGAGTTTGAGCCTGTGACCCCTGATGAAGTGGACAAGGCCATGAGGGCAATGAATGCCGCCACCTGTTTATTGGACCTGTGCCCCTCCTGGCTGGTTTCTGCCAGTAGGGAGGTGACACAAGGCTGGCTCCAGGCGATAATCAATGCCTCCTTGATGGAGGGGTCTTTCCCGCAACCTTTAAAGGAAGCGGTGGTGAGGCCCCTCCTCAAGAAGCCTTCCCTGGACCCAGCTGTTTTGAAGAACTTTCGTCCTGTCTCCAACCTCCCCTTTGTGGGGAAGGTTGTAGAGAAGGTGGTGGCGTCCCAACTCTTGCGATCCTTGGATGAAACTAATTATCTGGACCCTTTTCAATCTGGTTTCAGGCCCGGCTACAGCACTGAGACTGCTTTGGTCGCACTGACCGATGACCTCTGGTGAGCCCGGGATAGGGGTTATTCCTCTATCCTGGTGCTTCTTGACCTCTCAGCGGCTTTCGATACCATCGACCATGGTATCCTTCTGCGTCGTCTCGGAGAGGTGAGGGTGGGCGGCACCGTATTGCGGTGGTTCTCCTACCTCTCTGACAGGTCGCAGTCGGTGTTGGCGGGCGGACAGAGATTGACCCCTCGGCGCCTCGATCATGGGGTGCCTCAGGGCTTGGTCCTGTCCCCCCTCCTTTTAAACATCTATATGAAACCACTGGGTGAGATCATTCGGCGACACGGGGTGAGGTATCATCAGTACGCGGATGATACCCAATTGTATATCTCCACCCCGTGTCCTTTCAGTGAAGCAGTCGACGTGATGTGCCGGTGCCTGGAAGATGTGAAGGTCTGGATAGGGGTGAACAGGCTTAGACTCAACCCTGACAAGACCGAGTGGCTCTGGGTCTTGCCTCCCAAAGGCCAACTGGATGGTCCATCATTAGTCCTGGGGGGGGGCAAATTTACCTCCCTCAGTGCAGGCACGCAACTTGGGTGTCCTCCTGGACTCACAGCTAAATTTGGAACAACATCTGTCGGCTGTGGCCAGGGCGACCTTTGCACAGGTTTTGCCTAGTGCACCAGTTGTGGCCTTATTTGGACCGGGAGGCTTTACTCACAGTCACTCATACCCTTGTCACCTCAAGACTGGATTACTGTAACATGCTCTACATGGGGCTACCCTTGAAGGGCATTTGGAGGCTGCAGTTGGTTCAGAATGCAGCCGCGAGAGTGATTGTGGGCGCGCCAAGGTACGCCCACGTGTCACCTATCCTCCGCGAGCTGCACTGGCTTCCTGTGGGTCTCCGGACGCAATTCAAGGTGTTGGTTATCACCTTTAAAGCCCTTCATGGTATAGGGCCAGGTTACTTACAGGACCGCATTCTGCCGCACAGTTCCCAGAGACCGGTGAGGTCCCATAGATTGGGCCTCCTTCAGGTCCCGTCGGCCAGACAATGTCGGCTGGCAGGCCCTCGGGGAAGGGCCTTTTCTGTGGTGGCTCCGACCTGGTGGAATCAACTTCCCCCCGAGGTTCGAACTACTCCCACCCTGCCGGCCTTTAAGAAAGCCGTTAAAACTCTCCTGTTCCGGCAGGCCTGGGGCTGATGTCCCCGGGGGGGGGGGGATATGATCGGACTCACGGTATGACTGTATTATTTTATTGTTTTATGATTGTTTTAATCTCTGTACGCCGCCCTGAGTCCTTTGGGATTGGGCGGCATATAAATAAAATTAAATACAAATACAAATACAAATGAAAATCAAAAATTGATGCAAATAAATAATTAGAAGATTCGTTAGCGGTCATAGAAATGGAAAAGGCCTCTTACTTTTTAAGATTCCAAAATATAATAGAAGATAAGGAAGAGGATCTTCTAGATTTGATAACTGAATTACTGGCATACGCTTTAGGAACTGCAAATAGAAGGAGAATTAGATCAGATCTATCAAGTCAATTCAACTTACGCCAGAAGAAATAAAGTGCCTAGGGAGGTGCATGTTAGATTTCTTAAAACAGACATGTCAAACACAAGGCCCGCAGGCTGGATCTGGCCTGGGGAGGGCCCAGATTTGGGCCACTGGGGCTATCCCAGAAATGGCAAGGGACTGTCCCCCGCTGCTCCAGCCCTGGCCCACCCCAACCCAGCTGGGCGCCCTGGCACACACACAGGAAACGGCGAGCACTTAGGCCTGGTGGTGTGCAACAGCAGCTGCAGCTCATTTACCTCAGCCTGCCCTGCCCCTCCCAGCCTAACCCTGTCACGCCTGGCCACGCCTCACTTTGCAGGGCTTTTCCTCATCCGGCTCTGCTTTGCCACACCGCGCCACACCTTTCCTCACTTGAGCCATGGTGTTCTGTAAGCCTAGCATGCCCAGCCTGTGGGATGAAAGGCACAGAAAAGTGAGCACAGGTGGCACAAGCTGAGCATCAGCTGGCTCTCAGTCGCCCTCTCCGCCATGTGATAGGGCCAGAGAGGGGAATGCAACAATTATGCAAGGCCGCAGCCTGGAACTGCTGGTAGCCAGCAATGTGAAACTCTGTGGTGGCTGGAGAGAAAGGGTGAGAAGGAGGAGAAAGCAGGAAGGGTTTCTCTCTCTCTCTCTCTCTCTCTCTCTCTTTGTGTGTGTGTGTGTGTGTGTGTGTGTGTGTGTGTGAGAGAGAGAGAGAGAGCGAGAGAGAGAGAGAGAGAGAGAGAGAGAGAGCCAGGAGTGGGAGAGGAGGAGGAGGAAGCCGAGGTGTTACAAAAAAGGAGAGCTTCCCCCATTCTTCCACCCCTTCTCTCTTTTTTTAACTTCTTCCCACTCTGTTCAGGTGCAGCTGGAGGAAAAGGATGAAAAGGAGGAGAAAACAGGAGGGTTTCTGTGTGTGTGTGTGTGTGTGTGTGTGTGTGAGAGAGAGAGAGAGAGAGAGAGAGAGAGAGAGAGAGAGAGAGAGAGAGAGAGAGAGAGAGAGAGAGCACCAGCAGGGAAGTGAAAGTGTGGAGAATGGGGAGCATTGCAGAGTAAGCAAACTTACAAAAAGGGGATGTCTCTGTCGGGAAGGTGGTGTGTAGGCAGGCGAGAGCAAACTCGCAGATTGACTTTGTGGTTATTCTTGCCTCCTCCTCTCCCTAAAATTTAGACAATAATAGAACTCTTTGGATTGAATGGGAAGTTAAGAGGAATTGGTGTGAGTTGAAATTAAAAGGCCGAGTCAACTCCTCCTCCCAATTATTTTGTCAGAGACATGGAAGATGTTTCTTGCTCCTACTTCCCCTCATCTGCTCTTTTATAATTTAATCCAGCCTTACCCAAACTAATATCTTTTGGGTGTCATGGACCACAGTTCCCATCATCCTGTGGTTATGCTTGCTAGAAATGCAATGCCTTATTTTCTCTGCAGTATGCACCTAGGAGGCAGTAAGTCTGTGGGTTTTAGATGTATTTAAACATTTGTTTCTTCTGCCTAATTTATTAAATCAACATCTAATTTGAAATTAAAAGTTTCTGAGAAATCCAGGATGGTTTACAAGAAAACTCTCAAAGACAGCTATTGTAAAGCATCACTAGCACTGCTTAAAACAATATTAAAAGTGTGTATTTTAAGAAAGAAAAATATTAGTAGTAATTTACTTAGTGCTGTTTGACCATAAAATGTGTTGTTGTTCTATATACATACCTGGCTGAACAGTGTGTTTGGAATTGCCTCTAAATGGATGAGGGATGCACTGTTCATATTTTCCTTGGGAGAAAGTTCTATAATTGGGGTGCTCTCTCTGAGAAGGCTCTGTTTGTGGCCACCGTTCTATAAACCAAACCAGGGGCACCATCTAGTCTAAATGGATGGTAAACAAAGATGATTAGGGATCTGGAGGCTAAAATATATGGCAAATGCTTGTGGGAATTGAGTATGTCTAGCTTAGTGAAAAGGACTAGGGGTGGTGACATGATAGCAATGTTCCAATATTTGATGGCTGCCACAGAGAAGAAGGGGTCAACCTATTTTCTAAAGCATCAGAAGGCAATAATAGATGGAACCTAATCAAGAAGAAAACCAGCCTAGAACTAAGGACTTGTGAAAACCAGTGAAAAGGTTTTCCTTCAGAAGTTGTGGATGCTCCATCACTGGAGGCTTTTAAGTAGAGATTGGTCTCTTCCAACTCTTATTCTTTGAGAGAAGTGCTGCCAAGCTCTCCCCATCCACTCGTCCCTTCCTAGGCACAGAGAGAAGGAGGAAAGGAAGAAAGGAGGAGAGGAAAACAGAAAGAAAGAAAGGGAAGGAAGGAAAGAAGGAAAGGAAGGAGATTGGAATAAGAGGGAAGGAAGGAGGGTCTGAGGGAAGTCCTGCCTTAGCACTTGGCCACCAGCAGCCCTGTTGCCCTTTCACCATCCCCTGGTGATCTCCCATCCTATTGCTGGGATGCTTTGGTTACAAAGCCAGGTCTCCTGGCATAGAGAGGGAGTGGGCCTCCCTCTGACCTATGAACTTTGTCCTCCTGCACCCACCATGAGCAACCTGGTCAAGAAGAGGGAACACAGCAGCAGCCGCCTTGAGGAGGTAAGCGCAGGTGGACACCCCCTCGGGGAAGTGCAGCTAGGCTAGGCAGGACTGTGTGGTCCTGGTGCTGTGGGAGCTCAAGAGCCGGGCTGGGCACTTGACCTCCATTGCCCAGGGCTCTAGGCAGTCTGTGCTATTGTCCAGGCACCCTGTGCACAGCCTGAGGCTCAGTGAGGCTCCTGCAGTGGACCATGCCCCGGTGCTCGTCCCAGTCCCACCCCCCGTCCTCCAGAGACCTTCAGATCTGCCCCTGTCCTGCCCAGGCCCGCACAGGTGCCTCTGACATGAGTGATGTCGAGTTGGCCATGCCCACACAGTAGGTCACACTCATACCAGCCATGCCCCACCCAAAAGGCCACGCCCATGCCAGCCATGCCCACCCAGCCCCCTGATGGCAACCATAATGCTGATGCGGCCCTCAATGAAATTGAGTTTGAAATCCCTGTCTTAAAAGATCTACAAGAGATGAGATTTTGAGAAAAGTAAGAGATGAACCTGTCAGAATCCAGTTATATTTCATTTCTATCTATCTCTTCTGATATAAAATCAATTCTCACCTTTCCCTGGATTCTTCATACTTCCAAGGGAGAGGGGGGATAGCCATGCAGGTTTATTGCTTTCACTTCCTCTATTCGCTACAATGTAACCTTTTGTTTACTGAATCCATGTTTTCTATCCATTATACTGTAACAAATTGCCTCCTATACTATGCATCTCTCTGAACCTTCTTCTCCTTAACCGGGCAGCTAGGAAAAGGGGGGGGGGAGAGAAGTACAAATTTCTGGGACCTGGCTTATCTCTCCATTCTCAAAAGGAGGTGTGAAGAGCTGTGGAACATCACACTACAAACAGAGCCTGAAAGATGTTATCTCCCCTCTCCCACAATGGACCTAACACCTGGATCATTCAGATGAACTGGGGGGTGGGGTTTGCTTAGGGACACTTTAAAGTAATTGATCTGTAAAGAAATCCCTCAGATCCTATCTATTATGCCTGCTATCAACTACTCTTAATAAAAGTTCCTGTTGGAAGAAATTGTTTCCAAGAGTTCTGCTTTCTTGAGATGTGTGATTGAAGTGGGTCCTTCCATTAGACAGGATCTGCAGTAATATCAACCTGGAAGGAAGTACTTTACCAGGGGACTTTGCAAAAATTACAATGTCGAACGATGAGGCAGGGAAGGGAGAAAACCCCATAGAAAGGGAGCCTTCCCCCCAGCCGGGATCCCGCCAGCTATCGGGATCCAAGACGTCATACTCCTCAGGAGAAGAAGTGATGGAAACACGTTACCCCAAACCTTGGTGGTCAATGGGCATTGGCAAGAAAGACGAGTGGGAAAAGAGAACGCAAAAGGTGACCCTGAGACGGGGCAGCCGCCAACCTGAATGGAAGCAAGAGATGGAGAAATCCCTGCACATTAGCGAAGAGGAAGGAAGTTGTGCACAGCACTTGAACTGGAGCCTAGAGAAAGCTATTGATCTGATGAAAAGAATCCTTGGCTCTCTAGGGGAGGAGAAATCTGAACCCTGCGGCCGCACCAGCACCTGGAGCTGCAGCTGGAGAGAAATGGATGGGAAATCGGAAACTGTGGGCCTGGGGACGTCCACTGAAATAGCAGCTACCACTTCAGCAAACCCGCTCCCCACTGACCTACAGATAGCGATCAGGACAGGAGACAATACCGTTGGCATCCAAAGATTCCTGCCACTGGACGTGAAATTCAGGGGAAAACCGCCACGCTTGGGGTTCTTCCTAACCCAAGTCCTCAGCTACATGGAAGAATATGGATGGGACATCCCCAGTAATAAAGCCTGTATCCGTATCGTGCAATCCGCTCTGGATGGGGCAGCCACAGACTGGATGGTGAACCTGCATGATTCCAATACCCCAGAGCTCAACAACTTCAACCGCTTCATGTCCTCTCTGAGAAGGTGATTTGAGGACCCCCTGGCTGATCGAAAGGCCCATGAGAGAATCAAGATGGTGAGGCAGGGCAGGTGCCAGGTAGCCAAATATATACAAGAATTCCAGGCCATTGCCAACAAGCTGAACTGGCCCGAAGACATCCTCCTTAGCCATTTCAAGGATGGCCTAAACTACTAACTGTATGATGCTTGCTTACCTCGAGGGGACCCATGCCAATTCAATGAATGGTACACCCTGGTGAAGGAAGCAGAGATCGACCTACTGAAGAGGCACCACAACAGAAGACCATGGGGCCACTCGTTTCCTGAGCTGCACTTGAGCCTATGAAACCACCAGCTACGGCCAAGAAGTCAATGGGCTGTTTCAAAGCGGGAGAGAGGGCATTGCACCATAGAATGCTGCTCAAAAGCCCCTCAGTGCAACCCAGACTGATCACCAGCCAGGAAATCAAGGATGTCTGCAGCCAAGCCAAATGAACCCACCATGAGAATGAAAGAGGCTGTGGAGTCCCCAACCCCTGCCAAATGTGGGGAGGGAACTCTGGCCCACACCACAGAGCTGGTGGACACCTCGGATGACAGTTCAGAGGGCAAACCCCTGGTAATTGGACCAATTGCACCGATCCTCAAGACAGTGATTATATTAGCTCCCTCCATACCCGAAGCTGTCAAAGTGAAAGCCTTAATAGACTCTGGCTGCACCCGCTGCCTCATTAGCCCAAAGCTAGTGGGGAACTTGGACATTCCGGTGATGAGGCTGAAACAAGCACTCTCATTTGGCCAGTTAGATGGGTCCATAGCAGGGGGGAGTGCCATCTACCCTAGCCAGTTTGCCAGTCCACCTATCCCTGGGGAACCATGAGGAAGACATAATGTTTGCATTGACTCTAGGACTGTCCAAAGATCCTAGGGCTGGAATGGTTAAAGAAATGGAACCCCTGGGTAAATTGAAAGATGGCAGAACTCAATTTCCTGAAGGAGGATCCGGCAAACTTAAAACCCCAAGGAGCCCTACCAAATTTAGGAACGGAGAAAGCATCAATGGGAAAAGAAAAGGGGCTACCCAAAATACCAGAGAAATACCGAGACCTTGCTGAAGTTTTCAGTGAGGAGAGGGCGGATGAGCTATCTCCTCACCAACCCACGGATTGTGCTATAGAATTCAAGCCTGGGCAAAACTCCCAAAATGCAGACTATACTCTATGGCCCTAAGGAGAAGGAGGAAATGGAAAGATTCATAAATAAAAACCTAGAAAGGGGGTTTATTGAACCTGCCAAGCCTAAAGTCCTCTTTAGAGAGAAGAAGGACAGCACTTTATGCTTGTGCGTGGATTACCACTCCCTGAATGCAATCAGTGAAAGTAACCTATACCCCCTACCCCTCATGAAGGATATGTTATCCCACCTCTCGAACGAAAGAATTTTCACTAAACTAGATATAAGGGAAGCATATTACCACGTTAGGATTAAGGAAGGGGATGAATGGAAAACTGCATTTAATTGCCCAATGGGGTGCTACCAATTCAAAGTTTTGCCATTTGGACTATAAGGGGCCCCCACAGTATTTATGCAATTAATCAACGAGGTACTAAGGGAACACCTATTTAAGGGGGTCCTGGTTTATCTAGACAACATCCTTATCTTCACCGAATCCAAAGAGGAGCATGTCAACCTAGTCAGAGCAGTTTTAAAGAAACTGCGAGCTGTCCACCTATATGCCAAATTATTGAAATGCAAATTCCACCAGGAAAGAATAGACTACCTGGGTTATCGCATATCCCCACAGAGCATTAAAATGGACCCTGAGAAGATCAGAGCAGTACTAGAATGGGCACCACCTCACATAAGGAAGCAGTTGCAAAGTTTCCTAGGTTTCGCAAACTTTTACCGCCAATTCATCCCTCCGTTCACCCAAATAGCCCTACCCCTCACAAACTTACTAAAAATGAAGGGAAAATCCTCAGTGAAATCTAGACAGCCACTAAAATGGACAATGAAATGCCAAGTGGCATTCAAGAGGTTAAAGAGACTTTTTTCTGCCAAACCCGTACTGAGACATGGATAAACCTTTCATAATACAGGCGGACACAAGTGATATGGCAGTGGGGGCTGTACTATTACAAGAAAATGATGAAGGGGTATTGCAACTATGCATGTATATGTCCAAGAAACTCACCGAAACAGAACAGCACTGGCCCATGTAGGAGAAAGAGGCATATGGGGTTCGTTGGTTATTACTTATGTGGCACCAGTTCCTTGAAGGGAATAAAATTCCTTTTCAGGTCTAGACAGACCACAAAAACCTGGAAGCCTTGAAAACACCCAGGAAACTCACTCCAAAGCAAGCCCGCTGGTCCCAGCATTTTCACCAATTCCATTTCATGCTCAAGCACTTGCGGGGGGGGGGGGAGAACTTCCTGGCAATATAACAGCATGCGAGCCACCGATTCTAAACTTATGCCTGAACCACAACTGGCAGTGCCAGTAACCACCAGAGCCCAAGCTAAATTAAAGCCGCAGCTGGGTAGCCAAACTGGCAGCGCCAGTAACCACCAGAGCCCAAGCTAAATTAAAGCCGCAGCTGGGTAGCCAAACCGGAATCAAATTCCAGAAAACTTTGGAAACAGATGAATGGTTCCAGAAAAATAAACATGTGTGCGCAATCAAGGACGGATTGCCATGGGTGGGGAAAAAGTTATATATACCAACCACCCAGAGGATCACTTTTATGCAGCTTTGCCATGACACAAAATCAGCAGGGCATTTTGGATTTGTAAAAACATTACATTTAATTAAAAGACAATTTTGGTGGCTGTCCATGAAAAAGGACATAAAAAGTTATGTGGCCAGCTGCCCAACCTGCACAACTGCTAAGAGGTTGCAAGGGAAATCGCCTGGACTGTTACAACCAGTGGCAAATCCCTCAGCCCCCAGGAAAGAAATAGCCATGGATTTTATAGTGGAATTACCAGAAAGCAATGGAAACACTGTCATCTGGATGGTTACGAACTTGTTTTCCAAACAGGTGCCCTTTATCCCTTGCCAAACAGGTGCCCTTTATCCCTTGCCACAAAAACCTTAGCGAAATTATTTGTGCAGCACATCTACAGACTGCATGGGGCACCCCAACGCATCATATATGATAGGGGAGTGCAATTTACATCAGAATTTTAGAAGGAATTTTTATCCCTCGTAGGAACCACTTAGTGACTGTCATCTAGTCATCATCCTCAATGTAATGGACAATCCGAAGGTTCTAATTCAGTACTTGAGCAATACTTAAGATGCTTTATTAATTTCCAGCAAACGAATTGGATAAACCTACTCCCTTTCGCAGAAGTCGCCTACAATAATGCAGGGGGGCAGGATGTCAGAATCCAATTATATTTCATTTCTATCTATCTCTTGTGATCTAAAATCAAATCTCACTTTTCCCTGGATTCTTGCATACTTCGAAGGGGGAGGGGGAATATGCATGCAGATTTATTGCTTTCACTTCCTCTATTTGCTACAATGTAATCTTTTGTTTACTGACTCTGTGTCTGCTATCCATTACAATGTAACAAATTGCCTCCTGTACTATGCATCTCTCTGAACCTTCTTCTCCCTAACTGGGCAGCTAGGAAAAGGGGGGGGAGAAGTACAAACCTCCTGGACCTGGCTTATCTCTCTGTTCTCAAAAGAAGGTATGAAGAACTGTGGAACATCACACTACAAACGGAGCCAGATTGATGTTATCTCCCCTTTTCCACGATGGAGCTAACACCTGGGGATTGGCCGGTCTGAATCGTCCAGATGAACTGTGGGGTGGGGTTTGCTTGGGGACACTTTAAAGTAATTGATCTGTAAAGAAATCCCTTAAATCCTGTCTATTATGCCTGCTATCAACTACTCTTAATAAAAGTTCCTGTTGGAAGAAATTGTTTCTAAGAATTCTGCTTTCTTAAGATGTGGGATTGAAGAAAAAGAAATTGTAGTTCTCAAACAAATCCCTAGGACAGTGGTGGCGAACCTATGTCAAGGGTGCCAGAGGCAGCACTAGGAGCCCTCTCTGTGGGCACACATGCCATTGCTCCAGCCTTGCCTCCCCCTGTGACCCCCTCCTCTCCAGCAGCCCCCCTGAAGGAGAGTCACCCTTGAGTGTGGCCCACACGGAGCAGCACAGCCAAGGACATGGCAGTCAGGCAGAGTAGACAAGACTCTGTCCTCACACCCCATCATGCAGTTGATGCTGCAGGGCATGGGCAGAGGGTGTGGCCGCCATAGCACTGCTGGGCTGCCTGGGCAATCGGCAGTGGGCCCTGGAGGAAGAGCGGGTGGAAGGCAGGGGGTGGAGTGGGTGCGGGGCCAGTTATTGGGCACCTGGTCTCTAAAAGGTTCGCCATCACTGCCCTAGGAGGATAAGAAAGGCTCGAACAGAATAACAGTTCCTAACTAGGAAACTAGCTGAAAAAAGAATGAATTTCAGATGGTTGATTCCAGAAGGGATCTTAATTTATTGGGAAATGAATGGTGGAAATTATGATGGATCAAAAACAGATACTGATGGTAGCAATATATGCACCTAATGATAAACAAGAGCAATTCTATCAAAAACTATATAAGAAAATAGTAGATCTAACATCAAAATTTTTGTATAATGGGAGACTTTAACACAATAGTAGATGCAACTCTGTGCCAAACAAGGGAAAAAAGTAGGAAACATACTACCTAAAGCATTTTCAAAAATGACAAAAGAATTCTGTATCCAAGATATATGGAGAGAGAAAAACTCAGAGAAACTGCAATACACATTTTATTCAAATAGACATAAATCATGGTCTAGAACTGATATGATATGGACATCTTTGGAATTGAAAGTGATGATGCAAAAAGTGGAGATAGAAACCAACGTTTGGGCAGACCATAACCCAATAAAAATGATTTGGAAAGAAATTAAGAAAAAACAAAGATGGTCCCTGAATTGAAAGAAAAAAGAATTTCTACAATTAACGACAAAGGAAATGGAATTTTTCTTTAAAATAAATAAGAAGGAAGAAATATCGGTTCAAAATGCATGGGACATGGCTAAAGCATATTTTTGAGGGTTGGCTATAACTTATATCTCTAAAAAGAATAAAGAAAAGGAATAATTACAGTTAAAGCTGAGGGAAGAACTTAGAAAGCTAGAATTAGAACTACAAACAGATCCACAAAAGAAAGTGCTTAAGAAACAAAAGGAGATAATAAAGCATAAACTAAACTTGGCTGAGAGGGAAATAATGATTCAACAGATTAAACGGGCTAAACAGAATTTCTTTGAAAATGCTAACAAACTGGGGAGATGGTTAGCATATAGATTGAAAAAAGAAAAAGAAAAAAGAATGATAAATAAGTTACATGATTTAAAAGGAGAAATATAATTCCAAAATGATGCAATGAAAAAAATCATTAAAGATTACTACGAGACACTCTACAAGGCAGAGGAAATCCCCAAAGAAAAAATACAGCTGTATTAAAAAAAAGTAGACTACCAAAAATTCCGGAGAATATTCGAAATATATTAAATGGAAAAATATTAATGATGGAGATTATAGAAGCCATAAAAAGGCAAAAAAAAGAGGATAAGACTCCGAGCCCAGATGGACTACGGAATTTTATACATCATTACAAGATGTATTAAGTCTGACTTTGAAAGAACTATGTAATGAAATTCTTCTGGAGGCTAAAATACCAAAGTCATAGACTGAAGCCAACATTACTTTAATATCTAAACAAGATACTGATCTGACACAAATAAAAAACTATACACCAATATCATTATTAAATGAAACTATAAATTTTTTGCCTTGATAATGGCAGAAAGAATTAAGAAATTTCTGATTGAATTTATACACACAGATCAAAATGGCTTTCTACCTAAAAGACAGATAAAAACTAACTTAAGAATGATCCTTGATGTGTTAGAGTATTATGAAACTCATCCAGGGAAACAGATGGCGTTAATATTCCTTGATGCACAAAAAGCATTTGACAATTTAAACTGGCAATTTATGTTTCAGCAGCTTGTGGAAAGGACTTTGGGGAAAACTTCATAAATGCAATCCAAACAATTTACGATAAACTGCTAGAATAATTTTAAATGGAGATTATACAGAAAATTTTAACATTAAAAAGGGTACAAGACAGGGATGTCCATTATCTCTATTGCTATTTATATTAACATTGGAAGTACTAAATAGAAATATTAGACAAGATATAGAAATTAAAGGATTGGAGATTAAAGATGAAAAATATAAATTACAAGCATTTGCAGATGACTTGGTTTTTATATTGGAAGAGCCACTTGAAACAAGCACTAAATTGCTGGGGAAAATAGAAAAAATTGGAGAAGTGGCAGATCTGAAAATAAACAGAGAAAAGACCAAAGTATTGACAAAGAATCTAACAGAAAAACAGAAAACTCAACTTACCAAAAAACCCCCAAATCTTTTAATAGTTAAAAAAGTTAAGTATTGAGGAATCTACTTAACAGCAAGATGTGTAACAATAAAAGAAGATAATTATGTAAAATTGCCAAAACAAATAAAACTGGATCTGGAAAAATGGAAAAATCTCAAACTGTCCATGCTGGGGAGAATAGCTACAGTGAAAATGAATATTCTACCGAAAATACTCTTCTTATTTCAAATGATTCCTGTAAGACTGGGAAAAGCTTTTTTTGATGAACTGAATTAAAATTTATCTGGCAAGGGAAAAAAGTGTGAATTGAAGTGAAAATGCTACAAGAAGCTAAAGATAGTGAAGGATTTGGATTCCCAGACTGGAGGTTATACTACCGAGCAGCTATTTTAACATGGCTTAAAGAATGGATAATGCTTAGAGATAAAAGACTATTGTATCTAGAGGGGCACAATCTACAGATTCGCTGGCATACCTTTCTGTGGTATGGGAAGAAGAAAATACATAGATATTTTCAAAACCATTTTATAAGGAATGAACTTCTTTTAAAATGGAAAAAAATAAAAGAAAAAGTTTATATCAAGATACCTGAATGGCTTTCAACAATGAAAGCTTTTGTTTACCCAAATTTAAGTAACTCTGATAAAGTTGTGACTTATAAAGACATTTTGGATAATGAAGGAAAATTGAAAGACAGGCAAGATTTACAACAACAAGGTATTGATTTAGTATGGTGGCCATATTTGCAAATTCAAACAATATATGAAAAACAACAGGATTTTATAAAGAACAGACAGTTTGATCAAATATTGTTAAAAACAGATGAAAAGTTGATTAAGAAACTTTATAGATTTCTGCTAAATTTAAAGATGGAAGAAGAACAAGTAAAAGAAACAATGATAATATGGGTAAAGAACTTTGGATATACCATAGAATTGGAAGAGTGGCAAAAACTGTGGGAAAGAAATATTAAACTAACTAAAGCAGTGCCATAGAAATAAAACTTGTATAAAATGTTTTACAGATGGCATATGACACCAATGAGATTAGCAAAATTGTTTAAAAATGCTTCAAATAATTGCTGGAAATGTAAATAAAGGCCTGGTACCTATTATCACATCTAGTGGACATGCCCTAAAGCAAAAAGGTTTTGGGTTATGATACATATATGGTTGGAGAAGATGACTTAAAAACAGATAGATTTTAAACCAGAATTGTTTTTGTTAGGAATAATAGGAGCTAACTATGAGAAGGAGAGCGGATATCTAATACTACATGTACTAACAGCAGCAAGAATTGTATTTGCCCAGTATTGGAAAAATGAAAACTTACCAACTGAAGAAGTATTAATCAAGTAAATTTTAGAATGTGCAGAAATGGATAGATAGACCTTAGAGATTAAAGAGAAAGAAGACTCAGTTTACTTTAGAACAGTGGTTCTCAACCTTCCTAATAGCGTGATCCTTTAATACAGTTCCTCATGTTGTGGTGACCCCCAACCATAAAATTATTCCAGGGTCATGCAACCTCGTGACAAGCAAAGTTAGTGGGGAAACCAGATTCACTGAACAACCATGTTATTAATTTAATCTCTCTCCCTCTTTCTTTCACTCTCTCCCCCTCTCTCCCTCTCCCTCTTTCCTCTCCCCCTCTATTTCTCCCTTTCTTTCTCTCTCTCCCTTTCTCTCTCCCTCTCTCTTCTTTCTCTCTCTCTCCCTCTCTCTCCCTCTCTTCTCTCTCCTCTTTCTCCCTCTCCTCTTTCTCTCTCTCCCTCTCTCTATTTCTTTCTCCCTCTCAAAGATCCTTAAAATCCTTAAAAGTTATGTTTGGGTGGAAGACTTTTTCTTTTCCATCTCCTGCTTCCATTCTGGTTGCTTGGCCCCCTGTCTCAGGGTCACCTTTCTTGATTCTTTTCCTCACTCGCTTTTCTTTCCAACGCCCATTGACCAGCGAGGCTTGTGGTCCCGTGTCTCCACCACTTCTTCTCCTGAGAAATCTGACCTCTCGGATCCCAACATCTAGCAAGGTTCCAATTGGGTCAGCGGCTCTCTTTCCAGGGAATTTTCCCCCTTTCTTGCTCCAATGTCTGACATGGTAATTTTTTGCAAAATCCCCTGGCAAGGGTCTCCCTTCCAGGTGGATTAATTTTGCAAATGCTGTCTAATGTAAGGACCCACCCCACTTTTCATCTTAAGAAGACAGAACTCTTGGAATAATTCTTCCAACAGGCATCCTTTATTAAGAGAAAATGGTTGCAGGTGTTCTAGACAGGACTTGGGGTCGAAGCTCTCCCATTCAAGGTTTTAAGGGGTTTCCCAGTAGCCCCACCCAATCACCCCCTACTTCCAGTGACAGTCTCAGGCATTACACTCCCACCCCCTTTTCCTTACTGCCGGCTGGATGGAGACTTCAGAGAAAACTACATGAAAGGTAATAGCCCCCTTTGTTATGATTAGGCCTTTTGGTGCTATCCACATTCAGTTCCTTTGAAGTGTACTGAAGGAAGTGAGGGCCATAAAGCCCCTTTGTTCACCCCTTCCCTTCATTGTATGACAGAATCCCGAGAAGGCAGAAATGGGGTTTTCTATAGTTGATAACTAGAGATGAAATATAATTGTATTCTGACAACAAGTTTGCGGGTCGCCAGCTAATGGGCACAGAGGTCGGCGCTACGGCGGCCTCCCCTTCACCTTCCTCACTGGCCAAAGTGTTGCTGGACATTCCAGCTGACAGGTGCAGGTCTGGAGGTAGCCAGCTGACGGGTGCAGGAGGTCAGTGCCGTGGCAGCCTCCATGCCGCCTGCTTCTTAGGCTGGAGCAGTTGCCAGGGCTTGCATGGTCGCCAGCAGTGGGGAGCGAGTCAGCGGCCATTGGGGACCACGCCAGCAGTCCTGTGCCATGGAGGCTTGAGGCACGGAGGTGCGGGATGTGGGAAGCAGAGCGGCACGGTGCCATGGGAGGAAGCAGGACAGGGGGGAGGGGTTACCTGCATCCTTCCAGCTGAACTCTGGAAGCCTGCCTGAATGAAGAATTTTAGGGGGTGTTGAAAGGGAGACAGACTGAGGGCTGTATTAAGACCATAGATGGCTGCATAAGGAGAGTGGAAGGGAGGTGAATTTGGGGTGGAGCAGAAAACATGGGGAGAAGGTGTTAGGAAATAAGCACCAAGGTACATAATGCCTTGCAAGGGATTCCCAAGTGTTCCCTAATTGTTTTTCCTCTCTCCTCTGTGCGAGAAAAACTTTTGCGGTGTAAATCTGAAACCAGGTGTTCCTGTGAGGTAGCGCAGGAGGTCCTTGGGAAAGGCTAGTAAAGCTTGGCGTTTCCTCTCTCCCAATCACCTTCCTCTTCTTCACCCCCTTCCCCGGCCTGCCTGCGATCTTAGCTTGCAGCTCTGTGGCTTTTATTTGCTTAGCCTAGCCAAGCTTTCTTCCACCCACCCCGTTCCCGAGAGTGCCAAGGAAGCATGGCAGAAACAAATGAATTGGGATTGTGGTGCCTTTGGGAAGCTGATCATGCTTTGAACCTTAGGAGAGGAGGAGTCCCTTCCTCCTTCCCTCCTTCTCTCCCTGCCAAGCCCCCGTGGGCTCGATATGAACGGACAGGGGAGGGGTCGAGGACAACGTGTGGGGCAGCAAAGGAGACCAGCGGCCGGCGCTGTTCTACCTGGAGTGTGGGTGTCGGCTCTGTGGGCATCCCGACCAATAGCTGAGCAGCTCCAACTTCTGGCCGCTGAACAGCTGAGTCCTCCGGGAGGCATTGTGAGCCCTGAGAGGTATTGCAAACTCGTGGGGAGGTGAGAAGGAAAAGAAGATGGAAGAGAGTGAGGCTGCAACAGAGAGAGCGGTGTCTTGGTTCCTAAGACCATTGGAAATATGTGTTTTCCGATGGTCTTAGGCGACCTCTGTGAAAAGGTCATTCGACTCCCAAAAGGGTCACGACCCACAGGTTGAGAACCACTGCTTTAGAACATGAGATAACTTTTATCAATGGCTAGAAAAACGAATACTTTTAATATTGTTTTAAGCAGTTTTGGTGATGCTTTACAATAGCTGTCTTTGAGAGTTTTTTTGTAAACCATCCTGGATTTCTCAAAAACATTTAATTTTGAATTAGATGTTGATTTAATAAATTAGGCAGAAGAAACAAATATTTAAATACATCTAAATCCCACAGACCTACTGCCTCCTAGGTGCATACTGCAGAGAAAATAAGTCATTGCATTTCTAGTCAGAATAGCCACAGGATTATGAGAACTGTGGTCCATGACAGGGCTTTTCAACCAGTGGTATGTTGGCACTTGGCAGGTGGTATGCATACGATAGATTGAGCAGCACTGTAAAAAAAAAGTGTAAAAGTGGATGAGGTGAAGCAGCAGCAGTGCTGCACAGGCTTGTGGAAAAGTCAGCTGGAACTGCATGTTGCCTGGGTCATGCTGAGAGCCCAGGATCAGCGTATGCAATTCCAGCTGATTGTGGGTGGTAGGTAGCCTCGCGTAATCTTCAGGCAGAGATTCAGCTGGATCTGCGAGAGGCATTGCCTGAGTCCTGCTGACGGGAAGAGAAGAGATGATATTGAAGGGGATGGGGGAAGAGATATTGAAGGGGGTGGGGGAAGAGATGATATTGAAGGAGGTGAGGGAAGAGATGATATTGAGGGGGTGGGGGAAGAGATATTGAAGGGGGTGGGGAAGAAATGATATTGAAAGGGGTGGGGAAGAGATGATATTGAAGGACGTGGGGGAAAAGATGACATTGAAGGGGGTGGAGGAATTGAAGGGGTTGGGGAAGAGATGATATTGAAGGGGGTGGGGAAAGAAATATTGAAGGGGTGGGGAAATAATATTGAAGGGGTGGGGGAAGAGATGATATTGAAGGGGTGGGGGAAGTCTGTGTGTGTGTGTGTGTGTGTGTGTGTGTGTGAGAGAGAGAGAGAGAGAGAGAGAGAGAGAGAGAGAGAGAGAGAGACCCCCTTTTTGTAAGTTTGTTTACTCTGCAATGCTTTCCTTTCCCCACACTTTTGCTTCCCTGCTGGCTTAATCTCTCTTTCTCTCTCTCCCTCACACACAAAAACTTTTCCTGCTTTCCCCCCCTTCTCACCCTTTTCCTCCAGCTGCACCTGAATGGAGTGGGTGGAGATTAAAAAAAATAGAGAAGGGGGAAGAAAGGGGGAGGCTCCCCTTTTTTATAACACCTTGGCTTCTTCCTCCTCCTCTTCCCCTCCTGTCTGTCTCTCTCACTCTCGCTCTCTTTCACACACACACACACACACACACACAAACCCTTCCTGCTTTCTCCTCATCCTTTCTCTCCAGCCATCACACATTGCCAGCCGCCAGCAGTTCCAGGCTGCAGCTCTGCATGACTGCTGCATTCCCCTCTCCGGCCCTACAATGTGGCGAAGAGGGCAAATGAGAGCCGGCCGATGTTTGACTTGTGCCATTGCGCACTCTCATCTCCGTGCCTTTCATCCCACAGGCCAGGGGTGCCCTAGGGCGCTAGGCTTACAGAACGCTAGGCCCAAGTGAGGAAAGGCGTGGTGCAGCAGAGCCAGATGAGGAGAGCCCCAGCAAAATGGGGAATGGCCAGGCGTGATGGGCGATGCTGGGAGGGGTGGGGTGAGGCAAATGAGCTGAAGCTGCTGCTGCAAACCACCAGCCCCTGAGCACTCACCATTTCCTGTGCGTGCACCGTGAGGGCGCCCAGCCAGGTTGGGGTGGGTCAGGGCTGGGACAGCGGTGGCTGGTCCATTGCCATTTCTAGGACAGCCCCGAGGGGCCAAATGTGGGCCCTCTCCGGCCTGGCCCCAGCACCTGCTCTCTAGGCAGAAAACTTTGCAGCTCTGCCTACAGAGCCATCAAAGCTATAGCTGAAACTGGACATTTGCCATGATATGCGAGGCGACTGTTTGCCTCCGGCCGTGCCATGCCAAAACTGGCCGCCACTGTTTCATCCCATCTGCCACATGGATCGCACTGCTGCTGCCACTTAGAAAAAACCTTTTCTGAGGTCCGGAGCTGACATCTATGGTCGTGGGGCTATTTTGTGGTGCGCCAGCGGCCCGATCTGGGTGATGGGGGCCTGGAAAATGCTTATGCCACCAGATCTAGGGCTGCAGCGCGATTTCGCTCCCCCCCCATGGCTGATCTGGGTGGCAGAAGCATTTTCCAAGCTCTGGAGCTCACATCCATGGCCACGGAGCAATTTTACGGTGTGCCAGTATCCCGATCCAGGCGCTGGAGGCCTGAAAAATGCTTCCGCCACCTGGATCTAGGGCTGTAGAGTGATTTTGCTTCTCCCCCATGGCCTATTTGGGTAGCAGAAGCATTTTCCAAGCCTCTGGAGCTTGCATCCATAGTCATGGAGTGATTTTACAGTACATCAGCAGCCCGATCCAGGTGCTGGAGGCCTGGAAAATGCTGTGGGTGAGGGGGAAGGGCAGCAGTGTGATATATGCAGTTGGGGGAAACGGCAGCAACAGCATGATCCGCATGGTGGCTGGTTGGGAACAGCAGTGGCAACAGTGCGATTCGCATGGCAGGTGGGGGCGGCGGCACATGATCCGTGTTGCGGGGGAATGGCAGCGGTAGCATGATCCACATGGCTGTTGGGGGGGGGACGGCGGCAGTGGCAGGGTGATCCACACGGTGGGTGGGCGATTTTGTGCTCTCCCTACAGCCAATCCAAGTGGCAGAGGCCTTTTCCAGGCCTCCGGAGCCTGGGTCGGGCGGCTGGGGTGCTGCAAAAGTTACTCCGGAGGCTTATCTGGACTCGTGATGGCAGCTGCCTCCACCATCCAGCCCGGATTTGCCCAGCTCTTGCAGTTCCTTCCTGGCTCTCAGTGCAGAGAGAAAGAGAGCTGAGAATGCAGGCGCATGTGGAAACGCAGAGGGGAGCAGTTTGGCCCCACTTCCCTTCAGGGCAATGGTGCATGTGCCCAAGGGATGACTCTGCCACCACCATAGGTTCACCACCACAGGATTAGGGACTGCTCAGGCCATCTGACTGGCTATCTTGTGAAACTCTCACACACATACTCCAGAACAAGCCTACCGGCTTGCTTTATCTTATGGATTTGTTCTTCTGCTTTGAGGACAATGGATGCATCCTCAAACCTTGCTTTCAGTTCTAAGAGGAAGAGATGGGGGTCCTCCAGTTCAGGGGCTTGCTCATTATATAAATTATTCAGCCATTCGGATGCCTCTCCCTCTAAGCTGGATGCAGTCACATCGACCATAATAGCTGGGTCCGGGTAGAGATAGGCACAGCGGCTCAAATGAGAGTGCACTTGACCTCTTGAAATACGTTATATGCTGGAGTCATTGAAAGACTGGTGAATTTAAATGTTCATTTTCTCTTAATCTTATGGGTGTACAGTATTATGGTAATTTTGCAGATCAACCTTCTAATGGAGTTGTAAAGGAAAAGACTGAAATAATATTGTGTTTTGGACACTTAAAAGGGGATCATAAAAAAAGCCCAGAATACTTTTTAAAAGGTATCTTATAGAGTGGAATGTATTGAGGGTAAACAAGGATATTTAATGTTTTAATGTTATGTTAACTATGACCACAGTAACTGGACAGAGGCATAGCCAATTTTAATTATTTGCTGTTATCTAGACCATGGGTGTCAAACTCAATTTCACTGAGGGATGCATCAGCATTGTGATTGCCCTCGGGGGGGTGTACGTGGCCAGGGTGGGTGTGGCCTACTGGGTGGGCATGGATGTAGTGGGTGTGGCCAGGGTGGGCATGGCCAGATCTACATCATTCACGTCAAGGGTACCTGTGGGGGCCTGGGCAGGAGTGGGACAGATCTGAGGGTCTCTGGCAGAAGGGGGTGGGACCAGGGCAAGTGTCAAGGCATGGTCCACTGGAGGAGCCTCATTGTTCCATGAGGGGGGCGCTGGATGGTGGTGTGGGCTGCTGGGAGCCCTGGACAGCAGAGGTCAAATGCCCAGCCTCACCCTCAAGCACCCAGCCTCACCCTCAAGCACCCTCACCCAAGCCCAGCCCCACTTCCCAAGGGGAGCCCAGTTGCACTTACCTCTTCCTTAAGGCTGCTGCTCATGTGCTTGCTCTCCTTACCCAGGTTGCTCATGATGGGTACAAGAGCAAAGTCAGAGGGAGGCCCATTCTCTCTCCATGGGAGGAGATCTGGCTTTGTATCCAAAACTTCCTTAGCAATAGGATGGGAGACCCCCAGGATAGGCCAAGAGGAGGGGGCAAGGGGATGGTGAAAGGGTAGCAGGGCAGGACTAAGGCAGGACCCTTCCCTCAGACCCTTCCTCCCTCTCATTCCAATCTTCTTCCTTCCTAAGAACAGAGTGGTGGGAAAATATTTGAGATGAGGGAGGGAGAAAAACAGGCAAGAAACTCAGCTGAGGAGGTGTCACCCTTTGTGAGGAATGAAGAAATACACCATAGCCTGGAAGTGGCCAGCACATGGCCCTCACCTACTTTACATATCTGGCTTGGTGGGCTCTGGAGGAATGAGCAGTGTGACAGTCAATGTTACCTGTGCAATGCCACCCAGCCCCCAGCTTGCCCGGTTTCGGCAGGCAGCGGGGCACTTTCCTCACAGCACCAAGTGGTTGAACCAGGCTGTACAAATCCAAAAAGAAGCGCAATGCCATCCAGCCCCCAGCCTGCCTGGTTTCAGCAGGCAGTGGGGTGCTGTCCTCACAGCACCGAGATTGAGCCGGGTGATGCAAAGCTGAAACTGGGCAGGCTGGTGGCTAGGCAGCATTGCACTTCTCATCAGATTTGTGCCATCCGGCTCAGCTCTTGGCACTGTGAGAGTGCCCCACTGCCTGCTGAAACCGGGCAGGGTGGGAGCTGGTTGGCCTCACATCTCTTTTTGGATTTGTGCCACCTAGCTTAGCCTCTCAGCACTGTGAGGAGAGTGCCCCACTGCCTGCCAAAACCCCTCCCACAGAGCCCATCAAGCCAGATATGTGAAGTAGGCAAGGGCCATTTGCTGGCCACTTCCAGGTGATGGTGCATTTCTTCATTCCTCACAAAGGGTAATGCCTCCCCAGCATTCACCCAGGGGGTGGGGCCGACACAGCAGAGGCTGGTTCCTCACTGTTTCCAGATAGCCTCGTGGAGCTAAGACTGAATGCGTTTCAGCATAGATGGCCACCACAAAATGTTACATTGGCTCCTGGCTGGCCTGGGCCAGGGTCAAGGCAGCAGGGGGCATTCCTTCACTGTTTCCAGGATTGCTTTGCGGGCCAAATGAAACCACTTTGTGGGCTGCATCCGGCCCTAGGCCTTGTGTTTGACATGTCTGATCTAGAGTGTGTACGGGGTTTTGCACTCCAGATGTAGTAGATAGATTCCATTTTCTCCAGGCTGAGCATGGTACAAAAACTTCCCATTGGAAATGAGTGCTTGCTGCTTCCAGAGGGAGTAGAGTAGAGTAGAGTAGAGTAGAGTAGAGTAGAGTAGAATAGAATAGAATAGAATAGAATAGAATAGAATAGAATAGAATAGAATAGAATAGAATAGAATAGAATAGAATAGAATAGAATTGGAAGGTACTTTGCATTTCAACAGTTGTCCAATCTCTTCTTAAAAACTTCCAGAGTTGGAGCATTCACAATCTCTGGAGGCAAGCTGTTCCATTGATTAATTATTCTAACCGTTAGGAAACTGAGAAGGCATGGTAGACCTTGAGCCGAGGTGGCGCAGCAGTTAGAGTGCAGTACTGCAGGCCACTTTAGCTGACTGTGTTCAGCAGGTCAGCGGTTCAAATCTCACCGGCTCAAGGTTGACTCAGCCTTCCATCCTTCCGGGGTAGGTAAAATGAGGACCCAGATTTTGGGGGCCAATGTAAATATATATATATATATATATATATATATATATATATATATATATAATATATATGTAGTCTTGGCTTGTCGGTTTTCTCCCGCGTAAAATTGGAAGTGTCTTGGCGACGTTTCGATGAAGTCCCATTCGTCATCTTCAGGCTGGTGTTTTCAGCTTCGTGCTTCGAGGAGCAATGTGTGGTCTTAGCTGTTTCTTCCTTTTAACTGCCAGTGGGTGTATGAACTGATTGGTTAGGGGCTTGGCTGTGCTCTGATTGGCGGCCGGTGTGTTCTGATGGTAGGGGAGTGCTGTGCTCTGATGGCCGGGGGGTTGGCTGTGCTCTGATTGTGGGGGGTGGGTTGTGCTCTGATGCTGGGGAGTGTTATGTTTGGTGTGCTCAGGTAGTCTTGAGTTGCAGAGGGGTTTCAAAATTTTGGGTGCTTGCTATTTTGGGATCTCGCGTTTGTGGTGCTCGCCTCATTTTTTTTTTTTTTCATGGAGGGTGTCAGTGTGCTTCATGTATGGATTGGAGGGGTTTAAAGTGGCTAATGATGAAGCTGTGGTCTGGCTTCTGGTTTGTGGTCGTGCCTCATCATCGGTGTGGCTTGGGTTTGCTTTTTGCATGGATGTGTGGTGGTGACATCCTGTGTGGTTTTTGTGAGTGTGGGTCTGGTATCATTTTTTGTGTTAGGGAGTCGTTTGTCAATAAGGGAGGGTTTCCAAATTGCTGGTAGGCGGGAGGTATCATCTCGCTTGTTCATGCTGTGTGGGGTTTTTCTATCTCGATGGCTTCTCTGATTATTCTGTTATTAAATGTTCAGTTTTGGCGATAGTTCTGGTCTTTTTAAAGTCAATTTCATGTCTTGTGATTTTAAGGTGTTGGACCAGGGAAGATGTTGGTTCCTCTTTTTTGACTGAGTTCTTATGTTCTTCAATGCGTGCACTTATTCTTCTGTTGGTTTGTTCGATGTATGTGGTGGGACAAGTGGTGCATGGGATTTCGTATACTCCTTGATTTTCTAATTCAATTTTATCTTTGGGGTTTCTAAGGATGGTGGTTATTTTTCTGTTTGTGCAGAATGCTGTTTTGAGGTTGTGTTTATGAAGGATCTTACTGATTCTGTCTGTGGTGCCTTTTATGTATGGGAGGAGGGCTTTGCCGTTTTCTTGTTCTTTGTCTTGGATTTTGGTGGGGGTTTCTTTTTGGATTAGGTTTGTAATCTTATTTCTATGGAATCCATTGGATGTTAGTACATGGGTGAGAGTGTGTAGTTCGGGTTTTAGGTGTTGTTCGTCAGCTAAGCGTTTTGTTCTGGAGATGAGTGTCTGGGCTACAGAGTTGATCTGTGCTGGGTGGTGGTGTGAGAGAGCATGCAGATAGCGGTTTGTGTGTGTTTTCTTCTGGTAGATGGTGTGTCCTAGGAGCCATTGGATTCTTGTAGACTAAGAAATACAGGAGGACTTTGGTGTTAGCTTCGGTTCCATGGTGAACTGTATTTTTGGGTGCAGGCGTGAGAGTGTGTGAGGAAAGAGTTGTTCAGTTTTTCTTGCCCATGTGGACAGCAGATTATGAAGTGTAGTTATACGATTAGCTGAGCCAGAGTTTGGAGTTTGTGATCGATTTTTATTTAGAGCTTGGGTTCAACGTGTCCATGTTAGAGGTGCAAGGACAGGTGAGAGGGGTGGAATCCCATGGGTTTCCTTCTGTTTGTTTGTATTTTTGTCCATTATAGATGAAGTATGTGTTGGATAGGCAGTGGTTGGTCAGATCTAAGATGTGTTAGGGGGGGTTATATTTGTTTTGGATAGCTGTCAAGGCTTCTTTGATAGGCACTTGGGTGAAGAGGGATATGACATCAAAGCTCACGAGTAGGTCGCTGGGCTGTAAGTTTTGGTTCTTTATGATCTCTATAAAGTGGAATGAGTTTTTTACGTGTGAGGTGATGGATTCTGCATAGGGCTGTAGTTGTTTGGCGAGAAATTTGGATAGGTTTTGTAGAGGTGAGCCTATGGAGCTGACTATGGGTCTAAGTGGGGTTCCTTCTTTGTGTATCTTGGGGAGACCATAGAGCTTAGGGCATCTGGATGATTCTATCTGGGAAAAAAAAAAATTTGGATCTTTGCTGGATCTTCTTCGCTAATGGAGAGGTTTATTTTGGAATCTGGTGTTTTACAGGTAGGTGGGGGGCATCTGTATTTAGGGGAGTTTGTATGTGCGAGTCTTGGAAGTCGGTGGTTAATTTGGTTTGGGTAGTCATATGTGTCCATAACCACGTGGCGTTGCCCTTGTCTGCGGTAGGCTTTATGCTGGTGTCTTCTTTTAGGTTACGTAGTGCTGTCTGTTCCTCTTTGGGTAAGTTGCTTTTGGGTGGCTTGCTGGTACAGAGGATGTTGGTGATTTCGAGTCTGATTCTGTTAGCATCGTCGGGGTTGATTTTGGTCAGGCTGGCTTCAACTCCACATATAATGGTTTCCGTGGGGATGTGTTTGGGAGTGACTGCAAAGTTGAATCCTTTGGAAAGGACATTGGTTTCGGCTTTGGTGAGGATCCTATCTGAGATGTTATGCACTGTTTGTTTCATGTGTGGCTGTGAGGGAGGATGGGTTTGTTTCTGGCGTTCTTGTAGTCTTCGGAGTTTGTTGGTGTGTGTATCTGTCTTGAGTGTGGTCTGTGTTTCGGCTCTCCAATGGCGAGTTGTTGATTTTGTCCCAAAAGTGCAGGGTGGATCTTGTTGCGAGTTTTGAGGTGGAGTGTGAGGAGATCTTGTAATTCGGTCTAGGAGGAATCTTTTTGTGTGAAGTTCATTTCTGATTAGGGCCCATTCTGTTCTTTTCAGGATCCGTTTGGTGGCTGCAGAGTTGGAGTGGAATTTCAGTTGGAAACATGTGGGGATTAGATTTTGATCTCGGCAGTTACGTAGGAATGCGAGGTCACATAAAATGGAAGCTCTTTGGACTTCAGGTTTTTCATAGGTCCTGGTCAGATGGTGGATTTCCTCCCCGTAGAGGTTCGATATTTGTTTTCTGAGGTTTTCGCGGGTATTTGTATATAGGTCTTTGGTTGTTCGGGTTTTCTCCCTCGTAAAATTGGAAGTGTCTTGGCAACGTTTCGACGAAGTCACATTCGTCATCTTCAGGATGGTGTTTTTAGCTTCTTGCTTTGAGCAGCAATGTGTTGTCTTAGCTGTTTCTTCTTTTTAACTGCCAGTGGGGGTATGCACTGTTGGGTGGGAGCTTGCTGTGTTCTGATTGGGTGGAGGTGTGTTCTGATTGGTTAGGCGTGCTGTGCTCTGATTTGGCTGGGGGTTGCTGTGCTCTGATTGGCTGGGGGGGTTCTGTGCTCTGATTGGCTGGGGGAGTGTTCTGTTTGGTTGTGCTCAAGGGTTAGTCCTGAGTTTCATATGGGTTAGATTTTTGGCTGCCTTGCTATTTTTTGGCTTCGCGTTCGTGGTCGTGCCTCCTCTTCATGGGGGGTGTCAGTTTGCTTCATGTATGGATTTATGTATGGATTTTATGGTTTAAAGTGGCTAATGATGCAGCTGTGGTCTGGCTTCTGGTTTGTGGTCGTGCCTCATCATCTGTGTGGCTTTGGGTTTGCTTTTTGCGTGGATGTGTGGTGGTGACATCCTGTGTGGTTTTTGTGAGTGTGGGTCTGGTATCATTTTTTGTGTTAGGGAATCATTTGTCAATAAGGGCGGGTTTCCAAATGGCTGTATGCGGGAGGTATCCAATCCTCGCTTGTTCAATGCCTGTGTGGGCGTTTTTCTATCTCGATGGCTTCTCTGATTATTTCTGTTATTAAAAGGTCACTTTTGGTCAATGTTTTCTGGTATTTTTAAAGTCAATGTCATGTCCTGTTGCTTTAAGGTGTTGGACCAGGGAAGATGTTGGTTCCTCTTTTTTGACTGAGTTCTTATGTTCGTCAATGCGTGCACTTATTCTTCTGTTGGTTTGTCCGATGTATGTGGTGGGACAAGTGGTGCATGGAATTTCGTATACTCCTTGATTTTCTAATTCAATTTTATCTTTGGGGTTTCTAAGGATGGTGGATATTTTTCTGTTTGTGCAGAATGCTTTTTTGATGTTGTGTTTATGGAGGATCTTACTGATTCTGTCTGTGGTGCCTTTTATGTATGGGAGGAGGGCTTTGCCGTTTTCTTGTTCTTTGTCTTGGATTTTAGTGGGGGTTTCTTTTTGGATTAGGTTTGTAATCTTATTTCTTGGAATCCATTGGATGTTTAGTACATTGTGAGAGTGTGTAGGTCGGTTTTTAGGTGTTGTTCATCAGGTAAGCATTTTGTTCTGGAGATGAGTGCCTTGGCTACGGAGTTGATCTGTGCTGGGTGGTGTGTGAGAGAGCGTGCAGATAGCGGTTTGTGTGTGTTTTCTTCTGGTAGATGGTGTGTCCTAGGGAGCCATTGGATTTCTTGTAGACTAAGACATCCAGGAAGGGAAGTTGGTTGTTAGATTCTGTTTCCATGGTGAACTGTATTTTGGGGTGTAGGCTGTTGAGGTGTGTGAGGAAGTTGTCCAGTTTTTCTTTCCCATGTGGCCAGATTATGAAGGTGTCGTCTATGTATCTGAGCCAGAGTTTGGTTTGTGATCCGATTTTTCTAGAGCTTGGGTTTCAAAGTGTTGCCATGTAGAGGTTGGCAATGACAGGTGAGAGGGTGATCCGCATGGGTGCTCCTATCTGTTTGTTGTATTTTTGGTTCCATTATAGATGAAGTATGTGTTTGGATAGGCATGGGATTGGTCAGATCTAGATGTTGTGGGGGTTATATTTGTTTTGGATAGCTGTCAAGGCTTCTTTGATAGGCACTTGGGTGAAGAGGGATCTGACATCGAAGCTCACGAGTAGGTCGCTGGGCTGTAAGTTTTGTTTCTTTATGATCTCTATAAACTGGAATGAGTTTTTTATGTGTGAGGTGATGGATTCTGCATAGGGCTGTAGTTGTTTGGCGAGAAATTTGGCTAGGTTTTGTAGAGGTGAGCCTCTGGAGCTGACTATAGGTCTGAGTGGGATTCCTTCCTTGTGTATCTTGGGGAGACCATAGAGTTTGGGGCATCTGGATGATTTCTCTCTGGGAATGATTCTTTGCTGGATTTCTTCGCTAATGGGAGAGGCTTTTATTTTGGATCTGGTGGTTTTTTCCAGGTAGGTGGTGGGATCTGTATTTAGGGTTTGTATGTGGAGTCTTGGAGTAGGTTGGTTAATTTGGTTTGGTAGTCAGATGTGTTCATAACCACCGTGGCGTTGCCCTTGTCTGCTGGTAGGATTATTATTCTGGTGTCTTCTTTCAGGTTATGCAGTGCTGTCTGTTCCTCTTTGGGTAAGTTGCTTTTGGGTGGCTTGCTGGTGCAGAGGATGTTGGTGATTTCGAGTCTGATTCTGTTAGCGTCGTCAGGGTTGATTTTGGTCAGGCTGGTTTCAAC